>NC_044031.1:76204565-77404565 GCF_901765095.1 Microcaecilia unicolor
CAGCTCTGGTCCCACCCTTGGGGAAACTGGAAATGAGGGCAGGACCAGAGCTGAGAGAGAGAGAAACGGCCGAGCCTGCACGCCTCTTACCGCTGCTGCCGGCCGCCGTAACCCCGACGAGGTAAGTCAAGATGATTTTTTAAATTCGAAGGGAGGGGGCCTGGAACTGTAAGGGAGGGAGGAAGGGGGAGGGACCACAACCCTGGAAATCGGAGGGAGGGGAGGGAAAGGATATAGAGACGGAAGGGAGGGAGGGAGGGGGGCCTGGAACTCAAAGGGAGGGAGGGGGACCTGGAATGGGAGGGACTGGAACTGGGAGGGAGGGAGGCCTGGAACTGGGAGGGAGGGAGGGACGACCACCTTGGAACTGGAAGGGAGGGCCCTGAAACTGGGAGACAGAGAGGGACGGACGACGACCCTGGAACTCGGAGGGAGGGAGGCAACTAACTTCCGGTGGGTGAATATTGGGGGTGCTCGAGCACCCACAGCACCCACGGAGTCGGCGCCTATGAGCAGCAGTACGACTCTGGCTGAGGCGACGGCGCACGTGCCATAGGTTCACCATCACTGGCCTAGTCTGAGGCGACGGCGCGTGTGCCAACAGCAAATCAGTGGATCCATCTGCACGCTTTGAAGGAGCTACCAACTCTCCAACATGAAAAACGCCAAAGAAACAAACTGTAAATGCCAACTGAAAAAGAACCATCTCAAAATATGAATGACAAACCTACCTCTCTATCTGGAATGAAACATCTGAAAGCCGGGTGTGAACCTCCACAGTGGCTACAACCATGTCAGTAATGACATCCTGTTCAATCACAATGCCCTGCACTGAAATGGAAACAAAAATTGCCTCCTTCCCCACTCGCTCTGGAGGGTATGGAAAGGAAGAACTTGATCCATGCAGTGATCTGGACATAGGACGTCCCAAGGAGAACCCAGAAATCGCTCACTGAGCCCCTACCCCCCAAATGTCCAAAGGCAGATCCTGAATGAAAGGAGCCAACCTTCGAGGAGGTTATTTCCACGATCCATAGGTCAACATCACGAAAACCCCAGTGCTCAGCCTGGTCCTTGGTCAAACTACACTGAAAATGCTCATCATAATTGATCAAAGACCATCCACCATTTGTACGATATGCATGCAAAATTAAATCAGAATACTTCAACAACTGAGGATAAAGCACGGGCCAAGCCTCCCCTAACACACACTGGCATAAATATGAAAAGCCAGCATCCAATTGAATATTGTTTTTGGCACCCTCGCTTTCCTTCCCTTACCCTCATCCTTAGAACTATCCCGCTTTTTATCAGACCCCTCCTGCTCCCTAGACAACAAGGAAAATATATCAACATATTTCCCCCTCACAATCTTCCGACACAATTTTTGAGACAGCTGAAAATCCAAGGGTGCTATTGTACAGAGTGTATGACCCTGGCGTCATACTGGAGCCACTAGGAACAATGCCACGCTACACATGAGGCAAATCCTGAGAGGATGATTTTGCATAATTAACAAAATATTAATTTAAACTTTAAAAGATAAGTTACCAGAAAACACAAGTCCTAGAGATGCCTTTCTATTCTTTTCAAAAATGAAGCCAGTCGGTGCCGAATTACCCTCAGCAAGCACTTAGCCTTACCCTCATCCAATCCCAAAAGTCCGCAGTAATTCAGGACTTGGCAAAATAATCATGGCGATGACACACATGATGTAGCAAATCCATTATTTTCGTTCATTTCCACACTTTACAAAAGGCCTTCCCGTCAATTTAATCAACCTCCAAAATTTCGCCACAAGCGGTGACAGCCTAGTCTGTCACTGCTCTCCCCCCCCCCCCACCCCCAATAAGCTGCAGCCTCTTCAGCCACCCAAACAAGGCCTCAAAAATATCATGAATACTGCTAATGAAAATATCCTGCCCATTTTCAGAGAAGTGGATTCCATCTGACCGATCAGGACCATTAGCAGAAATCAATTTGTGGGTATGAACCAAACCCCCTAAACCCACAATAAGCGGTACCTCAGAAATCACATGATTTTGAAGGTGTTCAGTAGCTGCTACTTTCCTCGCCTCCTTCCACACACCAAATGAGGGAGGATACAAGACCACACTAAACATGCAGAAGGAAAAGGACTTTTCACCACAGCCAAATCCTGGTTCATATAATGAATTAAATCAATCCCTTTCACCCTGCATAAGTCATTCCCCCTAAATGAACTAGGCATCAGCTGATCCCACAGCATCCCACAAATCCCCAGCCAGTGAATTTGAATGCCTTGTTCTGTGAAGCCAAAGTTCGCTCCCCACTAGGACTCAACTGCCCCCTTCTGGGCCCAGAATACATGTGAATGTACCAAGAGCCAAACGCAGAAATCAGGAAGAAAAAACTCTGAAAAAGAAACTCAGAAAATAAATTAACAAGCATAGAATCAATAGAACATTGCATGTAACCCAAATAATGGTGGGAATGACAGCACCTCAAATGGTGAATAACATAAGGGCAAACCCGCCCCCCCTCACTGTGCAGCAGATGAAGCCATCCCAATACGAAATGAGTAAGTCCCAAAATGGAAAGGCTCAAAACCCAAATAACGAAGATCCACCCGTAAAACAGCAGCAAACTGAAAATGAGTCAAAGGACTCCAGTTCTCATATACCAGCCAAAGTAAACCACCAGGCGGACGTATCTAGACATAAGCCACAGCACAACGTACTGTGCAAGCCACCAATCCAGCAGAAGTTCGCAGATGTACCCAGGTACCCCTAACCGCCTGGTCTGCCTTAGAACGTTGAAGCTTCAAACACAAACTCCAAGGCCAGTGATGGCGAACCTATGGCACGCATGCCAGAGAGGGAATGCAGAGCCCTCTCGTTGGCACGTGCGCCCTCGCCTCAGCCAGAGTCGTACTGCCGCTCATAGGCGCCGAGTCCGTGGGTACTGTGGGTGCTCGAGCACCCCCAATATTCCCTCATCGGGAGTTCGCTTCCTCCCTCCCTCCGAGTTCAAGGATCGTCGTCCATCCGTCCGTCCCAGTTTCAGGGTCCTCCCTCACAGTTCCAGGGTCGTCGTCCCTCCCTTCCAGTTCCAGGCCCCCTCCCTTCGAATTTTAAAAATCATCTTGACTTACCTCATCGGGCTTACAGCGGCCGGCAGCAGCAGTAAGAGGCGTGCAGGCTCGGCCCTTCTCTCTCTCTCTCAGCTCTGGTCCCACCCTTGGGGAAACTGGAAATGAGGGCAGGACCAGAGCTGAGAGAGAGAGAGAACGGCCGAGCCTGCACGCCTCTTACCGCTGCTGCCGGCCGCCGTAACCCCGACGAGGTAAGTCAATGATTTTTTAAATTCGAAGGGAGGGGGCCTGGAACTGTAAGGGAGGGAGGAAGGGGGGGGACCACAACCCTGGAAATCGGAGGGAGGGGGAGGGAAAGGATATAGAGACGGAAGGGAGGGAGGGAGGGGGCCTGGAACTCAAAGGGAGGGAGGGGGACCTGGAACTGGGAGGGACTGGAACTGGGAGGGAGGGAGGGAAGGGAGGGACGACCACCTTGGAACTGGAAGGGAGGGCCCTGAAACTGGGAGACAGAGAGGGACGGAACGACCCTGGAACTCGGAGGGAGGGAGGCAACTAACTTCCGGTGGGTGAATATTGGGGGTGCTCGAGCACCCACAGCACCCACGGAGTCGGCGCCTATGAGCAGCAGTACGACTCTGGCTGAGGCGACGGCGCACGTGCCCTAGGTTCACCATCACTGGCCTAGTCTGAGGCGACGGCGCGTGTGCCAACAGCAAATCAGTGGATCCATCTGCACGCTTTGAAGGAGCTACCAACTCTCCAACATGAAAAACGCCAAAGAAACAAACTGTAAATGCCAACTGAAAAAGAACCATCTCAAAATATGAATGACAAACCTACCTCTCTATCTGGAATGAAACATCTGAAAGCCGGGTGTGAACCTCCACAGTGGCTACAACCATGTCAGTAATGACATCCTGTTCAATCACAATGCCCTGCACTGAAATGGAAACAAAAATTGCCTCCTTCCCCACTCGCTCTGGAGGTAATGGAAAGGAAGAACTTGATCCATGCAGTGATCTGGACATAGGACGTCCCAAGGAGAACCCAGAAATCGCTCACTGAGCCCCTACCCCCCAAATGTCCAAAGGCAGATCCTGAATGAAAGGAGCCAACCTTCGAGGAGGTTATTTCCACGATCCATAGGTCAACATCACGAAAACCCCAATGCTCAGCCTGGTCCTTGGTCAAACTACACTGAAAATGCTCATCATAATTGATCAAAGACCATCCACCATTTGTACGATATGCATGCAAAATTAAATCAGAATACTTCAACTGAGGATAAAGCACGGGCCAAGCCTCCCCTAACACACACTGGCATAAATATGAAAAGCCAGCATCCAATTGAATATTGTTTTTGGCACCCTCGCTTTCCTTCCCTTACCCTCATCCTTAGAACTATCCCGCTTTTTATCAGACCCCTCCTGCTCCCTAGACAACAAGGAAAATATATCAACATATTTCCCCCTCACAATCTTCCGACACAATTTTTGAGACAGCTGAAAATCCAAGGGTGCTATTGTACAGAGTGTATGACCCTGGCGTCATACTGGAGCCACTAGGAACAATGCCACGCTACACATGAGGCAAATCCTGAGAGGATGATTTTGCATAATTAACAAAAATATTAATTTAAACTTTAAAAGATAAGTTACCAGAAAACACAAGTCCTAGAGATGCCTTTCTATTCTTTTCAAAAATGAAGCCAGTCGGTGCCGAATTACCCTCAGCAAGCACTTAGTCTTACCCTCATCCAATCCCAAAAGTCCGCAGTAATTCAGGACTTGGCAAAATAATCATGGCGATGACACACATGATGTAGCAAATCCATTATTTTCGTTCATTTCCACACTTTACAAAAGGCCTTCCCGTCAATTTAATCAACCTCCAAAATTTCGCCACAAGCGGTGACAGCCTAGTCTGTCACTGCTCTCCCCCCCCCACCCCCAATAAGCTGCAGCCTCTTCAGCCACCCAAACAAGGCCTCAAAATATCATGAATACTGCTAATGAAAATATCCTGCCCATTTTCAGAGAAGTGGATTCCATCTGACCGATCAGGACCATTAGCAGAAATCAATTTGTGGGTATGAACCAAACCCCCTAAACCCACAATAAGCGGTACCTCAGAAATCACATGATTTTGAAGGTGTTCAGTAGCTGCTACTTTCCTCGCCTCCTTCCACACACCAAATGAGGGAGGATACAAGACCACACTAAACATGCAGAAGGAAAAGGACTTTTTACCACAGCCAAATCCTGGTTCATATAATGAATTAAATCAATCCCTTTCACCCTGCATAAGTCATTCCCCCTAAATGAACTAGGCATCAGCTGATCCCACAGCATCCCACAAATCCCCAGCCAGTGAATTTGAATGCCTTGTTCTGTGAAGCCAAAGTTCGCTCCCCACTAGGACTCAACTGCCCCCTTCTGGGCCCAGAATACATGTGAATGTACCAAGAGCCAAACGCAGAAATCAGGAAGAAAAAACTCTGAAAAAGAAACTCAGAAAATAAATTAACAAGCATAGAATCAATAGAACATTGCATGTAACCCAAATAATGGTGGGAATGACAGCACCTCAAATGGTGAATAACATAAGGGCAAACCCGCCCCCCCTCACTGTGCAGCAGATGAAGCCATCCCAATACGAAATGAGTAAGTCCCAAAATGGAAAGGCTCAAAACCCAAATAACGAAGATCCACCCGTAAAACAGCAGCAAACTGAAATGAGTCAAAGGACTCCAGTTCTCATATACCAGCCAAAGTAAACCACCAGGCGGACGTATCTAGACATAAGCCACAGCACAACGTACTGTGCAAGCCACCAATCCAGCAGAAGTTCGCAGATGTACCCAGGTACCCCTAACCGCCTGGTCTGCCTTAGAACGTTGAAGCTTCAAACACAAACTCCAAGGCCAGTGATGGCGAACCTATGGCACGCATGCCAGAGAGGGAATGCAGAGCCCTCTCTGTTGGCACGTGCGCCCTCACCTCAGCCAGAGTTGTACTGCCGCTCATAGGCGCCGAGTCCGTGGGTACTGTGGGTGCTCGAGCACCCCCAATATTCCCTCATCGGGAGTTCGCTTCCTCCCTCCCTCCGAGTTCAAGGATCGTCGTCCATCCGTCCGTCCCAGTTTCAGGTCCTCCCTCACAGTTCCAGGGTCGTCGTCCCTCCCTTCCAGTTCCAGGCCCCCTCCCTTCGAATTTTAAAAATCATCTTGACTTACCTCATCGGGCTTACAGCGGCCGGCAGCAGCAGTAAGAGGCGTGCAGGCTCGGCCCTTCTCTCTCTCTCTCAGCTCTGGTCCCACCCTTGGGGAAACTGGAAATGAGGGCAGGACCAGAGCTGAGAGAGAGAGAACGGCCGAGCCTGCACGCCTCTTACCGCTGCTGCCGGCCGCCGTAACCCCGACGAGGTAAGTCAAGATGATTTTTTAAATTCGAAGGGAGGGGCCTGGAACTGTAAGGGAGGGAGGAAGGGGGAGGGACCACAACCCTGGAAATCGGAGGGAGGGGGAAAGGATATAGAGACGGAAGGGAGGGAGGGAGGGGGGCCTGGAACTCAAAGGGAGGGAGGGGACCTGGAATGGGAGGGACTGGAACTGGGAGGGAGGGAGCCTGGAACTGGGAGGGAGGGAGGAAGGGAGGGACGACCACCTTGGAACTGGAAGGGAGGGCCCTGAAACTGGGAGACAGAGAGGGACGGACGACGACCCTGGAACTCGGAGGGAGGGAGGCAACTAACTTCCGGTGGGTGAATATTGGGGGTGCTCGAGCACCCACAGCACCCACGGAGTCGGCGCCTATGAGCAGCAGTACGACTCTGGCTGAGGCGACGGCGCACGTGCCATAGGTTCACCATCACTGGCCTAGTCTGAGGCGACGGCGCGTGTGCCAACAGCAAATCAGTGGATCCATCTGCACGCTTTGAAGGAGCTACCAACTCTCCACATGAAAAACGCCAAAGAAACAAACTGTAAATGCCAACTGAAAAAGAACCATCTCAAATATGAATGACAAACCTACCTCTCTATCTGGAATGAAACATCTGAAAGCCGGGTGTGAACCTCCACAGTGGCTACAACCATGTCAGTAATGACATCCTGTTCAATCACAATGCCCTGCACTGAAATGGAAACAAAAATTGCCTCCTTCCCCACTCGCTCTGGAGGTATGGAAAGGAAGAACTTGATCCATGCAGTGATCTGGACATAGGACGTCCCAAGGAGAACCCAGAAATCGCTCACTGAGCCCCTACCCCCCAAATGTTCCAAAGGCAGATCCTGAATGAAAGGAGCCAACCTTCTAGGAGGTTATTTCCACGATCCATAGGTCAACATCACGAAAACCCCAATGCTCAGCCTGGTCCTTGGTCAAACTACACCGAAAATGCTCATCATAATTGATCAAAGACCATCCACCATTTGTACGATATGCATGCAAAATTAAATCAGAATACTTCAACAACTGAGGATAAAGCATGGGCCAAGCCTCCCCTAACACACACTGGCATAAATATGAAAAGCCAGCATCCAATTGAATATTGTTTTTGGCACCCTCGCTTTCCTTCCCTTACCCTCATCCTTAGAACTATCCCGCTTTTTATCAGACCCCTCCTGCTCCCTAGACAACAAGGAAAATATATCAACATATTTCCCCCTCACAATCTTCCGACACAATTTTGAGACGCTGAAAATCCAAGGGTGCTATTGTACAGAGTGTATGACCCTGGCGTCATACTGGAGCCACTAGGAACAATGCCACGCTACACATGAGGCAAATCCTGAGAGGATGATTTTGCATAATTAACAAAATATTAATTTAAACTTTAAAAGATAAGTTACCAGAAAACACAAGTCCTAGAGATGCTTTCTATTCTTTTCAAAATGAAGCCAGTCGTGCCGAATTACCCTCAGCAAGCACTTAGCCTTACCCTCATCCAATCCCAAAGTCCGCAGTAATTCAGGACTTGGCAAAATAATCATGGCGATGACACACATGATGTAGCAAATCCATTATTTTCGTTCATTTCCACACTTTACAAAAGGCCTTCCCGTCAATTTAATCAACCTCCAAAATTTCGCCACAAGCGGTGACAGCCTAGTCTGTCACTGCTCTCCCCCCCCCACCCACCCCCAATAAGCTGCAGCCTCTTCAGCCACCCAAACAAGGCCTCAAAAATATCATGAATACTGCTAATGAAAATATCCTGCCCATTTTCAGAGAAGTGGATTCCATCTGACCGATCAGGACCATTAGCAGAAATCAATTTGTGGGTATGAACCAAACCCCCTAAACCCACAATAAGCGGTACCTCAGAAATCACATGATTTTGAAGGTGTTCAGTAGCTGCTACTTTCCTCGCCTCCTTCCACACACCAAATGAGGGAGGATACAAGACCACATAAACATGCAGAAGGAAAAGGACTTTTCACCACAGCCAAATCCTGGTTCATATAATGAATTAAATCAATCCCTTTCACCCTGCATAAGTCATTCCCCCTAAATGAACTAGGCATCAGCTGATCCCACAGCATCCCACAAATCCCCAGCCAGTGAATTTGAATGCCTTGTTCTGTGAAGCCAAAGTTCGCTCCCCACTAGGACTCAACTGCCCCCTTCTGGGCCCAGAATACATGTGAATGTACCAAGAGCCAAACGCAGAAATCAGGAAGAAAAAACTCTGAAAAAGAAACTCAGAAAATAAATTAACAAGCATAGAATCAATAGAACATTGCATGTAACCCAAATAATGGTGGGAATGACAGCACCTCAAATGGTGAATAACATAAGGGCAAACCCGCCCCCCTCACTGTGCAGCAGATGAAGCCATCCCAATACGAAATGAGTAAGTCCCAAAATGGAAAGGCTCAAAACCCAAATAACGAAGATCCACCCGTAAAACAGCAGCAAACTGAAAATGAGTCAAAGGACTCCAGTTCTCATATACCAGCCAAAGTAAACCACCAGGCGGACGTATCTAGACATAAGCCACAGCACAACGTACTGTGCAAGCCACCAATCCAGCAGAAGTTCGCAGATGTACCCAGGTACCCCTAACCGCCTGGTCTGCCTTAGAACGTTGAAGCTTCAAACACAAACTCCAAGGCCAGTGATGGCGAACCTATGGCACGCATGCCAGAGAGGGAATGCAGAGCCCTCTGTTGGCACGTGCGCCCTCGCCTCAGCCAGAGTCGTACTGCCGCTCATAGGCGCCGAGTCCGTGGGTACTGTGGGTGCTCGAGCACCCCAATATTCCCTCATCGGGAGTTCGCTTCCTCCCTCCCTCCGAGTTCAAGGATCGTCGTCCATCCCGTCCGTCCCAGTTTCAGGGTCCTCCCTCACAGTTCCAGGGTCGTCGTCCCTCCCTTCCAGTTCCAGGCCCCCTCCCTTCGAATTTTAAAAATCATCTTGACTTACCTCATCGGGCTTACAGCGGCCGGCAGCAGCAGTAAGAGGCGTGCAGGCTCGGCCCTTCTCTCTCTCTCTCAGCTCTGGTCCCACCCTTGGGGAAACTGGAAATGAGGGCAGGACCAGAGCTGAGAGAGAGAGAGAACGGCCGGCCTGCACGCCTCTTACCGCTGCTGCCGGCCGCCGTAACCCCGACGAGGTAAGTCAAGATGATTTTTTAAATTCGAAGGGAGGGGGCCTGGAACTGTAAGGGAGGGAGGAAGGGGGAGGGACCACAACCCTGGAAATCGGAGGGATAGGATATAGAGACAGAAGTGGGGAGGGAGGGGGGCCTGGAACTCAAAGGGAGGGAGGGGGACCTGGAACTGGGAGGGACTGGAACTGGGAGGGAGGGAGGCCTGGAACTGGGAGGGAGGGAGGAAGGGAGGGACAACCACCTTGGAACTGGAAGGGAGGGCCCTGAAACTGGGAGACAGAGAGGGACGGACGAAGACCCTGGAACTCGGAGGGAGGGAGGCAACTAACTTCCGGTGGTTGAATATTGGGGGTGCTCGAGCACCCACAGCACCCACGGAGTCGGCGCCTATGAGCAGCAGTATGACTCTGGCTGAGGTGACGGCGCGTGCCATAGGTTCACCATCACTGGCCTAGTCTGAGGCGACGGCGCGTGTGCCAACAGCAAATCAGTGGATCCATCTGCACGCTTTGAAGGAGCTACCAACTCTCCAACATGAAAAACGCCAAAGAAACAAACTGTAAATGCCAACTGAAAAAGAACCATCTCAAAATATGAATGACAAACCTACCTCTCTATCTGGAATGAAACATCTGAAAGCCGGGTGTGAACCTCCACAGTGGCTACAACCATGTCAGTAATGACATCCTGTTCAATCACAATGCCCTGCACTGAAATGGAAACAAAAATTGCCTCCTTCCCCACTCGCTCTGGAGGGTAATGGAAAGGAAGAACTTGATCCATGCGGTCATCTGGACATAGGACGTCCCAAGGAGAACCCAGAAATCGCTCACTGAGCCCCCACCCCCCAAGTGCTCCAAAGGCAGATCCTGAATGAAAGGAGCCAACCTTCGAGGAGGTTATTTCCACGATCCACAGGTCAACATCACGAAAACCCCAATGCTCAGCCTGGTCCTTGGTCAAACTACTCCGAAAATGCTCATCATAATTGATCAAAGACCATCCACCATTTGTACGATATGCATGCAAAATTAAATCAGAATACTTCAACAACTGAGGATGAAGCACGGGCCAAGCCTCCCCTAACACACACTGGCATAAATATGAAAAGCCAGCATCCAATTGAATATTGTTTTTGGCACCCTCGCTTTCCTTCCCTTACCCTCATCCTTAGAACTATCCCGCTTTTTATCAGACCCCTCCTGCTCCCTAGACAACAAGGAAAATATATCAACATATTTCCCCCTCAAAACCTTCCGACACAATTTTTGAGACAGCTGAAAATCCAAGGGTGCTATTGTACAGAGTGTATGACCCTGGCGTCATCCTGGAGCCACTAGGAACAATGCCTCGCTACACATGAGGCAAATCCTGAGAGGATGATTTTGCATAATTAACAAATATATTAATTTAAACTTTAAAAGATAAATTACCAGAAAACACAAGTCCTAGAGATGTTTTTCTATTCTTTTCAAAAATGAAGCAAGTCGAAAATATTCAATCCAATATCTGAAAGGTGGACCCCTTCAGACAAATATAGGCCAGGATAATCAACAGTTATCAAATCATGGTAACATAACATAGTAGATGACAGCAGAAAAAGACCTGCATGGTCCATCCAGTCTGCCCAACAAGCTAAACTCATATGTGCTACTTTTTGTGTATACCTTACCTTGATTTGTATCTATCATTTTCAGGGCACGGACAGTATAAGTCTGCCCAACACTATCCCTGCCTACCAACTACCGGCTCTGGGACAGACCGTATAAGTCTGCCCAGCAATATCCTCGCCTCCCAACCACCAGCCCCGCCTCCCACCACCTGCATCACATAACCTCCCATTAGCAATACCAACCTACCCTTCTCAGAATTCACCCTTTTTCTCAAATGCTCTATAGCTTTCATCATACGCGCACCTATCCGAACTCCCCTCGGAATACTATTAGACCAAACAAGGATTATATTAAGAAACATATCATAAATCTCTAATATATCCATCTTCATCTGTCTAATATGGTTCACTCCCTTGACAATATATAAATCATTACCCCCTCCCCCCTCAACCAAGTGCAGCAACAAAACATTAGGCTCAGTTAAACATCTTCTAGCTTGCCACAAGGAAGGCAACTGGTCCCAGAACATTCCTTGTAGTCCAAGCCAATAAATCCAGAATCTCATGAAAGCCAATCCCAAATACATTCCGTTTGATGAGTTCTTCAAAGACTTCTCATCCCAGAAAACTCAGCAATGGCCACAAATCCAAAGAACAGTCTCCTCACTCTGAAGCACTGTAATGGAGACTACAAAACATTAATGATATTAACAGCAAAGAATGCTAGCACAGATAACACTTATAGCTGGATGACCGCCATCTGCCAATCTTTTGAGTATCAGCTGTAGACATCCCTTGCACGGCTGCAGATGAAGCTGCTCCAATCCTAAAATAATGCGTTCTAAATCTTGATAGATTCAAACCAACCAATTTCAAAGATAATTTCACAACAGCATTTAACTGATCAAAGGACTCAAATCATCATATATAGACCAATAAACTCCCCCATTTTTCCTTTCCTTCATAAAACTTCACCTGCGTACACTGGACAAGTGACCAATCCTTTTACTCTCCTTAACATTACAAAAAAGCTTTTCCCAGCTGACCTGTCTTACATTTCCTAATTGACAAAACAACTTTGTCAGAAGGAATTTTTTTTTGTTCATGTGCACTTGAAAATTTCAATACTGTAAGGGAAACAAATGACAGTTTAACATCATCCACTCAAAGACCCCTCACGGACATGTCTGTCTTTGAATTTGCAACTTATTCACTAACTGTAAATGCACCACAAAATTCCCATGAAAATGGAGCTTGAAACAATTACCAACTCATACTCCAAAAAACAAATGTTCTGGAGCACAGCATGACATAGGCAAACATGCCTTAGCACCATTAACTTTCAAAACAGAGACACAAGCTCCTCGCACCAGAAATGAACGTGTAGGATCTTTAAACCCAGTACAATTACAGTAAAAGGTTACCCTGACTTTGACCAAACACACCCACCACTTTCACAATGAATTGGGTTATCACATTTTTTTTCAACAGGAGCACCAGGAATAAACTTCTAATATCCTACTGCCACCCAAATGTTTTCAAAGCAGCAGAGTAAGACTTCAAAATATTGGCAGATAAAGATTCAGATAATATCTTCTCCACTAATGCAGGAAAGCTACCCAAAATTCCTCATTCTTGTTGCACTTCTTTCCGCATCCGGAGCAAGCCGCCAAAAACGAGACCACTGAAACTGAGACAATGAATTAGCCAATACATTATTATATCCAGGAATATGACAAGCTTTCAGCAAAACATTCAAATGCAAACATCTCAAAATAATCATATGCAACACAAAGTCAGCTCACAGTGTACAAACTGTCTATTAATAGCGAAACAACAGCCATATTATCAGATCTAATCACCAATTTTCCGTTTCATAATCTATCACTCCACAACATTAAAGCCACCCAAATAGGAAATAATTCCAAAAAGGCTAAATTGCTAGTCCAACCTCATTGAAACCACAAGAAAACCATCCAAATAATAATGATATTAACATCACCTGAAACCTTCTCTACCACCCAATGAATAAAAGTAGAGAATGCTTCAAAATAAGAACAGGAAATAGAACATCTCATTTGCATATTATCAAAGAAAAACAAAGACTGGAACTTAAAACCAAGCAGATGAAATGATTCTAGATGCACAGGTAATAATCTGAACACGGACTCAAATCTGCCTTCACCATTAGTGCCCCCTTATCCAAATTGCCTATTCGAGCTCTAGAATTCCCAACTGACTTGCTAGTTCCTAAAACCTCACCCTCAAGAATCACTCCCAAAAGATTGAAGAAGATTCAAACAAGTCCAAAGATTCAGAAGACTCCCAAGCATGAGCTGCACTCTTCCCAATCTCCCTCCCCTTAGGCTTTTCACTATCCAACCTCTCTTCACCATGTTGCAAATTGTGCATACATTTTTTTCTCTCTCAAGCACTTGCACAAACCCTTCTTCCCAGTCTTTTTTCCAACCTCATTCCCCTTTTTCGACTTTTCCCAAAATAACTCAACATTCTCACCTAAGAATGATCAGATTCTTCATTTTCTTGGGATTCACCACCATCATGCCTCAATTGCCTCCTCACCCTTTCTAGACTCAATCTAGAACATCTCTTTTTTTTTTTTAATTACTCTGCCCTTCACGTAAACACACTCTTTTTCCAGGGAGTCTTAACAGCTTTTTCACTTTTTTAATACCCCTTTCCAGACATTTTTTTCACCACCTTCTTATTACCTTGCCCCTCCTCCACAAAAGTTGATCTAGTAGCTCTCTTTTTTATAGCCCCAGCCTTTCTCTTCTCTCCCACCATGGCCACATTCCTTTTAGGTCCCATACCACTAACACACCTACCACAAACCATACTACCAAACCCTTACAATACTCAAAACTAAAAACCCAGCAGTAACTTAGCACTCCTGGCACCAAATTAAACAAAATTCATTACTCACACTTCTTTGAGCCTCCAAAACACCTCGCAGCCACTAGCACCAACACTGCTGTCAGCAGCACAGCCACCATTCACCAATGGACCTCCCCACACTACAAATCAAGTCCCAGCCAAACACAGACCCGGAAATGAGCCTCCCTTCTGCACACACAATCTTCCAGACCCAACTCACACCACCAAGCAAACAAATTAAACTACAAAATTACCCCCCACCCCTGTTTACTAAGCCGCACTAGCAGCTGCCATACACCAATTCTGACATAGCTCATTCACTTTGAATGGGCGGTGTTTGCATTGTCGCCAAAACCCTGAGCATTTTATTGGCTCCCACATAGCCAATCACAGGACGCCAACCTCGGTACCAGCGTTTCATACATACCAGCTGTTTCACAATAAACAGGTAATGGGGGGGGGGGGGGGCTGATCTTGCCCACATTATCGTGCCCCAGTTAAATCTGTGGCTTATTCTTCTCTATGTACATTTGTTTTTTGCCAGTCATCTATTTCTTTAATAACCTTTTGCTTAAACATCTGCAGAATAAAATCGATTGGCCTAGGTGGAATCCAATGAGATTTAGGTTTTATGAAGGTTCTATCAAAACCTTGTGCCTTTTCTAAAGTTAATTTGAGCGCTAGATCCCAGAATATAATTGCGCATGTTAATAAGCCAGTGCTGAGAAGGACGTTGATAAGGTTGAGTGGGCCCTCCTGCATTATTTATTGGCCCTTAAGGAGTTAGTATTCATTTTAGAAAGCGGATTTCTACTCTGTAGTCCTTGCCAGAAGCCAGAGAAAGGGGTGAATGGAGGTTACTCTGATGTGTTTCCATTCTCAAGGGGAATGCATCAAGGATGCCCTTTATTCCCATTACTGTTTGCCCTGGTAATGGGAACTGTTGGCAGATAGGATTCGGTCATATGCAGGCATCAGGGGTTTTCAGGTAGGCCAAGAAGAATTTAAGTTATCCCTGTTTGTGGATGATATTTTGCGGACAGCAAGGGTCCCAAGTCCCTGTTTAGTACTTTGGGGAGTGTGCAGGGAATATGGTAAAATATCAGGATTTAAAATGAATGCATTAAAATATGAACTTCTGAATATAAATCTTCACCCTACAATGGTGCAGGAGCTCATAACTAAGCTTCCTTTTGGATGGATGAATGATTAAGCATAATATTTGGGAGTGAAATATCTGCAAACTCTCATCAGCTTTTTGCATTGAATTTTGTAAAACTATTTGCAGACATTTCAGGTGATCCGCATTGATGGCACTGCCTACATCAGGTTGGGAAGAATCATGGTCCTTTTTAGATTTTTATGTCTTTGTCAGACGTTGCTGATTGCTGTCCCCAATGCCACTTTTGTCTCCTACAGAGGAACGTTTTCTCCTTGATTTGGAAGAAACGCCCACCAAGGGTATCTAAGATGGTGATGATGCAGAGACAGGACTCCAATGGGTTGGGAGTCCCAGATTTTAATAAATATTATTGGACTGCTCACATCAGACCTTTATTTCAGTGGTACGAAGATAAACCCAATGTATGGGTTTGCATTAAGAGATGGGATATGTCAGATCCAGTCAGTGATCTAACTTACAATGGGCACCGCTTATTTATAAAATTCAACTGCAGCTTGGTAATCTTGATTAATGCATACAATGTTCTTATGTGCTAGAATATGACCACAGTAGCTGGGCCTGAAACAGTTATCTATGGTGGCCCCAATTCGAGCCTTTCTGGTGTCTGCCCCCACTGGGACAATGCATGTATAGCTCAGTGGGAGTTTTATGGATTGTTTAGAGTTGACCAATTTTGCTCAGACAAAGTGCTCCACTAGTTCTCACATCTGAGAGAAATGTTTGGAGTGCCGTCCTCTGACATTTATTTCTACTTAAAATTACGTCACCTACTTCAAGATGAATTGGTTGGGAAATGGGCTGGAGGAAATTAGACTTCTACAGAAGACCTTTTTTATCATGGTGCATCCCAAGAGAAATTGATTTCTAATATTTATACTTTGCTGTTAGGAGGGGAATCTCTCATATCCAGGCACCAGCAACAATGGGAATGTGATCTAGGTGTGGCCTTACTAGTACAGAGTGGCAAACTATTTGGCATATCTCTGCTAATTTGGATGAGCAGGTGATCAAGGTATTATATTGATGGTATCTCCCTCCCACATGTTCTGGCCTCTGTTGGAGGGATTATGGCACTCCAGGCACTTACTTTCACATCTGGTGGGGAGCGCCACAGCTTTAAAATTTTTGAAGACCTGATAAAGTTATATTGCTTCGAGACCCTAAAACCTTTCTGCTGCAGTGGGAGCCACCTGGGCTGGATATGTCATAGCCTCCGAGCTCCCCAGCCTCACCCCTCGCATCTTCCATTTCCACGTTGGTTCCCTGCGAAGGAGGGGGGGGGGGGTTCACATCTGTCACACAGCCACCAGCAGCTGACCCCGTCCAGAAACCTGCCTTGATGGTGGGCCAAAGGTGCATGTTCATCGTTGCCTCCACACCTCATTGCCTTTACATCACTTCTCTCCTCTTCCCTGCCAAGCATCATCACATCCAAGTTCCATTTCCTACCAAGCTACAGCTAAGCCAGGTCCTGCCAAGCTCCAGTTCCTGCCAGGCTCCAGCCAAGCCACTTCCTGTCAAGCTTCAGGTCCTGCCAAGCTCCAGTTCCTGCCAATCTCCAGCCATGCCGGGTCTTGTCAAGCTCCAACCAAGCCAGATCCTGCCAAGCTCCAGCTAAACCAGGTCCTACCAAGCTCCAATTCCTGCCAAGCTTAAGTCAAGCCAGTTACTGCCAAGCTCCAATTTCTGCCAAGCTTCAGTCAAGCCGTTCCTGCTAAGCTCTAGCCACATTTCAGTTCCTGTCAAGTTCAAGCCAAGCCAGTTCCTGCCAAACTCCAGATCCTGCAAATCTCCAGCCAAACCAGGTCCTGCCAAGCTCCAGCTTCCTGCCAATCTCCAGCCCTGTCAGGTCTTGTCAAGCTCCAGCCAAGCCAGGTTCTGCCAAGCTCCAGCTCAGCAAGCTCCAGCTCCAGCCAAGCCAGGTCCTGCAAAGCTCCAATTCCTGCCAAGCTTAAGTCAAGCCAGTTACTGCCAAGCTCCAGTTCATGCCAAGCTCCAGCCAAACTTCAGACCCTGTCAAGTTCAAGCCAGTTCCTGCCAAAATCCAGATTCTGCCAAGCTCCAGCCAATCCAGGTTCAGGGCTTGGCAAGATCTAGCAAAGCCAGGTCCTGCCAAGCTTCAGGTCTTGCCAAGCTCCAACCAAGCCAAGTCCTGCAAATCTCCAGCCAGGCCAGCTCCTGCCAAGCTCCAGCCAAGCCAGGTCATGCCAATCTCTAGCCCTACCAAGTTCTGTTTCCTGCCAAGCTCCAGCCAAACTTCAGTTCCTGTCAAGTTCAAGCCAAGCCAGTTCCTGCCAAACTCCACATTCTGCCAAGCTGCAGCCAAGCCAGGTCCTGCCAATCTCTAGTTCCTGCCAAGGTCCAGCCAAGTTCTGCCAAGCTTCAGGTCATGGCAAGCTCCAGCCAAGCTAGGTCCTGCCAAGCTCCTTCTACATCTTATATATTAAGGGGTAATTTTATAAAGAATTGTTCATGCTTACATCCCAGTATACATCAGTAAAATGCTTCTTATAAAATTAAGCCCTCCCTCCATGTACAACTATACTTGGTGGCACATAGGCATGTACCTAAATGTGATCCAGATCTGGATGTGTTCAGAGGATTAGTTTGGGTGGAGTGATAAAGTACACTTGTAGGTTATAAAATGCACACCCAGTATAAAGGCTATTGTACATACTTATGGCTTTCCACTTACAGACCTTCTATACATCAATGGAGAGCACAAATGATATCCCTCTTGTGAATGGAAAGACACGGAATCAAAGATATTTCTTCTATTTTGGGACATGTTATCACCAATAGCACGCAGTCGACTGCTGAATTTTTAATATGTAGAATTAGTATGTTTTGCTTAGATAAGCTATAACTCAGTAGACTGAAAAGGACAGGGGAGTGGGAGTGGGGAAGGTGGGGCACGGGTGTTGGGATGGATATTGGGAGATAGACCTTGGTTTGTTTAAAATGAGTGTTACCTATTAATGCATTGTTTCCTATGTTTCTGTTGAATAAAAATGAATTTAAAATTAAAATGCACGCCTATGACTGTACTTCATCCAGACCCAAGCTCCTATAAATATACACAGCTGCATTTTAACCATCATTTCATCTGTTTCTATGGGGAAAATTTTAAGAAGACACACAGAGGGGCATTTTCAAAAAAATGTCGAATGGAGATGTCCTGCTCTTACAAAAACATCTCTCTCACAACCATTTTCAAACAACAGAAATGTCCAGATTTTCAGTTGTGAAAATGGCTGTGAGATGGATGTTTTTGTGCTGAGAACGTACAAAATGAATAGCCATTTTCCAAAATGAAACGTCCAATTTGGGCTGCAAAAGACCAGGGAAAGGGGATGGATGTCTGGCATCATTTTGAGAAAAATAGCCATATGGATGTCGGGCAGAGCAGAGGGGTAGCCAAGGGACCTGGGTTCAAGTCCATTTTGTTTTGCAATGTGAGCCCTCCAGGAACATAAAATACCTACTGAACATACAGCACTTCAATAGTCTTCAAACTTGCAGATAGCTTATATAGGGGCCCTTTTACAATGCCGAGGTAGCTCAGTGGCTAGCTCAAACAGTAAGGTAACATGTTAGTAGTATACCTCACCAGCATTTCTCAACCGTTAAGTATGTTAGTAATATGGAAATGAAGCTCATCTTGATAATTAGACTTCAAAGATTTTTGACGCTACACGGACCGTCATGACGTTATCACTTTTATTTATTTTATTATTTTATGTTTAAATAATTTTTATTGATGGTAACAGATTACACCATTCACCAAACAGCACAATAACACAACTGTTCAACATCTAAGCAGGTGTCTTCTTCCCATTTTCATTTTCTCCCCACCTCCCAACCCCCGGGTCACAAGCAAACCTTAAGCTCATCACATTAAGTTTCTATATTACATGCATAGGCGGTCAGTGGCCCAACTGTTTGGGGAGCCTAAAGGGGGTGGGGTTAGGGGTGGGGGCAGGGGTGGAGCTTAAATCCATAATTGTGTAACACAGAAAAAAAAATAAAACAAGTACAATACCCTTTTATAAATTTAGATATTAGATATGTATCATATGTCAAAGAATAAAGTGGCTGCTCAAAGCATATACTAACCACAATCGCTCAACTACAAAACACTATGCACAACTTTGTGCAAAAACACACTCAGAACCTTACTGTACCACAAATATTACACTGGGCAGAACCTAATACACCAATATACCACCCATACGGAAAATGCAGACCGTCAACAATATGAACAAGGGATCATATCATCACAATTCTCATGTAGAGCCACAAAACACCCTAATTCATGTTTAATGTGGGATAAAATGCCATAAATAAGTAAATAAATATAAACTTTTAATGTTGAGCACCTGATTGTCAAAGTGGACATATTCCAAATGCTATAATGAAAAAAAAACATTACGTCAGAGGAGAGTGGGAGAGGAAAGGAAGGCTGGAGGTGAGCTGAGCCTGGCTGCTTTCACTGCCACCACCACCGCTGTTGCGACTTGAGATAAAATAAACTGAGAGCAGCTGTAAATCCTGAAGTTGATAAATTTAGGCATCCATGTGCATTTTCTGTCTGAATTGGAGAATGCATGTGTAGATTTTGGTTCTGCCTAAGACTTGCAATTCTAAATACCCAGAAGGATACAGCTTTCCAAATGTACCTGCTAAAAATGTGCCCCTACAAATGTACTGGTTAAAAGTAACCATTAAAAATGCTTGTACTCCAGTGTTTCCCAGCCAGAATCACACCATTTCACCATTTTACATCCACAGATACATGACTGGACAGCTATCAGTGAAAGGTTTTCTGCTTATTCATAAAGTGAAGTTAAAGGTTTATAAGCTCACACCAAGCTGATAAGGAGAGAGCAAGCTGGAGGCTGACAGAGGCTTATACTTGATATGGGTGAAAATGCGGTGTTTCCACCTTCACATTCAATATTTCTGCTTTAAGATTTGGATTCTTGTTCCCTTATTATAGAACAATCACTACTGAACTTGAAACCCAATTGTTGCTTATATGTAATTCTCTTGATGCTCTGTGCCTGATTACAAGAGATGGCATATGTTTACCATGTAGGCTCTGAGAGAAAGGGGGCAGCTCTAATCATTTTACAAGATCTATTATTCATCGAAATCCCCATGCCTTTATATCTACATTTATTTTCCTTAGAGACTGGAGTGGTCCTGGAGGACTGGAGAAGGGTGAATGTGGTTCCTTTGCACAAGAATGGAAGTAAGCAGGAGGTTGGGAATTACAGACCTGTCAGTCTGACCTTGGTGGGGAATAAGCTAGTGGAAACACTACTGCATGGAATGCAGAAGTCGAGGCAGCATGACTTCACTAGTGGCAGGTCACATCAGATGAATCTGACTGACTTCCTCGACTGGGTGACCAAACAATTGGATGTGGGAGGGGCGCTTGATGTGGTATACTTGGATTTCAGCAAAGCCTTTGACACGGTTCCACACAGGCAACTGATAAATAAGTTGAGTGCCCTCGGTATGGGACCTAGAGTAACTGATTGGGTTAAAAATTGGTTGAATACTACTACTACTACTACTTATCATTTCTATAGCGCTACTAGATGTACGCAGCGCTGTATGGTACTGGTAAATGGAGCTTGCTCTGAAGAAAAGGATTTTGTCAGTGGAGTACTGCAGGGATCGGTCCTTGGGCTGGCTCTTTTTAACGTCTTTGTAAGCGATACTGTGGAAGGGCTGTCTGGTAAGGTTTATCTCTTTGTGGATGATACCAAACTCTGCAATAAGGTGGACATCCTAGAGGGTGTGAATGACATGAGGAAGGACCTAGTGAAGCTGGAAGAATGGACCTATATTTGGCAACTAAGATTTAATCCCAAAAAAATGCAGGGTTATGCATTTGGGTCACAAGAATCTGAGGAAATAGTACAGTATAGGGGGTGAAGTGCTTCAGTGTATGAAGGAAGAGCAGGACTTGGGGGTGATGTATCTGATGACCTTAAAGCTTCCAAACAGGTAGAAAAAGCGACGGCCAAAGCCAGAAGGATGCTTGGGTGCATAAAAAGAGGGATGACCATCAGGAAAAAGGAGGTGATAGTGTCATTGTATAAGTCTCTGGTGAGGCCCCATTTAGGGTACTGTGTGCAGTTCTGGAGACCGCACCTATGAAAAGATATAAACAGGATGGAGTTGGTCCAGAGGGCGGCTTCAAAATTAGTAAGCGGTCTTGAACACAAAAAATATAGAAACAGGCTTATGAACCTCAACAAGTATACGCTGGAAGAGAGGAGGGAGAGAGGAGACATGATAGAGACGTTTAAATATCTCAAGGGCATTTATGTACAGGAAGTGAGCCTTTTTCAACTGAAGGAGAACTCTGGAATGAGGGGGCCTACGATGAAGTTAAGAGGGAATAGGCTTAGGAGTAATCTAAGAAAGTATTATTTCACAGAAAGGGTGGTGGAGGCATGGAATGGCCTCCCGGTGGAGGTTGTGGTCGAGAACTGTGTCAGAATTTAAAAAGGCATGGGATAAGCATGTGGGGTCGCTTAGGAAAAGGAAGAGTTAGGGATTACAGAGGATGGGCAGACTGATTGGGCCATATGGCCTTTATCTGCCATCATGTTTCTATGGTCTAGGTATTGAATATCCGGGGTTTGGGTGAACCTTCAATCACACCCTTGTTCATTCAATACATTGGCTACCCATTTCATTCAGTATTCAATTGAAGATTCTCATCCTCACTTACAAATCCATCCACTCTACTGTCCCATCTTACCTTTCCTGTCTTATTCATACCTACTACCCCCCTCAAGTTCTGCACTCTTTGAATGACTAGTGCCTCCAGATTAGTTTATCAAGCCCACTACGACTCTACAAGAAATAGAGGGGTCCCAAAGGCGCGCTGAAAAGTGGCCTGTGGTGTGGTAGTGTAGATGCGGGTTTTGGGCACGCACAGAATCATTTTTCAGCACACCTCTAAAAAAATACCTTTTTTTATTTTTGCTGAAAATGGATGTGTGGCAAAAGCAAAATTGCTGTGCGTCCATTTAGGAGGAGGCCAAACCAATTAGGGAGGGCCGGACACAACTGGGCTGTAGCCAGCGGGAAGGAAAGGGTTAAGGAAAATAGGGAAAGGGGGGCGGGACGGAGAGGGAAGACATAAAAGTGGTCAGCAGGTAAGGAAAGGTCCTTTCGAGCAGGAATAAGCAACCCAGAGGAGCTGTGTGTGGCAAAAGCAAAATTGCTGTGCGTCCATTTTGGGTCTGAAACCTTACCACCAGCCATTGACCTAGCGGTAAAGACTGATGCAGTAACCAGGTGGTAATGACCTACATGTGCCAAATGTCACTTGGTGCGCGGCCAATATGCGTGGCCGAAAATATAAATTATTTTTTGACTGCACGTAGCAGATGCACGCCAAAAATTAAATTACCACAAGAGCCATGTGGTAGACATGCAGTAACTCCAATTTTGGCGTGCGTAGAAGCTTACGCAGCTTAGTAAAAGGGCCCCAGAGCCTTTTTTTTTTGGGTTACCCTTCTCTTTGGAATTCCCTGCCACAAAATGTTAGACTCAAATCTGTTTATCCCAGATTCAGATCCCTATTGAAAACATACCTTTTTGAGAAATCTTTCAATGTGCAGTTGGCCTGCAGATGATGCTATAAAGCTTTATTAGTGCTGCAATCTTCCTCCCTCCCTTTTTAAAGACTAATACTATCTTTTCCCTTTGGGGGATCCCACCTTTACCTCACCCCTTAAACCCCTCTTTGTCTGTCTATTCTCCTACTCTTTCCTTTCAACACTGGCATTCCTTTCCCGTTTGCAGTATTTTTCTTATTGCGTTTGGTGTTAACCATTTTGCTATTGTTAAAGGAAAGACAGTATATCAAATAAAGTAAATCATAAACCGTAACCGTCAACCTGGAAGTTATGCGGGTGCCACATAACTTCTGGGCCCACGCTGACTCTGTCCCAGACCACTCCAGCACTACCCGGATTATGTCAGCAGCACTGCTTGGATAAGGGCCACTTAATATTGGGTGGCCAGCTAGTTCAATGTGATTTAAGCAGGTAGGACCCTATGAATATTGACCCCCTTAGAGGAACTCTGCTTTCATATGTTTCTGCATCATAATCTTTTTCTCTCCAAAATATGTTTCCAATTCAGCTTCTGTATTAGTGTTTTCAATAATAAATAAAATCAGGTTATAAGTTCAAAAAGTTTACAATTACTGAAATAAATAAGAACATAAGAAAAGCCATACTGAGCCAAATCAAAGTCCTTTGAACTGGCATTCTGTCTTCACTTTGTAGCTTTTCACATTTATTTATTTAGATTTTGCTCACACCTTTTTTCAGTAGTAGCTCAAGGTGAGTTACATTCAGCTACACTGGATATTTCTGTGTCCCAGGAGGGCTCACAATCTAACTTTGTACCTGAGGCAATGGAGGATTAAGTAACTTGCCCAAGATCACAAGGAGCAGCAGTGGGATTTGAACTGGCCACCTCTGGATTGCAAGACTGGTGCTCTAACCCCTGGCGTTCCTAGGGGGGCTGGCACCCGAGGCGGATCGCCGATTCGCCCCACCCCCCGGGTGCAGCGCCCCCCCCCCGATGCAGCGCGGACCCCCCCACCCCGGCGAAAGGACACCCCCCGCGAAGGAACCCCCCCGCCGGGTGCACGCTGTAGGGGGGGGGGGGGGGTGCCGCGCGCAGCCTGTCCTCCGTTGTTCCATGCTTCTTCTCTGCCCCGGAACAGGAAGTAACCTGTCCGGGGCGAGAAGAAGCATGGAACAACAGAGGGCAGGCGCGCGCGGCACCTCCCCCCTCCCCGGCGGCGTGCACCCAGGGCGGACCGCCCCCACCGCCCTCACCTCCAGGAACGCCACTGCTCTAACCACTAGGCCACTCCTCCACATTACATTTCATCTGTAATTCAGATACCCAGTCTCCTAGTCCTACAAGATCTTTCTGCATACTTCCAATCTTCTGCTGTTTTAACAACTATGAATAATTTTGTGTCACAGCTTTGCTACAACTATAGGATCCTTTTTTTTACTAAAGTCCATAGCTAACGCATGGTTTAGCACACAGTAATAGTTAATTCACAAATGCAGTTTTGTGGTAGTTTTTGCCATTACTGGGGACTAACCTGAATGTTAATAGTATTTGTTTTGCTAAGGGGCATCACTAGGCAGGGTGTAGGTGGAGAACAAATGTAGAAAGGTTGCAGCACCTGGGGGCCAGTGATCAGAAGCAAACGTGGGTGCTAGAGGCTGTTAGTACCCGTGTTTACTCCCACCCCCGTGATCAGAGCCGGCGAGCATGTGAAACAATGTGCTCACTGGCTCTGAATGCAAGAAGCATGCAAATGCATGTTAAAAAGGGCATTAACTATTCCTCCCCAATGCTCAGGGAGCACAGTGTGCCAACAAGGGTGCTGCTGCTGCAGCAAACCCTAAGCCAGCTCAGAGCTGGCATTAGGGTTTTGTGGAGCACTGGAGAGGAATGGGGAGCTCTGTCCAGCATGCAATTGCATGTTTACAGGCCCCCACCCCCCCTCCCCTGGATACAGGGGCTGGAGGTCTGATGGACCTCTAGCCCTCCTAAACCCCTTGGACAATTTTCCCTGGTGGCCCAGTGCCATTCCCCCCCCCCCACCCCCCCCCACCTGGGCACAAGAGACTGGAGTTCCAGTGGACCTCTAGTCCCTCTAATCCCCGTGACACCAAAAAACTGTCCCTGGTGGCCCAGTGAGCAAACCTACCCCCACCCCCACCAGTGGCCTAGTGCCCCCCATACCTTTAGAAGGGAGGAGGGAGTAGCACTCCCTCCTCCCGGAGACCTGCCTTCAAAATGGTGGTGCCCTGTGTGCTGCATCCTGGGATGCACTGGGCGACACTTCAATACCCTATAAGGGAACAACTCATCGGCCCCTCAATGCATTGCACTTACCATGCACTGAGTAACACACAATTAAGGCCGGATTCTATATAAGGCGTGATGAGTAGCACACATTAAATTATGTGTGCGGCCAATTTACGTACACTACTCAAGTGAGTAATGAGCCAATTATCATGATAACAGGCTGACAACAAGCAATTATCATCACTAATTGGCAATAATTGGAATTTATGCACACTTCCTTTTAGGCATTTTCTAAAAAGAGGCACGCGTAAATTCCAATGCACATAACTGAAAAGAGAATGCGGCCATGAGAGAAGTAAAAGCATGTTGGGGGCATCAATCAAATGTATGTGTGTTATAGAATTTGGGGGAATGCACGTACATTTAGGCTTTTTATACAAGGTTTTCAGTGCTGTACATGGCTGCACCTAAATGTGTATGTGTGTTCCCCCAGTTTATTCTCTCTTATATAAACTGCATCTTGATATAGACATGGTTTATAGAATAGTGCTATGTGAATTATTCCGATGCACCTACATTTTTAATGCCATTTACAGAATCCTGCCCTTAATGAACTGCATTTACTGTGCACTGACAACATGGAAACTTTTAATCAAGACCTTTATCAAAAATTGCAGGAAACATCCCCAATAGTAGCTGCTGTAATTTTGCAGTTACCAAGCATTAATTTCCAGTATGAATCTGTGGTAACTGCAAAATCTAATGTACTTTAGTAAAAGGGCCCCATCCCTTACACTGCACTGAAGATTCATGGTATTGATAATATGAAACTTGTGCTGAATATTTATGGTATTTATATGGTTATAATCAAAATCATTAATTCATAGCTAAAACATGCAGGCACTTTCTATAGCTAGGTGCTGTACATTCAGATTCATCAATCAGAAGAATACAAGTGCTTTCTTTCAGAGTCATTGATACCATATTGTTTTGCTTTTATTAACATAACAGCAGAGAAAGTATCTAATACATGGCTACCTCCATGACGCAGTTTTAGGAGCCAAAGTTAAACTGGCTACACCACAGCACCCTCTGTGGGTCAAGACAGAGACATGCATTTTGTTTCAATACAATGCAAACAAAACTCTTTGCCACTCACCACTTTTGTGGACATAAGCAGAATTAAAGAGTGCAAAAAATTATCTTGCAATTTCAGCATCATTTAAAGCTAGTTTTTGCAATTCTTACCGAATAAAGTTTATATGGCAACAAAAAAAGAATTAAAGTAGACACAAATGCTGACTGATGAAAAGCAAGTAATAAAATAGAATTGTAATTCAAAAGTGAAGTTTATGCATAGTGCTGCATACATCTCCCCCTTTTCCGTTCGTTTTTGTCCCTGTTCTATACTGAAGTGGTACAAGTTAAACAGTCCTTGACACAGATATTCTTTTTAATTTCTCACTGTCTATCCTCTGTCAACTGTATTGCTCCTGAATCCATCTCTTTCATATCTTTCCAATCCGGTTTCCCCTCGAAATTGGTGGACTTATGCAAGGGTCCTTCCCTTAACGCCGAGGAGATTATCTGATTCTCTGGTTGTCTCCCACTCCCCAAAATTGCTGAACTTTTGGGCGTTGCCCTCTATTTTATTTCATTTCCCTTAAACAATACACCGTCTGATATACGAATGCTTTCTCATTCTGTCTCTGAGCCATGATTTTAACTCCGAGACAGGCTTTTCTTTCTTTTGTACTGCAATTGACAGCTTGATAGACCTTATTGTGCTACCCATGTGCTTACAAAGTGTTAAAAGGGTATCTTTCCTTCACACATACATTACTTGACTTTCCCTTTTTCCTTTCTCCTTCTTTGTCCTAGTGGCCCCCCCCCCCCCGACTTATACTGCAGATGGTATTACTCACTTCCTAGATATATGTCTTAATAGTCCACTATAATGTATTTCTTGCTGAATGCTTAACCGGCAGTATTTTAGGAAGGCTGTTGCATATTTTGTTTTATTGTTCTATTTAATTGATATCATATTGTGCTTGTGTTCTATGACACAGGGGTTTAGCGTGGTTTCCAAGGCATATTAGATACAGACTCTTTCTTGTAAAAATATTTGTGCTCAAATCTTCATAACTCTTACTTCCGTGATGGCCGCGCTGGTCCGCTGCTCATCTATAATCTTTACATGTTTATAACACTAATCTTATCAGCCATACAAGAAAACATTAAGCTACGTATACCAAAACTGTTCCTTCCTGTTCTGCTTTACCACCTTCAAGCTTTCTTTTCATATTTTGCTGTGTGGCAATCTTAGTATACACTGTAAAGTTCAGGTGCCTCACCCGAAGAGCTTACATGTTTTTTCCCCTTAAAATAATTTTTTTTCTTGCTACTTCTGGATTAGATTTCAGAGGTTCTTTCTAGGAACATGCCATATTTATTATTTCCTTTTTCCTTCTTTCTCCTTTATTTCTTAATATTTTTTTTTTCCTCTCTACTTTATTGTACTAGTGTCATGCAATTAACTTTGATACCGATGTCTGGGACTTACATGCATTGAAGGGGATCCTTCAATGGATGACGGCATCTTATTTATTAGGGACAGACTTCCATTCCATTTTCGGAATGGCCTGTGGTTTCGGCATTATTGCCCACCTATGGGTTACCTGTATAGATGATCGCTGTGGCAATACAGGGACGCCTAAGACACTAGTTGAGATTGTATACAGGTTGACTAGGGCATCTAAATTATTTTTAGGACAGTTAGGTAATGTGGATGCTGCCTAGCCATGAAATTTTTGCATGCTTGGGTGCTGAGTGGATGCCGCTATTGTGTGGGATGCCGCCAAAGTTTTAAAGGTCCATTGGGATGGTTAGTTGCGTGTGATTCCCTAAACCAGCGGAACCCCGTTGGACCGCTGCTCTTCTACTTGCGAGACCTTGTTCGCTGGTCTTTTGAGTTCTTTTTGGGAGTGTTTGCAATGTCCCTTCTTGGGGGCTCTATCATGGGTTTATACTCATGGCTGATAGCCGTTAGCAGACAAGATAGTTTGGGATTACTCTTGTTTTTAGAAGCACACTCTGGGGAGTAGTTTTTATTAATTTGGGATAGAGTAGTATAAATATACAATAGCTGACACTAATCACCTTCTGCTTTATTTTCTTACACTCTTTTCACTTTCGTGACTTTCAATTGTCTGTTTATTTAACCTGCGGCAAAAGCATAGGGCTTTCCGCCAATTAGTAATTTATATTCTAGGTTTCGCTACTGGGACGCTCTTGAAGACACGTGAGTATTAAGGTGTTTTCTATACGCATGATGCATGGTTCTTTGTTGTTTATATAATTTTCTCTGGCATGATGTTGTTTAGTTGCCCCAGTTACTGATCTCTAAATTTTGACTTGAATCATCTGACTTAAAGACCTCACACATTTTTCTTTAAGTTTCTATGTGCATTATATTCCCCTTGTTCCTAATTCCATTATGTCCACTCAATCCTCCACTAGCCCCCTGGAAAGAGTTCTCAACTTTTTTCCCGCTGATAAAAAAGAACTTTCCCGTTTATGTCAAACCTGGCATACCGTTTGGTCCGCCAAAGACCCGGGACTGGAATGGCCAACAAAGGGCTCATTTGATCAGGGCAAGCTCCAAGCCCTGGTCTGCTATAATGAATCCAACAAAACAGGAAAATCTAGGGAGAAGCATTTAGCTGCTATTAATAAATTTATACTTATTGCACAACACCAGCATGACAGAGCCCTAACGAAGTCTGATTGCGATCAAGCCCCTTACCAAGAGGCAATAACACCTACTGCCCCACCACCCTATGATGCTGCTACCGCTACAGGTACTACCAAGCTCCTACCATGTGCAGTGGGATATACACCAATACCCCCAGGATATTGTGATAAACCTCAGCTACACATTTCTCAGGGATCTCAGACACAGATCCCCTTACCTCAAGGATCTCAGACAGTGATACCCTCGCTGCCTGCGATATCTCCCGCTCCTATGAAATTTGACCCACCTACTACCGTACACATTGCCGGTGTAGTTGATTTATCTCTTCCCTCATCACAAAAGGACCCAATTCCAATATCTCAGGGGTCAGTACAAACTCAGACGCCTTTAACCCCTTCAACAATCCCAGTGGCCCAACCAGTAGCCCTGACTTCGGCCCAATTACCCACTGTTACCTCTGCTGCAACGATGCAAGCAACAACCCAGACGCTAACCCCACCCCCGCCTCATGTATATCGTACTATTGGAGGCTATGAGATTGAGATACCCCCACCCATTATTGAGCAATATCCTTGTGTCCCGAACCCATCGGTTCCGGCCACCATCCAGCACCCTACTAACAGTCAAATTGACGTGGCTGCCCAGACCTCCATTTATCCTGGGCTAGGATCAGGATTGACCTCACACATGACCACCCAAACGACTACCTACCCACATATGGAGCACACAACTCAAACATCGCCTCCACCACTACATTTGGACTCTTATGTCCAAACTGGTCCCTTGCCCACTGAATCCCTACAGTACCCTATCCTGTCCCAATTACGACAGATGGGTTTCGTTCCATGTAGTCCCGCCACACAGGCACGGGCTATTTGTCAGGAACTCTATGATCGGGGTTTCCTTAAAGCACCCCCCGTTCCAGTGAACTTTTCCATGCCTACTCTAGAACCTGAGTGTTCTACTCCTCCTAGATGGGAGCAATTGGGTGCACGCCCCAAGGGTAAAATTCCCCAATTAGCAGAGGATCTGGCTCTTCTCCGCCGTCCTCTCATACTTCCAGCCAAACCAGGTACTGGGGATCTACCAAAAGTAATATCTTCCCCATTAGAAGAAGCATGGGAAATTTTAAAACAACAACTTCCAATTAAAACAGATTTGATGGATATTCGAAACGAACCTCCCCCAGTACTAAGTTTCTCCTCCTCGATGGAAGGAGATTCTTCTCACCTTGACCTACCCAAGCCCCTTCCCCTTGACACGCCAGTTCCTTCAGGTGCAGGCTGTCTACCATCACCCGCTCTCACCTTGGCCGGTATAGGAGATGATCTCGTATACGTTTCTGAAGGACTTCGTTCTCTACGGAAGTCCATGTCAACGCTCCCTGACACTATTGCACCTTCTGCATCAAAATCCGAAATACCCCAAATATCCCAACAACATGATGTTATTTCTCATCATACTAGATAGCGCGATCCTCACAGTTATCTTACTGATGAAGGATCTAGCCGCTGCCTTGCAGTTATTGACAGTCCCCCACACCCTACAAGTCTGAATATCAGTACAGAACCCATCCTATTTGGTCCACCTAACACACCTGCCCAATATGTGGCTTTGCATGAGAATTCATGGCAATATGTTCACCCATGGGTTGACAACCTTGCAGGATGGTCTGAGGCGCTTCAGCCCCAGTCCGCCCTCTTCCCACGTGAAGGATCTTTACGATCAGACAAGCTTTCACTTGTAAGAGATCTTATTTATGACCACCCCGACCCCCATTGGGATCAGAACACAACCCTCTATCTAATCCAAGGTTTTCAGGTTTGGAAAAAGTATGAGAATCAGTTTCCCCCAACCACCTCGATTGATCTCCTTAAATCAGTGAAACTTTTTCCCCTGCTGAATAAAATGTCAGGTGGTGTCCCTCATACGGAATACACCCCACTTTCAGCTGTTGAATTAAATAGCCTCATACTACAGCTCCCGGATATTGCACAGGGAGGCAACCGATGGTTAAAGAAATTACAGGACATAACCCTGGGGACTACTCTATCAGTCGGCGATATGAAAGCGCTCCTTGGCCGAACCCCACACGCTAGTGTCACTGACATATTCACTCAATCGGGATATGCAAAGTTTGTAACAGATACCCAGTATGACGGCAACCCTTTGACCGAAATTCAGACCAAAGTATTTCAGGAAATTCGGACCATGTATCCGACCCTTAAAGACTTTTCAGTCATCACTTCCCAAAGATGGGAAATGGATTCAGAGCCTATTGAAGCTTATTTACTCAGACTCCAAGACCTATATAAAGAACAGACAGAGGAAAAATTTGACTCTGATAATGCCCTCCCAGTATTCTACCATTTACTGAAGGGAACCTTACCCTCAGAGATTAAATCAAAATTGGAGAATACAGTGGGTCTCCAATTGGAAAAATGGCCCAAAATTCGTGAACACATCCTTCATCATTGCAGACGGCTTATTAAAAGCAAGCAAGATGAAGCCCAACATCGTAAGACAGTGCACACCAACTTGGAAATGCTACAAACCGAAGATCTCAAAGAGAAAAGAGCCTCTAAGAGCTCTGACCCTGATACCAATACTCCTGACACTTCTCCCCCTGTTATAGTTATGTATGCTGACCAACGTTATGACAATAACGGTCAAAACCAGGGCCCACGGCCCTACCGCCCAGACCGTAGACCTGATTACCCACAAGAAAGAGGTCGGCGCGGGCAACCGCAGCGGGGTCCCCTACGGGGCCCTCCTAATGATAACAGACGGTTCCGAAACGATTATTCTCGCCCTAGTCCAGATCGCTATTCAGACATTCAGTGTTATCGCTGTCTCCAATATGGTCATTATGCACGTGAATGCTCACAACGTCCACATACTGTTCCGAGAAGTCAAATCCGTCAACGTCAACAAGAACGCCAATCCTTCCCCTTATGGAACCCAGACCAACGTCGCCCACAGTGACTAGGCGTAGTCCGCACTGCTGCAGGATTGGATGATCCTATGATCACCCTGCTTATCGGTGATGTTCCTGTCCCCTTCTTAGTTGACACAGGCGCTTCTCGCTCTGTGCTAGCCCACGTCCCACATAAACTACAGAAACTTCTTAAAGTTTCCCCAGACAATGTTACCACCACAGGATTTGATGGTATTTCTACAGACACACCACTGCTTGAGCCCCTGCCAATTAAATATGCGGATCAACAACTATCTGCTCCCTTTTTATATGCTCCGCTATGCCCTGTCAATTTACTTGGAAGAGATCTATTGACACTGTTCCATTTTGAAATTCATTTTGATCCTTCCCCTAGTGAAACCACTTCACTTTTGATGGCTGTCACCTCTATGGTTGAAAAACAAATAGAGGTAGCATTGAATGACCTACCGGGTTTTCTTTGGGCCACACCTGAGAAACCCTATGGTAAGGTTACCGGTCCTCCCCATCGTATTCAGTTGTTACCTGGTTGTAAAGGTCCTAAAATTGCCCAGTACCCTTTGAAACCTGAAGTCATTGCTGGAGCTCAAGAACAAATTGATTCCCTATTACAGCAAGGTATTATTGAAAAATGTAATTCACCATACAATACTCCATTATTCCCAGTTCCAAAAAAGGAACCTGGCGCCTTCCGTATAGTACAGGACTTACGCGCGCTAAATGACCTCACTTACGCGGTATTCCCGAACGTGGAAAACCCAACCACACTCCTCAATAGTATCTCCTTGCAGACATATCATTCCACCATTGATTTGTCTAATGCCTTCTTTTCCATCACCCTTGACCCCGTAAGCCGCCCGCTAACGGCTTTCCAATTTAATAACACAACATATCAGTGGACTCGTCTCCCTCAGGGATTTACTGACAGTCCTACAGTCTTTTCCCAGACCTTAGCAGCACATATACAAGAATTCAAACAGTACAGATATAGCCTCCCACCACAAACTTCCATTGTTCAGTATGTAGACGACATGCTCATCACCTGCCCCGATTTTGACACATGTGTTCAGGTCACCTGTGACTTTCTTGGCTTTCTTGCTACGAAAGGTTACAAGGTTAACAGAAAGAAATTAAAAGTTGCTCAGACACATGTTACCTTCCTTGGCCATCACATTGGCCCCCGTCAGAAGGGCCTAGGTCCCGACACTTTGCAACATGTCTCCTCCTTGCGTTTGCCCACCACCATTTCTGATCTCAGAGGTGTCCTTGGCATGTTAAATTTTTGTCGCCTGTGGATACCAAATTATTCAGCCCGGACTCAGCCCTTTTATATGAAACTACAAGGCAAACAGAAAGCAAAACATGAACCCGTTCTTTTTACACCTCAAGAAACAGCTGATCTTATGGCCCTTGTAAAGGATGTTATGCTTTCCTCACCATTGGCAACCATTGATGTCTCTCAGGATGTGCACCTTTGGGTTGTGCATACTGAGGATACCTGGTCTTGCCTGATCACTCAAGAACATGATGACCTTGCTTGTGGTTATCTTTCGGGTACTTTTTCACCTGTCGAAAGAGCTTTTGCTACTTGTGAGAAAGGCCTTGTTGCCGCCTGCACAGCTGTTACAAAATTATACAGCTACATTCCTCACCTTCCGGTGATTCTTCACACATCCCATGATGTTAAATATCTGTTGGATAAACAGATCAGTCACATGACTGTCTGCCGGTTACAAAAGTATCAAGTACTTTTGTTCAGTGTAGTGCACTCTATTCACCCATTAACTTTAACTGATCTTCAACGCCTGGATCCATTACTCACTGTAACAGAGACAGCACAGAATGCTATTTTTCCCCATGAGTGCACTACCCGATTATCTGTTCCTGACTCACTCCATCTGTATTCAGAAATCTTGCAAGTGGCGAGGTTTGGTTTACAGATGGTTCTCAGCAAAACGGAGTTGCCGGTTTTGCCGCCCTCCGTTATACACCAGAAGAAGATATTCTGGATCCTATACAATTCAGGTTACCTGATTCATTCACAGCCCAAACCGCAGAACTTGCAGCAGTTCTGTATGTCTTACTGTTTAAAGCACTACACTCAGATTTGAGCATTGTCACCGACTCAGACTATGTATTCACTTCCTTGCATTCCCATGTTCGCAAATGGAACCAGAGGGGTATGATCTCCTCTACCGGGCAACCCCTAAGTCACTTACCTTTGTGGACTGCACTTTTTGAAGCACTGGAAAAGCGCCATCAAAAAGGCCTTCGCACCAGTATCTCCTGGATTAAAGCACATCAAGAGACAGTTTTCTCTTTTGCCATTAATGGTAACCATGCTGCAGATGAACTAGCCCGTGAAGTCACTTCCTTTTCCAATCTTCCTACTATATCCACTTGCGATGTTACACTTCCTGTACTCGCGTCCGAAGCGCTTCCCTTTGAGACGCCCCCTTCTACTCCCACGGATTCATCACCCTCTGAATCCTCCTCCCCTGACATCCCACCTGCTTTCAACACCCCTCCTATCATCACCTCCCTGCTGTCTCCTGAATCTGAGCCCCCTGTAACGTCCCCTCCCTCAGAATCCTTAATCTCAGACTTCTCCACTACCCTCACTTCCTCCCTTTCACAAGCAGAACTCACTTTGTGGAAGCAGGCAGGATGTTTCCTAAATCCGAATGGAATTTGGACCCATCCTAATGGGCAATTATGTATTTCACAGCATGTTTTATCTCTTCTTTTGCATGCCCTCCACTACCCCCTACATTTAAATGCTACTACACTGTATGATCAATTGTCTTCCAGATTATGGGCTCCCCAAATGATGCTCATGTGTCACACCGTAGTTCATAATTGTTACAAATGTTTTCTGTACACACCTAAACGAGGACCTGTTATTCCTTCAGGTCATTTACCTGTTGTCCAGGGACCTGGCCAACATTGGTATATCGATTTCACAGATATGCAGACGCCCGTTCGTGGTAAACGGTATCTGCTTGTCTGCGTGGACGCTTTCTCGAAGTGGGTAGAAGCTTTCCCTTGCTCTAGAGAAACCGCCCAAACGATGGCACAATCACTATGCACTGAAATTATTCCTCGATTTGGGATTCCTGGCAAAATTACCACAGATAATGGTACCCACTTTGTAAATGAACTGTTGCAGAACCTTCTTCCTGCACTCGGCATTACTCACAGAACTGTGTGTGTTTACAAACCCACCAGTAATGGTCTGGTTGAACGATACAATGGCTTGCTCAAAACAAAAATGCGTCAGCTTATGGCAAATGGGATAAAGAATTGGCTTGATGCCCTTCCTTTGGCACTATTATCTCTCCGTGCCACTCCATCCTCTTCCCTTAAACTGACGCCGTTCCAATTATGTACAGGTCGCCAGATGCGACTCATACCTGGCAATCCAGACACTCAAGTACCCGATCAATACTCAGTATATTGGGATATCTTGCAGACTATTGTAAGTTCTCTGTCCTCAATTCCACAGGCCATTTCGGACAGAAGAGGGGATTGTGATGCCGATAGACCCCCCCCTTATAAAGTGGGCGATCTAGTGCACCGGCGTTATTACACGCACAAGACCTGGCGAGATCCGATCTACGTTGGGCCCTTCAAGATAGAAGCCCTGTCAGCCACAGCTGCAAAGCTGGAGGACCACACATCCTGGGTCCATCTGAAAGATATACGAGCTTATCCAAATACCCCATCAGGTCTTCTGGATGTTTCCATTGATGTTCCCAGCACAGCAGTCACTGGAGAGACTAGTCCCACCACGAACCCCATCACCACCGCCACTGAGCCCGAGACCACCGACCCCGCACCCAACACTTTTGAATCATCTTGATCAACTTGACCAAAGACTTAACCACCTTTCCCCCTCTCCTGAATCACACCTCCTTGATCTGGCTGACATTATTATCCAAGCCTTCGCAGAATCTCCAGAGTCACCATCTGAACAACCACCTGTATCTGAACCAGTATTTGAGTTGCCTTCTTCACCTCCACCTCCCACAGTTCCTGTTCTTCCACTTCCCTACGTGGATCTTCGCATCCGCCTCATCAGAATCCGCAATCTGGCAGACGATCTTCTCCAAGTCCGCAACCTAGCAGGACAGTTGACCCCGGAAGAACGAGAGTCCATTGTGTTTTCAACAGTAAACATTTTGCACAGCAACACCTGTGAGCTGCTCGACATGCTACATCGGTACTTCCCGAATCAAGCCAGATAAATGCCACAGCAAGTTCCGCCGCTGTGCACTTCAGAAGTATTTATCCCCTTACAGACTGTTTCTCTACATAAGTGTGACTCTGAACAGGTATCTGATACAAATTCCCATTGGTCCAAAGACTTGGATGACAATTATCTGGAAGCCGACACCATTTCTGACGACAAGGCCGGAACCAGCGCTCGTCCAAGTGTTGCCTCTGCTGTAACGGTGTTACATCAGTACACCCTCTTCTTCTGCTTCCCATCTGCCAGACTGTTTGCTGTTGGACTCGTGTGCATGATCATACTGTGTATAGGTTTGATTTTGTTTCTCACTACCTTGTTTCCCTATACTGCTGACAGCAACCTCTTTGATCTTTGGATCACACTTACAGCCTTTCCCACTGGCAACGTTACCTTGCCAGCCGGAAACGCTACGGTACTTGCAACTACTTCAGTACTTGCGACTACCCCAGCAATACTTGCAACTACTTCTGTATTTGCATCCACTCCTGCTCTACCACCTACTACAGCATCTTACACAAAACTCCAACAGTACACCACAATCACGCGCCCGTTTGGATATAGCCCCCCCCAGACGATCTCAAAGATCAGCCCCGCTGCCACCAGTCATCCCACCCCCTGGGCAGACACATCTGCCACGACAGACTTTTCAACTGGCAATCCTCCAGATCCTATTGAAACCTCTGCAACTACTCCTTTCCTCACTGATCCTCCTGTTTTGTATTCTACAACTGTTCCCAATCCTATCAGTAGCTCGGTCCATATTGTCCCCAATCGTACAACTACTTTTGAGGATAATATTGCCTTGCTTGAATTACGACCCACCCCTCCTCCTTCTTCTTTGGTTCCTGCTAGTGACGCTCCTCCTCCCACACATACTACTTTAGCCACGTCAAACATCACCGTCCCAGCCACTCGTCCTCCCAGATAGCTCCACACGCCTAAGTGACCATCAATATATGTCCCAGAATTTACCAGACACTCCGCCTTCTCCACCTGATTCTCCCCCACCGTCGCCTTTAAATTTAGGTGCACACTTGATCCCTGAACCCCCAGAATATCTAAGACAATTAATTCATCCTCATTGGGACCCTGCTCCAGAAGACGACACAAATTGGGACCCCTTCACCCGATACCACACACTGTGTGAACCTTTGTTTGACAGTTGGACATTAGGTCCTAGCCGTACGGTTACACACACTCAGTTACTGTTTGGAGGAATCTTAGGCTTACAAATTGAACAAACAGACGACCTCCTAATCAGGCCACAAACTGGTGACATTGTAGATTTTTGGGTAATTACATACGCTGTACTGGGCACTGACTGGATTCCCTTCCTGTTTATCAGAGAGGTTGGATCGAGACCTTTGGAAGTATATGGTATTTTCCAAATCCCAGATCCTACTGAAATAGGGGCTATTAGAATTTACCCCCCATACCCAAATACCTGTTGCTAAAACCCTTGGGATAAATTTGTCGCTCTCCTTAATCAGTAGCCGTTACTTACCTTTCGTACAATTGTGATACAGTGCCTCATTATGAAAACTACCAACATGAAGTGCTTAGACCTCCTGTTGTGTGTGCTCACCACACCCACGATACATGGAACACAGTACCTAACAAATTTTCAAGAACAATTTACAACCACTTATGAAATAACATTACCCACTACCAAGGACACAACCACTATCACCCTTGATGTGTGTGCTTACACAATGTGTGGGGAACATCCTGTGCAGCAATATTTGTCAGCTTTTGAAGTATACCTGTGTCCCTTCCCCAATTGTGGAAGTTGGGCACAAGTATGGTGGTATACAGGTTCATGGGTTCCCTACTCAGGTACTGAGATTCCAGATCTAAAAAGGAGCATTTCCATCATGAAATTGCGAGTCACTGGCCTCTGCCAAATGACCAAATGTAATCCAGTGGCTATCACTTTTAGAGGAGTAACGGATGTTACATACAGAACTTATTCCATAGGAATTGATGCCCCAGGTAGAGACCCCATTGGAAAATTCAAGATTGTTCCACCCCCAGCCCAACCTACAGCGACCAATCCCTTAGTGCCGACAAAGATCCCAGAAATAAAAATTCCCTACCAGATTGTACCAATTAATGATTCTAAAGATTTGGTGGCGCTAGAAACAGGATTTGGAGAGACAAACCTATGGCTCGATTGGGCACATTATACAACAAAGAGTCTGAATATCTCTAATTGTTATTTTTGTTCCCATGCAAGAGCAGAACCAACAGTTGTTCCTTTCCCCTTAGATCTCCAAAATGATCCAGATGGATTTTGGTGTATGTTGCAGTTATTGCAGGTTAAAGAGGACATAAATCAGTCTTGTCAACATCTTGACGAGCACCACCCCTACTTACCCCCTCGGATGAGGGTCCCACCTGCATTCAGGATTCCAAATCCTGCTACCAAATATCATACATGTCTGGAACGATATGGGGTGAAAAAGACACGGTTTTTAGGAAACTTAACCAATTGTAACACAACCTTAGGAAATGGGACTCTGAAAAATCTGAACCTAACACGGTTCTCACAAGCTAGAGCAGACATATGGTGGTACTGTGGAACCCGCACTATCCGCCATACACTTCCTAACAATTGGACAGGCAGATGTGCCCTAGTCAAATTGGTCATTCCAATCATTATAGCATCCTTGCCTCCTCCTCATAGCAGCTCTTCCTCACGAGTGAAGAGAAATGCAATGCCTGGATCTTTTGATGATCGGGTCTATATAGATGCTATTGGAGTTCCAAGAGGGGTTCCTGATGAGTTTAAAGCCAGAAACCAGATAGCTGCAGGATTTGAATCAGTTTTCTTTTGGTGGGCGACTATCAATAAGAATCTTGACTGGATCAACTATATATATTACAATCAGCAGAGATTTGTGAATTACACTAGGGATGCAGTTCAAGGAATTGCAACACAATTAGACGCCACTAGCCGGATGACGTTGGAAAATAGATTAGTTCTTGACCAACTTCTAGCAGCGGATGGAGGGGTGTGTCAAAAGATAGGCACCCAGTGTTGCACCTTTATCCCCAACAATACAGCTCCAGATGGATCAATTACCAGAGCTTTAGAAGGCTTAACCTCACTGTCGCAAGAATTGGCAGAGAACTCTGGTGTTGATACATCCTGGACAGGTTGGATGGATAGAGCTTTTGGTAAATGGAAAACATTTATCATTTCAGCAGCCACGACTATAATCATAGTGGTAGCAATTTTTGTTTTAGTAGGATGTTGCATAATCCCTTGTGCTAGAGGCTTAGTAGAACGCTTAATTGAAACCGCAATAATGAAAAAGACAGTAGCGGGACAGTATACCCTGCACGAAAACCTCCTTCCCAACACCACAGGAGATAACCCATTGGACTATCTCCCTTTGGGAAGGACCAATCGCTATGCAACTGTTAGAGACACTGGAGAGATGTCTGCAACTGTACAATCAGATAATAGCGCACAGGGATATAATGTAACCATATAAAGCTGTATAAGATGATATGATAAATTGTGCAAATCTATGCAAATGTATAATTAAGATATAATCAGTATATAACCAATGAATTTGTGATTTAGAACAATATAAATATATTGACATACATAAGAATAAGATAGAACCTGCATATTAAAAGGTTGAAGAAAAATTATATTGTAGTAACCATAAGTGTTAGTAGGATTGACATAATTGAAGTACTGCCAAGATGATACTTTCAAACCGAAAACGAAACAAATTGTACCAGTTGACCTTAAGACTCAGATAATTTTATGGCCTCATAGAATACCTTCTGGAATGGATGGTACCAAGGTACGTTAACCCTGGTGTCACCCTATGGGATAGGGTGAAGAGGGGAATGTTAATATATGGCCTAGCTTTAAGGCTACCACTGGAATAGTGATGGCCAAAGCTATGCAGCCAAGAACAACTGGGAAAAAAATACTGACTAGGCCAAAGAACAAGCAAGTGAATTAATATTTGAGAATCTGCAAAAAGCAGGTCTGAATAATGACTTCTGACACAAATTGGTACAATTTTTAAATCAAATATAGCATCTGTAATGAAAGATCAGATGAATAAAATGGAGCTTATTAGTTTTGGTATACAATGATACAGAGGTAATACAGAGTTCATGAGAAAGGTATGAAAAGTATTGCAGCCGGAAGATGTGAAACTGTTATCTCAACGCTTCCCAAAACATGTTGATAATTAGCAGTAGCTGAGAACGGAAGGAGGTGGGTACATCAGATAGCAGATCGCATGGGAAAGTATGATCTCAGAAATTGCGAAATATTAGGAGCTAGGTATCTCATCATTCACTTCTATGGAGAAGATAGAGTATAAAAGAGGGGAGATTTTGGCTCAGTTTGAGAGTCTTCTCCGAAGCTTCTGTCAGACGGCGAAGCCCTGTGCGGCTGAAACCAGAATCTGATGTCTGTATTTGTATCAACTTGAAGACCTGTGTTTGGGTAAGAAATAAAATGTATCTATCTATCTAAACCTATCTCTGTCTTTATTTTTATTGATTCTATCTTCTCTTTACCTTACATTTAGCCTACCAGGTAGATCATATACAAGTGACACTCAGTCTTTGCAGAAACTTAGACAGATGTTTAATAAGATTTATGTGGGAACATAAATGGCCCAGAGTATATCTAGATCCAGAAAACAAACAGAAAGCAGTAATTATGGGAATTAGTTTTCAATTACGGCTCCTAATGCCACCCCAGAATAGACCTTGTGATTGGGTGACAATGGAGGTCAGAGAAACTATACAGAATCTGTTATATGAAATAAGTACCTTTAGTCCCCTGTATGACAGAGTCAGAAAGAGGTCTATAAGAAGAGGTAATTAAAAACACACTATAGAAATAAGTAGTAGTAATAGTACAATAAAGGTATGGGAAGATTGCTCCTTTCTAGGAGTAGCCTAGTGGTTAGTGCAGTGGACTTCGATCCTGGGGAACTGAGTTCAATTCCCACTGCAGCTCCTTGTCACACTGGGCAAGTCACTTAACCCTCCATTGCCCCAGGTACGAATAAGTACCTGTATATACTATGTAAACCGCTTTGAATGTAGTTGCAAAAACCTCAGAAAGGTGGTATATCAAGTCCCATTTCACTTTCCATATAAGTGAGATTCAACATGGAATGTTGCTACTATTGGAGATTCTAGATGGAATGTTGCTACTATTGAGATTCTGTTGCTACTATTGGAGATTCTACATGGAATGTTGCTAGTGGAGGAGTAGGCTAGTGGTTAGTGCTAGTGGACTTTAATCCTGGGGAACTGAGTTCAATTCCCACTGCAGCTCCCTGTGACTCTGGGCAAGTCACTTAACCCTCCATTGCCCCTGGTACAAAATAAGTACCTGAATATATGTAAACTGCTTTGAATGTAGTTGCAAAAACCTCAGAAAGGCAGTATATCAAGTCCCATTTCCCTTTCTTTTTTTTTTTCCTTTTATTGGAGGCCCAGGAAAAGAAAAAAGCAGATGAGATATTTTAATGTTTACTCATATATACTCTAAGGGCCTTGTTTACTAACACCACGTTATAGGTGTGTTAGCATCCTTAACATGTGTTAACCATGTACACACCTACAATATCCCTATAGGCGCCTACATGGTTAACGCGCAGACTAATTGTAGGCGTGTTAAAAAAAGCTAACGTGCCTTAGCAAACAGGGCCCTAAGGGTGGCCCTTGGTTTTGATTCCTAGTTTAAATTTCTACTGCAGCATAAGATTTCTTCTTCTTTGTTGAGTTCTGAATATAGTGAACGTTCATAATATCCTCTGCTAGATTTTGCAAAGCACATAAACCCCAGATTTTATGTATGGTGTGACAAGTTGCGTGCATTAAATTGGGCAAACACCCAACTTACATATGCACCTTAATTGAGTAATGAGCCAATCAGTACTGACAGTTCGCCGATAACAATTATCAGCACAACATCATTTCAGGTGTATTCTAAAAAGAGGTATGCATAAATTCTAACGCACGTAGCTGAAAAGGTGTAGCCATGGGAGGAGTATGGTCATCAAAAATACAAATCTAGGAATTTAAACAAGAACAATAACTTCCTTGTACAATATGCATTAGCATCTTTGATGATGGCTGAGTAGAAGGAGTACTTGGAGATCCTTCAGCTATGTCTCGCTATAAATATTGAATTTTGGTCATTTGCTCCTGAGGATGCCTTAGTGGCAAAACACAAATTTGTGTCGGGCAGGAAAATATCTTAAGGAATGGAGACAACTTAAAAACTTAATGGTCTTTGGAAGAGTGAATTTAATAATTGGATATCTGAAGTGAGAAGATTATATTATTTCCATCAATTGGACAATCGGTTTGATGCAATTAGATAGTATTTGCATCTGGAATAAGTGAAGGACTTAACATGAAAGGACTCTTTAAGATTTAGATACTATTGAATAATATGTGTAAAAAAATGGGGGAAATCTTAGTGCACTTTTTATGATGATGTGTTATTGCTTGATTTAATAAATCTTTATTCTGTACTTTGTTAATTTTGTATTGATTTTTAAAGTTTGTTTTGAACTTTCTATATATTGTTTAGGATTATGGTCATGTTAGGGGTATTCCTCAAATTTACATGCATGGTTATAGAATTCGGGGGAATTTTGCCTAATTTAGGTGTGGGTATTTACACCAGTGATACAAATGGCTACTCCTAAATGTAGGCACATTTTCTGGCCCTTTATGCTATTCTGTAAACTGCACCTAACTTTAGGCACTTTTTTAGAATAGCATTAAGCACTATTTTTGGACACCCCTATTTTTTTAGATGCCATTTACAGAATCTGGCCCCCAAATCGCAATTCAAGAGTTCTGTAATATGACATTCCACATTCATAAACTATTTATCAATAGAAATCAAACAAAATAAAACATGGAAAAGAAAATAAGATGCTACCTTTTTATTGGACATAACTTAATGCATTTCTTGATTAGCTTTCGAAGGTTGCCCTTCTTCGTCAGATCGGAAATAAGCAAATGTGCTAGCTGACAGTGTATATAAGTGAAAACATTCAAGCATTACTATGACAGTCTGACAGGGTGGGAGGATGGGGGTGGGTAGGAGGTATGCATGGGGACATCAAAGCATTTCATTGATATTCTAACAGGATAGGTGTGGATAGGTGAGGGGAGGGTGATCAACAGAGAAATACAGCTTTATGGTTTATAATGGGCTAGGAACCCCAGATCCTTGTTAAGTCCTTTCTGTTGGGTGTTAAAATATTCAATCATTCTGACTTCAAAGGTCTTACGTTCTTGTATGGTTTTAAAGTTACCTTTCAGGATTCTCACTGTGAAATCACTGGTACAGTGTCCTGGTCCTGTAAAATGCTGACCAACAGGGGTGGGAGCCCTACTGGCACCAGTATTGTTCATGTGATGTCTATGTAAATTGAATCTTGTCTTAAGCATCTGGCCTGTTTCTCCAATATAGCATCCTTCGTTACATTTTTTTTACACTGAATGATATATACCACATTGGAAGATGAGCAAGTGAAAGATTCCTTTATGTTGAATATCTTTCCTTTGTGGATGACTGTGGGGTCCTGTGAAATGTTTTGGCATAGTTTGCAACTGGATAAATTACAGTGAAGTGTGCCCTTCTGTTCCTTTTCAGTCTGTGATGGAAGTTTACTTCTGATTAGCTTGTGTTTTAAGTTGGGTGGCTGTCAGAAGGCCAGTACTGGTGGGGATGGGAATATCTCTTTCAGTAATTCATCCTCCTGGAGTATAGGTTGTAGATCTCTTATGATTTTCCTCAGTTTTTCCAGCTCTGGATTGTATGTCACTACAAGGGGGATCCTATCTGTGGCTTTTTTCTCCTTGTACTGTAGCAGATTCTCCCTGGGTGTTTTGAGGGAGGAGGCAATATTCTTGGAGATTATTTTGGGGTTGTAGCCTTTCTGTTTGAAGGATGCAGTCAGGCCACTCTTCTACTTATAAACTATTTAAAAATCAGGACAGAGTATTTTAGGTAAACAACCTAAAAATGTCTTTATTATTGCAAACAGATGAAATTGACAGAACTTCCCAGTCGAAAAGAATTTTAAAATTATTCACTTTTTGGATGCTATGTTTTAGAGACTGGAAAAGAAAGAAGCATTGTGTTTTAACACCTAGTTTCTGTTTTCTATTTTGCACTCATATCCCACTTTTTCAATTACAAAGGAATACCCCAATGCAGCTTATAACAAGTTACATACAATTCATAAAATACAATACACATTGCCATGTACAAGTCTTAAATAGATCAGTCAATATGGGCTGTTAATCCTACTAAGGTAATCTAATACAAGAAAAAACTGAAAAACAGCCAAACACAAACTCAAAGGGTTGTGTAAAACAGGAATGCACAGCAATAGCTAAGCAGTGGGAAATACCCTTAGAAACCAAGGTATCTACCAAGGTCTGAACACCAGGACACTAATATCTACATGAGATATTTTGTGCCTGTGATCTTGTCTCTTTCATAGGGTATAATATCCCACCTATTTTCAAGCAAGACTGTTCACAATAGAACTAATAATTCAAAAAACATTATCAAAAGATAAAAACTTTCCAAGCCACAGCATAGCATAAATAAACTTAGCTTTCTCAAAGCTGGCTTGGTAACCCCATACTCCAACTGAATGGCCTGAATACAGTAAATAGAAGTGTAATTATCAATGCAGGCTACTGTTAAGATGAGTTATTTTACCACTATCTCATGCTCTTTTATCCAATGAGACCTAGTTACTAATAACTGGGGTTAACAGTAAAATAACATGTCTTAAAGGCAGCCCACATTAGTACCGACCTAATTACTAATAACTGGAATTAACAATAAAATAATAAGTTAAATAGTGCTCACCTTTATCCAGTGGCAGTAGTTGAGCTGATTCTAAAACCTTTGGAGAGAAGAATGAAGCTGTTTCTAGTGTATGAAGTGAACCTGAAGCAAACATCAGAACATGCTGAACTTCAGAATAAAGCTATTAAAAAGTAGCAATTGGGGAAAGACTGTAAGAACTCCTCTGTGTGTTTATATATTCCTTGGGTCACTCCACGGTTCATCACTGAAAAGAAACACAGACAACCAAGAACTAGACAGAGAAATACAAACAAGAAACAAGACTGGGAAACAAGCAACACAGTACAAGATAAACTACACAAAGACTAGACTAGAATCAGGCAAGAATCTCAGATAATAAACTGGACTAGGCAGAAGTGCACAGCGTACACCAGCATACCAGGGACCTTAGGCGATGCAAAGGCAAACACAGAAGCTTCCAGGTGGCTAATAAAGGCCACATACAAGGGAGTTCACCAGGTAAGGGTACTGCTAAGTTCCAAAAATCCCAAGACAGTCTGGGAGGCTGGAAGATCCGGACAGCATGATTTCTGGAACATGGGAAACAGCACACAGACAGTCCAATGCAGCCACCAGGTCTGGCCACCAGGTGGCGAGATGACTGAGAGCCTGAAACATGGGCACGATTGTGACAATAGCACCCAAAATCGGGCTCCGATATTTGGATGCAGATCCAAAATGTATGCTCAACTAAATTGGCTAAGGAGCCAGTCAGTGCCAATAACTGGGTGCTAATTGGCACTAATTGGCATTAATTAGAATCTGTGCACATCTTGCTACACTCTATTCTATAACAATATACTGCATCCAGAGGTGTAGAGACTTATGCAATCAAGACTTTAGTTTCTTATGCTTTTTCACTTGTGATCCAGATCACCAAGTTTGTCTGGTGATATTTTTTAAAAATGAATTCTTTGCTTCGGCCATCATTAAGGAAGATTTGGGAGAGATACCAGTGCCAGAAAAGGTATTCAAATCTGACGAGTCAGAAAAACTGAATGAAATCTCTATAAACCTGGAAGATGTAATTGTGCATTTTGACAAACTGAAGAGAAGCAAATCACCTGGACCAGATGGTATTTATCCCAGAGTACTGATAGATTTGAAAAATGAACTTGCAGAGCTATTGTTAGTAATAATATGTAATTTATATTTTAAAATAAAGGTTCTAGAAGTGATCCGGGATATTATAGACTGGTGAGCCTGAAGTTGGCACCGGGCAAAATGGTAGACACTATTACAAAGAACAAAATTACAGAGCATATTCAAATGCATGGATTAATGACACAAATCCAGCAACTGCATTTCTTTGAAGGGATGAACAAACATGTGGATAAAGATGAGCCCACTGATATTGTGTATCTGGATTTTCAAAAGGCATTAGACCAAGTACCTCATGCAGGAGATAGATTTGCATACCATGGGGGCAGTGTATGCAAATCAAGTTCATGCATATGCATATTCATTGTGGATATCCTGAAAACCTGACCTGCCTGCGGCTCTCGAGGACCGGAGTTGCCTACCCCTGGCCTAGTGCATTCTTATGAGTGGCTTCCCTTTTCCTTGAGTGCCTGTTGGCACACCCTTGAGCATTCCTTTGAGTGGCTTCCCTCTTCCCTGAGTGCTATATGGTACAGCTTAGAGTGTTCCTTTATGAGTGGCCTCCCTTATCCTTGAGTTTTGTATGGTATAGCCTTGAGTGGTCTCTTTGTATGGCACGAGTGGGGCATTCTTCCATTTAGCTGTGTCTACTATCACAGTCCTGTGCACCCTCTCTGTTTGATTCTGTTTGAGTGGGTGGTTCTTCTGTTTGCTGTGACTACTAGCTCAGCCTTGAGCTGCCTCTCTGTGTGGCACGAGTAGACAGCTCTTCCATTTAGCTGGGACTACTAGCTCAGCCTTGAGCTTACCTCTTTGTGTGATGTCTGTTTGACTTGGTTAGGACCATTTATTTATAGCTGTGGTTCTAGCCCAGCCCTGTGCTGCCTTCCTGTGTAGTTTTCTTATCTTTTACTCATGGTTTCTACCATGTGAGTCTAGTGGGGTTGTCTCTCCCCCTTCAGTTCCTTTGTGCCTGTGTGTAGGGTCTTTTGACCCCTTGTTTGTGGCTCTGTTTAGTGCAGTGTGTGTGCACTGCTTGAGAAGTACTTGCTCAAGAGATTCCTTTCTGTTTCTTTTCCCTTCCCTCTGGTATGATTCGATTCCAGTTCGGCCGTGAGGCCCGTATGCTTGGACTCTGTATGAGTGGGTTCCAGATCAGCCATGAGGCCCGCCTGAGTGGTCTATCTCCCTTTTCTGGTGGTGCTTGTTGCTTGTCTTGAGTGTGCTCTGTCTATTTGCCATGTCTGGTATCTTGTTTGTATTCAGTGTCTGGTTTGCCTCTGCTCTGCGCCTCCCCAGAGGACTTGTCTGCTGCAGCCTGGCTGCAGCCCAAGGGCTCAGCATCCTGGGTTCTGTGACAGATCCATACTGTTTTCCATTTTATTTAATATCTACCTCAAGCCTCTAGTTGATCTGCTTTGGTCAATGGATACAAAATTTTACATCTATGCTGATGATGTGCAGCTACTCATACCCACTGAACCAGATCTACCCACAACTTTGAGTAACCTGACTGCCTGCATAACCTCAACTCAGGAATGGATGAACAACAACAAACTTTGCCTGAACCCAAATAAAACAGAGGTTCTTTGGATACCAAACACAAGTAAATAAATACCTGACTTCAAAATACCTTAATATGCCATATGTGAACACAAAAGAACAAAGACCTAGATACTTAGGAAAGGCAGAAAGGTAGGGCTATAGTGCAGTGATGTGGGGTACAGCATATTGCCAAGAAACAAGTGACACGGAGTAATATGTGAAAACTGAGCACCAATATTAATATTTAATCACATAAGAATATTCACAGCAAGTAAAAAAAAAATTAAAAAAAAGATACATAACGGTTTCCTATTACTAAATACAAAAAGTAAGCTGAAACCAGAAATAATAGATACCCCAGGAAGAAAAGTACTACACTGATTAAATTTTAACTGCCAGACCCTTGACCATTCTTCTAATGTTTCTACTCCCGCTAAGGTATCCACTCTATTGGCTATTTTCGTGTCATCTGCAAAAAGGCAAACCTTTCCTTCCAACCCTTCAGCAATATCTCCCACAAATATATTAAACAGAATAGGCTCCAGCACCGACCCCTGAGGAACTCCACTGCTCACCTTCCTTTCCTCTGAGCGGATTCCGTTTACCACCACCCTCTGCCACCTGTCGGTCAACCAGTTTCTTATCCAGTTCACCACTTTCAGTCCTAATGTAACCCAAGGGGTTAAATAATCTCAACTGGGCTGAATAAGGGTTCTATTCAGTGACATCACTCTCAGACATCACTCAGCTGAGCAATTGGTTGTCTGGGAAACGGCTTGTTGGGCAGTTGGGAGGTAAGATATGAGACTGAACAGACCTGTAGTTATGTGCTCTGTTTAGTTGTGCTGGAATTCTGTTAAAAAAAACTGAGAAAGTGAAGTCTGAAGGTAGCTGATGTATGATTTGAGCTGAAGAATGGGTAGTTACTAATTTGTAAGAGCCTTGCGGTGATTTTAAGGCTCTAGAGTAATGTATGCTGATGCCTGCTAGTCTGAAAGTCTTTAACCTGAAATGAATGAATCAAGACGATATACTTTAACAATTGAAAAAGCTGGAAAAGTTTGAGAACAGCTTGTCACTCTGTAAGTGTTCATGGCAGCAGTGGAAGTTTTAATTACAGTTCTATAGCTGCTGCATGAGACAGAGATACCTGGTGAGATTGGTGAACATCAGCCATTTATGCAACTCAGTTGAATTCCTTTGTAAGTAAAGGAAGGTAATAAGTGGGAGTTTGGCAACGTGGAAAAGTTCTAGTTGAAGAATTTTGGAACTGTTGCACAGTTTCTGTAAACTGAGGCTGTTGTTATTTATAGATTTACTTATTGGTATTTATATACAATTTTATAAATTGTGTTGGATAAGGCTGGGAATCATTGTTTGGGGGGGAATTAGCATAGGGACACATAATTATCCATTCTTTTATTTGGGGGTAAGTTAGGGATAACAGAGTTGAAGTAAGAAGTAACTTGAAGTTTTTTGTGGTTAAGTCAGGGATAAGATAGGGTTTTACTTCCTTTGAGTTTTTGAGTTTAGTGCAGTAGGTTCTACAGTTCCTGGTTCCTGTTCCCTGGCCAGGGATCAACGCGATCGCTCTTCCAATGGTACCCACCGTTCACAGAGAGAGAAAAGAAGGAAAGCTGACCCTGTAAAATTTAGGAAAAGTATCCTTTTCGATTATCACAAAAGTAAGAGAAAATGAAGAGGACAGAATTGTAGAATTTATACTTACCTGAGATCCGTCTAAAGAGGAACCTGGAAGAAAAAAATAAACAAAGGATCAACTCTTTACAGTGCACCAGTACTACGCTAATTTAATTGCATGCATGATTAATTTAGCAGTTAATTGAAGAGTCACTTATCTGATATTGATATTTTTCTGGACAAATAAATCTGGGGAGGGAATAGAAAAACAAACGTTAGAATTTTCTGGTGTTAAACCTGTGAATGTTTTATTATTAGGTAATTGAGAATAGGGGGCCTTAGGAAATTTAAGCACAGAATTTTAGGTATTAGAATGTTTCTATGAATAGAGTTATTAGTGAATTCTTATTATCTGAGCTGAAGATTAATTTTTAAATACAAATTTTCTGTAAAAAAAATCATTTCCATCTTGATCTAATTTTTTTTTGTATTGTTCCCTCTGTTCCTGAGAAATTTTTCCTGAGTGCCTGGCTCGACTACATTAAAGAGGCACTCAGACTTCCTTGTTCGGAGGTTAAATTCTCAGGAGGGGGCGGGGCTTACACTAAGTTCACCCTTTTCAGCTTATTCACTAGTCTTCTGTGGGGGACCATATCAAAGGCTTTGCTGAAGTCCAAGTAGATTACATCTAGCGAACGTCCTTCATCCAGTTCTTTGGTCACCCAGTCAAAGAAGCCAATAAGATTTATTTGGCAGGATTTTCCTTTGGTAAAGCCATGTTGCCTTGGGTTCTGTAATCCGTCGGCTTCTAGAAAGTTAACTATCTTTTCTTTCAGCAGCGATTCCATTATTTTTCCTACCACCAACTTGAGACTTACTGGTCAGAAGTTTCCCACTTCTTCCCTGTCTCCATTTTTGTGAAGAGGGACCACATCCGCTCGTCTCCAATCTCACGGAACCTCTCCCATCTCTAAAGATCTATTAAATAATTTTTAAGAGGTCCCGCCAGGACCTCCCTGAGTTCCCTTAGTATCCTGGGATGTATCCCATCCGGCCCCATAGCTTTGTCTACCTTCAGATTCTCCAGCTGTTTATAAACTCTTTCTTTCGTAAACAGCATAGTATCCACTCCATTCCCAGATGTTCCCTCGGCAGCCGACCGCGGTCCTTCTCCAGGATTTTCCTCCGTGAACACCGAAGAGAAAGTCTGCCATATATAAACATACCTCTAGAGAAGTTCTATGATTGAGAAACTTATCCACCCTCAGAAGCGCCGCTAAGATTAGTGGCGCCTTGCTTGGGTGAGTGTATAACTCTGAGAACATCTCTATAAAGAAAAAAAAATTTCTATTTTGCATATCTTAATTGCTTACACAGAGTGATACTGGGTCAATCCCTTCACTAGGATATCTCCTAAAAGATTTATCTCTGGTTTTACATTTTTTGAATTTTTTCCAGAGGTTTTTGAGGGGAATTGCAACTTTAGCATATTTGATATATAAACATGTAACAGTAGGGGCCACTGAGGCACCCATCACTACCCCCTTGATTTGAAGGCAATATTTGTCTTGAAATTAAAATAATTTCTTTTAATGATTAATTTAGTCATCTTGTTAAGTAGTCTTATAGAACCCTCCTGACAATTGAGCTCTATCTTTATATTGTTTTTTGAATATTTGTTTAACAATCAGAACTCGATTTGTACGTTTTGAGAAGAAATTCGTCCAAGTGCTGCTTTATGGCACTTTTTGGATGTTTTTCTCTTTCGAAAATAAGGCCCATAGTTTGTTTTAGATGTAATAGTATTATAATCATTTGATAAATGATCTTAATTATATAATAAACAATAGATGTGGAGGGGCATTTTTGATATGACGTCTAAGTCCAACTTTAGATGTTTTACAAAAAATGTCCAAAATCTGAATAAGAGAGAAGTTAATTTTCCAAAAAGAAAAACGTCTATCTTTTGTTTTAGAAAATACTGTTTCTAACAAGGTTTTGTGCTTTGGACGTTTTGTTTTTTTGGTCCATTTTCAAAACAAAAACGTCCAAGTGAAAAACATAGAAAATCATGCCATTGGGATGTAGGAGGGGCTAGCATTTTAGTAGACTGGGCTCCCAGACATCCCAGGAGATAAATAGGGCACCCTAGTGGACATCAGAAACATGCTCCTAAGTACACATCTCACCATTGCTCCCTTATTTTGTCTGCTGAGCTTCCCACAGCTGTACACAATAGCCCTTATGGGTGAAGGGGGCATCTATATGTGGGTACAATGGGTTTCTGGTGAGTTTTGGAGGGCTCACAGTTTCACCACAAATGTGACAGGTAGAGGGAGATAGGGACCAAAGTCCTCCACGCCATGGTGCATGGCATTGACCACTACACTACTCCAGGGACCTGCATGCTGCTTTAATAGACCTGGCTCTAGAATCTGAAGCTGTCATAGCGGTTGCTAAATCATATTTGTATTCACATTTGTGGAGGGTTGTAGGGAGTCAGTGACCACTGGGGGGGTATTGGGGAGGGGTCACCTCTGATTCCCTCCAGTGGTAATCTGGTCATTTCAGGCACCCTTTTGTGCCTTATTCGTTATAAAAACAGGTCTAGCTCAAAACATCTTAGTTTTAGTCCTGGACGGTTTTGTTTTCTTCCATTAAGGCTGAAAAATGTCCAGGTGTTAGGAACGCCCAGATCCCACCTTTAACACACCCCTGACATGCCCGCTTGTGATTTGAATGCTTTTCTGATGAACTTCATAGAAAAACATCTAAAATTTGGTTTTGAAAATACCAATTTGGACGTTTTTGTGAGAAAATGTCCAAATGCAGATTTATGCCACTTTTTGGGTGTTTTTCTCTGTCGAAAATGAGCTCCATAGTCCATTTATTATGAATATTCATTAGGGACATCCTTATAACCTGACTGAATTAGAGTTTGGCACCCCTGCCCTCCACTTTTCAAACAGATTTCTGGTTTGCTGACCTTTTCTCATGTGTTACTATTGAACTATCATTTTCAACATCTACTAAGGAAAACAGGTTGATAACCTATAGGATCTTGAACTCTATCTATACTTTCATATATGCATTTAATGTACTTATTTTAACAGAATACACTTCTCTTTCTGCCCTCTCCCCTTAGAGATGCAAAGACAAACTGAATGCGCTGGCTATCTCAGCGATGAATCAGCGGCCTGAGGCAGTGGCATAGCCAGACCTGACTTTTTGGGGGGGCCCAGAGCTAATATGGGTGGGCATTATGTATATAGGTATGAGTAGTGATTCTCGGGATACTACAAAATAATGCCTTAGAATGCTGCTCTGCATCAACATAAACAACATACATACATAAAAAAAACAATATTTGTAAATATAGTTACATTATACCATATCAAACTTGACCAGACAAAAGCCTACTATAATAGCAAACATCTCAACGCACATGAGCACCATGCATTATAATTACAGCAGACATATAACAATGTATTCAAATTCTGGTAGCACCTCAATAATAGCAATAAAATCCCACCACTGCCAGGTATTTTGTGAAGTAACACTAAATCCTGCAGAGGCTTCTTAGAGCCTATATTGCAAACCATAACACCAGTTCCAATAACAGTACCTTTAAAAAGGCAGCAGTGAATATACACAACAGCAGTCAGTGCGCATCCCATTGGAAAAGCCAGGTAAGTCAGACTCATAGATCCCTATACAAACCACATGCCAGCAGAAACTGTCACCTGCTCAGTTACATGCAGACCACTGACCAACCCTCATCAATTACAGAATACAGAACCAAAATTTAATTAAGTTAATTAAATAAATTTCTATGCCACACTATCGCTGCAATTCTAAGCAGATCACCCCCCTCCATTCATCTCAGCAGCCCCTGACATCAGCTTTTCCCTTCCCTACTCCCTATGCATCCCCGTAGCTCAGCATCAGCCCTTCCCTTCTCCCCCCCCAATCCATCCCAGTTGCCTGGCATCATCATTTCCCTTCCCTACTCCCAATCCGTCCCCATAGCTCAGCATCAGCCCTTCCCTTCTCTACCTTACCCCCACCCATCCATCCCTGTAGTCCAGTATCTTCCCATCCCCACCATCCATCCTATAGCTAAGCATGAGCCGTATCCTACCACCCCACCCCTCCCTGTACCCTAGCTCAACCCTGTCCTAATCCCTACCCACCCACCCCCCATGGCATTAAATATAAAATACTTTTCTTTAATGTCCTGGGCAATGCTGACCCCACCTCCGCACTGGTCCACCCAGAGAAAACTGCCTACATTTTTTTTTAAACCTAGGCACTGCATAGACCATCCCCACCCAAAAACCTACCAAAATGAGAGACGTGATAGACAACTTTAAAAAAATGAACCTGGGTACTATTAAAATTTATTGTTGGTGAATTTCTGGGTGGGATAAGCGCTTCACTGCCTAAGATAAAAAAGATATATTTAATGATTAAATATACCTTTCTTTGTTGCCCTGGGCAGCGAAGAGCCCACCCCCCACCCAGAAGCCCAACACCAGACCAGAGCCATCATTTTTATTACAAGAGTAATCAAAATGCTGGCTGGTGGTGGGCTTCTGTGTGAGAGTGGGCTCTTCACTTTCTATGGCAAAAAAGAAAAAGGTATATTTAATCATTAAATATATCTTTTTTATCTTAGGCAGTGAAGTGCTTATCCCACCCAGAAGCTCACCACCACCGGCAAGCATTTTGAGTACAAATACAATTGCTACATGACACGTTAAAAAAATGTATATGTATTTACTATCTGGCTCCTGTAGCTGTATGGGGCCACCAGAGAGTGCTACTGCTGCTACTGTGACTGTGATCAATTGATTCCCCAAGAGAACCGACTGAAAATCATAGACCCGGCCGGCAGGGCAGGGCAGCATGCACAGGCAGGCACAGTGTGGACTTGAAGCTGCACCCGTGACCTTTCCCATGCGGAACTGTGTGCACCAGCACGGCGCCATTGAGCCATGCGTAACTGCGCACTGTGGGTCCCGGACAGGCCCGGGGGGAGAGAGACAGCAGTGTGGTGGCGTGGTGGCACACGCATGGCGCGTGCAGCTGAGGTTGCTTGTGCTGTACATCATGAATAACAGTAGCCGCAACTCTGTGAGACTGTGTTCAGCGCAAGATTACATGAGGCACAGCGTCGCCCCTGGCCTGAGGCGAAGCTGCGGGTGACAGAGGGCTGGGGTATGAATGGTCATCATTCGAAGGAGTCCTTTCATTATAAGGGCTGAGCTGTAGACATCACCACCTCAGAGACAGACCAATACCAAATACGGTTTGTTGGCCAGGTTGGCTGTGGAGGCTGGATTTGATTGGGTTTATTATGCATTCAAAGCCCATATCCTCTGCTCAGTTAAAGCAGGTAAGGTAGTCAAATTTTCCATCCATGGAAGGCTGCCACTGTTAAGAAAAGAAAAAGATTACTGTTCAGAATCACGGAACAAGGACAATACAACAATCCCTGTTTAGAGAAAGAGAGAAAGCAAATCCAATTTAGATAGATATACAGGGGCAGCGGAATGCCTTTTTGTTTGGGGGGCAAGCTCTGCCTACAATCCCACCCATGCTTTGCCCCCCAGCTCCAGCATCTTTCCTTACCTACCAGGCTTTTGGTTCCTCTGATGAATAAATTATTTTATTACAATGTAAATTTTAATCTGTTGTATGTTTGAATTGTAGAGTTTCTTTTGTATAGTTTGTTGTGTAAAGAAATAATTTTTATTGTTTTTTAAAAAATATTTTGTATATGATTTATTCCCCACTTAGACTTTTAAAGATATAGCGGGTTATAAATAAAAGTTTATTATTATTATCATCCCATAGTTGCTCCCCATCTATGGCATCTTTCCCCACCTTTGAACCCCTCGCCATGGTGCCCAGCATTTCTCTCCTCCCCTCCCCATAGTCTCCAGCAATTCTCTCCTTTCTTAACTGCCCCCCATGGTCTCCAGCACTTCTCTCTACCTCCCTGCCCTCACAACATGTTTACTATCTTACTTCCCTTCTCCGAAGTGGTGATACACCAACTGGCACAGAACCAAAAGCATAGAGTACCATGCTCAAGGTTTGCCTGCTCCCTCCCCTTCCAAATTTCCTATTTCAGAGGGGACAGATGCTCAAGGCCCCATGCCTGCCAGCTTCAATGCTTTTGGTGCTTTGTCAGCTGGAGTATCACCACACTGGAGAAGGAAGTAAGGTGCTAAACCCGTTGCGGGGAACAGGGATCATGAAGAGAAAGAGAGGAGTAACGTTCCCTCTAAGGACTGAAATTGACAAAAGCACAAATTTTCCGTTACATTACGAGCACTTCTTACAGACACACACACACACACTCGCAGGGAGGCAGGAAAGAATTCCATGAGCCATGTTCTGAATGCTTTACCTCCTTTTTCACCTGTACTTTAACTATGTTTATAGCTACTCTGAATTTTACTCAGCTACTGGATGAAGAGCACAACTTAGATGGAACACTGCTTCCCCTGTGCAAGCACCACGTTTAACAAAAAAAAAAAAAAAAAAGGGGGAGGAGACAATAGGAGTAATTTTGAACACAGTAGGGAAGGACCCCTTCTCTGTTTACCAGCTGCCTCCCCCAGAACCTCTGTTATTGATGGTATTATGCACATTATAATACACTTCAGGGAGTTATGTACCAAAAAAATCAAACCATATGCAGGTACTTTAATACTTGTCTCTCTGTCAGCCCTAGCTCACAAGACTAGTATCTTCTATTGGCCTTGTGAACAGTGATGTTCAAAAACGCTGTAACAGAAATCCTGGTTACTGGCAACCAAAAAGTAATTTACCTATCATCAATGTTTTTGAGAGGTTGCCAAATAGCTACCAGGCTTCAGCTCAGCTAGCCTTTAGTAAGTGGTTGAGTTACCAAAGATTAGATACAGCTAATATAGATAATATGTGTTATCTGTATTAGCTGTACCTAATAGAGCTGCAGGCTGAGAATCAGGGAGGCCACTGCTGCTCCTTGAAATCTTGGATGCCACTTAACTCTCCACTGAATCGGGTATAAAACTTAAATTGTAAGCCCTCCAGGGACAGGAAAATACTTACTGTACTTGAATGTAACTTGTCTTGAGCTATTACTAAGAAAGCTGTAGGTAGACACAGTGATCTAAATTCAAATCCAAAATCCAGTACCAGGCATAATGTGAAGTAATACAAAATATTACAAATGTCACTCAGGACCCAAAGAGCAAGTCTACCATACCATAATAGCAGCGTAACTTCCATAAGTCATAAGAACATAAGAGTAGTCATACTACATACAGCTTGCCATTTCTTTCCCTCACTGGTTCTCCTATTTCACTTCCTCTGATTTCTCACTAATGCCACCGCCAGCATTTGTCCCCCTCTCTTCCACTTCCATCCAGCTTGTGCTCTCTTTCTCAACCCACTTCCTTCCAGTGTGTGCCATCTTTCTCTTCCCCTTCGTTTCAGATTATGCCCTTTCTCTCCCCTTCCTTCCAACATGTGCTCTCTTATTTGCCCCTTCCATCCAGCGTGTCCTCTTTTTCTCCCTTTCCATCCAGCACGTGCCCCTTTTCTCCCCATCCTGCATCTGCCTTCTCTCTCCTTTTCCATCCAGCATCTGCACTTTTTCTCTGTGCCCCTCTCTATACAGCATCTGCCTTCTTTCTCTGCCCCCTCTCTCTTCCTACTTCCACCTAACATCTACTCTTTTTCTCTGCTCCTGCCTCCATCCAGCATCTGTCCTTTATCTCCCACTTCATCAGCATCTGACCCTTCTCTCTCCCCCTACTTCCATCCAGAGACTGGCCCCTCTTTCACCCCATTTCCATCCTGCACCTGCCCCCTTTCCCTCCCCTTGCCATCCAGTATTTGTCCTCTTTTCCTCCCCCCTCCATCCAGCATCTGACCCTTCTCTCTCCCCACTTCCATCCAGGATCTGCCCCCTCTCCTCCAACATCCAGTGTCTGCCACTTCTTTCCACCTTCCATCTAGTATCTGTCCCCCTTTCCCCCTCTATATCCAGTGTCTGCCCCACCTCTGACTTCATTTCCTGTTCCGGAGCAGAGCCAGCAGCTGCAAGTATGAGCAGTGCAGTCTCCCACGATCTATTTGTTTATGGCCCCACTGCTGAAAGAGGAACAGGGGCAGTGGTGGCGGGGTCAGGTGGGAGTGGGGAGAGCCTGGTGCACTTCCTGCCACTCCAGATTTTTGGGGATGCCATGGCTCCCCCCGTTCCGATGCCTATGAATATAGATAGAAAACACATATACAATGAACATTGGTAGAAGTGAAGGTATGGTATATAAACTTCCTTTGAAAGACAACTTAACACTCACATAACAATTAAAATATCAGCTGGGTCTGTTATCTTATATCGTCAAAATAATTTTTGGATGAGTTCAGAGTACGAGATGAGCAGAAACAAAAGTATCCGAGTCTGTGCAAGGTAGTAAGATCCATCTGCTGCCTTTTGAGAGCTGCTTCCTTGGTGTGTTGTACCAGGGCAGCAGAGAAACTTGCAGTTTGTTAACAATTATTGTCAAACCTGCATTTATTTCAGTCCATAATTATGGGATGTGCCCACAAACTTTATTGCTCTCCTGCAGTGCCTGAGTGAGGAAGACTTTGCCTCCCTTTCTGCTCACATTCTGCACTTTGCAAGGTATTTTTAGGCAAATGAAGTTTCCTATTGGCAGTTTACTAGGGAACCCATCGTAACCACAATCGTTGCATCTCGATAACAGAGGATTTCCACCACAACCGTGCAGTAGGATTTTAAAATATCAAAAGCAAAAACATAAAGCAACACCTAATAAACACAGCTCTTCTGTGTGCATTGAGTGTATGCTTGACTACAGAAGCTGCAGAATACAATAGCTTAAACGAGCCAACCCGCATGATACCATGAAACATGCAGCGTTAGAAATTTCTGTTGCACACTTGCACCTCAACCTTAGCTTGTTTGATCAAATTATTTCTACCAGAATGTAGTGACAGCTATCAATTGTTAGGACCTTGTTCTCTGTAGCTACAAAACTACTTGAGGTTTCCAGGTTGCAGCCAAATTTAAATTGGAAGAATTAACTAGGAGACAATGTTTAGTCTATCGTGACTATTGATTTATGTGTTTTCATGACAAGTTGTATGCTAGTTTGTACACCGCATAGAATGGTAGATATTGCGGTATGAAAGTGTTGTAAATAAATAAAATAAATAAATAAATAAGCTTACTTATTCCCTCAGGTTTGGATCACCTGAAGCTTTAGCGGTATAACATGTATATGAACAGCCACTAAGGGGCTCATTTTTGAAAGAGAAAAACATCTAAAAAGTGGCATAAAGCAGCATTTGGATGTTTTCCTTGACAAAAAGTTGAAATTGCTATTTTCGAAACCTATTTTGCAGATGTTTATCTTTGCATTTTGTCTGCAATGTGTTCAAATCACAAGGGGGCATGTCGGGGGGGGGGGGGGGGGGGGGGGGAGGTGTGTTGGGGTAGGATTAGGGTGTTCCTAACACTTGGACATTTTTCTGTCATAATGGAACAAAACAAAAACATCCAGGACTAAAACTAAGATGTTTTCAGCTAGACCTGTTTTAATAACAACTAAAAGAAAAAAAACAAAAGAACGGAAGATATCAAAAAGACCAGACTCAAAGATATGAAAAGCCAAATTTATTGCACAAGACCCTACACGGTCCGTGTTTCGGCCAAAGAGGCCTTCCTCAGGGGTCTATGAATTGACTTATACAAATGTTCATATATTCATCCAAAGGTTCATTCAAATTCGGACAAATCTATAACGGCTTTACTGACTACACTCACACGTACATATACGTACACCCGTTATAGATTTGTCCGAATTTGAATGAACCTTTGGATGAATATATGAACATTTGTATAAGTCAATTCATAGACCCCTGAGGAAGGCCTCTTTGGCCGAAACACGGACCGTGTAGGGTCTTGTGCAATAAATTTGGCTTTTCATATCTTTGAGTCTGGTCTTTTTGATATCTTCCGTTCTTTTGTTTTTTCTGTTGTTTTTTACGGGAGAATTGGCCTCTTTTTGTTGCTTTTAATAACAACTAACCCACAAAAAAAATGCCCTAAATGACCACTGGAGGAAAAAAGGAATGACCCCCCTTACTCCCTCAGTGGTCACTGACCGCCTCCCAAAATATGAAAGAAATAGTACATACCAGCCTCTATGACAGCTTCAGATGTTATGGTCAGTCCTATTAGAGCAGCAAGCAGGTCCCTGGAGTCGCCTAGTGGTCGGTGCAGTGCACTATTGAGAAGGGGACCCAGGCCCATAAGCCACTGTTACACTTGTGATGGAAAGTGTCAGCCCCCCCCCCAAACTCTACTCACATATAGGTGACACTTGCAGCCATAAGGGCTATTGTAGGGGTGTATGGTTGGGTACAGTAAGTTTTTGGTGGGTTTTGTAGGTCTCACCATGCAATATACAAGGGTAAGGGTGAGATGTGTACCTGGGAGCTTTTATGTGAAGTCCATTGCAGTGCACCCTAGGGCGCCCCATTGCTCTGCTGGGATGTCTATGTGGCCAGTTTGCTAAGAATTCTGGCTCGTCCTACATCCTAATGGCTTGATTTTGTGTGTTTTTCACTTGGAATTTTTTATACGAAAATGGACCAAAATGATAAACACACAGAGCACAAAAATGTCTAGTAAGTGGCCATTTTTGAAAAAGAAAGTTAAGATGTTTTGCTGTTTTAAAAAATCACTATTTTCACGATTCAGATTCTGAACATTTTGAGCAAAATGTCCAAAGTCGGACTTAGACATCATATCGAAAACGCCCTTCCACATTTACACCCCCTCCCCCCCGCAAAAAACTTGTTTTTACAGTTGCACATAGTGAAATAAAAAACAAAATTGCAAAGTTAATTTTGTTTAATCCTAGAAGTATTTTCTGATGTCCCCTCCAATATGTTTTTTTTCTCCTGATTATTGACATTCATACATCAAAAATGTGTTGTTTGTTTCTGTCTAAAGTACCAACAAAATAGTGTTAATGGTGTGTTTATATATGACTATTGTCATGGATACACTCTCCAACAATGTATGGAGTTGTGGGGGGCCTGGAAATGAACAAACAGTACAGTCTAGCACCATACATTTTATATAGAAGGAGAAATGCAAGACAGCCAGTCTGCTATTTAAAATTCCAAACACACTTGTAGCTTTTTGGGCAATATTTCATCTGTGTCATGCAGGGTCGTGTGACTGTACTACACAGATTTCAGGGAACCAAGCTTGAATTCCATAAGCTGACTCTGGTCTGGAATTATCAAGACCTCATTTCATGACGGAGAATCTGATGAGAAGATTAAACTCTGTAATTCCAAGCAGGAAGATTCTTCATCATCGTCTCTGTTTGCAAAAAGTATGATCCCGGACATTGGAATGCAAAGAAGAGTTCCCCATAAGGCCTGGATTATTGTTATCGGGGGCAGAGAAGAGAGAGGCTGGGGTGCTAAAAGGGGATATTTATAATGGGCTACAGCGCATATTTAGAGAAAGCTCCTCCATTTAAAATTCAAATACACATCTTGAGTGCCTTGGAAAAGTAGCTGTGCTGTGCAAACAGTGATTGGAAGGTCCTGGGTTTTGGAGAGTATGTGTGTGAACTGGCACATAGGGTTTTTGCACCTGAACAAATAGGGTGGTGGTGGGGGGAGGGGGTAAAGGAGTTGAGGAGGGGCTTGGGGGGGAAATGGAAGTGGCCTCTTTTCCAAGAGTGTCTCCATTTATTACATGAATCAGAATGACAATGCTGATCCTTCACTGGATTTTAATTAAGGAGCCCAAACAAGCACAGCTCAGAGAAGCAGATTTTCGCACCTCTGTGGATTCACTGGCTGTGTTTGGAGAGTTGCTACACTACTGGAGCTATTCATCAGGCTTGAAATAGGCAAACAAAATTTGGGCAAAGCTATCCTGGGGACCAGGGCCACAGCAGGCTTTGCTGCTAAAAGCCCACATAATACGGAGAAGCTTGTTTGTTGCTGTGACTTTTCCCAAGAGCACGTCCCCATTTGTTTAATTTGTTGAGCGGACCTGATAAAGTTGTTAGAGAATCAATAAAATCTCATTTTCGTCCTCCTTTGTCCTTCCTGAGAAAAGTCATTAGGACTGTAGCCTCTCAAGTGTTTGTTTAATAAATAATTATAACTTTTTTATGCCCATCTATATGCACTGAAGTTTTTGAAATGACTGGGAGCCTTATTTAGCCCTGGTTTGCTTGGTGCAAGGTTAATTTGAAGTAGCTTACCATAACTGGAAATAAGCATACATGGATCTTACTTTACACTAGGGTTTAAACTCTCAAAATCTGACCATGAGAGGAATGTGCCTTCTTTTAGTTGGCGAATCCATTTGGGAACTCAGAATATGACACTAAGGCCCTGCTGATCAAAGCTAAATACGGGTGTTAGAGGCCACTAGCACGGACTAACAGCCGCATTTACCAGCGCAGAATGAACAGAGGGCTCTGGTGCAGCACACAACGAGCACGCCAGGGAATACTGCGGAGCTCATAGTGGAGGAGTGGCCTATTTGTTAGAGCACCTGTCTTGACATCCAGAGGTGACCGGGTCAAATCCTACTGCTGCTCCTTGTGATCTTGGGCAAGTCACGTAATTTTCTATTGCCTCAGGTACAAACTTAGGTTGTGAGCTCTCCAGGGACAGAGAAATACCCAGTGTACCTGAATGTAACTCACCTTGAGCTACTACAGAAAAGATAAGAGCAAATGTAAATCTAGCACTGTGCTCTGATCGTATGGGCAGAATACTGCCTTAACCCTACGATGGCATTAGGTTTAAGGCTCCTTTCTTCCCTCCCCCATCCAAGCTAGGCAGCCCAGACTGCCATTGTTGATCCTGGGGGGTCCAGTGTATCCCTGGATCCCCAACCTCCTCAATGGATAATGCCCTTGGACACCGACACAGGGGGGACTGTAGATCTGGTGGACCTCCAGATCCCCCGAGCTTACACAACACAAGGGCACAGGAGACTGGAGGTCTGGTGGATCTCTAACCCCCCCAACAACAAAAGTCCCTTGTGGTCCAGTGGGCAACCCTACCCACAACAGCCATGATGGCCTAGTTTTTCCCTTATATGATATTAAAGCCCTGCTCAGTGCATCCCAGGATGTACCAGGCAGGGCACCGTCAATTTGAAGGCGGTGCCCCAGGAGAAGGGAGCGCGACTCCCTCCTCCCTTCTAAAGGTACAGAGGGGTTGGGGGGGGGGGCACTAGGCCACCAAGGTGGGTGGGGATGGGAGGGCAGTTGGGGATAGGGTTGCCCAATGGGCCACTAGGGACTTTTTTATGTAGCGGGCGGGGGGGGGGGGGATCATTGGGCCACCATTGAAATGTGCGGGTTGGGGGGGGGCACTAGGCCACCAAGGTGGGTGGGGATGGGAGGGCAGTTGGGGATAGGGTTGCCCAATGGGCCACTAGGGACTTTTTTATGTAGTGGGCGGGGGGGGGGGGAGATCATTGGGCCACCATTGAAATGTGCGGGTGGGAGGGTTGGGGAGCTGGAGGTCCTTGAGTGTGGCGGAGGGGGGGGACACCTCCTTCTTGACATGTCCAGGCTTTTTTGACAGCCCAGAGCTATCAAATAACTTCTGCAAGAGGATTGTGCCTTGGTCACGCACAATGCTCCCTCAGAAGTACTCCGATGATCAAATCTAATAACACATATACATTTGATGCTATTACTTTTCATCATGAGGGTTTCAATCCCTCAAGCTGTTCCGGCGCTAATTTTAAAGCACTGTTCTGTGGATGTCATCATCGAGGCCTAAGTACATTTGAAAAGTCTGAAATGATGTTTAAAGATATCTGGATGGCACTAATTGGAAAACCAAAGAACTACTTCCTCTTTGCTCCCTGTCAGTAGATGAACTGATTTAAAATATATTTTTCATTTTTGCTCCAGTCAGCCACAAGTGACCTAAAGCTTACCCATCTGAAGTGCCCTCTACATAGAAACAAAACTTTGTTGATCAAGTGTGTTATAAGCATATTTAAGGTCTTAGAAAAGATCAAAACACGCCATTAAAAAACTGAAACACATAGGTATACAGTGCTTAAACCATCCTTTCCCTACAAGAACGTGGTTAATAATTTCTCTTTCTCTCCCACAGAAAACTCTGTCACTGCTAAATCTGGAGGTTGCTTCCCTGGCTTGGCCAGAGTAAACCTAGAGTCTGGAGGGACCAAAGCAGTGAAGGATCTGAGTCTGGGAGACAGAGCACTAGCAACCAATGATAAGGGCAAATTGGTCTACAGTGAATTCATTCTCTTCCTTGACAAAGAAGCCACCAGAAAAATATTCTATGTGATCGAGACCTCCTAGCTTCAGGAGAGGCTTCGCCTGACTGCTGCCCACCTCCTGCTTGTTGCTGAAAGTCAAACCAATGACTCTAAAGCTTTCAAGGCTGTTTTTGCCAGCAATATCCAGCCCGGTAAGCAGGTGTTTATAGCAGACCAGGAAGGTGCGGGGCTGAAAGTGATGACAGTACAGGAACTGTATCTGCAGGAAAACACTGGGGCCTATGCTCCAGTGACAGTTCATGGAACTTACTTTATTGATCACGTGCTGGCTTCTTGCTATGCAGTCATTGAGGAACACAGCTGGCCATACTGGGCATTTGCCCCTTTGAGAGTGGGCTACTGGATCTTTTCTTTGATTTTCCCGGAAGACTACATCTGCATCTTCTGAAGGGGATGGAATCCATCGGTATTCCCAAATCCTTTATCAGCTGGGGACCAGGTTTTTAGGCAGAGACACTAGGGAATGGCAATAATGTGCAGTTGAAATAAATCCCTCCCAAGCCCAGATAAAGACATAGGGGTCCTTTACTAGGCTGCACTGAAAGGTGGTTTGCACTGCTGTCAGCACAAGTTTCCTGCATGCTGTGGCCACTTTTAGTGTGGCAGTAAAATGGTATCATTTTTTTTTTAATGGCCGCATGGTAATTTCCCCATTAGCGCATGGCCATTACTGCTGGGAGACCTTGCGGCCACCTGATTAGGAGGTGGTAAGAGATCCTGTGCTACTTGTGTAGCACGTGATAATATGCCCATGCTACCCAATTAGCTCAGGTATGCCTACTCTCTGTCCCCAGACATGCCTCCCATGCTGGAAAATATTTTTTTATTTTCCAGTGTGAGTTAGTACACAATAAGGAGAATACCGCAGGACTCAGAGCATCCTGCAGTAGGCCTACTGCACCTTAATAAAAGGGCCCCTTAGTTTAAGTAGGACAACCCAAAGTAGAAAATTAAGGGCTCCTTTTACAAAGATGCAGAAATGATTCCCGGTGCAGCAAATGCGATGTTGTGGCCATTTTTGCCATGCTCCAGGGCCCCTTTTACATCAGTGGGTGAAAATAACCAAAAATACAATGGCCGTGTGGTAAGTTCACACTTGTTGCTTGGCCATTTTGAGGGGGGTGGCTGTAAGGGCTCCTGCACTAACCCAGTGGTGACTGGGCAGCGTGCGATGCTGCCTTATTAGTTCTGGATAACCCCCCCGAGGAAATATTTTTTCAATATTTCCACTGGTGCTGAAAATGGCATGCGCTGGGGTTGGAACTACTGCTGGCACCTGCATTGGGCCAGTGGTAGTTCTGGATTGCCATGCGGCAATGCTTTAGTAAATAGCCCCTTCAATATTTTCTTGGATAATGTATTGCCATATGAACTTTAAGCGGCCTCACAGTGGAAAAAATATTATTTTGCGAGGCCAAGCGAAATGGCAAGAGTCTATTTTTCTACATCTCAGCTGTGTCCTAGTTAAAAAAAAAACTTCATCTATTCTGTTAAGCAAAATGTAAGGAAAGACATATTTCCTGGGGGTCCATAAATTATATTTTTATATACAGAATTGTAAACTAGAGTTTTTTGAGTGACCAATACTTACTGAACCACATTTCGTTTTTTGAAATAGTGTAAAATATGAGAATATAATATTTTAATTTAAAAATAGTTGCAAACGGTAAAGTCCTCACTTCCACTGGTTTTTTAATTCTATATATTTTGTTTTGTAAACATCCGACCACATTTCTGATAAAGTGAAGACTGCTATACAACCCTTTTTCGATGCAAATAGTATGAACTGTGTTATTGTCAGTGTCACAGAGTTTATTAGAAAATATTTTTTAAAAATTTAATACTTACATGCTGATGATTTCCTGAGGATGAAGATTGTAGCTTATAAAGAGAATAAGGATGCTTTCCATTGAATAAATTAAGGAACAACTGTTCTAAGGGGCCCTTTTACTAGGCTGCATAGGCGCCCAAAGTGCGTCATTTGAGTTATCGCCCAGCTACCGCATGGCCCGGGCGGTAATTTCGATTTTTACACCTGGAAAGCTCTTAAGATGTGCCTCCAACTGTTAGGTTTTGCTAACTGCAAAGTGACTAAATACTTGAAGTCAAATTTTTGCCAAAGAAACTTCGATCATTGGAAAGCCTTATTTTTAGAAACAAAGAATAATAAAACAAAATCATATAATTGCAAAGTTATCTAGAAATTAGCTATTGCCTTTTAAAAATCTTTCTCCCCAACATTTCATGTTAAATTATGAACTTTTAGACGCAAATTTCATTGGTCAAATAGGTATTGTTCAGTCTGGATCTCCTCTTTGCTGTGAAAAAACACTGTGGAGCCCTTTTACAATGTAACGGTAAGCCCAACACAGGCTTCCAGCTCACTCTTTTGGGACTACTGCCTGCCCAACGTGGCTGCTGGCGGTAGTCCTGCCCCAAGTGTGCACCATTTCTAGGGGAAAAAGAACCCCCCACCCGGAAAAGATTTGCATGGCGGTAACTTGGTGGTAATTGGGCATCACTGCACATTGCCTTGTTACCGCCAGGTTAGTGCAGGAGCACTTATCGCCACCTCAATGGGTGGCAGTAAGGGCTCCCCATTGCATGGCCATGAGGTAAGAGTTCTCTTACCACATGGCCATGTGTGTTGGGAGCTTTTTTACCCGCTGCGGTAAAAAGGGCCCTACCGCTTGGTAAAAGGGTCCCTCTGTTTTTAAGCCTGTAACTTGTATTAATTATTCCTTGAAGTGTATTTTTCTAGTTGGCCAGCAGGTGGTGCATGTTGATGTTTCAAAGCTACTGTAGAACCAAGGTTGTTTTCTTTGTTTAAGCCTTTTGGAAAGGCAGTCTAGAGTATACTTTTAAAACTTGTTGTTTGGGCTCTGATTGGCCCAGGAGCTCATTTTCATTTGGATTGTACTGGCTTTTGCTCCAGTCTTAGCCAGGGAGAAAAGAGAGACAGAACTTTGCTGAGGCTCAGTGAACATTTATATGTCCTGATCTTCCCAGATACTTTTTAGAAAGTAAACAAATGTTTAGTTAGTGTTATAATTGATTCATATTTCAGTTCCCTGTTATTTGCACATTTTTTTTGTCCACTTTTCAAGTTCTGACAATAAATAATTTTCAGTTTGTTGACTCTGCCTATCTGGACTGATAAAGAATCCTGGTGGTTTGTGTGATGGGTCTGTGAGTACTTTCTGGGAACTGTGGGACTACTGGGAGTGTGGCCCCCTAGTAATCTAGAAATCACTGGGGATAATTTGAGAGCAGGAGTCTCACTCAGAGGCAGATGGGACTCAGTTGGTAGGAGAAGGGTGCTAGTGTACAGCACAAGCAACAGTTGCTGGGGATAGACCATGTGGCCATGGGGTAACCCCAGGCGGGTGGCTAGGTGTTTCGTGACATCAAGTTTAAAACAAAAATATTCCAAGGGCATGAGTTAAGAGCCCTGGACTCATTCCCCCTGACCTGGTTGAGGTCCTGCAATAGCTGGGGAGTCGCAAGGCTTTGAACCTAGCCCTCAGCTCTTAGGATCAGTGTCCTGTGCTTGCCAGCCCTGTCCTGGCATTTTGTCATCTCTTGAGAATTCCAGTATCTCCACTCCCAGCTTGTGTTTCCCTTTAGTAAATGCAGACAAAACCCCTAGTTATAAATCGTATGCAAATGCACACAGTATTTGTCAATCTGGAGCTGTAAAACTTACCTTTGGCAAAGGCTATGCATGCAGTGTGAGTGTACTGGGGTGTCAGGTTGGTAGCTTCACATTGTGATAAAATCTAAGATGAGAAGTATTTCAAATGTAAACAGTTCCTAGCTCTGAGACCAAACTTACTTTATGCTTGGACTAGGCAGCATTAGGGAATAGACATTTTTTGTGGCTGAATTTCTTCTCTGATTAGTCTCTGTCCATGTCTATACATCTGCATCTATCTAGATAGATAAAATCTTTGCTCTCAGACTTTGTATTGCTTCACTACAGCACTTGGACTATTGTGTTCAGTTTTGGAGGCCGTATCTTGCTAAAGATATAAAAAGACTGGAAGCGGTGCAAAGAAAAGCTACAAAAATGGTATGGGAGTTGCAAACCATACAAGGAGAGACTTACCAACCTGAACATGTATACCTTGGAGGAAAGGAGAAACAGGGGGGATATAATACAGACGTTCAAATATTTGAAAGGTACTAATCCGCAAATAAACCTTACCCGGAGATGGGAAGGCAGTAGAATTAGAGGACATGAATTGAGGCTGAAGGGGGGCAGACTCAGGATTAATGTCAGGAAGTATTTTTTTCATGGAGAGGGTGGTGGATACATGGAATGCCCTCCCACAGGAGGTAGTGGAGATGAAAACAGTACTGGAATTCAAACATGCATGGGTTAAACACAAAGAAATCCCATTTAGAAGGAATGGATCCATGGAATCTTAGCGGAGATTGGGTGGCAACATCGGTAATTGGGAAGCAAAACAGGTGCTGGGCAGATGTCTACAGTCTGTGCCCTGATCGTGACTGAATAGATATGGATGGGCTGGAGTGTAAATTTTAAGGGGCTTTGACGTTAGTTTTATAACTTTTAGTACAAGAACAGTGCTGGGCAGGCTTCTATGCTCTGTGCCCTGAAAATGGCAAGGACAAATGAAACTCGGGTATACATATAAAGTATCGCATACCATGTGAAATGAATTTATCTTGTTGGGAGACGGGATGGACCATACAAGTCTTTATCTTCCATCATGGCACACATGAGCAGTTCCGGAAGAACCAGGAAAAAGGGAAGCAGACTACATCCAATTATCAGCACTGTTTGGTTTGTTAACCAATTAAGTTGCGTACACTAATCGGAATGCGCCCTGATTAGCACGTGCAACTTTAGTCGCATTATATAGAGCTTGGGGTAATGTGGTATTCACAGAATACTGTATAGCCCTCATCTCACTGCTGGACTGCCATCCACATCTTAATATTGGTGAGCTGTTTAGTTATTTAAAGTTGCTAAGTGAGTAGGGATGTTTAAACTATTATCAAGTCCTTTAATTTTATTAATCATATTTTATGATCTTAGAATTGCAAAAAAACTAGAATTGAGCTTTTGCTGAGATTTACTCACTTCCTGATGAAAATCATCAATTAAGCCCTGTGTTGAAAAATTTCCATCACATCTTTTGCATCAACGATAACACCAAGATCCCTTTCCAGGCTAGTGACTCCTAATGTGCAACCTTGCATCACGTAGCTATAGTTTGGGTTCCTCTTTCCCACATGCATTAATTTGCACTTCCTTACATTAAATGTCATCTGCCATTTGGATACTGAGTCTTGTAAGGTTCACTTTCTGTTGTCGGCAAATCTAATTACCTCACTAGTTACTCCCATCTCTAGATCATTTATAAATACGTTAAAAAGCAGTGGTTCCAGCACAGACCCCTGGGCAACCCCACTATCTACCCTTCTCCATTGAGAATACTGATCATTTAACTATATTCTCGTTTTCTATCCTTTAAACAGTTTTTAATACACCATAGAACACTGCCTCCTATCCCATGACTCTCCAATTTTGTCTGGAGTCTTTCATGAGGTACTTTGTCAAATCTTTTGAAAATCTAGATGCACAATATCAACCGGCTTAGCATTATCCATGTTTGATCACCCCTTTAAAGAAATATAGTAGATCGGTGAGGCAAAATTTCCTTTCACTAAATCCTTGCTGGTTTTGTCTTATTAATCCATGCTTTTGAACATGCTCTATAATTTTGTTCTTTATAATAGCCATTTTGCCCGGCACCAATGTGAGGCTCACAGGTCTATAATTTCTCGGATCACCTATGGAACCTTTTTTAACAATTGGCATTATATTGGCCACCCTTCAGTCTTCTGGTACCATGCTTGAATTTAAAGATAAATTACATATTACCAACCATAGTTTTGCAAGTTCATTTTTCAATTCTATCAGTAGTCTGGGATAAATACCATCTGGTCCAGGTGATTTGCTTCTCTTCAAATTGTCAAATTTTGGCATTACATCTTCCAGGATTACAGAGATTTCATTCAGTTTCTCTGACTCATCAGCTTTGAATACCATTTCTGGAAATGGTATCTCTACCTAAATATTCTTCGGTGAAGACCGAAGCAAAAAATTAATTAAATCTCTCCGCTATAGCTTTATCTTCCCTGAGTGCCCCTTTTACCCCTCATATGTACATAAGTATTGCCACACTGGGACAGACCAAAGATCCATCAAGCCCAGCATCCTGTTTCCAACAGTGGCCAATCCAGGTCACAAATACCTGGCAAGAACCCGAAAAAGTTCGATACATTTTATGCTGCTTATCCCAGAAATAGAATTGGTGACTCCCCCTTGATAAAGTTAATACGAAACGGGGACCTGTCGGGGTTTGTGAGTGCACCAACCTGCCAAAGCTAAGTGCTGTGCATATTTTGATTATATTGAGAGTGTTAGATTGATAAATAGTCACAAATCAGTGTAAAGAAGAGGTTGGTGGAGGTCGAGTCAATGATTAAGCAATGCACACGAATTAGTCATTCACCTATTGAGTGAAAATTTTTTTTTTCGTGTCAAACATATGAGACTCCACTTCACTTTATAGTATTTACTGAGCCTCAATGTAGAGTGCATTTGCATTCATATTTTTTTGTGTATATCCCAGAAATAAGCAGTGGATTTTCTCCAACTCATTTTAGTAATGGGAGATATTGGGAATGACCTCATGTTAATGTGACTGGCGACATCTTTGTATTGGTTCCTGTTAGCTATGATATTGATTCAACTTCTAGATTTATCAAAAATAGCATTAAAAAAATTAGAAGGTGGTCTGTTTCAGTATGTTTTAAATTGAACGCTGATAAAACAATAATTCTCTGGTTTGGTATGAATTTTTTTAATATTCTTAAGTTTGTTTTGAATAATGAAAGGATTCAGCTTCATGTTGAGAGACTTTGTAAAGTTTTGGGAATGCATTTAGATTCTTCATTGACTATGGAGCCCTAGTTGAATAATTTAGGGGTCCTTTTACTAAGCTGTGGTAAAAAGTGGCCTGTCGTAGTGCGAATGCATCTTTTGGGCGCATGGTGGGCCATTTTTTGCCATACCTAGGAAAAAGGGCCTTTTTTAAGAGGTCAGAAAATGGACGTGTGTTATAATTGAACCCAGTGGGCATCCATTTTCAGCCTGAGACCTTACCGACACTCACTGACCAAGCAGTAAGGTCTCACATGCTACCTGAGCAGTAAGCATGCAGTGCATGCCAACTGCTGTTTACCACCGGGTAAGTGGCCCGCGGTAGAAAATTATTTTCTACCAAGGGATTCAGTGCACACCATATTTGGAATTACCACTCGGCTCAGGTGCTAGCCGGGTGGTAGTGCCAATTTGGCACATGCTATACATGCATAAGTCCTTATACAGCATAGTAAAAGGGCTCCTTAGTATGAAACAGGGGCGTAGCCAGACCTCGCTGGGAGGGGGGGCCAGAGCCCAAGGTGGGGGGGCACTGTTTAGCCCCCCCCCCCGCCATCACCCCCCCAGCCACCGCAGCCGCCACATTGGACCCCCCTCCTGCCACCAACCCTCCCCCGCCGCCGTCGCCGCCCACCCCGCCGCAGCAACAGATACCTCATTTGCTGCAGCCGAAGAGAGTCTTCTTTAGTTCAGCGCTGGAGTGCAGGACGTAAGGCGTCAGAAACAGCTGATCACAGCAGGAACTTCCTTGAACAAAGGCTCTACTCCGGCGCTGAACTAAAGAAGACTCTCTTCGGCTGCAGCAAACGAGGTATCTGATGCGGCGGCGGGGCGGATGAGGGTTGGTGGCGAGAGGGGGGTTCAAGGGGATCGTCGCCATGGGGGCCAGGGGCCAAATCTACGGGGGCCCAGGCCCCCTCAGGCCCCACGTAGCTATGCCACTGGTTTGAAAAGTGTATTTCAAGCTCAAGCAACTTAGCCCTCCTTAAGTAATTCCCTTATTCCTTATTTGTCCTATTTGTCTGTCCTGATTAGATTGTAAGCTGTCAAGCAGGGCTTGTCTCTTACATGTTCAATGTACAGCGCTGCATATGTCTAGTAGCACTATAGAAATAAGTAGTAGTAGTAGTTGCGTTCGTATTTTTTGAAAGATCATTTTAGAATTATTGTTCAGTTATCAATTCTAGTGTTGCTGGATTATAGAAATTCTTTACATTTGTGCATTACTACAAAACTGACCAAAAGATTCTGCTGATCCAATATTCAGCAGTTAGACCGATATTTTGTACATTAAGATTTGAATATGTTATGCCTCTGCTGAGGGGAATTGCCCTGGCTGCCATTGCACGCTCACGTCCACTCTAAGGTGGTTTGCCTGGTGATCTTAGAAGGCTACTGCCTAGAGGGATTATCTCAACGGATGAAACTACTGAGTTCAACCACTGTGGCCAACAATCAGAAATGTGAGATTTAAAGCAATTGTTTCTTCTTATTTTATATGTTCCGCTGTACAATTATGGAATGATCTCCCTATTGCGATCCATTCTTTAAGAAGTTATTTTTCTTTTCACAAAATGGTGAAGACTTATTTGTTCTCTAAGTCTTTTATGTTTCAATGTTTTTATTGACAGCAAATGCACAATTACAATCAGGTCCATATGAGAAACTTACATATCGTTTCCATTGCCATCAAACAGTATACAATTATTAGTCCCCTTCCCTTCTTCCCCCATCCCACTCCCCCCTTCGTCCCTACAAATGCTATTAATATCTATAGAGAAATAGAGATTAGGGAACAAGCAACTGTCTCTTCGCTGATGGTTGTAACGTATTCCAAAATTTACTCCAGGTCTGCAGCAATCACCTCCCTTCTGCCGAATCTAAGTCGCGGACTGCACATCGCTCCAGTCTTGATAAATCTATCATAAATATTCTCCATTGGGTGATGTTAGGGTCCTTCTGGTCCATCCAGCCATGTAATATCACTTTCTTTCCTATCAGCACTGCACGTTGTAAAAATCTTCTATACCCCGGCAATGCCGGCTTGACATATCTGTACACATCAAACAGCATCAGTGGCTTCAACACCGTCCTTCTATTCTAATATGTCCAGACTGCCCTGAGCACTTGCTTCCAAAATCTTTGCGCTCTTGAACAAGTCCAATACATGTGTCCCAAAGTAGCCTGAGGGGAAGCACATTGCGGGCAGTGTCCAGTTGCTCCAAATCCTGCCTTGTGGGCTCTGTGTTGTGACACGTGCAAACGAAGTACAAACTTATACTGTAGCTCCCAATATCTTGCGAATGGGGAGCTTTGTAATATAGAAAGCAAGTAACTTTGTATTACACTCTCTGACACTTCTACTCCAAGATCTGCAGACCAGTCTTGTGCCCATTTTTTATAATCTATGTCCTCAGTAGTATCTAACAAGTGTCTATGATGATATTTTAACGGGACTTCATTCTGAGATCCCAGTGTCAGCGCCGTACTCAGCGTGTCCTGCACATCTTCACATAGGTTAAGCCAGCCTATTGATACGGCATAGTGTTTCACTTGCATATAAGCAAACATATCTGAAGCTGGCAATGAATACTCTCTCTGTATATCTGTAAATGCCCGCAATTGTCCCTCTTCATTAATTAATTGATATAAGAAGTGAATACCTGCTTGCCTCCATCGAGCAAACACTCCTAAGGTGGTGCCCACTGGGAAGTCGGGATTATGGTACAAGGACAAAAAAGGGGTTGAGCTCGCAGAGAACCCATGCCGCCTGCATAGCCACCTCCAAGCTGCTCTGGCGGATGTCACAAAGGGGTTGGTTATGATCTTAATGTTCGGGCTATGTTTATGCTTATGCGAGTGCAGCAGCCAACTGAGATGTACCTTGGGAAAGGCGGCTGACTCTATTGAGGTTGTTGAAAACTCCTGGCACCCTACCAGCCAATCTCTTATGTGTCTCATGGAACTCGAAATCGTTAGGTATCTTATACTTAGTAGGCCCATTCCTCCATGCAATTTAGACTTCTGCAGAACACTAATTGGGAGTCTTTTACCTTTTTTTTTGTTTTTGTAAAAGTGCCCCCCTAGGGTGCCCGGTTGGTGTCCTGGCATGTGAGGGGGACCAGTACACTACGAATCCTGGCCCCTCCCACGAACAAATGCCTTGGATCTATTCGTTTTTGAGCTGGGCGCTTTCATTTTCCATTATCACTGAAAAACAAAAACGCCCAGCTCACAAATTGTCAAATAAAACATGGACGTCCATTTTTTTCGAAAATACGGTTCGGTCCACCCCTTCACGGACCCGTTCTCGGAGATAAACGCCCATGGAGATAGACGTTTTCGTTCAATTATGCCCCTCCACGTCTTCTTATGCTCTTTTGTTCTTAAGCCAGCAACATGTTGAAAAGCACTTTCTTCTATTTTCCACTTAGCCTAGCTGGCAAACAACACTGCTCAGGTGAGCTAAAAAAGGAAGATGAGATATGCTGCTATGCCTCTGCTATTAGCTCTGTGCATGGCCTGAATCCTAAATCTCTGGCACACTTTACCAGACAGTTATACCCCTAAAAATCTTTGGATCTGGAGAAAGCATTGGAGGTAACTTGCATGGTGAAAGCTCTGGTACTACTTTAAATGTTAGATGAGAAGCACATGGGAAAGGGAACTGAGTTTTAAATTACATAAGGGGATGTGTACGTATATCTACCAAAAGAGGACTGTGGTAATGGGGTCAAGGGTGTGGCTTGGATTGGGCACAATCTCAGCCAGACACACAGGGTTTGCAAGAAAAAGGGAAAATATTTTATTTGACACACCCTGTTACTCTACAGGCTTTCATCAAGCACAAGTCCAGTCTCTAATTAGGGTTAACTCCCAGCCTACCCAGCACATTGTCTATTCACATCGAAACAAGTACTTTCTGAATGTGACTCAAGGTGTCTGCTACCTAGGGTTACCATACGTACGGTTTTAGCCGGACATGTCCTGTTTTTGAGGACACGGCTTGACAACCAGGTGGGTTTTGCCAGCCTGCCTGTTTGTCTGGATTTACGGATGAACGGGCAGGCAGGTGTCCTATCCCCCCTCCCTTCCTTTACCTTAGTGTGGTGTCCTGGTGGTCTAGTGACTTCTTTGGGGCCTGTTTCATGCCCGGCATGTCTGCAGACTCTTTCTCCTGGTGTCAATTCAAAATGGCTGCCGAGAGTTCAAACGGCGGCCTTGTGAGACTTCTGCAGAAGTTTTGCAAGGTCACTGCTTGAACTCTTGGCAGCCATTTTGAATCAGTGCCAGGAGAAAGACAGTCTGCAGACATACCAGGCAGGAAAGAGGGGGATTTTTCCTGCCCCGAAGAAGTCACTAGACCATCAGGGCCCAACACTAAGGTAAAGGAGGGGAGGGGAGGGAGTATTAAATGGAGTCATGTGAGTGGAGGGAGGCTGGAAAATTGGGGAGGGATCTACATAAGGGGAGAGGGAATTTGGCTATCTTTGGGAGGGTCAAAGTGACAGGGGGTGGGGCAGAGTGTGACAGAGGGCAGGGTGGGGATGTCTCAGAGGGCAGGGCAGGGGTGACAGGGGGTGGGGCATGTGTCCTCTTTTTTTCTTAGGTCAAATATAGTAACCTGCCTGCCTTCACACACAATTCTGATATCAATGAAGCCTGAGCCACACCACTTCCCTGGTTGTCTCCTCAGGTACAACTCAGCACTATTGTCATCTCCCTGATGTACCTCACTCCACGAATCAGCAGTCTGAACTGTTTCCCCCACCTCTGGGGTGTCAGCAGTGGCATAGGAAGGGGGGGGCAGTGGGGCGGTCTGCCCCGGGTGCACGTGCTGGGGGGGGGGGGGTGTCGGCTTGCTGGTTCCCTGCTCTTTCTGCCCCGGAACAGGTTACTTCCTGTTGCGGGGCAGAGAAAGCAGGGAAGCAGCAGAACCGACGCAGCTCCCAGTGACGTGCACTGGGGGCGGATCGGCCCTCCCGCCTGCCCCCGCTGAAAGGTAGGGTGCGTTTTGGGGAGGGGTGCGGTCCGGAGGGGGGGCACCGTGCCCTGCACCCGGGGGGGGGGGGGGGGGTGTGCGCAGCTGCGACCCGCCCCGGGTGTCAGGCACCCTCGCTACGGCACTGGGTGTCAGACCGAACATCCTTTTCAGAATCAGGTTACATCCTTCCTGACCTGATACTCTCCATCTCAGCATTATCATCTGCTCTTGAAATTTTAACACAACACTCTTGAGGCAGTGTGAACTCTGGGCTTGCAATCTGTACTTCTTCTAGTTGCCTTTTCTTCCTTCTCTCCTGGCCTTTTTCAGCCACTCCTCAAGTGTCTGCTTATACTACAGCAACATAGCCTTTGCTCAAAACTCCTTTTTGAGCTGGGCCCTCCAGTTCTCCACCTCTTGCAACAATTTTGGGTGAAACTCCAACAAAAAACTCATAGGTCTCCCACTCTCTGAGAACTTCACCATAATGTCTTTTAGCTGCTTCAAGGTGGCTTCCTCATAGGCCTCCAAGAATTCACTTAATACACCTACATTCTTGGTGACTGTACTCCAGAACTTGGGGACACTGGACTGGCCCTCCTCAGTACTGGTCAGGCCATTCTTTATCCAGTGTGGCCCTTCTCATATAGGTTGCCCACTTGCCTCTCTTTTGGTTCACCACTGAACCACTGCTGAAACTGCTTGGAGTAGTGTCCCCTCCCCTTGCATCTTTGATCACGAGCCCCCTCAAACTCTTGGCTGACCAACTGTAAGGCATCGGCCAGGACTTTAGTAATTTTTTATTCTTCCTCTTGCTATCTTTTTAAGTCTTCCACTTGGAGAGACATCTCCTTGGTGTGAGTCAGGACATGAGCCCTCTGTATCTGTTGGTTTTCGTTTGCTGTCCTCCTGACATCTCTCAGTTGGTTCTCCAGCTGACTTGTCCGAGTAGTTTTCTTGAGCTGGGTAGCCATATATTTTAACTCCTTCAAGGTCTCCCACTGGAGACTCATCTGGGTCAACTGGGGTTGCCTCTGGGCCAGCTGGCCTTGCAGTGTCTGCATTCTACTCCCCAACACTGCCATCTTTTCTTGGTGTTCCTGTGCACTGACATACTCTATGCACACCTTCTTTTGCATTTCTGTCAGCTGCCAGGTCAATAACCCATTCACTTCTGCCAGCCTGATACACTAGTTGAGCTGAGCTGCTTTCTCTTGCTCACAGTCCCCCTTCTCTTGGAGGCTCAACTCTTGCACTTTACTCTGGAGCCTATCGTTCAGGTCTGTGTCCTTGCTTTAAGCTCCTCACAACTTTGCTGCCCCTGTAGCCCAGTATACAGACCAGGGGCGTATCTGGGGTTTGGTGGTAGGGGGGGCCAGAAAAGGTAGGTGTTGGCGGTGGTAGGGGGTCCAGTGTGAAATCTGCGGGGGCCCAGGCCCCTGTGGCCCCACGCAGATACGCCCCTGATACAGACACCATGGCACTGTTGCTGCCAACTCTTGCTGCAGATGCTCTATTTTAGCTTCTGCTCGCTCTGCTTTAACTTTATAGTCCTCAGTCTGGATTGTCAACAGGCTAACTTGGTCCTTCAACTCCTGGACTGCTTGTTGCTGCTTTATCAGCTCTCCATCCTTAGCTTCCAGTAGCTTAACTTTCTTTGCTATCTCCTTGGTCAGTGCCTTCTGCATTTCTCAAAACTGGTCAGTTGGAACACTCAGTGGCGTTCCTAGGGGCGCTGACACCCGGGGCGGTCACCGATGCGCCCCGCCCCCTGGGTGCAGCACAAACCCCCTCGTCACCCCCCACTCCGGCGAAAGAACCCCCCACCGGGTGCACGCCGCTGGGGGGGGGGGGTGCCGCGCATCGGTCAGCTTCGTTGTTTCCATGCTCCCTCTGCCCTGGAGCAGGAAGTAACCTGTTCCGGGGCAGAGGGAGCATGGAAACAACAAAGCTGACAGGCGCGCGGCACCCTCCCCAGCGGCGTGCACCCGGGGCGGGCCGCCCCCACCCCCCCCCTTAGTACGCCACTGGGAACACTCCTCTCCAGCTGTCTGTGTAGTTCCTTTAACCTGCAGGTTACTTCCTCCTTTACTATAACACAACTGGCTTTCTCCAACAGCATGTAATCAACTCAAAAGAAAGTGGCACCTTTGCAGTGCAGCTCTTCCACCTGAAGTTCCAACTGCCAGCACCACTCACATGACTAGCTAACTTCAGCCAAAGCCTTCCCATTTTGCTCCTTTACAATTTGGGTGAGCTTCTTTGCCTTCTCCACTTTAGCAAGTAGTCCTTTTGCCTGCTTCTGCAGTGTCTTAGTGGAGGACTTCATACAGGTTACCTGTTCTTTCTGCTAGGTAACCTCTTCTATCTTCTGCTTCAGGCAGTTCCTCAATTCTGTGTACTCCAATTCTGTGACCTCCTGCTCTCTGTCACAGTTTAGAGAGAGGACTCTCTGAGTCCTAGCCTTCAACTGGGCTCTCAGCCATGCATTCTGGCTCTGTGACCACTCTCTCTCCTTCACACGGGACACAGCGAAGATGACATAAGAATATGGTCTCTAGATGATGTTTAAAAAGTCCAAATTTATTGTGTAGTTCAAAAGACTCGACACGGCCATGTTTTGGCCAACCGGCCTGCCTCAGGGGTCTTTGCAGTCTTTTAAAATTGTCTATGGAAAAACCATATGTCTGTCGATATACTATCAAATAAAAATCGTATATATGAAATCCAATGCTCAAAGAACAAAGCCGTACAAGATCAACAATCAAGAGTTGCCTTCTCAATGCTCAAAGAAAAAGGCTGTGCAAGATCGACAGTCAAGAGTCGCCTCCTATAAAGCTCCAGCCCAACCTCTGCACTGAGGCCATAGGCGGGATCTACAGCCAGGATTGGGCCTAACTTGTTTGCGCAGTTTGATGACACTCAAAGTGACATTGATGGATATCTAACTGCCATTGAGAAAATTTGTGTTTCAATTTGATAAAACTCTGTATCTTGTTTTAAACTATTTTTTACTACAAGCATTTCATTCTAAAATTGATTATGATATAAGGTTTTACATTATTTTTCTTGAATATCTTGTTATCAGAATGGTTTAACTTTTCTAGAACTGTCCAGAATGAATTAACATTGACACCTGAACCTGCCACATACCAGTGGTCTCTCCTCTATCCCCCAGATTCTATATAGCACGCCTAGAGATCTGCGCCAAAATCTAGGCATAGTCTAGAACAATGTGTGTGATTTAATTGGCTTAACAAGCTAATCAGCATTGATAACACCCAACAAGAATAATGTGCACTAATTGGCAATAATTAGAATTTATGTTCACAGCTCACTAAGCATATTCTGTAATGAACTGCGCACAAATTCTAATGTGTGAACAGTTTAAAAGGGGCATGGCTATGGGTGGGGAAATGGGCATTTCATGGGCGTTCCAAAATTTACGTGCACAGTCATAGAATATGTCCCAGTGCATGTAAATCTATGTGCTGGGATTTAGGCCACATTTTCATTGGCCTAAATGAATGCATGCTGTTTTAGGCGCTACGATTTCCGCCTAAGCGTATTCTATATACTGCGCCTAAATCTAGGTGCTGCTTATAGAATACGCTTAAGCAGAAATCTTTACCGCATAGAATGTTTAGGTACCATATATAGAATTTATCCCTATGTCGCTTCATATCATGTCTCCCATACCTGATGTGTGTTCTATGGCTGATGGTGTAGGTTTATAATTTCTTTTATTGTTCCTACTTTATGCTTTTCTATTGCCTTTCTTGGAATTTTTTCATGGAGATCTTTATCCTAATGATGGCATTTATCTCAAAACATTCCTTCTAAGTTACTTTGTCTATGGCTAATGCTAATATTTTTTCTTTAAATGTTAACGGATTAAACCACCAAGTGAAAAGGAAGAAGATCTTTACTTACATCAAAAAAACAAAATCCTGACATTATAATGTCACAGGAAACTCATCTGCCTGCAAAAGAATGTCTTAAGTTGCAACTTCCCTGGATCTCTAGTCATGTTTACTCCCTTGTTACACATAAGACAGTGGGTGTCTCTATACAGATTAACAAAACATTTCCTTTTACTATTGATTCTCAAAAAGCATCCATAGAAGGTAGAGGGATAGCTGTAACTGGCTTTGTTAAAAACATTAAATATCTATTTCTGAACATATATGCTCCAAATATAGATTATTTTTTTCAGAGAATTGTCCCATAAGATCAATTATGGGTGGATAATATTGGCATTGCTGCAGTAGTGCCTATATATATTTTGTTATGGTGAAAGGATAAAAGAAAAATGGGTGGTGGAAGGGAGATATATACTCGATAAGAAGATAATTTAATTATTTTGCAATGAGAGACTTATAAAGACTTAGGGAATTAAAATTAAAATTAATGAAATTTTGATGTAATTAAATTAATTAACAAATTAGCAAAAAGCGGTAAACAAAATCTAGAAAATATGGACACAATAAAAGCTGGTTGTTTACTATCTTTCAATATTTAAAAGGTAAACTTAATAAAACTCAAATCTCTTCAATTAAAAATGATGAAGGGAAGACTTCCTGAGCCCATACGCCATGCGCCCTCGCTACCCATTTTTAAGTCCTTACTCAAGGCTCATCTCTTCTCCCTTGCTTTTGGTGCCTAACCACCTTCCCATTCCTGATACCTACACTGACTACATAGTTTTTACCTTTAGATTGTAAGCTCTCTTGAGCAGGGACTGTCCTTCCCCATGTTTAAACTTGTACAGCGCTGCGTAACCCTGGCAGCGCTATAGAAATGCTAAGTAGTAGTAGTGTAGTAGTAATGCGCTATTTAATACCATGAAACGACTGGTTAAATCCGAATTACATAGTGCCACATTAATTGAATACTGTAAAAATGAATTAATACCCAGAGGCCTGAGAATTGTGAAAGAACCTAAGATTTTTTTAGATGACAAGGTATTTCTTCAGAACTGGGCGGGCATTCTCAATAAGTGTTCCCTAGACCTCATGGTACTGATTATAGATAAAACAGTGGAAGTAGCATCAAATATCAAGAGTGAAATAGATTCTATTTGTGAGGGTCTAAAAGTTAAAGAGACCAATGAAATGTTTCAAAGACAACATGATGATTTGAAATACAAAATAGAGCAGTTTTGCTCTGATCTTCAAAAAAATGAAGCTTAAAAAATTCCACAGAGATGAGGTTGATCATGAAAAACGCAAAGTATATCCATGGTTAGAAAAGGAAACAGATGGAGTGCCCCCACCTTTTGAAGAAGAGGAACGTGGATACACTGATGAAAGTTCCTCTAGCACTGAAAGACCTTTGTAGGAAGAGGCAGGGGCAGAAGAGGAAGAACGCGTGGAGCCAGATCGAGACGTGCCAGAGCGGGAGGAGATTATCAAGATCAAATACCCCCACAGACTCGTCCGACCACGTGGTCCCATCCACAATAAATGATTCTGTTATTGTGAATTTATCGACATATACCCCTTCTCCTGAAGAATTTAAGTTACTCTCCAAAGGTTTATCATTTGTTCCATCCAATACATGTGATTTATTTCAAATTCGGATTGAACTTGAAAAGTTCATAAGAAAATTAAATTTGAAACTATTTTTCGCAGATAATGAAAAAATCAATACGGATACATCAAGGGTTAAGCTTAAATCCTGCTGGTCTCCCCCAGGCCCACTAGATCCTATATTGGCCTCTTTCCACCTCCTGATCCTTACAGATTTTGAAAAATTAGAACGAGCAAGATTCAGTAGTAATAAAAAGAATTTGACAAAAGATGAATTCAAAGCAATTGAATCTTTGAAAGTAAACAGCAATATTGTAATCAGGAGAGCAGACAAAGGGGATGCTATAGTAATTCAAGATAGGGCTCAATATATTTTGGAAGTTAATAGACAACTGCAGAAGGCAACTGATTATAAACTCTTGACAGTAGATCCTACTTTGAGGTTGAAAGAATACATTTTTGGCTTGACGAGTGAAGCCTATGCGAATGGGATGATCACCCAGAATGAATTTCATTTCCTGAACATACCGTCACCTAAGATACCAGTTCTGTACACCCTCCCGAAAATTCATAAATCCATAATAGACCCTCCTGGGAGACCGATTATTTCCAGGAGAGGGTCTATTCTGGAACCACTATCTATTTTTGCTGATTGTTTTTTGCAACCTTTAGTGGTTCAAGGAAAATCTTATCTTAAAGACACAACTCATTTCTTGTGTTTATTAGCTGCAAATGATAGCAAAGCAAGTACCTCAATTATGGTAACATTAGACTTGGTATCTCTATACACAGTCATACCACAAGAAGAAGCTCTAGAGGTAATACAATATTATTTGCAAACAAGAACACAAGATCGAGTATCTACCAGATTCATAGTGTCACTGGTGAAAATTGCAATGAAGAATAATTTTTTTCTTTTTGAAGACAAGATATATCAGCAAATATCGGGAGTTGCGATGGGTGCAACGATGGCTCCGTCCATTGCAAATTTATTCATGCGAGCCTTTGAGGAGAAATTTATACACCCATCCACGCACTATAAAAATATAGGTATGTGGACAAGATTCATAGACGACATCTTTATGTTATGGACAGGTAGGATCTCTGAGCTTGATCGATTTGTAACTGAACTGAATACTTATCATCCATGTATCAAGTTCACGTCATATATACACACTGCAGAAATAACGTTTCTAGACGTATTAATCAAGAACGATGGTAATAAATTTATCACTACAGTATTTCATAAGATCACAGATAAAAATACGTTTTTGGACTATGAGAGCAGTCATCCGATTGCTTTGAAAAATAGTTTACCTCTATCTCAATTTTTGAGGTATCGTTGGATATGCTCCAGTGATCAAGACTTTATAAGTCAGTCTAGAACTTTGTCCAATAAGTTGAAAGTTCTAGAATATCCTAAATCTGTAATTAAAATGCATACAGAAGAGCTCGTTATAACCATAGAGTACATCTTCTAAAAATGAGTACTCCTGTCAACACTGTAGAAGAAGAAGATAATTTGTTTACCTATGTTACACAATTTAATACAATGTCACCACGGATCTCAGCGATATTGAAAAAACATTGGAGACTTATACGAACTTATCCAGTGTTCACAGACGCACAACTTCGTCCACCTTACAGTAGAAACAGAAATTTAAAATAACTTTTAAGCAGTGGCGTAGCCAGACTGCCAATTTTGGATGGGCCTGAACCCAAAGTGGGTGGGCACAAAATTTTCTCTCTACCCTCCTCCCCCAGCAAAATTTAGTCACGCTAATCAGATGCATTTGTCACACAGGGTAAAGTGCTGCTTTTCAGTGCATCAGATTTCAGAAAATTTATTTAATAGCCTAACACCCTTTTCAGTGAGCTTTCAGAGGCCAAAACCTCCTGCCTCAGGTCAGTATAATGCTGTTACGGTATCCTCGCCTGACCTAAGGAAGGAAGTATTGGTCTCTGAAACTTCATTAACACAGGTACCATATTACTTTGTCCTAAATTAAAAATAAAATTATTTTCTTTACCTTTCTTGTATGGCCATTTACTTTTTCTCATTGTGTCGCTCCCAGTCTTTAGATTCTGCTTTCCTTCGTTTTCGCTTAACTCTTCTGCCACGGTTTCCTGGCCATTTCTCATTTTTCTCTCATTTTCTCTCCTTTTTCTTTGCTTTCTTCAATATTTTCTGCCTCTCTCTCTCTCTCTCTGTCCTGATTTAATTCATTCTTACTATCCATTCTTTAATTTCCTTCATCTACTTATGGCTTTTCATCTTTTTCTCACCCTTGTTCTCCCCATGCCCCTTCCTCTTATTCTCCAGTCTTTCACTACTCTCCTTTTCCATCCAGCAGCTCTCTTCTTTCTCTCCCCATCCTTCCAGTCTCCCCTCTCTCTCCCCATCCTTCCAGTAGTCTCCCCTCTTTCTTTCTGCATCCTTCCGTCCAGTGTCACCTCTTTCTCCCTACCCTTCCATCCATCGTCTTCCCTCTTTCTCTCCCCATCCTTCCATCCATCTACCCTCTCTCCTGACCCTTTCATCTAATGTCTCTCTCTCCCTCTTTCTAACCAGTGTCTCTGTATCACTCTACCCTTTTCTGTTCAGTGTCCCTTCTCTCTTCACAACCTTCCAGTCTCTCCCCTTTCTCTCTGCATCCTTCCAGTCTCTCCCCTTTCTCTCCCCATCCTTCCATCCAGAGTCTCTCTCCCCATCCATCCGTTTTCCCTCTTTCTCTCCCCATCCTTCCATCTGTTTTCCCTTTTTCTCTGCCATCCTTCCATCTGTTTTCTATCTTTTCTCCCCATCCTTCCATCTGTTTTCCCTCTTTCTCCCCATCCTTCCATGTTTTCCCTCTTTCTCTGCCATCCTTCCATGTTTTCCCTCATTCTCTGCCATCCTTCCATCTGTTTTCCCTCTTTTCTCCCCATCCTTCCATGTTTTCCCTCTTTCTCCCCATCCTTCCATCTGTTTTCCCTCATTCTCTGCCATCCTTCCAACTGTTTTCCCTTTCTCTGCCATCCTTCCATCTGTTTTCCCTCTTTTTCTCCCCATCCTTCCATGTTTTCCCTCTTTTCCTCGACGAGGCCCGCCCTGCATGCCAGCGCCAGCCCCAGCCCCAGCTCCCATTGCTGGCCACTGCTGCTTTTCCTGTTGAGCAGCAGGGCCGGCGCTACAAAAAGAAGAAGCGCTAACGGCGCTAAGGACGAAAAATGTTTAAAAAAAAAAAGCGCAGCACCGGCAGGCACTGTCTTGGCAGCCTTGAGGCATTGGCTGCTGGCTCGCAGGCTCCTCCCGTCTCTTACGTTACTGCCCCTGCGTCGCTCCAGGGGCAGTGACGTAGGAGACGGGAGGAGCCTGCGAGCCAGCAGCCAATGCCTCAAGGCTGCCAAGACAGTGCCTGCCGGTGCCGCGCTTTTTTTTTTTTAAACATTTTTCGTCCTTAGCGCTGTTAGCGCTTTTTCTTTTTGTAGCGCCGGCCCTGCTGCTCAACAGGAAAAGCAGCAGTGGCCGGCAATGGGAGCTGGGGCTGGCGCTGGGCGGGCCTGGGCTGAAATTGGTGGGCCTGGGCCCAGCCAGGCCCACCCTTAGCTACGCCCCTGCTTTTAAGTCTGGCTGTATTACTGGATATTGTCCATATACCAAGCAGAAACTGGACTGGTCACAAAAAGTGGTGTAATCAGATCTCTGCTCCAAAGAATTCTTTTTTTTTGGGGGGGGGGGGGGGACTTAAAATTTTTATTAAGAAAAACATAATTAAACATTTCACAACTTTTCACAAATAACAGAATCCATATAGCTCTTCATTCCCAAATCCCCTTCCTCCCTCTCACCTCCTTAACTGATTATGTTGTCAAATATTTCGGAAGTAAAGTTCACAGGGAATCAAATCTATCCATCCGGTCCTAAAAGCCGTCAATGTTTCACATTTCTGAGTCTCTGGCGCCATCTAGTGGTGGAAAATGGTAATTGTGATTTTCATTCAGTAGCAATTACACAAAAGTAGCAGCATATATGCTGCATTTGAAAACTGTTCTGGTAGTGTAATCTAGAGTCTCCAGATAACAATTCAGTAAACACAAGTCAATAGTCAAGGTGAAATGGATGCCCAGAATACAATTCACTGTAATTTGAATGAATGACCAAAAATCTTTCGAATATGGACAGTCCCACCACTGATGCAAGAAGGTACCCAACAGCTCCACAGTGTTTCAAACAGAGAGGGTTAGCATTCAGCCATCTATTATGCAGAGTCTGAGGAGTTATGTACCATTGCATTAATGTCTTCAGCCCATTCTTCTTAATCTGAGCGGAGACAGAAAACATATTTGTATCACAGACAGTAGCAGTCCATGTTGAGTCCAATATAGTAGTTCCTAATTCTTTTTCTCAAGCTGCCAAATACAGGAGCTTCTGAAATCCTTATTGCTTAATCACTTTATACAGACCCAATATCAGATCTCTAGAAATATCTGGTTGTACCCACAAGTCCTCTAATGATGGGTGCTGTCTCTGCATGACTCCTCTGTAAAGACTAGTGGCAAGGCAATACCACATATGCAGGTAGTAATAAAAATCCAGTGTTTGAAGAGAATATTCTTCACTTAAGGACTCAAATGATTGCAATTTTCTATTGTTAAACAGGTGATATACATACTGAAGACCCTTTGCCACCCAAGCTGCAATCTGAGGATCCCAACTGAGATTCTTCCCCCCCTCAATGTACATACTAGGTGTGTGTCAGGATCTCAAGGATAGGTCTGGAATCATGAGCCCTTGGACTGCTGATGAGGAGCGGCAGCAGCAGGCAAAACCCTCCAACCAGAACTCGACCAACAGGACTGGAGTAGAAGCTGTAGGCAGGCGAGGGAGGAATAAGCAGAACCGGAATGGACTAGGTTTGGCAGGGACCAGAATCAGGAAACACAAGCAGGAATCAGAAACTAGCGTGACTGGAACAGGACTTCACCTGCGCTTGACCACCGTTCCCTAGGGGTTGAGCCCCTAGGTGCGGGCAGCCGGCAGAACTTACTGGACCGAGAGGAGAAACAAGCTAGACTAGACAGGGTTCAAGATACAGGGTCTCAAACAGACAGAATACAGACACAAGCTTGGCTAGAACAGGATTCAAGAACAGACAGAAATACATACACAAGCTTGGCTAGAACAGGATTCAAGATACAGGTTCTCAAACAGACAGAAATACATACACAAACAAAAGGGAAAGGAAGCCAAAAGCAGACAGGGAAGGAGCAATGAGGGCTGGATTCAAGACAGGGTTCAGGAGACTCAAACAGGCAAGAAACACAGACTAGGAACACTAACTAAAAAACAAGGCAAGACAAGGCAGAAGTGCTAACTGCACAACCACCAACCTGGACCTTTGGCTTTGCAAAGCCAATGCAGAAAGTTTCCAGATGGTTAATAAAGCCCATCAGCAGCTGAGGCTCAGCTGCAGCAATCTCAAGGCAGCTAAGGGTGAGGCTAGCTGCCAAACTTCAAACCAAACCAAGTCTGGAGGGCTAGAATATCTGGACCGGACCGGAAAGAAAGTCTGGAATGTATAAGGAGACAGCAAGACAGTCTATGGCAGCCACCGGTTCTGGCCACCAGAGGGCGAGGTGAGCACAGCCAAGGAAAACAGTCACAATCGTGACAGTGTGTAAACCAAGATCTCATTACCAGACAGTGAACATGTAACCTTGTGCCAAAGCTGAAGAATATATTTAAGTATTGGGCTACGTATCACTCAATCCAGGATGATGACCATGCTCCCCATACAACCCCATATAAAGGAATTTTCTTTAAGTAAAATTGCTCTATTTCCACATACAGTTTAGGAATCTTTGTTGGCTTCCAATCCCAAACATACCATAGCTGAGCAGAAGTATAATGGGATTTTAGATCTGGAATACCCAATCCTCCCATCTCTTTATGTTTCATGAGTGTTGTCATGCTATTCTCAGATGTTTGCCCCTACAAACAAATTGGGACAAGAAACTGCCACTTCTCTAGCAGTTTAAGATTGGAAATTATTGAAACAAATATAAAAACCTCATCAGAAAATTCATTTTTAACACTGAAATTATGCCTAACTATGAATTAGAGCCTCTATTCCACTCCTGTAAATCATTTTCAATCTGACATATCAGTAGAGAATAATTAGCATCAAAGAGTGACTCATAATGTGGTGTCACCTTTACACCTAAATACTTCAGATACTGACCTACTCAATTAAATGGGAAATCACATTTATGTTGATTTAGATAATCAAAAGCTACGGTAAAAATGAGTACCTCAGTTTTATCCATATTGGCCTAAATCCAGAAACCTAACCATACCTCTTCATTTCCTGAATCAGTATCAGAAGGATAGTATGCAGTTGAGTTAAGGATAGAACAACATCATCTGCAAACATAGATATCTTGTGAATGGAGTTGCCAATTAGGACTCCCCGAGTATCTGGGTTGTCCATAATATGTTGTGCAAATGGCTCCATAACCAAAACAAATAAGAGAAGCCACTCAGAAACAAGAAGAAAAAGAAGAAGGGCGTTTCCAAGAACTCAAGCCCATCAAAGCAGGAGTCTGAGAAAGGAAACAGAATTGTGGAGAGTGTCAGCTGCACCAGGAGGAGGAGCCAACACCCAGACCGAGTAAGACAGTGCCAGATACAGAGAAAGTGCATGTAGGAGAGTGCAGGAGGCAGAGCCCAGACCGGGTCCAAGTGGGACAGTGGAAACTGTACAAAGCAGATCGTAGATAAACCAAAATATATTTTATTGATACGATAAAGATAAAATATGCATACAATAGCCCGACACAGGCCGTGTTTCGCCCAACTGGGCTGCTTCAGGGGCTATATAGTAGTTCTCCACTACCAAACCAGAGATATGCTGGTAAAAGCAAATGTATGGACAATATCCTGAAAAAACGGCTCATCCAGAGACGCAGAAACAAATGATTATGGACCTGAGGTCGTATGAGCAGCCTCTTATCTCCGAATCTGCCGAAAAAGTGGGACAGTGACAGGTATGGGGAAAGTGCATGATGGAGAGCGTCAGCTACATGAGGAGGCGGATCCCAGACCTTGTCTGAGTGGGGCAGTTGCAGGACATTGCGGAGGGGGAAGAGACATAAACAGCACAAGTGAACTGAACATAGTGGGGTTAGTGGACCTGGGACAGGAGGGAGGGGAAGAGCAAGGTGAGAGGGGGAGGGAAGGAAGGCAAGAAGGGGATGTTGGGGAAGGGAGTGGAGGAGGGGGGGGAGAGCACACTGGTATCAGCCTCTTTATCCTTTTTAGTGATAGTATGGGGTGGAGACAGGGGAGGAGGAGGGGAGGCAGGAGTCAGACACTGGGACAAGGGGAAATCCATTTTCTGGCCCGTTGCAGGGTCCCAGGAGCGGTGTTACCCCAAAACGTTAAAATATTGTCCAGCTGCATTAGGTGGGCACAGGGGTAGCACCACCTAGAGAGGTTGTTTTAAGAATGGCATTCTCCCTGGGCTTTATCCCTGAAGATCTGTATGCATGCATCCATCCTGTGGGAATCCCTGAATATGATGGAATGGAGTGAAGGAAAGACAAAGGAAGGAGATGCACATGGAGGGAAATGCTGGACATGGATGGAGGGGGGAAGTAGATGCACATGGATGGAGGGGGAGTGAGGAGACATGCTGGATATGGATGGAGGGAAAGGAAGACATAGGAAGTAGATGCACATGGATGGAGGGGAGGGGAGTGAGAAGAAATGCTGGATATGGATGGAGGGGAAATTGCTGAATTTAAGGGCTGTGAGGGCAGATGCTGAAACTGGAGAAAGGATAGGGACAGGGCTACAGATGGTAGGATGCATAAGGACACAGGAGGATGGTGGACATGGTGAGAGAAAAAATATCAAATGGAAAGAAGACACTGCATAAAACAGAAGACACTGGGACCAAAGCGAATAGAAAAACTAAATGATCAGACAACAAAGGTAGAAAAAAGTATTTTATTCAGAATTTATTAATTGGAATATGTCAGCTTTTGGGAATGTGCATCTGTGATATTTTGCATGTAAGTTTCAATTTTTCTAGTATTGCTGCATGCTGAGTCTGACTTCTTGAGGTAACTTTCCAGTTCAGTATTTTGCCTTAATATCTGTTGTGTCATGTGTGATCAAGGTGCAGTATTCTGCTAGCGTGTAGTATTTGCAGCCCTTTTTGTTTTGTTTTGTTTTTCTCACTAGGTTGTGTACTGGTGTTTTAGAGCCCGGTGTAATTATAGTGCTGCCTTTCCACGCATAAGGTTGTAGCACGTCCTGTCCTTGGAGTTAGTGCTGTTATGGTTTGGTAAGGTTATGAGTGTGTTTTTGCACAAGTTTGTGTATAGTGTTTTGCAGTGGAGAGATTGTGTGTTGGCCTTACTGAGGTGGCACCAAAACATCAGAAAGGGTGTAGAGCCTAAATCATGACACACTATCTCTTGAAGGATCTACATATGGTTGTTAATAAAAGGAACTCATTGTGAACACTATCCACCTTAAAAGCGTGTTCTGTGGCTCTACATGAGAATTGTGATATGATCCCTTGCTTCATATTGTTGACGGTCTGCATTTTCCGTAAGGACCGTATATTCGTGTATTAGGGTCTGCCCAGTGTAATATTTATGGTACAGTAAGGTTCTGAGTGTGTTTTTGCACAAATTTGTGCATTGTGTTTTGCAGTTGAGCGATTCTGGTTAGTATATGCTTTGAGCAACCACTTTATTCTTTGTCATATGATACATATCTAATATCTAAATTTAATAAATAGTTTTAATTGTGACTATTTTATTTTTACTTATTTTTTTCTGTGTGATAGACAATTATGGATGTAAGCTCCACCCCTGGCCCCACCCCTAACCCCGCCCCCTTTAGCCTCCCCAAACAGTTGGGCCACCGACCGCCTATGCCTCTATGCCAGCCTCAAATATCATACCCAGCTCCATGACAGCAGTATGCAGGTCCCTGGAGCAGTTTCAGTGGGTACTGCAGTGCACTTCAGGCAGGCGGACCCAGGCCCATCCCCCCCACCTGTTATACTTGTGGTGGTAAATGTGAGCCCTCTAAAACCCACCACAAACCCACTGTACCCACATCTAGGTGCCCCTTCATCCCTAAGAGCTATGGTAGTGGTGTACAGTTGTGGGGAGTGGGTTTTGAGGGGGTTTGGGGGGGGGGAGGGCTCAGCACATAAGGTAAGAGAGCTATGCACCTGGGGGCTTTTTCTGAAGTCCACTGCAGTGCCCCCTAGTGTGCCCGGTTGGTGTCCTGGCATGTGAGGGGAACCAGTGCACTATGAATGCTGGCTCCTTCCATGACCAAAGGGCTTGGATTTGGTAGTTTTTGAGATGGGCATCCTCGGTTTCCATTATCGCCAAAAATCGTGGACAACCATCTCTAGGGATGACCATCTCTAAGGTCGACCTAAATGTTGAGATTTGGGCGTCCCCGACCGTATTATTGAAACGAAAGATGGCCACCCATCTTGTTTCGATAATACGGGTTTCCCCGCCCCTTCGCAGGGACGTCCTCAGGAAAACTTGGGCGCCCCGTTCGATTATGCCCCTCCACGTCACCCAACACATACCTTCAGCTGCATACATTGGAAGGGTTTGAATTCAATGCTTTTATGCAGGGCAACCCAGACAGTGCTATAGGTGTGGATCTTTCCGTCACTTAAGCATGTCTTCTACAGTTTTAAAGTGCTCTCGATGTGGCAGTACAGATCATGACACCAGCGACTGCACTACCAAACACTGTAAGCTGTGTGGGGGCTTGGGGCACCCTTTTAGCAAGTGAGAGAGAGGAGGGGGGAGGAATGGGCACAAGCAGAAGCTACAAGGAGACAAGGATGGAAGCAGGAAGCGTTAAAGGGACTAATGGAGAACTCAAATACCGCTATCCACACAAAGGCAGGCACTAAGGGAAAGGGAAAGGGGGAGAAGAGGGCATCAGATTTGGATCGAATTCAAAGAAGGAGCATAGGGAGAGACAAGAGTGGAGAGGTACATTTCCCTTTCTCTGCTACAAAGGAGCCACAGTGTTCCAGTGATTAGGGTCACTAGTGTTCTGCAACATGTCAAAGTTTTCCTTCCATTCATACACAAAGTGTTCAATCTCAGACTTCCCTACAAAAGGTGAAAGGGGTAGATGTCCCCATACCAGTCAATGCTACCTGGGTTGCACTTAATTAAATGGCATTACATAATGATCAAACCATGGAAACAGTAAGATCTCCAAGTCTGATAAGATCTTCTATACCCTTAGGGAGCACCGAGGAAATAGGGTGTCTGAAGTATGCCCTGTACAATGTGTTGGGGCCTGAATAAGCTGTTGAAAGCCTACCACCCTCATCTCTGTGGGAATACCTAGGTAGTGTGGTGGCTGGAATGCCTTTGTACAGAAACTTTGTGTTCTCTGCCACTTAGGTTCCATTTCAACATATAGAAGATCTCTTAAGTGTGACTTATACCCCACCATGCCCATAACCGTATGGGGCTGGCTACAGGAGTTATTAGCCATGGGAACTTTCAGTAGATATGCACAAGACTGATGAATAATTTCAAATATGACAGGAATTTGAGGTGTGCCACTTGGTGTAAATATAGGAATCTTCATTTTCTATTTTCGTATCCACGTAGAGCGTATGATATTTACACGTGAAATATTGTATAGCTGTGCAAAAAGACAATTTGCAGTGGCGTACTCTCTTTGCACAGAGAGTGAGATCTGAAGGAGACACAGTGGAATGCTTGGGATACAGGGCTAAGCACAAAGGATTCTTCATTGCCAAGAAGTGATGGGAAAGTCGTGGATCAACTATGGTTGATGGCATTGCAAAAAGAAACAAATTGGGCAGAACAGTTCCATTCTGCCAACATGTCCTATATTTTTAATAGAGAAATGTATTCAAGTATTAGTCTCAGTTATTACAGTTATGTTTTAGTTCTGTTGCATAAATGAGCCATATCAAGGGCTTTGAAGAGTTAAGTGGATCTTATCTTCGGATTCTTGTATGTAAAGATGTTGACGAGCAAGAAAGATAAACAAGGAAAATGAATATGTGCATTTCTGAGATTTTAGGAATCTTTTATTCATTTCTAGAGTTTCCATAGCATAGTGTTTCTAATGGAGGAAGTTAAATCAGATTTTCAAAACTAGACACGAGTCAACTAAGCACAAACATAAAGAATAGTATTTAAAGAGAAGGTGAAAATAGAGTCAGAAAACTGAGCACGTATAGAGTGCCAGCGTTGATGGCTAAGGAGCATTGCTGCTGACTGCTGAGCTTGACTGTGGGGAGTTCTGAGGGCATTCACTGCCCAATGATCAGAAGCAAACGCAGGCGCTAGAGGCTGTTAGCGCCATACTAGCACCTGCGTTTGCTACCGCCCCATGGTCAGAGCCCTCGAGCTCATGAAACAACGCATTCGCGGGCTCTGAACATCTAGAATGCAAATGCATGCAAAACAGGGCTCAGCGCAAATAGCATGCAAATGCATGCTAAACCTGTTCATCCCCAATGATCAGTGACCACAGCACCAAAGATTGGCTCGCTGGCTGCAGCAAACCCTATGCCAGCTCATTGGGGAGGAATGGTGAGCCCTGTCCAACATGCATTTGCATGCTAGCAGACCCCCCCAGCGACATGGGGATGGAGGTCCAGTGGACCTCAGGTCCCCCCGACACAGATTCAGGGAGGGCTAGAGATCCGGTGGGTCTCCAGCCCCCCTAACCCTCCCCCAGCATTTCTAAGAAGTCCCTGGTGGCCCAGTGATTGACCGATGACCCCCCCCAGCGACACAGGGCTGGAGTTCTGGCAGACCTCTGGTCCCCCCAACCCCCCCCCCACGACACAGATTCAGGAGGGGCTGGAGATCCCCCAACACCCCCCCAGCATTAGCAAGAAGTCCCTGGTGGTCCAGTGGGCTGCTGTCAACCCTACCCCCATTCCCCCCTATCTTGAATTGGAGGAGGGAAGTGGCCTCCCTCCTCTTCCTTTGACGCTGCCTGCAAAATGGTGGTGCCCAGCCCCTCCTGAATCTGTGTCAGGGGGTTGGGGGGGACCTCCAGCCCCCTATCACTGGGAGGGGGGGGGGGAGTCTGTTGTCCACTGGGCCACCAGAGACTTCTTAGAAATGCTGGGGGGGGGGGGGGGTCAGGGGGGCTCCAGCCCTCTCTGAACCTGTGTTAGGGGGGAGGTTGGGGGACCGGAGGTCCACCGGACCTCCAGCCCCCGTTTTGCCTTGCTTGGGACAGGGGTAGTTGGGGTCTGGTGGTCCCATGGACCTCCAGCCCCTGTGTTTGACAAGTCTGGGCTTTTGACAGCCCAGACCTGTCAATCAAGTGTGGGAGGATTGTGCCAGAGTGCATGCTCAGGCACAATCTTCCTGAACTTCTACCCCATGATCAGAGAGAATTGCATGCTTATATTTGCATGTCATTATCTCTGATCATGGGTCCAATAACGCCCCACGCTGTTCCAGCACTATTTTTAGAGCACTGTTTGGAACAGCTCGGGGCTTTTGATCATCTGCTTGTCAGAGAATGTCTTCAGCTGGTAAGTCTTGGGGATTCTCACCAGCTATAGCAAGGGTGCACTGCTGCTGGGTAGGCCCACCTGTGGCTAATTGCTGTACTACATGCAAACATTTACACTTGCTCCCCAGCAGACTTGAATGTCCACAACTTCGATCTAGCCATGATTTCTACCACTTTGCCCCTAGTATTTTTTTAAAGACACGTAGGCAGCTGTATGTCTTTATAAAGGAAGCTGGAAATAAAACAGCTACTTAGCTTTAACACAGTGACAGCCTATTATAAAATTACCCTCACCCCTGGATTCAATATATGGTGCTTTGAGTTGCACGTGCAAATACGAAAGTGCAAAACCACTAAGAGAGAAGCTACATTGGCTACCACTTAAAGAATGTATTGCGTTCAAGATCTGCACACTAGTTCATAAAATCATTCACGGAGATGCCCCGGCCTACACGTTAGACCTTGTTGACTTGCCACCCAGGAATGCTAAAAGCAGTGGCGTACCAAGGGGGGGCAGTGGGTGCGGTCCACCCCGGGTGCACGCTGCTGGGGGGGTGCCGTGCGCCTGTCAGCTCCGCTCGTTCCGTGCTCCCTCTGCCCCGGAATAGGTTACTTCCTGTTCCGGGGCAGAGGGAACATGAAACGAGCGAAGCCGACAGGCGCGCAGCACCCCCCCAGCAGGTAAAAATGCACCCGCGGTGGGGGTGTGTGTGTCCTTTCGCCAGGGGGGGGGTCGCGTTGCACCCGGGGGGGGGGGGGGGTACATCGGCGATCTGCCCTGACCGTTATGCTCATATCACCCCTCTCCTCAAGTCACTTCACTGGCTTCTGATCAGGTACTGCATTCAGTTCAAGCTTCTCCTACTAACCTACAAATGCACTCAATCTGCAGTCCCTCATTACCTCTCTACCCTTATCTCCCCTTACACTTCTACCCGAAACCTCCGCTCACAGGACAAATCCCTCCTCTCTGTACCCTTCTCCACCACCGCCAATTCCAGGCTCCGCCCTTTCTGCCTCGCTTCTCCCTATGTATGGAAAACAGGTGTGAGGATGTTATAATGCCGTTATATCGCTCCATGGTGCGACCTCACCTTGAGTATTGTGTTCAATTCTGGTCGCCGCATCTCAAGAAAGATATAGTGGAATTGGAAAAGGTGCAGCGAAGGGCGACTAAAATGATAGCGGGGATGGGACGACTTCCCTATGAAGAAAGACTAAGGAGGCTAGGGCTTTTCAGCTTGGAGAAGAGACGGCTGAGGGGAGACATGATAGAGGTATATAAAATAATGAGTGGAGTGGAACAGGTGGATGTGAAGCGTCTGTTCACGCTTTCCAAAAATACTAGGACTAGGGGGCATGTGATGAAACTACAGTGTAGTAAATTTAAAACAAATTGGAGAAAGGTTTTCTTCACCCAACGCATAATTAAACTCTGGAATTCGTTGCCGGAGAACCTGGTGAAGGCGGTTATCTTGGCAGAGTTTAAAAAGGGGTTAGACGGTTTCCTAAAGGACAAGTCCATAAACCGCTACTAAATGGACTTGGGAAAAATCCACAATTCCGGGAATAACATGTATAGAATGTTTGTACGTTTGGGAAGCTTGCCAGGTGCCCTTGGCCTGGATTGGCTGCTGTCGTGGACAGGATGCTGGGCTTGATGGACCCTTGGTCTTTTCCCAGTGTGGCATTACTTATGTACTTATGTAACTTCCTGAGCCCATACGCCAAGCACCCTCCCTGCCCGTCTTCAAATCCTTGCTCAAAGCCCACCTCTTCAATGTCGCCTTCGGCACCTAACCATTCTACCTCTATTCAGGAAATCTAGACTGCCCCAATTTGATTGTATGCACATTTTATCCATTAGATTGTAAGCTCCTATGAGCAGGGACTGTCCTTCTTTGTTAAACTGTACAGCGCTGCGTAACCCTAGTAGCGCTTTAGAAGTGTTAAGTAGTTAAGTAGTAGTATTGTCAGCCACCCTAGGAACGCCACTGGCTAAAAGATCAGCCCGCACATTCCTTAACCTACACATCCCCAGCTGTAAAGGACTAAAATACAGACTAACACATGCATCCAGCTTTTCATACACGGGCACGCAGTTGTGGAATGCATTACCACGTCACTTAAAAACAATTTACGAACTAACTAACTTTCGCAAATCTCTGAAGACATATCTCTTCAATAAGGCATACCATAACGATCATTAATTGTAACTGCAACACATCACCACTTAATCTTTTACTCTGATTGGTTTCTTTCTAAGCCTGTCTGCTTAATTTTAATTTTATCATGTCATCCTATTCTCTATGTAACACCAACTTAACTTTTACTCTGGAATGGCGAATACCATAACAGAACATTGTAAGCCACATTGAGCCTGCAAATAGGTGGGAAAATGTGGGATACAAATGCAACAAATAAATAAAAAATTTAACACATTAACAAGGAAATTTCAATATGAACTTCAGTCCCAACACATGTTCCTGACGTTGTTTCTGAATATTCCTAGACAAATCCGGAAATACTCTTATTTTGGACCCAATAAACTTCTCATCCATTCTATTACGCGGAAATAAGATTTCAAAATCAAAGTTCAGTCCAATTTCAAAGCAAATGTTGCTATTAAGGTGGTCCTCTGAGTCACAAACTCCTAAGATGATTTCAAAAGTTCAGTAACATTCAACACAGACTGCTCCTTATCTCGCATGTAATCAAAATCATAGCTTATGGTAAGGTTCAGATATTGAGCCCTTACCACAGGGGGTAGGGATTCTGATGGATTCTTCAAAATTTCATGCATGTATTTGTGCATCATATCAACAGGCACTATTAATGGAGACTTAGGAAAATTAAAAAAACAAATATTGAATTTTCCTATACATAAATGTCTTATCCTTTATCAAATTACAGTAGAAGTCCAAAAATCTGGTGCACTTGGGGATCGGGTCAGTCTGGATTTTTTGATTTTCCAGATTCTCAGGCAGCCCTGCCGCATCACTTTCCCAGGCCCCCAAGGGACCCCCCTTCCTTCTCTCCCTCCCTTTCAGCATGATCTGGTGTCTTTTCCCCCCACTCCTGGCCCTACCAACTTGCTCCTTCGCTAACCTGGTCTTCTTAGTGCCAGCCTTACTCACTGCATGCCTCCCGTCATACACCGGGCCTTTCCCCTCTGACCTGTAATGCTCCTTTTGATGTAACTTCCTGTCTTCAGAAGGGACAGTACGGGTCAGAGGGGAAAGGCCCGGTGCATACCGGAGGAAGCCAGTGAGTAAGGCTGCCGCTGGCACTTCAAAGACTTCAGAACTGCAGGTTAGAGAGGCAGCAAGCAGGTAGGGCTGGGAGTTGGTGAAAAGATGCCAGATCATGCAAGGAGGGAAGGAGGGAGGAGGCCTAGCCATGGGGGAGCCTGTGAGAGTGAGTAAAGGACATGGAGTGGAGGAGAGTGGGCAGGGCCAGCAGAGAAGCTGAACTGAGGTGGGGGTGGGGGTGACGGAGGGGGGAGTCCAGATTCTCGGGCAATCGGCATGAAAAATTGAAGCATCTAGATTTTTGGGTAGTTCAGATTTCTGGACTTCTACTGTACTATTAAGCTCTTTAAGTTCTTCAAGTTTGTTTTCAAGAGGGCTAATTTTAGAAGCTTGTTGGTTTGGGCCTCAACCATTTCCTTAGAGTTTGTCAACTCTCCCAAATGGATAGCATCCCACAAACAGCCCATTGTGACTATTCTAGGCTTCTGCAGCCATAGTACAGCCAACTCAGGGGCCCTCTTACATTCCTCAATTCCAGTGGCGGTACTCACAATTGAGTGCATTCATTGTTTGCCATCTGAAGGGAAGAAGACTCCATGAGATGCATCTATCAGAGGCGGAATTTTTAAAGTTGAATAGATGGTGGGTTGCTGAATGTGTCGAAGCATCAACCCCTAATAAAAAAGGGGGTGTGGCAATTTTGTTTCATAAGGGTATAGTAGAACGTTGTCATTGCCTTTAAGGTCTCCCCAAGATAGGCTAGAGAGATCATGCTACCTTGAATTCTCCCATCTTAGAGCAAGAAGTAGTTCATGTGATCCAGGGTCTTCCACCAAGTAAAGCCCGGGGAGAAGACAGGTTCCTCATGGAATGCTATAAAGTAATGAGTCATGAAGTATCAGGGATTCTTGCTAATCTCTAATGATGTTCTACGAGGTGCCACACTTCCTAAATCTATATATAAGGCAAATGAGGTTGTCCCCCCGAAACTGGGAAAAGACCCATTATCATGTGCTAGCTGTATACCAAAAGAACTAGTAAATAATGATATGAAAATTTTTGCCAAGATCCTAGCCAACAGATTGGATAGTACTCTTCTCAAACTGATTCACAGTGATAAAACTGGATTTGTGCGAGGAAGGCAACTTGGGGATCATGTTAGATGTGCCATAAACTTAATTGATATCATTGCTAAATGACATGAAAAAGCCCTCTGTGTAGCTATTGACGCAGAAAAAGCATTTGATAGGGTAGAATGGCCACTTTGAGCCTATTAGTAAGTGGGAAAAGGTGGGATACAAATGTAACAAATAAATAAATAAATAAATACCTATTTGAAGTCATGAACCAAATGGAATTGGAAGGGAACTTTGGTATGTGGGTGCAACCCTGTTATGTAGAACCAAAAAGTGCTATCCTGGTTAATGGTTGTAGATCTGAAGAATTCCTACTTACCAGAGGGACTAGGCAAGGTTGTCTCATGTCCCCACTTTTATTTGTTATTGCAATAGAACCCTTGGCTACTAGAATTAGATCCTCAGTTCATATAGCCCTTATAGAAGTTCAGGGATGACAGCATAAAATTCTGCTGTATGCGAATGACACATTTTTATGTCTAATCCATGGAAGTCAATAACTTTTATGTAATCAGAACTATCATGCTGTGACCAGTTATAAGACTTTAAAGCTAATGTGGAGATGACAGAAGCCTTACTTTTTAATATTAAACTTATAGATTTCCCTATATTTCCTTTTAGAGTAGCGAATAGGGGGTTCAGATACTTAGATATCACCATATCTGATAACACCAAAGACTTGTTCCATCTTAATTACGACAAACTTACTAATCCAAGTGGACTTAGACTGGTGGCAAACTCTAACTTTATCATGGTGAGGAAGAATAGAAACACTGTGGATGATGATCCTTCCCAAAATTTTATTCTTATTTGCACAATTATCGATAGCTATTCCATCTAATCAATTAAAGCAGTGAGACAAACTATTGAGATGCTTTGTGTGGGGAAGAAAGAGACCCAAGATACGGAGAACCACATTACAAGACAAATTATCAGGAGGCTTGGGGGTTCCTGACCTCAAGGGGTACCTCCAGGCTGCCAAAATAAAGGCCGTTAAAGACCACTACATAGAATACCTTTCAATACACTGGATTCAGTTGGAGAAATACTGTATTAATCTATATTTGATTTTAGCAAAGTACAAAGTAGAGACTGGAGAGGCAAAGACTACAAGATTAGTCAGCACGTGCTCCTTCACCCTTTGTAGGACACTTGAGACTGGGTGAAAAGGGTTTGTCAGATGGCAGGTAAGACGCACCAATTTAGTGTACTTAAGGACTACCATCCATGGTCTAAGGGCTATTTTACCCCTCTTATAGAAAGATTGGAGGGTTTCAGACTCTGTAGAGAGGGATTGGAGGGTTTCAGACTCTGTAGAGACCTGATGCCCCATGGCTCTATGTTATCCCTACATGAGTTACAAGAAATCTTGCAGTGGAAGATCCCATTTTACCAATACTTCCAGGGCGGAGATTTTCTAATGAGCAAAAATGCTAGAGATAATTTGCAAAGGGAACCCAATACAGTAGAAATAATTCTGCTTAAATCTTCTCAACATAAGAAATTACTTTCTAAAGTATATGCATCATTAGACAAATGATACCCTGCTCCCCGTCCTCAATAAAGAAGAATTAGGAGAAGTGGTTGGGCATTCCTCTTATTTATTTATTATTTATTACATTTGTACCCCGCTTTCCCACATACAGCAGGTCCAGTGCGGCTTACATAGTAAAAGAACGCATCTTGCATGGTAAAGAATACAGTAAAAACAAGGAAATGTAGGAACAGTATTATAAATTGTGATGATCATAACTACTTACGTTATGAAAGGCATTACAAAGGACATGTGAAAAGAACGTAATGAACTAGAATAGGGAAGGTAGACAAGGATATGATAGGTGAAGGGGAAGGAGAATGGGAGGGAAATGGTAAAGGATGGAGGGAAGAAGATGAGGGATTGAGTATAACATTGGGGTCATAGTAAGCGTTGACATCTTAGCAGGAGTATCGTAGGTGATCTGGTGGAATTAAGCTGGACAATTAGGGTAAACTTGCTTGAAAAAATGGGACTTTAACATTTTCCTAAAAGGTAAATAGTTATTAATAGCTCGGATGGGTCTTGGGAGAGCATTCAAAGTTGACTACCCAGAAAGGAGAAACTGGATGCATAGTATGTTTTGTACTTGACACCTTTGCAGTTTGGGAGGTGTAGATTGAGGTATGTTCGCGATGACATTGTTCTATTTCTAATTGGGAGGTCAATCAGGTTGTTCATATAACTGGGGGAATCTCCTGATATGATCTTATGGATAATTGTATGGACCTTGAAGTATATTCTCTCTTTGATGGGGAGCCAGTGAAGCCTTTCTCGAAGGGGTGAGGCGCTTTCAAATCTTGACTTTCCAAATATAAGTCTGGCTGCCGTGTTCTGGGCAGTCTGGAGACTTTTCAGGACTTGGGATTTACATCCAAGGAAAACACTGTTGCAATAATCAACATGAGTGATGACTGTGGATTGAACCAGGTTCCAGAAAATGTTCAATGGAAGATAGGATTTCACTCACTTCAGGATCCACATCATATTAAACATTCTCTTTGTGATCAGCTTAGCGTGGTTATCGAAGGATAGATGAATATCTATTGTAACTCCAAGGATCTTTAAACTACTACAGATGGGGATGATTACATCTGGGGTATTGAGGGTGGCCGGGAGAGATGGGGAGTATTGAGACGAGAGGACTAGGTATTGAGTTTTTTCTTTATTTAATTTCATCTTAAAGGCATTGGCCCATGAGATCAAGGTGGACATACCAGTAGTGATTTTATCAGAGATTTCAGATAAATTTGATTTAAAGGGAATAAAAATGGTGACATCATCAGCATATATAAAGGGATTAAGGCCATGTCTGGCTAATAATCTGGCCAAGGGGATCATCATGATATTGAAGAGTATTGGGGAGAGAGGAGATCCCTGTGGTACTCCGCATTCAGACGACCATGGGGATGATATATTTGTGGTTCCTTTAGCTTGATAAGACCTGGTTGTGATGAAGTCTCATAGTGATGATGATGGGCTTGTATACACCACTATGCCCATAAATGCATAAATGTAATTATAACCAATTACAGTACCAAATAATACAAATTACTTATTGGAGACCCTCATAAGGGGGGAGGAGTAGTATGATGGGTAAGAAAAGAAAAGTACATTTGAACATTTATAGTGGGATTGCACAACAATCTAAAAGTATTGGTGAGAGGTATAGAACTAAAATAAGTAGGGGGTACTTGGGAGTACTGAGTACTGGCACCTTTTCCATTGTCTGCTAAAATTGACCAATGGTCCCCAAGTTTTAATGAAAGTGCTCAGGCTCTACACATCAATTCTGCCTTGTCATAGATTGTGTGACTGATTGCAGGGGGACTGGTTATTGTGGGGTGGGTCCCTCAGTGATCACCTCACCCCTTAAGGGTGGCCTGGCATTTAAGTACAGGCACCTTTTTCGGGAGAAAAAATGCACTGAAAATAAGAGATTGGACTGATGAAGATTGAACTTTGAACAAACAAGCATGCATGTTAGGGTTGTTACCAAACTGGTCCATCGATGCTGGGCCATCCAAAGGGGTGTCTCATATTCTCACAGTGGCTGCAAAAATGAGAGTTTCTACATCATAGAAAGATGAATGAAGTCCCTTGTTGGCTCTTTGGCAAGGGATTGTAAAATAATTACAACTATATGCCAAGTTAAATTTGGAAGTTTGGGGTCATCGGCATGAATACACTAAGGTGTGGAGTGTTGTGCAGCTTGGACCATGTCTCTGAGCTTTAGGAAAATAGACTATTGTTTATCATGAAGAGTAATTGCATTACAATGGTATTTAGTGGGTTAAATCCCTCTACAAGATTAGATTAGGATGTGTATTATTTCCTGTCTCACAACAGCACAGTTTATTATCATACTGGATTGCTTTCTGTTTACTTTGTTTGTATCTGGTTGGGGGGGGGGGGGGGGGGTGCTTACGTAGATTTGGGAAAAGCATTTTGTATTACTGTCATATCCAGTGCACTTTTTCAAGTGAAAAAGGTGCCGGTACTCAAATGCTAGGCCACCCTTCAGGGGTGGGGGTAATCACTAAGGGACCCTCCCCACAATAGCCAGGACCCTGCAACCAGTCACAGAACCTATGACAAGGCAGAATTGGTGTATAAAGCCTGAGCTCTTTCATTAAAACTTGGGGTCCATGGGTCAATTTTAGCAGACAATGGAGAAGGCGCCGGTACTCAGTACCCCCTCAAAAAAAGCCTTGGTCATGTCCAATGTTCATCCATTGTATTCCATTGAAATTGAATAAAGAATTACAGTTTAAAAAAATATGTGCACTTAGAAGAAATTGTCACACAAATGTATCAGAGTTGGATATTCAGCTCCTAAATTCACACAGCTGAGATGCCTAACCTCCCCCCACCCCACCCCCCCAGCAATCTGTGCATTTCCTATGAAAAAAAAGGGCAAAAATGGAAAAGCTCTCCACCAAGCAGAACAACAACCACAGTACATAAAAGAAAACATGGAGAGGGCTATTTTCAAAGAGATTTATATGCATGAAAACCTTTTACTGACTGTTTAAAAACTGGCCTCCCTCAGTGCAGCTAAAAGTTCACATAAGGCAGTGTCACAGTATGCAGGAGGTTCAGTGGTGACGGCAACTTGGAGACACTGCCACCGGCTGCCCAGTTTGCGATGTCCCAGCAGGGAGGAGGCCTTCGGCTAGGAGAACTTGGGGATCCTCACCAGCTCAGGTATTTCTTTGTTTTACTTTGGGGGGGGGGGGGGCACCAGTGGTGGTGGTGGTGGGGCAGGGGGGATTGAGGAGTGCAGGGGATTTGATGAAATTTGGGTCTCACCCACTTTGGACTGAGGCCCACCCTAAATCAGATATCTGGCTTTGCCACTGATGCAGGGGTCAATATTTAGCTACTTGTGGTCAGGGGCACCGGCACTGAATGTCCAGGTCTTTGGTGGTGCCTGGAAGCAATTTATTTATGTCTGATATTCAGTACTAAACCCACATACTCACCAGGCTTTCTTAGGACTACTTTTCATGTGGCCCAACATGTCCAGTTAGCTATCTGGGTACCAACATTGAATATTACTGGTGCTCAAATCGCTCCCCAGCCCTGCCCCCAGATTGGCCCAGCACTAACTGGAGAGTGCTGCAGTGGTGACAGCAGATATTCAGGGGTCTTTTATAAAGGCGCACTAGTGTTTTTAGCGCTCACTAATCATTAATGTGCGCTAAACACTAGAGACGCCCATAGGAATATATGGGCATCTCTAGTGTTTAGTGCATGCTTATTTTTAGTGTGCGCTAAAAATGCTAGTGTGCCTTTGTAAAAGGGGCCCTCAGCGCACTGTATGTTTACGTGTCACTGAATATCTGCTCCTGGCCCCCTCAGCATGAATTAATTGGGAAGGAGCCTCTCCTGCCTGGACAAATCTGTTTGAATATCAACCCCACAGTTTTTATACTGCGCACAAACTTTGAGGAGGCATTTCTGGATGCAAGGGAGTGCACATTCAGTACTTTACAGCCAGTACAGTTTTCAGAGGGAAGATACAGACACACTATTATTCCAATGTGGGCCATTTGAAAATGCATTATTCATAAAATCAGTGCAAATATGCAGACTGTAAAAATGAAATCAGGTAAACTAACAAAAAGGAAAAATAGATGAGTAGAGGAAATATAAAAATACGTTATTTTTTAAAAATTTAATTTATTTGAACACTTATTTCTGCATGTGTAACTCTGGATGGAATATTTCATCATAAACAAAAATATAGCAATTGAATTGTGCAAAAAGAATACCTCTTATTCCAGAGTTATAGCTTATTTTTTTAGAATTCTTTCTCTCCTAGAAAAGCAGCACTGTACTATTTTGAATGGATGTAACTGAGCAGGAGAGGAGTACTAGCAAGTTTTCCACAGTTTTGCTTTTGATGTTATCAATAGAAATCAAACAAAATAAAACATGGAAAAGAAAATAAGATGATACCTTTTTTATTGGACATAACTTAATACATTTCTTGATTAGCTTTCGAAGGTTGCCCTTCTTCCTCAGATCGGAAATAAGCAAATGTGCTAGCTGACAGTGTATATAAGTGAAAACATTCAAGCATTACTATGACAGTCTGACAGGGTGGGAGGATGGGAGTGGGTCGGAGGTATGCATGGGGACATCAAAGCATATCATTGATATTCTAACAGGATGGGTGTGGATAGGTGAGGGGAGGGTGATCAACAGAGACATACAGCTTTATGGTTTATAATGGGCTAGGAACCCCAGATCCTTGTTAAGTCCTTTCTGTTGGGTGTTAAAATATTCAATCATTTTGACTTCAAAGGTCTTACGTTCTTGTATGGTTTTAAAGTTACCTTTCAGGATTCTCACTGTGAAGTCACTGGTACAGTGTCCTGGTCCTGTAAAATGCTGACCAACAGGTGTGGGAACCCTACTTGCACCAGTATTGTTCATATGATGTCTATGTAAATTGAATCTTGTCTTAAGCATCTGGCCTGTTTCTCCAATATAGCATCCTTCGTTACATTTTTTACACTGAATGATATATACCACATTGGAAGATGAGCAAGTGAAAGATCCCTTTTGATGTTGTAAGCAAAAACTTTTTTGCATACACTTTCTTTAACGGGCATCCTATTTTCAAACTTATATAAATAGTTTTCACAGAAGTAGAACATAGAGAGGCAAGGGGGGCATGCGATAACTGGAAAGAGTGCAGGGGAGATGGTGCTTCATAGTCCTTCCCATCACAACATAAGGGTAGGATATTACAACCCAGGAACACTCATTGCCACCAGGGTTCAAAACATTTATTTTCAGACACTGTCACAGTCTGCACTCAACTGTCAAATCTTTGCAAGTTCAAAGAGCTAAGAAAAGAAGTACTGGGATGGAAGGCATGGTCAATACAAGAATACATAGTTTAAAATCAGGGCAAAGTCCACATAGTTTGCCCCAAGATGATTAAACTGAAGTAGAGAAATATATACCCTTATTAAATACTAGGGGACTTTGGGGAGAGAGGTGTGTATAGACCAGAGGACTGAGAGCATTTATATGAAGCATTGCAACAATAGAAGAAAAGCAGAGTATCATATCCATGAGAAGGCATGGACGCTTGTCCAGAGTGTCATGAATAACATGAGGTTAAGCAGCCAATACAACATCACCCAGTTGTGGGGGAAAAGAATGCCCTGAAAGTAGGATTGAGAGACCCAAAGGTGCTCATGGGGAGACAGGGTGTCTGAAAGAGGGAGTGAAGAGAAAAAGGGGGGGGGAGGGTTTAGCAGCAGAGACAAGTGGATTGGATCTCAGGCTAAGATTTATTTTTGAATGGGAAGCAGTGGGAAAACTGAGATTCAGGGTTGGTGGAGGAACCCTGTGGGAGTGGAGTTTTGGGTCAGGTAGGATGCAGGGGCTGCCAGTCTGTTCTGTTTTTCTCTGAAGAACTTTTCCCTTCCTCCCTTGCTGAGGAATGGCAGGGGAGTCAAGACAGGCTGATAGTACAGTGTTTGTACAGCATTACAGGTGGGGGGGGGGGGGGGGGGGGGAGGGAGGGAGCCGAGTGACAAGGGTTTTGGCAAGTCACCACATAGTAATTTGCAAGGCCTTTAGCTTGTGAGTTTGGAGATTTGGCATTGGGCATGGTGGGTCCATTCTCAAAAAAACTTACATCTGGGCAGCATGGATGATCTTTTGTAAGTGCCAATTTCTGGAGCAGGGAGGCCAAAGGTTTGTGACCAAGCAGTTTTCAACTGTACCACACTGGGTTGATTACTAATGTTGTTATGGGCTACTTTGGGCTATAGTCTTTACTTGTTTTGGGCTAAATATTCAGTTCTTTTATAGTTTCAGCCATCTTTTTAAAATAAACCTCACTTAGAAGTTAAGAATTTGGTGGGGCTTTTTTTCAAAATTACATGTTGGATTTTGCATTCCTGCATGGAATGTGTGTGCCACCTTATAATATTCCTATTTGTATAATTTTTGATGGCAATGATAACTGTGAGTGATAATGGGAAGTTTAATTATCTGTCTAGTGTATTAATGTTATTTGATTAACTTGACTGTAACAAAGAATCAGATCCATTAAAATTTGATGCTGAGTTGAGTAAAAAAATATGTTCTGTTAAAGAAAGAAATTGAATATATATCATTTTGTTCACAAGGTATGACAAAATGAAAATCTAAGACATCTACATAATATCTACTTATATGATAATTTACATATTTGGTGGCTTTGGTTTGATTTGCTTCAGGCTTTCGCTTGTGCACTACTGCATGGTACGTGGGGAAAAAGCTTACTCTAGAGAAACATGCACAGATCATAATTCTGTACAAAGAAAAGATACCAATAAGAGCAATTGCAAAGAAGCTGAAGTTGTTTATTGAACCATCATAACAACACTTAGATGAACTGAAGAGCTGAACAGTTTTCGCTCTCGGGCACGCTTAGGTCGATCATGAGCTACAGATGTACTAATGGAGAATGCGATCATAAAGGCAGCTAAACATTTCCCAAAAGCATCATCAAGTGTTATCAGAGCCAGAAGTCCACTGAAGAAACCAAGTAACAGGACAATACACAGGAGGTTATTCGATGCTGGACTTCGATTTTATTGGCCTGCTCAAAAACGGAAGTTGTCTGCCAAAAATATCAAAGATCATATCGCTTTTTGCATAGTAACATAGTAGATGACGGCAGAAAAAGACCTGCACGGTCCATCCAGTCTGCCCAACAAGATAAATTCATATGTGCTACTTTTTATTTGTACCTGTCCTCTTCAGGGCACAGACCGTATAAGTCTGGCCAGCACTATCCCCGCCTCCCAACTACCAGCCCCGCCTCTCACCACCAGCTCTGGCACAGACCGTATAAGTCTGGCCAGCACTATCCCCGCCTCACAACCACCAGCCCCGCCTCCCACCACCAGCTCTGGCACAGACCGTATAAGTCTGGCCAGCACTATCCCCGCCTCCCAACTACCAGCCCCGCCTCTCACCACCAGCTCTGGCACAGACCGTATAAGTCTGGCCAGCACTATCCCCGCCTCCCAACCACCAGCCCCGCCTCCCACCACCAGCTCTGGCACAGACCGTATAAGTCTGGCCAGCACTATCCCCGCCTCCCAACCACCAGCCCCGCCTCTCACCACCAGCTCTGGCACAGACCGTATAAGTCTGGCCAGCACTATCCCCGCCTCCCAACCACCAGCCCCGCCTCCCACCACCAGCTCTGGCACAGACCTTATAAGTCTGGCCAGCACTATCCCCGCCTTCCAACCACTAGCCCCGCCTCCCACCACCGGCTCTGCCACCTAAACTCGGCTAAGCTCACAAGTACAAGAAGTGGAGAACTGATCAATGGGAGTGAATTATGTGTTCATGTAGACATATAAGGAGTCCTTTAAATCAGAGACATAACCCAAGGTATGTTATATCCACAATGAAACAAACACCAAATGTTATGGTTTGGGTACAGTATCAGGTCAAACATAGCTGTGGACAGAAATATTTATTTAAATGTTTTGAAGAAGAAGCTTCCAAACTTTATGCTAATTCACAACATAACCCATTTCCAACAGGATAGTGCACCATGTCATGGAACAAAAGCTGTTAAGGCGTGGCTGGCTCATGAACAGATACAACTGTTAGAACCTTGGCCAAGCAACTGCCCAGATTTGAACATTATTGAAAATGTGTGGACCGTGATGAAGCAGAAAGTGGCCATACACAATCCGATATCTGAAGCAGAACTTATACACTGGATCAAAGCTATCTGGACTCAGGAGATAACTGCAGAAAACTGGCTACATCAATGAGTGAACACAAACAGACAGACAGTTATTAAGAACAAAGGATATCCTAGAGTCAATGACTTTTGAAGCTAAATACAACATAGACAATTTGTAGCTTTAAAACTTGATTTGTTCCCTATGTATATTGTTAAAATTACAATAGGTGTGAAGAGAGGGTTTATTCAAAAGTGAAGATTCTAGACTTCAAAAAAACTTACTTTATTCAGATAGCAGATTACCTCAAGGAACTTTTGTCTGGATGGGAACATCTGGAAGAAGTTGGAAAACAGTGGGCAAAATTAGATTTTCAGAAAGCTTTTAAAAAGGTTCCTCATGAGAGACTCCTGAGAAATTTAAAGAGTCATGGGCTAGAAGGCAATGTTTTGTTGTGGATTAGGAATTGGTTATTGAACAGAAAACAGAGGATAGGGTTAAACGGCTATTTCTCTCAATGGAGGAAGATGAATAGTGGCGTGCCGCAGGGATCTGTACAGGGACCGGTGCTATTTAACATTTATAAATGATCTGAAAATTGGAATGATGAGTGAGGTGATTAAATTTGCAGATGGCACAAAACTATTCAATGTTAAAACACATGTGGACTGTGAAAAATTGCAGGATGACCTTAGGAAATTGGAAGACTACGCATCCAAATGGTAGATAAAATTTGACTTCACAGTGAGAATCCTGAAAGGAAACTTTAAAACCATACAAGAACGTAAGACCTTTGAAGTCAGAATGATTGAATATTTTAACACCCAACAGAAAAGACTTAACAAGGATCTGGGATTCCTAGCCCATTATAAACCATAAAGCTGTATTTCTCTGTTGATCACCCCACCCATCACCTATCCACACCCATCCTGTTAGAATATCAATGATATGCTTTGATGTCCCCATACATACCTCCGACCCACCCCCATCCTCCCACCCTGTCAGACTGTCATAGTAATGCTTGAATGTTTTCACTTATATACACTGTCAGCTAGCACATTTGCTTATTTCCGATCTGACGAAGAAGGGCAACCTTCGAAAGCTAATCAAGAAATGTATTAAGTTGTGTCCAATAAAAAAGGTATCATCCTATTTTCTTTTCCATGTTTTATTTTGTTTGATTTCTATTGATAACCTTAAGAGTGGACTAACACGGCTACCACACTCCTCTACTTAATGTGGACAAATAGAAAGTGATGCACATTGGGAGTAATAATCCCCCAATCATAGTTACCTGATGCTAGGGTTCAGCACTAAAGAAAAAGATTGAGGTGTTGTTTTACACAATACATTGAAATCTTCTCCCAGTGTACAGCGAGGACCAAAAAAGCAAACAGGATGCTAGGAATACTATAATGCCTCTGTATTGCTCCATATTGCAACCTGACCTTAAGTATTGCATTCAATTCTTGTCACCATATCTCAAAAAAGATACAGCAGAATTAGAAAAGGTTCAAAGAAGAGTGACCAAAATGATAAAGGGGATGGAACTCCTCTCATATGAGGAAAGGCTAAAGAGGTTAAGGCTGTTCAGCATTGGAAGAGATGGCTGAGGGGAGACAAGATTGAGGTCTACAAAATCTTGAGTTGTGTAGAATGAGTAGAATTGAATCGATTTTTTACTCTTTCAAAAAGTACAATGACTAGGGGATACTCAAGGAAGTTAAGTGGAAATACTTTTAAAAGAAATAGGAGGAAATGTGTTTTCACTCAATGAATAGTTAAGCTCTGGAACTCTGCCAGAGCATCTGGGTTAAAAAAAGGTTTGGACAAGTTCCTGAAGGAACAATCCATAGTTTGCTATTGAGACAGACATGAGGATGCCACTGCTTACCCTGAGATTGGTAGCACGGAATGTTGCTACTATTTGGGTTTCTTTTTTGGCCACTGTTGACAGGATACTGGGCTAGATGGACTATTGGTCTGACCCAGTATGGCTACTCTTATCTTTTAAAACTGAAAGGAGATGTGATTGTTAGGGCAACAGAACTTTTTAAGGAAAGTAAATAAAATTAAGAGAGAAAGGAAGCTGCTTTGGTTCTCAAAACTAGTAGCTGAAAAGGTAAGGAAAAGAGGCTAGCCTTGTTAAACTACAAGAGATCACAGAAAGAGGAAGACAGGTGACAATATATGGAAAAGCAAAGAGAAGCTGGTAGAGTAGTCAGGAAAGCAAAGATGAAAGTGAAAGAAAATATAGCCAATACTGTAAAATGGGGGACAAGAGATTTTTTTTTTAGATATGTTAGTGATAGAAGGAAGTGCAAATGTGGCATTGTGAAACTCAAAGGTGAATGGGAGGAATATGTAGAAGCTGATAAAGATAAGGCGGAATTGGTTAGCAAATATTTATGTTCTGGGTTCATAGCTGAAGGTCCAGGAGCAGGATTGCAGAAGACAAAAACAAACAGAAATGGAGGGGTGGTAGTCCTTGAACAATTTTCAGATGACTGTGTTTGGGAGGAGCTGGCTAAACTAAAGGTGGACAAAGCGATAAGGCTGGATGGCATACATCTGAGGGTAATGAAGGAACTTAGGGGCCCTTTTTACAAAGTTGCAGAAAAAAATGGCCTATGGTAGTGTGAGCACATCTTTTAGGTGCGCACTGGGCCACTTTTTACCATAGCTGGGAAAAAGACCATTTCTTAATGGGTCAGGAAATGGGTGAGTGCAAAAATTAAAACTAGCGCTTGCCTATTTACAGCCTGAGCTCTTACCACCAACCATGTGCTACCCACGTGGTAACCATGCAGTGTGCGTCAATGTGGCTGTGCTGCTGATTACCACTGGAAATCCCCCCCCCCCTCCCACGGTAGAAAATAGAAAAATATTTTCTACCATGGGACTTGGCGCACACCAAACTTGTAATTACCGCCAGTAGTGCCGATTTGGTGCATGCTACCCGTGCGTTAGCTCTCCCGCAGTTTAAAAAAAGGGCCTCTTAATGAAGTTCTAGTGGCTCCACTAGCTGACCTTTTCAATGCTTCTTTAGAGTTGGGAGTGGTCCCAGAGGACTGGAGAAAAGCATATGTGGCCCCTCTCCACAAAAGCGGAAGTAAAGAAGAGGTTGGGAACTACAGGCCAGTAAGTCTGACTTCTGTGGTAAGTAAATGAATGGAAACACTTTTAAAATACAGAATTGTAAAGTTTTGGGAATCTAGTGGATAACAGGATCTGAGGCAACATGATTTCATTAGAGGCAGATCTTGTCAGATAAATCTGATTAATATCTTTCACTGGGTGACCAGAGAGCTGGATTGAGAGAGAGAGAGAGAGAGAGAGAGAGAGAGAAAGAGAGTGCTAGATGTGGTATATTTAGATTTTAGCAAAGCCTTTGACATGGTTTAGCATAGACAAGTAATAAATAAACTGAGTGCCCTCAGTATGAGCCCTAAAGTGACTGACTGGGTGGAAGGCTACATAGGGTAGTAGTAAATGGAGATCATTCTGAGGAAAAGGCTGTTACCAGTGGGGTGCCACAAGGTTCAGTTCTTGAACCTGCTCTTTTTAATATTTTTGTAAGCAATATTGCTGAAGGATTGTCTGGTAAGGTTTTCCTCGTTGTGGATGATACCAAATCTGCAATAGGGTAGACACCTCTGATGGTGTGGATAACAGGAGGAAGGACTTAGCGAAACTAGAGGAATGGTTTGGAATTTGGCAGCTTAAATTTAATGCTAAAAAAGGCAGGGTCATGTAGTTGGGCTGCCAAAATCTGAGGGAACGGTACAGTTTAGGGGAGTGAAGAACTTTTGTGCACAAAAGAGGTGCGGAACTTGGGTGGGATTGTATGTGATGATCTTAAGGTGGCTAAACAGGTAGAAAAAGTGATGGTGAAAGCTTGAAGGATGCTTGGTTGCACAGGGAGAGGAAAGGCCAGTAGGAAAAAGGAGATGATGATGCCCCTATACAACCCATTTAGAATATTATGTACAATTCTGGATGCTGCACCTTCAAAAAGATATAAACAGGATGGAGTCGGTCCAGAGGGTGGCTACTAAAATGGTCAGTGGTCTTTGTCATAAAGCGTATGGGGACAGACTTAAAGATCTCAATATGCATACTTTAGAAGAAAGGTGGGAGAGGGGAGAGATGATAAAGACATTGAAATACCTATGTGGCATAAATGAACAGGAATCGAGTCTTTTTCAATTCAATGAGGGAACATAGGATGAAGGTGAAAGGGGATAGGCTGAGAAGTAACCTGAGGAAATACTTCTTCATGGAAAGGGTGGTGAATTCATGGGATGGCCTCCTGGTAGAATTGGTGGAGATGAAAACAGTATCTAAATTCAAGAGAACTTGGGACAAGTACATAGGATCTGTAAGAGAGTGCTAGGTAGAGTAGATGGTATATGTAGAGCAAGTTCATACACTGGGGTGAGGTGTTTCCCATGTATTTGTTACAATAAACAAAAATGCAGCCATGTTAATTCTTCCACATATTGTCTAATAAAACATCTTATGGTGAAAGATGAGGTATGTAGGGTGGGTTGGAGCAATAGGTGATAAGATAAGGGCAGTCTCCAACCCCTGTTATATTCCTTTTCTCTGTTTCTCTTAAACACTTGCAAGTCTGAATCTATAATGCCAGACTCTGAAGTCAGATGAAAACATACAGCCCAGGTTTTTACCTGGGGATTACAGTACCAGAGACTACTACAGGACCTAGAGGCTGCTAAAGTCTGTACTCAGATATTGTGTGAAGACCCCAGTTACCGGGACACTCTAGTGTTATAGTGAAGCAATGAAGATCTGACAGTAAAGATTCTATCTGTCTGTGTATCTATTTATCTATCTTGATAAATGGATAGATATACTCAGAGAAGAGATTCTGCCACAAGCTCACAGTGTAAAAAAAGTCTACCCCCCATAGAGCTGTACAGTTCAAGCATACAGTAAGTATATTTTCAGAGCTGGGAACGGTTTATTCTTGAAATATTTCTCATCCTAGGCTTCTTCCACTGTGAAGCTACTGACCTTACACCTCAGTACACTCACACTGCATGGGTAGCCTTTGCCAAAGGTAAGTTTTACAGCTCCAGATTGACAAATACTGGGTACATTTGCACAGGATTTACAACCAGGGGGCCTCGCCTGCTCAGAACACAGAGAGCCCATATTTACTAAAGGCAAACAGAAGCTGGGAGCAGACACTGGAATTCTCAAGAGATGACGAAATGCCAGGGCTGGCAAGCACTAAGAACTGATCCTAAGTGCTGAGGGCTGGGTTCAATGCTTGGAGGCGGAAAAGCCTCGGACTCCTCAACTACAATTGGACCTCAACTAGGTCAGGGGTCTTAACTCAAGCCCTTGAAATGGTTTTGGTTTAAACTTACCATCTCCAGTAAGGAGGCGATCTGGGTTGGACAAGACCTATTGACCAATGAGATCGGTGTCTAAAGGTTCATAAGCTAATGGGAAGTGTCGGTGAGAAAGAAAAAGACAACAGATAATTTTCAGATAACTTTGCAATTATGTGATTTTGTTTTATTATTCTTTGTTTCTAAAAATAAGATTTTCTGTTGATCGAAGTTTTTTCAGAGAAAATTTGACTTCAAGTATTTAGTCACTTTGCCGTTAGCATCACCTAACAGTTGGAGGTACATCTTTAGAACTTTCCAGGGAAAGAAACAAAACAAAAAGAGAAAAAATATGGCGCAACAGCAATTTTCAGTTATTATACACTAACCAGACTGTGCATGGCACCTTTTATTTCTATAAAACTATTAAAACTATTACAAAATATTAAAAATACATTTTAGTAAATTTACAGCAGTTATTCCTCAATTTATTCAATGGAAAAGATCCTTATGCTCTGTACAATCTTCATCCTCAGGAAATCGTCAGCATGTGAGCTTTCTATTTTTTAAAATATATTTTCTAATAAACTTTGACGTTAAAAATAACACAGTTCATACTATTTGCAATGAAAAAAGGATTGTGTAACAGTCTTGACTTTAACAGAAATGTGGTCGAATGTTTATAAAGCAAAATATATAGAATAAAAAAACAGTGGAAATGAGGACTTTACCATTTTCAACTATTTTTAAATTAAAATATTATATTCTCATATTTTACACTATTTCAAAAAACGAAATGTGGTTCAGTAAGTATTGATCTCTCAAAAAAATCTAATTTACAATTCTGTGTATAAAAATATAATTTATGGACCTCCAGGAAATATGTCTTTGCTTACATTTTGCTTAAGAGGACGGATGAAGAACAGAACAGTTGTTTTTTTTGAAAATTAGGACACAGCTGAGATGTAGAAAAATAGACTCTTTGCATTTCTCTTGGCCTCACCAAATAATATTTTTCCCACTGTGAGGCTGGTTAAAGTTTATATGGCAATAAATTATCAAAGAAACTATTTAAGGCTCTTGAAAGTCCCGTTCATATTATTAAAATGTTTATTCAAAAAAAGCAAACAAATAAATATCCAGGAGAAAACAAAACAAAATAATAACAATAATAAAATAATAATAATAATATTAAAACAAAACTGTCTTTTTTATTTGTTTCAATAATTTTCTACTTTGGGCTGTCCTACTTAAACTAAGTCTTTCTCCGGGCTTGGAAGGGATTTATTTCAACTGCACTTTGTCGCCATTCCCAGTGGATGAAGTGTGTCACTGCCTAAAACCCAGGTCCCCAGCTGATAAAGGATTTGGGAATACCAATGGATGCCATCCCCTTGAGAAGATGCAGATGAAAAGAGTCCGTAGTCTTCCGGGAAAATCAAAGAAAAGATCCAGTAGCCCACTCTCAAAGGGGCAAATGCCCAGTGTGCCCAGCTGTGTTCCTCAATGACTGCGTAGCAGGAAGCCAGCACGTGATCAATAAAAAGGGTTCCATGAGCTGTCACCGGAGCATAGGCCCCAGTGTATTCCTGCAGATACACTTTCTGTACTGTGACTGCCTTCATCCTCGCACCTTCCTGGTCTGCTATGTACACCTGCTGCCCAGGCTGGATATTGCTGGCAAAGACAGCCTTGAAAGCTTTCGAGTCATTGGTTTGACTTTCAGCAACAAACAGGAGGTGGGCAGCAGTCAGACGAATCCTCTCCTGAGGCTGGGAGGTCTCGATCACATAAAATACTTTTCTGGTGGCCTCTTCTTTATCGAGGAAGAGGATGAATTCACTGTAGACCAATTTACCCTGTTCATTGGCTGCCAGTACTCTGTCTCCTGGACTCAGATCCTTCACTGCTTTGGTACCTCCAGCCTCCAGGGTTACTCTAGCCAAGCCAGGGAAGCAACCTCCCGATTTAGCAGCGACTGAGTTTTCTGTAGGAGAGAAAGAGAAATTATTGACCACGTCCTTGCAGGGAAAGAATGGTTTAAGCACTATATACCTATGTGTTTCAGCTTTTTAAGGGCTTGTTTTGATCTTTTCTAAGAACCTAAATATGCTTGTAACACACTTGATCAGCAAAGTTTCTGTGTAGAGGGCACTTCAGCTGGGTAAACTTTAGATCACTTGATGCTGACTAGAAGAAAAATCTGAAATAAACATTTTTTAAAAAATAAGTTCGTCGAGTGACAGGAAGCGAAGCGGAAGTGCCCTCTGGTTTTCAATTAGTGCCACCCAGATATCTTTAAAATAACATTTCATAACAGAGCACTAACACTTGGGGAGACCTTTTACTAAGGTGCACTAGTGTTTTTACCTCACACTAAATCAGCTGGTGCAAAATGCTGAGATGCTCATTATATTCTTGTGGCTGTCTCAGTGTTCAGCACCAGCTCATTTTTAGTGCAAGCTAGAAACGCTAGCGCACCTTAATAAAAGAGTGACATGGAGGGTCATTTTAGATAAGCCGTCGAAATCCGACTTTGGACATTTTACACAAAACGGCCAAAATCTGAATAGGAAAGAAGGCAATTTTTGAAAAAAGGAAAACATCTTTTTTTTTTTTTTTGAAAATACTATTTTGAACAAGGTTTTGTGCTTTGTACGTTTTTTTGAGCATTTTCAAAAAACAATGTCAGTGAAAAACGTAGAAAATCAAGCCATTGGGATGTAGGAGGAGCCAGCATTTTTAGTAGACCAGTGCCCAGAATCCCAGGAAAGCAATGGGGCTCCCTTAGGGGGAACTGTAGTAGACTTCAAATAAATGCTCACAGGTACATATCTAACCATTGCTCCTATATCTTGTCTGAAGAGCCCCCCCAAACCCATCCAAAACCCACTGCCCCCAACTGTACACCACTATAATAGCTCTTATGGGTGAAAGGGGAACCTATATGCGGGTACATTAGGGTTTGGGAGAGTTTTAGAAGGCTCACGTTTTCAACCACAAGTGTAACAGGTAGGGCCCACCAGTAGACTATTCCAGGGACATGCATGCTGCTCTAATGTACCTGAGTTTAACATCTGAAGATGACATAGAGGCTGGTAAGTAAAGTTTTTAATCACTTTTTTTTTTTTTTTGGGGGGGGGGGGGGTTGGGAGGGTGTCAGTGACCACTGGAGGAGTAAGGGGAGGTCATCCCTGATTCCCTCTGGTGGTCATCTGGTCATTTAGGGCACCTTTTTGTACCTTGTTTGTTCTAAAAACAGGTCTAGATCAAAATGTCTTAGCTTTAGTCTTGGACAGTTTTGTTTTGTTCTATTATGGCTGAAAACATCCAAGTCTTAGTAGTGCCCAATCACGCCCTTAACAAGCCCCCGACACACTCCCTTGAGATTTGGATACACTCTAGACTAACAGCATAGAAAAACATATAAAAGATAAGTTTCAAAAATACCAATTTGGACATTTTTTGAGAAAACATCTAAATGCTGCTTTATGATACTTTCTAGACATTTTTCTCTTTTGAAAATGAGCCCTTTAGTATCATATTGTGAGTTCCCAAATTAATTCTCCTACAAAAAGAAGGGACATTCCCCTCATAGTGAGATATTTGGAGAGTTTAAATCTCAGTTTAAAGTAAAATCCATGTATGTTTATTTATGGTAAGCTACTATATATTAACTCTAATGATTTTAAGGAAGAATGAAACAAATTGTTTTTGAAAAAAATATTTAAATACATATTTCAAACAGTCTCACATTGAAGACTATTCTATTTTTCACCAAGCTAACTGGGATAAATAAGGATCCCAGTTTTTTCGAACAATTCAACACATATAGACGAGCATAAAGCAGTTATTTATTAAATAAACACTTGAAGGGCTACAATCTTAATGACTTCTCTCAGGAAGGACAAAGGAGAGCAAAAATGAGATTTTATTGATTCTCTAACGACTTTATCATGTCAGCTCAACAAATGAAACAAATGAGGAAGTGCTCTTGGGAAAAGTCATGGCAACAAACAAGCTTCTCTGTTTTATGTGGGCTTTTAGCAGCAAAGCCTGCCTCAGCCCTGGTCTCCAGGACAGTTTTGCCCAAGTTTTGTTTGCCTATTCCGGGCCTGATGAATAGCTCCAGTAGTGTAGCAACTCTCCAAACACAGCCAGTGAATCCACAGAGGTGCGAAAATCTGCTTCTCTGAGTTGTGCTTGTTTGGGCTCCTTAATTAAAATCCAGTGAAGGATCAGCATTGTCATTCTGATTCATGTAATAAATGGAGACACTCTTGGAAAAGAGGCCCCCCCAAGCCCCTCCTCAACTTCTTTACCCCCTCCCCCCCACCTTATTTGCTCAGGTGCAGAAACCCTATGTGCCAGTTCACACACATACTCTCCAAAACCCAGGACCTTCCAATCACTATTTGCACAGCACAGCTACTTTTCCAAGGCACTCAAGATGTGTATTTGAATTTTAAATGGAGGAGCTTTCTCTAAATACTCGCTGTAGCCCATTATCAATATCCCCTTTTCGCACCCCAGCCTCTCTCTTCTCTGCCCCCGATAACAATAATTCAGGCCTTGTGGGGAACTCTTCTTTGCATTCCAATGTCCGGGATCATACTTTTTGCAAACAGAGACAATGATGAAGAATCTTCCTGCTTGGAATTTCAGAGTTTAATCTTCTCATCAGATTCTCCGTCATGAAATGAGGTCTTGACAATTCCAGATCAGATTCAGCTTATGGAATTCAAGCTTGGTTCCCTGAAATCTGTGTAGTACAGTCACATGACCCTGTATGTCAGACAAAATATTGCCCAAAAAGCTACAAGTGTGTTTGGAATTTTAAATAGCAGACTGGCTGTCTTGCATTTCTCCTTCTATATAAAATGTATGGGGCTAGACTGCACTGTTTGTTCATTTCTAGGCGGGAATACTAAGCCCCCACAACTCCATACATTGTTGGAGAGTGTATGTAAACACATGTATAAACCCACCATTAACACTATTGATTTCTGTTGATACTGAATTCTGTTGATACTGAAGACAGAAACAAATAATATGCTTTTGATGTACGAATGTCAATAATCAGAAAAATACCATTTTTTAGGGGGGGGGGGGGGGTCAGAAATACATCCAGGGTTAAATACAATTACGTTTTGCAATTGTATCTTTTATTTTACTTTGTGCAACTGGAAAACATTTTTTTTTTTGGGGGGGGGGGGGGGTAGGTTTAATGACTATTTATATACAAACTATACTGATGAAGTTTCAGGCGATCCAAACCTGGGGGAATAAGCAAGCTGCAGTCTGGAAACCTCATGTAGTTTTGTAGCTACAGAGAACAAGGTCCCAGCAATTGATAGATGACACTACATTCTTGTAGAAATAATTTCATCAAACAAGCTACAGTTGAGGTGCAAGCATGCAACAGAAATTTCTAATGCTGCATGTTTCATGATAGCATGTTGGCTGGCTCTTTTAAGCTGTTGTATTCTGCAGTGCTGCTGTAGTCAAGCATACACTAAATGCACACAGAAGAGCTGTGTTTATTAGGTGTTACTTTATAATTTTGCTTTTGATATTTTAAAATCCTACTGCATGGTTGTGGTGGAAATCCTCTGTAATCGAGATGCAATGATTGTGGTTACGAGGGGTTTCCCTAGTAAACTGCCAATTGGAAACTTTATTTGCCTAAAAATACCTTGCAAAGTGCAGAATGTGAGCAGAAAGGGAGGCAAAGTCTTCCTCACTCAGGCACTGCAGGAGAGCAGTAAAGTTTGTGGGCACATCCCATAATTATGGACTGAACTAAATGCAGGTTTGACAATAATTGTTAACAAACTGCAAGTTCCTCTGCTGCCCTGGTACAACACACCGAGGAAGCAGCTCTCAAAAGGCAGCAGATGGTTCTTACTACCTTGCACAGACTCGGATACTTTTGTTTCTGCTCATCTTGCACTCTGAACTCATCCAAAAATCATTTTGACGATATAAGATAACAGACCCAGCTGATATTTTAATTGTTATGCGAGTGTTGTCAGTCAAAGGAAGTTGTCTAAACTGGAGACTTTTATTTTTAATGGCCAGTTCAGTGACTTAGTAGTAGGCCTGCTAAATCTCAGGAAGAAAGTGTTTGACCCCTTCTAAGGTAGAATGTATTTCAAATACTCTTGCTAATATATATATATATATATATATATATATATATATATATATATATATTTAATACAACATGCATTTGTTAATTTGATAATAAAGACTTTTTTGTTTTATCTGTCTGTAAATATCATACCTTCCCTTATACCAATTTTCATTGTATATGTATTTATCCATCTGAACCAGTGGCGTAGCCAAGGGTGGGCCTAGCACACCTATGATGTGGCTGGCAGAGATCCCCAAGCCCCATCAGCCAAAAACTCCCAACAACTGTTCCTCCTGCATACGTTGTAAATAGCAGAACTTTGCCTGCAGCGAGCAGCGACTGTTACATACTGCTCGCACCGGCCCCACAGCCTTCCCTCTGATGTATTCCCCCCTATACGGAAACAGGAAGTTGTATTGGAGGGAAGGCTGTGGGGCCAACATGAGCAGTGTGTATTTGTTGCTGCTCGCTGAAAGTGAAAATCTGCTATTTAAAAGGTATACAGGGGAGAGGGGATGTTTGAGAGACCATATGGCATGCAGGCGAGAGAGGGAGAGACCAAATCATTTGTGGGACAAGGTAGAGTTCTTCTGCCCACCCATCTTGGGCCCAGGCCCACCCAAAATTGGGTGTCTGGCTACGCCCCTGATCTGAACAGAAATTGCTTTCTCTCTTTCTCTAAACAGTGATTGGTATTCATAGACTGCTGTATTATCCTTGTTCCATTATACTGAATACTAATCTTTTTTTTTTTTATAAGAGTGGTGTCCTTCCATGGATGGGAGATATAACTATCTTACCTGCTTTAACTGAGCAATGGATGTGGGCTTTGGACTCATAATAAACCCAATCAAATCCAGCCTCCACAGCCAACCTGGCCAACATGCCGTATTTGCTTCGATCTCTGTCTGAGGTGGTGATGTCCACAGCTCGGCCCTCATAGTGCAGGGACTCCTCCGAATGGTGACCATCCTCATCCCAGCCCTCTGTCACCCGCAGCTTCACCCCAGGCCACTGATTCATCACTGAGATAGCCAGCGCATTCAGTTTGTCTTTGCATCTCTAAGGAAAGAGTGAGAGAGAAGTGCATTCTGTTAAAGTAAGTACATTAAATATATATATGTAAATATAGAGAGCATTCAAGATCCTACAAGTTTTCATCCTGCTTTCCTTAGTAGATGTTAACAGAAGAGAAAAGGCCAACAAACCAGAAATCTGTGGGAAAGTCGAGGACAGGGGTGCCAAACTCTAATTCAGTCAGGTTTTCAGGATATCCCTAATGAATATTCATCCACTAATTCTCAAACAACTGTTATATATTTTTTACATCCTCAATCTTTTCTTTTACTATACTTTCTTTCACAGTTTTATTACTCTAACCAAAACAATCATATGACACTTACCGGCTACAATAAGCCGCTGAGCACTCGATCATAACGCCATACCCTCGTGGGAGCGCCTTAATGGACACCCGCACATGCGCATGGTGTACGGCAGGAAATCAGTGTTTAAATACCATCACTTATAAACTAAGCCAATCAATTTCCGTGTTAAGGCCATGCGGAATTACCGTATTCCACAGGAAAATTAAGCGTTGCTCCTTCCTCAATAACATTGCCCCCTCTCTCTCTAATGATGATGTAAAAAATATATAACAGTTGTTTGAGAATTAGTATATTATATTAACTACAACTAGTATGTGAAGTTGTACCCAAGTAATAGTGGTGGGTAATGAATATTCATGAGATATATTTGAATGCACTGCCTCCACTGTATGCATATCTCTCTCATGCATATTCAGTATGGATATCCTGAAAATCTGAGTGCTTTGTGGCCCTCCATGACTATGGTTTGACGCACCTAAGATTCAATTTTGTTCTTTTGCTGGAGAACATGGGTGGAGATTGGTGGAGGAGGAAGGACATTGCCTCCCAGATGCTACAGTGTGGAATGCCTTCTTTTTGCCGCTCCCCCTCCTCACATGGCCTAACATCACTCGTTCTTGCCACTGTCAGCAGTAAAAAGAAAAGACTTGCAGCTCAGCCTCCCGCTCAAGCATGCAGCAAGTCTTAAGCACCTGGATTCAACCTTTCTGACACACACTTCCTGTTGCCCTGTGGACATACCCAGCCAAAACATGGCATGTGCTTGAGTGGGAGGCTAAGCTGTAAGTCTTTTTATTTATATATTTGTTTGTTTGTACTTGATATGCTGAATATTGTACAATTTTACTGCTGCATGGTTTACGAATTAAAAATATATGAAGAAGAAAACCACTACAAAATGAATGCTGAGAGAAGCAAAGACAGCTTGAGAGGAGGGAGTAGACCATGGGGGGGGGGGGGGGGGGGGGGGGGGGCAAGTGGCAAGAAGGGGATATGCTGGATCATGTGGGGGGCTGGGAGGGAAAGATAGGGGGAGCTTCTGGACCATGTTGGGGGGAAGGAAAGATGCCACCCCATTTTGGTGGGGAGAGGGACAAGAGAAGAAAGATGCTGGATAAGAGGAAGGAAGGAATAGGATCACAAAGGGGAGATGCCAGAATTGGGGAAGGGGGGGGGGGGGGGAAGGCAAGAGACACAGAGCCTGATGCTGGCAGATGGTAAGAGTGGGATGGTAAGAGTGGGAGAGGATTTATTGTTAGGGCTGGGAGATGGGAAAAGGGGGCAAATGCTGATATCCATGTTAGGGCAGTGGGAGAAGGAGGTGGATACTGGGGAGTGAAAAGGAAAAGGAAGGCAGAAAGGGTCAAATCAAAGACTTATGAAGTCCAGTGGTATAGCCAGATCTCTCATTTTGGGTGGGACCACAGATAAAATAGGTGGACCTTACAAGCCCCCCCCCCCTTTGTCCTGCATCTCTCTCCCTCTTCTCCACCTCCAGATCTGGCATTTGAACCCCAATCCATGGCCCGGCAACTCCCCTCCCCAGTCTAATTCATCACTTTTTACTTGTGACAACGGCAACTACATACATCCATTACCTGCTCCAGTCTTGCAGCTTCCCTCTGCCTCATCCCACATCCCGTATGCACCTCCAAAATTTCTCCATTCTTAGAATGATCGATGTCTGCATATCCCTTCTCCATATACTGCTTCCTTAGAATCCACTAGAAGTTGGGCAGTTTATTATATTGCTACATCCTTATGTACTGCACTCCCTCCTGCCTCCCAAGTTCATCTACAGCTTTCCTATCCTAAGTAAGTTTTGTACTGCCTTAAAGATGTACCTTTGTGAGTGGACTTTTGGAGATGTGTGGCTAATGATTGCAGAACCCTGCAGATCCACTGATCCACGGTTCCCTCTGCTTTATCTGAAACTTATACTAATTTCTGTCTCTTTCCCTATCTTGTTTCTTTCCCTATGGCATGAATTATTTCTTTCCTATATGTCATTGGTGTTCTTTTCTTTTTCGAGTGATATTTTATTGTATTGTATTGTAAACTGTCCTGTGATGCTTTCAGGAAGGGTGGTACATTAAAGTTTGATAAACCAAACCAAACAAAGTGATGTCAGCAAGGGCGGGACACTGAGAGGGAAGCTGCAAGGCCAGCACTGGCAGTGGATGTGTGACACCATAACTATTCATGAAGATTGAGGTTGCTGATGCTGAACTGTTTTATGGGGCCAGACAGGGTGGGCCTGGGCTGATAATAGGTGGGCCTGTAGCTATTCCACTGATGCAGTTGAATATGGAAATGGAGGAGCAGAAGGATGGATGCTGGAGGCAAAAAGGAAGAAAAGAAAAAGAATGTTAGTGTGCAGACAGTGGGGAAGGGGGATAGGCAGGGGCAATGGATGCTGGGGAAAGGGGAAAAATAGGCAGAGGTCCATGAAGAGGATGAATGACAAGGGAAGAGGAAAGGCCTTTGGAGAATGTGAGAGGGTAGAAATGGGGAAGCAAAAGGGGAACTGGGAGTCTATATAAGGGGGAGGGCATAAGACCTAAGAAAGGCCTGGAAGTGGCGAGGGGATGAGTGAAAAAGAAGGAACTGGGGCTGTTGATGGAATGAGAGGCAGAGGTAGATGATGCTGGGTAGAGTATGAGTACAGAGGATGGAAGCAGGAAACTAGAAAGTGGTTGAAAGACAAGAATAGAAGTTCAGCAAAGGAATGATAGACACAAGTAAAATGGGAGAACCAGAGAGGTAAGGGTAGGAAGTAGGGGGAGATAGGGCTGGAAGGAGAGAAGGAGAAATAAAATCTAGCTAAAAGTAGATACAAGTACAGAGAAGAGAAATGGGGGAAAATGAAACAAAAGGATCAGTGTCAGAGAGGAAAGGAAGAAAACAAAGAGAGTGAAGAAACAAAAATGGAAATTATGTCCTGAAAAAGGACTTAAGATAAAATAAGAGGAAGTGGTAGAAAGATACCAGAAGCAACCCACCTGGAAAACTTACATGATCAGACAAAGGTACAAAATATTTATTTTCAGTTTTTAGAGAATGAAAAATGTTAGTTTTGTATTTTGCTCAGTACAGAAGGAAATGCATTTGTTTTGGGGTTTTTTTCCTTCCTGAGTCTGGTTTCTTGGGTTTTTTTTATTTTAGTTTCGTCTTCATATTTGTAGTCTCCTATTAATTAGGTGATGGCCTGCCTGTGTTTTGCCTGTGTAACATGTAAAGAGAGAATCTGTAGCAGCATGGGCGTAGTTTAGGGGGGGCGAGGGGGGCATTGCCCCCCCCAAATGCAGGGCTGGCGCAGCGCTGAAGGCAGCTCTCCCTCCGTCCCGCCTTCAGTTCCGCGACCATCAGCCCTCCTCTCCGTTCCTCCCCCCCAGGCGCGTTTAACCTTTTATTTTCAGTGGCAGCGACGGCAGTAAAGAAGAAAGCACTGCGGGCTCCCCTCCAGCTTCTCCCTTCCCTCACACAGTGTCCTGCCCTTGCGGAAACAGGAAATGCATCATCGCAGAAGGCGGGACACTGTGTAAGGGGAGAAGCTGGAGGAGAGCCCACAGTGCTTTCTTCTTCACTGCCACTGAAAATAAAAAAGTAAAACGCGCCGGGGGGGGGGGGGGGGGGGGAAGGAACAGAGAGGAGGGCTGTCGGGGAGCTGAGGGAGGGCAGGGAAAATCGCTGAACATGGATGTGAGGGGAGGGCAGGAGGAGAAAAGAGATCGCTGGACATGGAGAGAAGTGGAGCGCAGGGGGAGAGAAAAGATCGCTGGACATGGAGAGGAAGGGAGGTCAAGGGAGAGAAGAGATCGCTGGACATGGAGAGGAGAGAAGTGGAGGGCAGGGGGAGAGAAGAGATCGCTGGACATGGAGAGGAGGGGAGGTCAGGGGGAGAGAAGAGATCACTGGACATGGAGAGAGGAGGGGAGGTCAGGGGGAGAGAAGAGATTGCTGGACATTGAGAGGAGGGGAGGGCAGGGGAGAGAAGAGAACACTGGACATGGAGAGGAGAGGAAGGGAGGTCAGGGGAGCGAAGAGATTGCTGGACATGGAGAGGAGAGAAGTGGAGGGCAGGGGGAGAGAAGAGATCGCTGGACATGGAGAGGAGGGGAGCTCAGGGGGAGAGAAGAGATCACTGGACATGGAGAGAGGAGGGGAGGTCAGGGGGAGAGAAGAGATCGCTGGACATGGAGAGGAGGGGAGGGCAGGGGGAGAGAAGAGATTGCTGGACATGGAAAGGAGGGGAGGGGAGGGCAGGGGGAGAGAAGAGATTGCTGGACATGGAGAGGAGGGGAGGGCAGGGGAGAGAGGAGAATTGCTGGACATGGATGGATGAATAGGGGCAGGGGAGAGAGGAATTTTGCTGGATATGGGTGGATGGAGGAGAGGGCAGGGTCGAATGGAGAGTTGCTGAACATGGATGGATGGAGGGGAGGGAAGTCAGGAAGGAGATGCACATGGATGGAGGGGAGGGAAGAGGGGAGAAATGCTGGACATGGATGGAGGGAAGGAAAGACAAAGGAAGGAGATGCACATGGATGGAGGGGAAGGGAGAGAGGAGAAATGCTGGAGATGGCTGGAGGGGAGGGAAGACAGATGAAGTAGATGCACATTGATGAAGGGGAGGGGAGTGAGAAGAAATGCTAGATATGGATGGAGGGGAAACTGCTGAATTTAAGGGCTGGATCGGAACACTTTGAGGGCAGATACTGAAACTCGAGGAAGGATAGGGACAGGGCTACAGATGGTAGGACACATAAGGACACAGGAGGATGGTGGACATGATGAGTGAAAAAATATCAACTGGAAAGAAGACACTGCATAAAACAGAAGACACTTGGACCAAAGCAAATAGAAAAACCAAATGGTCAGACAACAAAGGTAGAAAAAAAGTATTTTATTCAGAATGTATTAATTGGAATATGTCAGCTTTTGGAAATTTGCATCTGTGATATTTTGCATGTAAGTTTCAATTTTTCTAGTATTGCTGCATGCTGAGTCTAACTTCTTGAGGTAACTTTCCAGTTCAGTATTTTGCCTTCATATTTTTTTATTTCTAGTTCCTTGTGTCACATCTGTTGTCATGTGTTTTTCATGTGTGATCAAGGTGCAGTATTCTGCTAGTGTGTAGTATTTGCAGCCCTTTTTGTTTGTTTGGTTTTTTTTTCATTAGGTAGTGAACTGGTGTTTTAGAGCCCTGTGTAATTACAGTGCTGCCTTTCCACACATAAGGTTGTAGCTCGTCGTGTCCTTGGAATTAGTTCTGTTATAGTTTGGTTAAGGTTATGAGTGGGTTTTTGCACAAGTTTGTGTATAGTGTTTTGCAGTGGAGAGATTGTGCGTTGGCCTTACTGAGATGGCACCAAAACATCAGAAAGGGTATAGAGCCTAAATCATTACACACTACCTCTTGAAGGATCTACATATAGAGCTTATGCATTTCTAAGGTCTAGACTGGCATGGTATGGGAAAGGGGTGGGGAAATACTACTAGAAAGGAAGAGGGAGTGCTGGATAAGGAGGAAAGAAGAAAGGAAGGAAGGAAGGAAGGGAGAAAGAGCTGGAATTTTTGGGAATAACCATAATATATATGTATGAGATATCTCATACATATTCATTATGGTTATTCCCAAAAAAGCCAGTTCTTTCTCCCTTCCTTCCTTCATTCCTCCATATTAGCATATTCATATATACACACACACATATATATATATATATATATATATATATATATATATATATATATATATATATATATATATATATACACATATACACTAGCCGTTTAGCCCGTTAAAACGGGCGAGATTTTTGTTTTGCAAAATTACTCTGTCCCCTGCCCTCTCCCCTCCCCTCCATCCACGTACATCTCCTTCCTGTCTTCCCTCTCCTTCTTCCATGTCCAGCATTTCTCCTGCCCTCCCCTCCATCCATCTATGTCCATTAGCTCTCCTCTCTCCCCTGCCCTCCCCACCCATGGCCAGCGATTTTCTTTTACCCCATGTCCTCCCCCCCTCTTTCTTACCCCCTGTCCTCCCCTGTCATTCACATCCAGTTATTTTCCTCTATCCCCTTCTCTCTCCTCTGTCCCCTCCCCTCCATCCATCCATCCATGTGCATCTTCCTGTCTTCCCTCACCTGCATCCATGCCCAGCATTTCTCCTTCCCTCCCCTGCATCCATATCCAGCACTTCTCCTGCCCTCCCCCCGAGGTCGCTGCCGCTGACCCTCCCCCCGAGGTCGCCGCTACCGCCCCTCTGCCCCAGGGTGGCCGCCGGCCCCCCTCCACCCGGGCCGGGGGATCTCCTCTCCTCTCCATTGAGCTTGCAGTGCCTCACCTCCGAAACCGCAGCAGGCAGATCGCCTCCCGTTGGCCGGACACAGGCAGGGAAGGAAGGCCAACAGGAGGCGATCTGCCTGCTGCAGTTTCGGCACTGTAAGTACAATGGCGAGGGCCTGGCCCGGGTGGAGGGGTGTCGCCGGCGACCTCGGGGGGGGGGGGGGGGGAGCGGTAGCAACCTCGGCGATTCCCTCCTTCCCCTTCCGTGTTCCAGGTCCACTCCTCAGCGCAGCGTTTCTTTCCCTCTCTGTTCCGTCCTCTGACATCATCACGTCTTGACGTAGGGGCGGGACAGAGAGGGAAGTCTCTACTGCGCATTTGTGGGTAAGTCAGTCACTTGCCATTTATATATTAGATATGCAAATGAATATACTAATATGCCCTGCCCCATCCTTTGCCTCTCCAAATGAAACAGTCAAACTACATACCATGGGGAGGCAGGCAGGGGAGAGAGATTGAGAAATGCTGGGCCCCAGGGTGGGGGTGCGAAAGAAAAGGGAGTAAGGGACACAGAGGTGAGATGCAGGACATGACATATAGGAATGCGAAATGATGGTGGACATGGAGAAAGAAGAAATATCAAATAGGCAGGAGACCCTAGAAAAAGCAGAAGATGAATGGGACTGGGAAAGGGAAGGAGAGGAACATAGCTGATGGTGGATGGTACTAGGGAGAGAAGAGAAACAAAGCAGAAGATGGATGGGATAGGGGAAGAAGAGGAACAGAGCAGAAGATGAATGGGACTAGGGGGAAAAAAGAGGAACAGAGCAGAACATGGGTGGGGCTAGGGATGGGAGAAGGGGAACAGAGCAGAAGATGACTGGGACTTGGTGATTGAATGGGAGAGTTGTGTGGAGCAGAGTAGGGAATTATGCATGGAAAAGATGAAGTGGGAATTTCAAGCAGATAGTGAGTGCTTGACAGTTGGTGGGGTATGCGTGAGGGAATGTTAATGGATTGGGAGAATGAGTGAGAATGTGAAATGAAGGGGTAAGAGAATGGGGATAAATTGTAGGGGAAGGTTGAGATGTAGCGTGAATGACCTGGAAGAATAGAGACAGGATGAGAGGCATTAAAAAAGGTTGGGTGTTCTGGAGAAGGATATGAGAGAAAGCGGATGCATCTCTCAAGCGATTGAGTGAGGGTGGAAATAGGGTTAAAAAGATGGGGAAAGAGAGGCAATAGGATATGGGGTATAGAAGAATGGCCTGGAGGCAAGGGAAGGACAGAGAGACAGGGATGGAGCTGGGGCTGGTGAGGGGATGAGAGGTAGTAGAGAGCAGATGAGTACAAAAGATGGAAATGGGGGACTGAGGAGGGGAATAGGAAACTTGGGAAAAAGAAAGACAGAAGGGGCAATGAGATTGCTGGAGGGGGGATGAGAGGGAGATGGAGAAAGCTGGTAGGTAGATGAGAGGTGAAATGGAGGGTAATAGACTAGAGGGTGATAGGGAGAATGAGGGGTAAACATCATATATAGGTGGATATAGAGGCACAGAAGAGAAAAGAAACATAAAAAAAGACAGATTAGTGCCAGACGGATAAAGAGAAGGAAGTGAAGAAGGACAAGAGGAGAGAGAAGAAATGGAAAGGCAAACCTGGACAAGAATTTAGGCGAAGACTGACACAAAAAGTGGAACAGATTGGGACCAACCCAATTAGAAATGTGCCCAGACAACAAAGGTAGAATTATTTTTTATTTAATTCTTTTTAAAGGTTGGAATGTGGTTGTTTTGAAAAATGTACATCTTATCAATTTTTTTTGTTTTAGCAGAGTACAGGAGAAACTGCATTTCTGTTTCTTTTACCAGAATTGCATTGCATATAGAGTCTGGGTTTCTTTGGCAGAGGGGAAGAGGGTCTCCATTTCAGTTTCTGTCTGCTTGTTTTTTTGTGGTCCCTTATTTTGTATGAGGTGAGGGTCTGGAAAACACAGAACTAACCCATCTGAAGACATTATTCTGGAAGGTATGAAACTACTTTCTATTACTGTCAGCTATTGTACCTCCTCAATACTGCATTTCTACATCTAGAGCCTATGTATCTCTAAGGTCTACATTGGGGTAAGGAAGAAGGAAGGGATAAAGAGCTGGGCTTTTGGAAAAGGAGAAAAGGTCAAGATAGTGGTGTCAGGCCTAGGGAAGAGGAACAGAAAAAGTGTGATTTCCCCTTGCTAATTCATGAGAGAAATTTCCTATTGTCTAATTTTCGGTTACAAAACATTATGTATGTATTATATATATTCACTGTTTTGATTTAGCGGCTTCCTATTCAGTTTGTTTTTGTCTTTTTTTAAAATAACCATAATGGATATGTATGAGATGTATATATGCAAATGAATATGCTAATGTGCCAAATGAAACTGTCAAACTACGCCAATGGGAGAGAGTATGCAAGGATGAGAAGGAAAAGAGAAAAGGTGTACCAGGATTGGTTGGAGGGTGAGAAAGAATGCGTGTATCAGGAGGAAGGAGGAAAGGTGTGTTTATGTGTGTAGGAGAGGGGAATTGGGAAGAAGGAAGAATTCCTGAGAAAAGTGTGAAGGGGCAGAAGTAGAGAGAATAAAGGAGGAAGAAGTGAAGGATGAGGGAATTATTGAGAACCATCCTGAGAGAATAAAATGGGCAACAGAAGAAGAAATCAGAGGGGAGAGGAAATGAGGGAAAATAAATAAGGAAGGCATGTTTCACTCTGCTGCAGCTAAACCAGAACAGGTGAGAAGTTTGAGACTGGTAGTGGCAAGCCTTGGAGCAGGGGCTGAGGGCCCAAAAGAGAGAGTGTGCATGTGTGTGGAAAAGAATATGTGTGTTGTAGTCAAGGAAAAGGTAATCGAAATCAATCTGAAGGGAGGAGGAGAAAGTCCCCCTCCCACTAATCTGAAATCCCTACCCCTTCCCCCACCCAAACAAAGGTTACTTCCTGTTCCGGGGCAGAAGTTGCATGGAACGAACGACGGACAGGTGCGCGCAGCACGCCCCCAGCGGCATGCACCCCGGCGGGGTGTGCTTTCGCGGGGGGGGGGGGGTGTCCTTTCACTGGGGGGGGGGGCGCTGCACCCGGGGGACAGGGCGTAACGGCGATCCGCCCCGGGTGTCAGCCCCCCTAGGAACGCCACTGAAGGATATTCACCTATTCTTTGCTTGCCAACTATATATTAGAGGAGAAAAGAGAACAGAGCTCAGTAAAGCCTGTCTACACCTTTTATGCTAATGGTTAGTGTAACACACCTCTCTCTACATGGCATAACAACACAAAGGTTTGCAACAACGACAAATCTCCAACATGACCAACTACAATCATGGCGTCAAATCTTTGGCTTTACCTAATTATAATCCTTACTAATTGTGGTCAATGGCACCTCGCCCATTCTCTCAACTTACCAAAGAACTACAACCCACTTCCAGCCCATCCTTACTCTCTTAATTGGGATCTACCTACCACCAACTTGATCGACTGTACACAAACTCTACCTCACCCTGTTGAAATCCTACAATGTCCTCCCAAATATAAATGCTTCAACAAAACCTGTCCGAGATCAAAGAATCAGAGCCGTTCCCTCAAACAACTACAACTACAAAAAACTTACAATTCTTCCATTATCCTCATTCCTTGTTACTACCTTGATCAGTGGGCAACAAAATACCACTCGTTAAAGACTGGGTAGAAGAACATCAACTGGGATGTCTCTTTTTGATGGAAACCTGGCTACTCTCTAAAGAAGATCCTCAAGTCAAAGAACTAACCCCTGTGGGATATGAAACTATTACACTGACCAGGAACAGAAAAAGGGGAGGAGGCATTACTGTAGTATACAAGGAAATATTCAACATTTCTCTTACTGACTCGTTTCTAACTCCAGACTTAGAAATCCTCGCTTGCCACTTTGAAGACTCTTCGTCACAATACTATTTAACATGCATACTGTGGTACAGCCCCCCCACACCAACAAGTGGTCTAAAGTGTATCCTCAATTCTGCAAATTCGTTTCAAAAAACTCCATAGATAGCTCTTACAGTCTATTACTAGAAGACATTAATGTTCACTTAGAAAATTTGGCAGACACTAGCAGGAACAATCTCTGCACATTTCTGTCTTTTCTGAACTACATAATACCTTCCCCCTCACCAACCCACACTAAGGACCAACAGTTAGACCTAGAGGGGCATAATCGAAAGGGACGCTCATGTTTTCCTGAGGACGTCCTCGCAGGATGTCCTGGTGAAGGGGCGGGGAAACCCGTATTATCGAAACAAGATGGGCGTCCATCTTTTGTTTCGATAATACGGTCGGGAATGCCCAAATCACGAAAGGTCGACCTTAGAGATGGTCGTCCCTGATTTTCGGTGATAATGGAAACTAAGGATGCCCATCTCAGAAACGACCAAATCCAAGCCATTTGGTCATGGGAGGAGCCAGCATTCACAGTGCACTGGTCCCCCTCACATGCCAGGACACCAACCGGGCACCCTAGGGGGCACTTCAGTGGACTTCACAAATTGTTCCCAGGTGCATAGCTCCCTTATCTTGTGTGCTGAGCCCCCCAACCCCCCCAAAACCCACTCCTCACAACTGTACACCACTACCATAGCCCTAAGGGGTGAAGGGGACACCTACATGTGGGTACAGTGGGTTTCTAGTGGGTTTTGGAGGGCTCATATTTACCACCATAAGTGTAACAGGTAGGGGGGATGGGCCTGGGTCCGCCCGCCTGAAGTGCACTGCACCCGCTAAAACTGCTCCTGGGACCTGCATACTGCTGTTATGGAGCTGCGTATGACATTTGAGGCTGGCAAAAAATATTTTAAAGTTTTTTTTAGGGTGGGAGGGGGTTAGTGACCACTGGGGGAATAAGGGGAGGACATCCCCGATTCCCTCTGGTGTGGTCAGTTCGAGCACCTTTTTGAGGCTTGGTCATAACAAAAAATGAACCAAGTAAAGTCGCCCCAAGTGCTTGTCAGGGACACCCTTCTTTTTTTCCATTACTGGTCGAGGACATCCTAGTGTTAGGCACGCCCCAGTCCCGCCTTTGCTATGCTTCTGAAACGCCCCCGTGAACTTTGGTCGTCCCCACGACGGAAAGCAGTTGAGGACGCCCAAAATTGGCTTTCGATTAAGCCGATTTGGGTGACCCTGGGAGAAGGACGCCCATCTCCCGATTTGTGTCGAAATATGGGCGCCCTTCTCTTTCGAAAATAAGCCTGCTAGTCACTTTCAGCGACAATGGACACATGAACCCTAATATCAGATTGTCAGACATATGCTGGGAAGATTTATTATGGTCCAATCACTATAGATGTTATTTCACAATTAATTGGAACTACTTTAAGAAAATTCCCAACTCACAACAACACCTCATTACATCCAGAGGGAGAAAAGAACCCAGCACTTTCTGGAACGCTGTACTACTACGATTATCTGGAGAAGGAATAGTTGACTTGGAAACCAACTGGCTAAAGCTAGCCTCGAGACTTTGAATGAAATCACACCTCTCTGCTCCAAAACTAAGCTGGTATGGAAGAGCAGATCTATTGAAACTAAAAAGAGAATGCAGAAAACTAGAATGCAAATGGAATAAAGACAAATCCGACCTTTATATAGAGCCAATTAGTGAGTGGCAGTCCACAACTACAAAAAAGCCACAACCTTAGTCAGGAAAAAATACTACACAGAGCTGATTCAAAAAGAGGGATGCAATATGAAACAACTATTCTCCATTGTCAACTCACTTACTACACGTACAATACCTGGAAACCTGGTGATTGAAAAACTTCCCACAGCAAGCCAACTAGCCACACACTTCCCAGACAAGGTCAATAAGCTCAAAATTGGTCTCCCCTCTGCCACTGACAAAAATTTTGATTCACCAATGAACCTATCCCATAAATAAGATATCCCTACAAACAGATCCTGGAAAGAATTTGACACTACACAGTGGTCTACCTTCATCAAACTATTCTCAAAGTAAGCTCATTCTTATTGCATACTAGATATCTGACCTCCCTACTAAATGAATGCAGCCCCACCATCATTCCATGCTAAAGTCCACTCATGGATCAAACAGAAACTGTCACAAGGTATCTTTTCTCAAAGCCTAGTTGAAATCATCATCACACTAATACCTAAAGATCCCAGTCAACCCAGACAAATGATTTCCAACTATGGCTTCCATTCCATTCTTCACTAAATTAATGGAGGGAATGGTGACTCTACAGCTTGACCATTACCTGGACCTACACAATATCCTTCCAACATTCCAATCTGGATTATGAGTGTTTTTCAGCACAGAAACAGTACTGAGTTCCATGTTGGACCGCATCCAACTACTGATAAGCAATGGAAAAAGCGCACTGCTACTCCAATTTGATTTGTCCTCAGTGTTCGACCTCGTAGACCACGCTCTTTTGCTATGCAACCTTGAGGATATGGGAATCACTGGAATTGTATTAAAGTGGTTCAGAGGCATCCTGGAAAGCAGATCATACAGAATCAAACTGCATATAGACTTTTTAAAAAGTATTTTTATGAGAATTTTCAGTAAAATAAAAAAAAACAGCAACCCCAGTACTTAACTGACAACACAATGGAACAGCGCTGAGGAAAAGACAAATACTTAAAAATTAGAAATTAAATAAAAGTAGAATTAAAAGGTTTTATCCAGCATAGGAGGCAAGTGATTAACATGTATGAAGGGCTGCCGATCTGAAATAGCTTTGTGCTATAGGAGATCACCTAGCCAATTTGATTTGCTCTATGATGCCTCCTATCTGGTTTTTCCTTATTAAGTTTTGTTGGACTTTTTTTTTTACTTATATAGCCTTATGTTTCTCACCACTTTTGTTCAGTTTTGCTACTCCTTTTGTTTTATTCAAAACAGTTCTATTAGTGCAAGATATTGACAATTAGTGGCACTTAAGTGCCAACTTGGGTCCAATCAAACAATTAAGATGCGCAAGTGAATGAGGTATTCCATGAAATATATGCACATGTTTGCATGTAACTGTGTGAGCCATTACAGAATTAGGGAGTTAGTGGACTGAATTTTGTTACTATCTGGGTAGCACCAGAGTGGTAAGTGGCAATGTTCAGTAGTATTATCTTGATAATGCTGCTGAAAATCTATGGTTGGCCCCCAGTGAGCCCCGGTGCTCCTACCCAGATAAATGCCGTGACCGTATATCGACCCCTTCATAATTAGCTGGGGAAATTCCCCAAGCTGAATATTTCTTTTCACTCAATATGCACACAGGTACATTTGTATCGGAGGACTTTCTCACTCCAGCCCAAATTTTTAAAGGGAAGCTGTATTTATATGATACAGTCACACCAAAACACACCAACATACACACACGTATGCGTTCTCACACTCTTTACTCATATGCACATGCATGTACTCTCACTCTTCAGACACAGACATGCACATACTCTGTCACTTTTCAGATAAACACAAACATGCTTACTCTTCTGTTATTATGCTGCTGTTCACCTGCTCATTGTGTCTCCTCCCCCCTCAATCAGCTCTGACCACCATCAAATAAAGTTCTTGCATTTGCTGCCACCAATTGTTCTCACCCTGCAGCAAATCCTTCACCCCTTCTCCCATTCTGCTTATTTTTCTAGCCCACCTCAACAACTCCCCCCCCCCCCCCCCAATCCCCAAGATACTTTCTCGGTCCACTCAGTCTTTTCAAGGTCTCATACAGAACTCAGTTTTCCCCATAGCCTTGCACTTCATCCCCTCCTTTCTGTGAGTAGACATTCACCCCACTAGCTGGATCCTATCACAGTCTCTCCCTGGAAGGGTGGGAGGATGACACTGGAAAATCTATAGAGAGCTAAACTCTGAAAAATATCTAGATTCTTTAGACATCCTCGTGGCTTTAAGACAATTAATTCACAAATCTGTAGAATCCTGAAAAAATCCAGACAGTTGGCAACCCTAGCTTCCTAAAGTCTGAGTTCATCTTACAGGGCCCTACGCACCAGTCTAGTTTCCCTATTACTTATTCCAGCCCTGTTAAGATTAATTTACAAGGATTTTGGTCAATGGTCAATCCACTTAGGTAAGAAGGAAATCTGTTTTAGAGGAAGGCTCATTAACTCATCCTCAGTATGCCACTGTATTTTCTCTTTACACTCATTACAGTTTTCATATTTTATCTATCTATCTGAATGTTGCAAGTATGTGTTAGGTTGAATAGCTAGCTAGGAAGCAAGTAGCTATGGCAGTAAACCTCAAAATTCAGTTTGAAACTGTACACAGAAAAACCTGTAAAACAGTGCGGAATCTGATAATTTCTACTATTCTATCATGAGACATAACCCATTTTCTATTTTTTCCCCACAACTGAGTATAAAGAAAAGGCAAAAGAAGAAGAAAATATATAAAATCTTCTTTAATTTATTAGCAATATATTAGAGATCTGCACCAGATATGAGGTGATGAAAAACCAGGTTCAGATCAATGAAAATATTCCCTTATTTCTAATAGGGGGAAACAATGATGCAAAACTGATGGGCATATTTAATAAAAAAAACCCCATTGCTCCATAGGAGTAATGGAATCAACATTCTGCTGCATCCAGAAGATGACAGTATGGAAAGGGTTAACAGTTTTTGAAAGAAGAAAGCAGAGAGAGGTCCATCAAAAGAAGAGGTTTTGAGGACAGAAATAGATAGCATATTATTCTTTTAAAACAAGTCTAGAAGGGACCCAGGAAACTAAAACCAGGCAAAACCTTACTTTTTTTAAATGATGAGATTTTAAGATTTTAAGGCTGAGTTCATTTTCCAGGGTTCCCCTAAGCCCTAGACATCTTACTTTTTTCTGTTCTGCCTCAGCTTTTTCTCTATATTGTTCAGACGCCCATGAGTTAGTGCTTTTACTTTACCACCAAGTGTGAAGAACAGATTTCTACTTCTTCTTTGGCTAAAATGTTATTTCTGCAAAGTAGCATGAGTAGATGTCACACAGAACATAAAAATGGGAATTTTCCAGATTGTATAAATGTATCTTTTTTTAAAACTTCATAATCATTTATGAAGATTTCAGCATCACCACTTTGACAAACTCATGGCATATAAATATCAGCATTGCACAGTTCTGCAGTGTAACCAGGTGCAAAAATGTAGTACTCAGTGTAATTACCAGGCAGGCACAAATTAATTAAATGCAACATAATTTTTGCATCATTTAAAAAAAAGCTTGGTCTAATGCTCTTATACTATAAATAGTGCTGGCACTGACTTCAGCCCTGAGGGTTAGAGATCTTGTGAAAATAACCATTTCTTATCAATTTCTAATATAATATAAAGCACACAAATGACCCAGATAATGCACAGTTTTGTATAGCAACACACTGAAAAATATAGGCACACAGTAGCACACAGAAAAACACTCAAACGTAGAAGAATCTCTTGCAAAGTTGAGACATTTTAAAAACAGTGCAACCAAATATATCTTTGCTTTTCAGTAGTGGGAATTTGAAGCACAAAGGAGCCTGTGCAGGACCTCTATTTTAATATGTTTAAATATTTTATAAATCCCATTACACTTTGCAGAAGGACAGCCCTTCCCTCACTGTTTCCAGAGGTCCCCAAGCCCAGTCCATGGTGACTGCAGCCCAGTCAGGTTTTTTAGCATTTCTACAATGAATATCTACAAGGTCTATATGTCTTCACTGACTCCACTGGATGCAAATAGAGCTCATGCATATTCATTGTGGAAATCCTGAAAGAAATGCAGTCCTTGAGGACCACATCTGGGGAACCCTACTATCTGAATTCCTACCATTTGAATTTTAAGCAATTTGATTTTCACATGAAATGAAGGCACATAAGATTCAGACAGTAACTTGTCTTAACTTGCTGTGCTATTTTCAGTGCTAAAGACTATCCCCCAAATTTTATAAGGGACACCTTAAGTTGTGTGTGTTAATTTGGCTGCATGGTCAAATTACGTGCACAACTTAATTGATTAACAAGCCAATCAATGTTGATAATTGGTACTTAGTAACCAATTAGTGGCACTAATTGGATTTAATTAGAATTTACATGCACAACTTTCTAGGTGTAATCTATAATGTGGGGAGTGTAAATTCTAATGCACGCAGTCAAAAAGGGGGTGTGGCCATGGGTATGTAATGGGTGGGTTGTGAGCATTTCAGAAAACTATGTGCAATATTGTGGAATATACCTGATCTGCGCCTAAATTAGGCACAGGTATTTAGGTCTAGCTTTAGGTGGCCTAAATGGGTGTACCTAAATTTTAATTGCAAGAATGACCGCTAAGCACATTCCATAAACTACGCATGATTTTTTGGCGCTGATTTTTAAAGTGTCATTTATATAATTTGGCCCTATATCCCTACGTTGTGATATGATCGCAGCACTAACATTTTGTAAATGAGCCCCTAAATCTTGCTTTATTTATAGCTGTGAGGGCTCAATATTATTATCACACCATTACCTGTTTAATCAAATGTATAAGGGAGAGTAGACTCAGATAAAGAGGTTTTGAAAGAGACCCAAAGATGGAACAGTGCCAAGAAAGAAGCAAGTCACTTCATTTTATCTCTACATGAAAATATTTTGGCTGCTGATTTGTTAGAGAAGCAGAAGGGTTTCTTTTTTTTTTAACCTCAGGTAAATCTACCTGAGTAAAATGGAGCTGTACCACCCTTAGTTTCCAAAGTAGTTTGATTAATGGTCAACATGTATGTAAATAAAGAAGAAAGCTATTTACCTAAGAGGTGGGTGGAATTTTACCAGGGTCCTGTCTCCCTTATGTTCCACCTTTGTGTTCCAGTGAAAATAGGATCTAGCTATAAATGTTTGAGGCGTGAGCAATGACTGCCTAAGAAGTGAACACATAGGACTTTAGAAACTTATGCTCTGTGAGGATACGCTATCCTTTAGTGCAAACAGACTCAAGTTCTGGCAAAGTGTCTTGGGAGACAAAATAGTTTACTGCACCTAATTGAACACATTAAAGCCTATAAGTTATGCTAAGTGTATTAAAAGCTGCACCAGCACAAAACACCCTGATTTTCACTTTCCATTACACAATTCATTAGGCTTCTCCCTCTTTTTTCCAGCATCTAATACAGGGTATGAAACACATGTCTTCAACACGTTTTAGATTGTAGAAATATTTACATAATGACATAGGATGAAGAAAGACTCTGAAGGTGTACAAAGGATTAGTACAAAACATGTGCAACTTTCTTCAAATCAGTCACCTTACTTTCTAACTCTTCCTACTCTCTTACCTATCTATATGTTATATTTACCCTTCACTATCAATTAAAATGTTCTATTACGTATTGTGTTGACATTGTAAGTAGTATACTATGCCTTACTTTGCATTGTTATTTGAATATTTTTACTGCTGTAATTGCCTATTGCTCATGTTTGGTCTATTCTTACTGTACACCGCCTTGAGTGAATTCCTTCAAAAAGGCAATAAATAAATCCTAATAAATAAATAAAATAAAAAAAATTTCTACTTCCAATATGGCAGGTACAACAGCTATCATGTAAGTGTAATTTACCTCCACAGCAAAGAGTTTTTCCGAAGTACAAAAGAAAGAAATACGACTCTATTAGACTTGTTTCTTAGTGGTTGCTGCAGTGGGATGAGAACTCTTTCCACTGATAATTCTTCAGACCTGGGGCAAGTCACTTGGCCATCACTGGCTTACGTACCAGCAGACTGTAAGCTCTGTGGGGCAGGAACATATCCACTATACCTGAATTTGCAACTCATCTTGAGCATGGATTTGAAAAAGCAGGTAATTAAATCCCAAATTCAAGTTTCCATTTATTAGTATAGTAGTGATGACATGCTGAGATCTTCACAGCAAACTGGTTAGAAATTGCAACCAGAAACAAAAACTGAACCTGAACCCTCTTTGCTTTCACATTCTTTCCCAGGAGACATACAAAATCAGTGTCAGAAATGTGGAAGACATGGGGATGAGGTTACCCAACAGGAGAAAGATGACTGTGCCTGGTAGTAGTTCATAGAAGATACAGAATACCAATGAAAGGGACACAACCTTACTCTTTATACAGAGAATGGAAGAAACCTTTAGGAAAACAAGGCTTATGGCCCTAAAAGCATGCAGAAATCTGCAAGTCTCCCTGCACTTACATCACAGCAAGAGCTTAGTTGAAACACTCATCAAGACGTGAGTAGAATTGAGAATGAAAGGGAAACACACTGCATAATAGCAGACAGGAGCTGATGCAGACAGGGGATCACACAGTGTCTTCTACCACTCACTTTGTAAGTGTGTTTTATCATGTGTTATAAACGCAAGGTTTGAAGCTAAGGCCCTGTCTGCAGACATTGAATATAGAGTTTTAGTTTCCAAAAGTATCCATGAACGCAAACTGGGAGAGAGGCTTTGGCTTTAGATATCTGACATGTTCTTTGTGCTCACAATCCCATGTTTTTCCTTGAGTTTATATATTTTTTTATTGAATTCATACAGATTTTTATATAAAATTTCTATTTAGTGGATATAATATTAACTTATTTGGAAGGACTCTTCTACCATATTGTACATTATTTAATGAAACAATATAAAGGCTGTTTTATAGCACCTGGGATGGATATTGATCTATGGATTTCCAAATTCCCAGAAATGTTTTGACTATTGGTACTTTAATGGCAACATTTGTTCCTTATATTGCACCAAGTATGTATCTATTGAAAGGCACTATCCTTCCAGTTGAGCAGAATCTCAGTTTAAATACTCAGGTGGGTTCCAGTTTCCTAATGGAGCCTTCAGAGAACATGGTTTCTACTGCTATGGCCTCTGCCTAGTTTCCATCTCTATCTTTTAACCTTTTCTAAATTAGCTGCAATGTGTCTGAGCTCCAGGAGAAATCTGAAGAGTCAAAACTGTTTTCAAGGCTAGAGGTCGGTTAAGGGGTAGAGAGGAAGGATTCTTTAAATCTTATTCTCGTTGGTGCATTGAGAACTTTTGAGTAGAATAAAGTTTCCGAAAGACAGACACACTGTTAGAATCTCTAAATCTGAGGTGAAGGTTTATACCGGGACATCTCTGGGTCTTTTCACATTAATTCAGTGTTGAAAAGGTTCTCAATACATCCAAACTGCTTTTATCTACTGCAAGAAGCCATTGCTTGGCAAATCACTCACTACAGCTCTCAGGATAGCAGGTATTTGCACTGAGCACGGCAAGATCCATTCACCCGGTTTCAAAATGTTTTTACACATTCTTAAAGAGCTAAGAAACATTATATCACTGCAGCTTATGTGTCACTCAAGACGTGTATGAAAAATGGAAGCAAGAACCCCCCCCCCCTCCCCTCCCCTTGAGGACCATGTTAAAACCAAGTCAGTTATTATTTTAACTGGCACAAACAGTAGTAACAAACATTGACTGCCACAATCCTTTCATCTTTATTGATTGTTCTGATCTTTCTATTGCTCTTATATAGATAATGCAACTTTACAACAACTTGGGGTAAGTCAGGAAAATTTATTTCACATTCTGTGTAGAATTAATCTGGTACCTTTAGACAATAATGTAAAAACTATGGATTTCTTAAAGCAAATTTTAGGCCTAAACAAATGATCACATACCTTCTTTAGGAATATATTAAAAATATTTCAAAGGAGGAATGGTGTGGCAACCAGAAGACCAATTAACTAAATTTAGGCCTTAAAAGACATATTCAACAGGTGACTTCTCTGCTAACTCTTGTTGGGATTCTTCAGGTAGGATGCGTGGGACAACTCTTCCCATCATATCACCAAACACATAGCAAAACACATTTCCACTTCCCTTAGGTGGGAGAAACTAGGCATGATTCTTTCTGGATTACTTTTAGAGACAAGACTGTACTTCTTAACAGGAAAGTTGAACTATGCATTTCACAGCTCTGGAAAGATCAAGGCATCTGCTGTTCACATACATTCAACCCCAAAGACTCCATGTTCAGGTCTGAGCGTTTTTCTGGAGGGTGGGTGGGTGGTGGCAACCACCTTCTATAATCAACTGCGAGTTCTGTTTGCTATTGATAAGTGAATTGATGTCATGGGGGAGAGGTTCGGGTCTTTATTTGCAGTACTATACCTCTCTGTCTTACACTTTTACCAATTTTCCACAAAAAGTATATTTTCCTTCACTTAGTCTAGGGGAAAAGGAAGGGTGGGGTGAATTTTCTTTTTCATATTGCTAATACATACACCTTCCAGATCATAGGATCCGACTCTGTGGGTGCTTGAGCACCCCCAGTATTGAGAAAATTCTTTATATGCATCCAGGGAAGGGTTATTTCCACTGGGCTTAGCACCCCCCCCCCCCCCAAACTTTGAAAAGTTGCCTCCTATGTTCCAGACCAATAGGTACTCATGGTGCTTCCTCAGGAACAATACAAGGGAAGAAACACAGCACCGGTGTTAACTCATTCTGTTAAAGAAGCCGATATTTCTTTTCCCTTTTTAATTTTATTTAAATCTCTCCATATGTAGAAGAGACAGAGACATTCCCTTCAGTTGGATTGTCAGAGTGAAAAGCCCTGAAGCCTGGCTATTTCTTAATTCATTGGGTCGTGTGCCACAAATCAAGCCCAATTCTGTTCAGCCACCGTGAAAGCCCAGCAGGGCTGCCCCGGCTATCGCTTTGTGTGGAAGCAAAGTTGTCGAACAAGCCTTCACTGCCAGCTCCCTAATCTCTTCACAAATGAGCTGCTTGAAGGAAACACTTAACAGGTACCTGTCAGTGTAAACAGCCTGGTGGGTTTAAAAAAAAAAAATGCCAAGCTGATCTCTAAATTCCTCACATCAGGGATCGGTTATAGGTAGGTACAGCAAGATTATTACTGTATATTTGCATAGAAATGTGACTTTAATACACCGACTCTTTTAACCGCTTATCCAGTGGCCACACTTTCAGCCAATAGCTGCGGCGAAGCGTACAAGAAATGCGGATGTCACCTGCAAAGCTTAGCCCTAACCGCCGCCTCCTCTTTGTTTTTCCCTCTTAAGTTAATATTAACTAGTAAGCTAACGCATTCAACAAATATTTTGAAAGTTTAACAGTTCAATTCAGTGAAGATCTTTACATTGTTGACAGAGTTTTTGAGGCGGGCCCTGACACATGCCAAGAATTTAGCAGAAGAACAGATTGCTACATCAACAGAGAAACAGTGACCACTTTGCCCGGATTAAACACCGGGCAGACCCCAAAAGACAGGTCACAGGTACTGTGACATCATAAAGGATCACCTCTCCCGCAGCCTCCCTTTTATAAAGGTGCCCTGTATTGATGGAATTTTCAGGGTTGTCACACTCGTTATGCCCGTGCTTTAGTGCCAAAAATTGACAATAGTCTCTGAAGCGAAAGTATCTGGTTTTGTTTCGTTCATCTGAGGGAAGCTGGCGGGTCAGAAGTTCAAATGCTGCCAGTTAATGCAGCAAAGAGCGACAAACCGTGTGGGAGGCAGTGTTCTCGGGCATGGGCAGGCAGCTCTTCCCTTCTATATGGACTAGAAAATCAGAGAGGAAAAAGGGGGGGGGGGGGGGGGGGGGGAAAGCACCATACGATTTAAGGTGGCTGCTCTCAGATACCACATGCAACCTGTTGTAGAGCTTAAAGGGAGCGAAAGGGGAAAGCCCAAAATGAAATAAGTTTGTATATTTTGAGAAAGAACCAGAGGGCAACTTTCTCTGTTGAGCTAGGCAGCGTTTAAATATTCAATATCTACCAAATATTTCACTGACCTGTATTCGAGTTACCATCTTATTTTACGGATGAGACGTCAGCTAGATATCGTGCAATCGCACGAACTGTAAAACTGTAAGTCAAAATTGGCATAAATAAATTTCAAGGTGAAAATGTGGATTTTTTTTCTTTGCATAAAATGGTTCCGCGTTCCTTTCCTGCGTGTATTAAATGTGTAAGCAGTTGTAAATCTTGGGCAATCTGAATTAAACAGTGGTGATGTAATGCCGAGAAGTTGCATGTCCCTCCCAGACGGAGGGACCAGAGGTTTGGTGCTGAGCATCCTTAAAGAAATATATCCATACTCTGATGGATGCAATTACCAAATACTGGAATTGCAATGCAAGCTGTATAATACAGAAACAGAAGAGAAATAGTTGATTGAGATTTAGCTGCCTGTGGTGGGCGTAGCTTGTCTGTCTGCTGAATTTAGAATTCGTTTGCAATGAGTATAATGAAGGGAAAAAGTAAGAGGCTGTATCAACCATGGATTTGTTGCACCGCATAAATGGCCTGGCGGACCTTCTACACTTTGGGGGTCTCCCTTAGCTAGATACATCTTGTCTAATCAAAGTTCAACCCTGGGAATAAATGCAAGCAGAAATCGCTGAGCAAGTTATATGAAATGCCATGGCACATTTAGAACTGTAAGCACCATACACATTAAGACAGCAAAGCCCCCTGTAAACTTTTGCTGCCAATAATTTTAAATTGCCAAACCATCACATCAATGAGTTTGGGTCTTCTACAGATGCTCAATGTCTGGTCACTTATACAGATTAAAAACACAGAAAATGTATTTGTTTTGCCTCTACCTGTGTCATCAGTCTGTCAGCTCCAGTATTCTCTTCGTCCTTAAAAATAATGTCAGGATTGTAATTTGGGGTTAGTTCTTTAAATCTCTCGGAGTTTCTTGTGATCTTCCCTTCGTATCTTCCACTGGCCCCTAGGGTCTTCTCTGCCACATTGGGAATAAACTGCTTATAGCCTAAAGGGGTCAATTTTTTGGGATGTCTTCTTTTTCCAATGCCCCTGCCCGGTCCACAAGTCAGCCCAGAGGGAACCAAAAGAGCGCAGATGGAACCCACCAGCAGAATTCTGGTCAACAGCAGCATTTTGTCCATTGGATTCAATTACTTGAAAGCTCTCTGTCAGCCTCCCTGGAGCTCTCTCTCTCTCTCTCTTTCCTATGCCCTTGTCTGTGATTTCTGATTCGTTTACTATCCACCGATCCCTAGCAAGACAGGTGCTGAAATGACGGGCTTTTTTTGGTCGCTGATAACGGAACACATCAGAGTTTGCTGGTGAGATAGCAATGAAGAGACAATAAAAAGAAAAGATCTCCTTTAAATTGAAGCAAGGCTAGAGACGATTGTGAGACGAGTCTGCCTTTAGAGCTATATTATAGCTGGCAGGGCCGAGATCTGATTGGCCAAGGCAAGACAAGCTTGTCTTCTGATGTTTTTAACCCTCGAAAAGGCAACAAAATCTTTAAAGATTTTTTTTTCTCCCTTTTACCTGAAGGCTCAGAGCAAAAAAGGGGCGGGGCCAGGCTTTCTTGGGATAACATCAAGTACATGCTGTTGTTAAAACTTTCTTGGCAGAATAGCAAATTTGTCAGCAAGAGTAATAGATGCTTCTGTAAAATAATATCCCGCGCTGCCTGATTGCAGATCGAGATTTAAGGACAGTTTTACACCAGACCTTAAACATCAAACACATTTGCAACAGATTCTTTCAGCCGCAAACAGAGCCTGTCAATTGAAAATAAATCCATTTAAGTAGCTTTATTTTTAGGCACTGCATACCTTCTTGTATTAAAAAAAAAAACAGAAGGTAACTTTTTCTAAGAGTAATACATTTTTGACACCGTGGTTTAATTAGCAAAGGGCTTACAAATGGTTTAATGCGCTCTGTTAGGCGGACTGTCTAACCTGGTTAGTTGTTAAAGTTGGCAAAACACAATAAATTGCTTAAAAATGTTAAAAGTTAGGGATGACATAATATAAGGAATCGGACTACTAAGGAAGGGAGTCTGGCGAGGAGGCACAGAGATCTTTGTTTCTTTAGCTGAACAAGTATAGAAATGCACCACTCTCTAGTTTCATTTATGGAGTTACCAAGTTTCCCAGGAAAACAGAGTGTTAAAGGCAACCTCAAAAACAGAGCTAGGAGAGACTAAGCCGAGCCCAGTGAATGGAGGGTGATAACTTTAAATGTTAAATTAATTGTTCTCGTGCAGCGCTGCAAATAGTGCCTTTATCCTTCCTTTCTAAAAGCTACTAAACAGACAAAGGTGTTGATAGACAGGCAGCATTTCCGAGAGATTGGACAGATAGAGCAGGTTAGCTAGTCCCACTCTAGCATTAACTGGGGGGTTAACAAATACTTTCCTTCTTTGCAGCCGTTGCTCCAGCATGAAAGAAAAAGACCTTTCTCAAAACTTTTTATTCAAACCCCAAAAGTAATGCTTTTTGGCAGAAGCACTACAGGACTTCTTTTGCTCAGTGTAGGGTTTGCATGGGTACCTTTCAGGGTAAAAGTTATTTTGAATAAATCATTTGATGGAGAAGACTTTTAAACTCTTTAGGGACTGATAACTATGCATTATGAACTCGGGGTATAATATCAGTTGCTCCCATCCTATAATGATGGGTCATAATGCTTACCTGATAAGTAAAATAGTGGACCCAATGCAGGTTTACACCTTTCCCGTGTCTCCACCGAGTCTGAAGAAGGAAGCTCCTACCGATCGAGATTTGCAAACACATGACCACATTTCATTTCCTTCACTTTGTGTTTCAGTTTTACCTTTGGTGAACTTAATCTTTCCAGTTCCAAACTATTAATCTACTATAACTTTAAGCTTTTATTTATTTTTTTTTTTGAATGCAGGAAACGTGTTTTGAAATGTAAAGTTATTCAACTGCTAAATACCAGACTGGTACTGTTTGTTTCAGCAGGGTTCCCCCCCCCCCCCACCCCCCATCCTGTTAAAACAGATAAAAGAAAGTCATAGGTACAGCAAAAAAGTTTGTGATCGTTTGATGTGGTTGCCTTAAACAGCACGTGTTGGTGTAACAGATGATTAAATAATGCCAGGATACAGGAACGCCTCCTGATGGTGTGGGACAAGGCAGATCTTTTAGCGCTCCCCCACCCCACTGCACCCCCTTCCCTCAAATATGATTGATACAGCAGTCTGTAAAACTCGTGGATCTTTCCATTAAGAAAGAAAGGCCCGAGAGCTTGTATTGATGGGCCCAGTTAAACGAGGGCTGGGCCCGTTCGGGAAGGCTCTGGGCAGGAAGGGGGGAGTGTGTGTGTGTGTGTGTGGAGCGGGGGGGGGGGGGGGGGGGGGGGTCGGTGTTCTTGGCCGGCGGGCTCGGGGGCTGGAATGATTGGTTGGCCTTAAAGAGGCCAGCCAGCCCTTGAGCCCGATTCTGGCATCCAACTGGAGAAGAGGTTGCCGGGGGCATGGCAGTGGGGAGGGCATAAAGGCTGGGCTTCCTCTGAGGCTCAGGGCGCTTTCTGATCCTCGGAGGCGGCTTTGGGCAATGGCGTCCGGTGCTGGAGCTGCTGGGGAGAAGTGCATGCTTGCAGAGGTGTCCCTCTGCGCTAATGACTCCCTTGAAGAGAGTCCAGAGCAGGTGAGTGCAGGGGAGGTATCAGTGCCTTTATATACTCGCAGATCTAAGGAGATAGCCAGGTCTGCAATTGCAGTAGAAGCTGCGATGGGGGCAGGCAGGAAGTGTCAGGAAAAAACTCCTCCAGCCAGGTCAAGCAAGCATGGGGTGGGTTCTAAGGCAAGGGGGTCGCAGAGATCGGGTCTGTGGAGCTGCCAGTGGGCACAGCTGCCCTTTCTGACCTGGTAGGGCAGGCTTTGAGAGAGGGGGGTCAGATGAGTGGGGCTTGTGTGGGGAGTCCATGGTAGATCCTCCCCCTTCATCTGCTGCCGTCACGGCAGCTTTGGCGGAAGAGAGGGCGGCTGGTTGTCTACTACTACTACTACTACTACTTAACATTTCTAGAGCGCTACTAGGGTTACGCAGCGCTGTACAAATTAACGAATAAGGACGGTCCCTGTTCAGAAGAGCTTACAATCTAAAGGACGAAATGTCAAGTTGGGGTAGATGAGATTTCCTGAGAAGAGATGTAGTGATTAGGTGCCGAAGGTGACATTGAAGAGGTGGGCTTTGAGCAATGATTTGAAGATGGGTAGGGAGGGGGCCCGGCGTATGGGCTCAGGGAGTTTGTTCCAAGCATGGGGAGAGGCGAGGCAGAAGGGGCGAAGCCTAGAGTTGGCGGTGGTGGAGAAGGGTACTGAAAGGAGGGATTTGTCTTGAGAGCGGAGGTTACGGGTAGGGACGTAAGGGGAGATGAGGGTAGAGAGGTAAGGAGGGGCTGCAGATCGAGTGCATTTGTAGGTGAGTAGGAGAAGCTTGAACTGTATTCGGTATCTGATCGGAAGCCAGTGAAGTGACTTGAGGAGAGGGGTGATATGAGTATATCGGTTAAGGCGGAAGATAAGACGTGCGGCAGAGTTCTGAATGGACTGAAGGGGGGATAGATGGCTAAGTGGGAGGCCGGTGAGGAGTAGGTTGCAGTAGTCAAGGCGAGAGGTAATGAGAGAGTGGATGAGAGTTCGGGTGGTGTGCTCGGAGAGGAAGGGGCAAATTTTGCTAATGTTATAGAGGAAGAAGCGACAGGTCTTGGCTATCTGCTGGATATGCGCAGAGAAGGAGAGGGAGGAGTCGAAGATAACAGCGAGGTTGCGGGCAGATGAGACGGGGACGATGAGGGTGTTATCAACTGAGATAGAGAGTGAAGGGAGAGGAGAAGTGGGTTTGGGTGGGAAAACAATAAGTTCAGTCTTGGCCATGTTCAGTTTCAGGTGGCGGTTGGGCATCCAGGCAGCAATGTCGGATAAGCAGGCCGATACCTTGGCCTGGGTTTCCGCAGTGATTTCTGGTGTGGAGAAATAAAGCTGGGTGTCGTCAGCATAAAGATGATAGTGGAAACCATGAGAAGAGATCAGGGAGCCTAAGGAAGAGGTGTAGATTGAAAAAGAAGGGCCCAAGGACAGATCCCTGAGGAACTCCAACAGAGAGCGGGATAGGGGAGGAGGACGAACCATGAGAGTGTACTCTGAAGGTACGATGGGAGAGATAAGAGGAGAACCAGGAGAGGACAGAGCCCTGGAACCCAAAGGAGGACAGTGTGTCAAGAAGTAGGTTGTGATTGACAGTGTCAAAAGCGGCGGATAGGTCGAGGAGGATGAGGATGGAGTAGTGACATTTGGATTTGGCGAGGAACAGGTCGTTGCAGACTTTAGATAGTGCTGTTTCTGTCGAGTGTAGGGGGCGAAAGCCGGATTGAAGCGGATCGAGGATGGCATGAGTGGAGAGAAAATCAATGCAGCGGCTGTGGATGGCGCGTTCAAGTATCTTGGAGAGGAAGGGTAGGAGGGAAATGGGGCGGTAGTTGGAGGGACAGGTAGGGTCAAGTGATGGTGGCCTGGTCTGTTTGCCTCCTGGGGGTTCACAGCCCACGGGTAGACAAAGGGCGGAGAGTGCGGCTGTGATTGTTGGACACTCACAGTCTTCCTGTGCTATACTGGGGGCTCTGGTGGGGATTTCCTACAAGCATGGGTGGCTCATCTACAGGAGGAGGCCCATATTCGTGGGGCCATTGGCCGCCCTCCATTTTGCCCCCATGGACAGCGACTGCTGCCCTTCCCCTGGTGGCCCCTTGGGCCGGCTTGCCCCCACTAGTGGATACGCATTGGGCATTCCCGGGGTTCCCTGAGGCTGTGACTGAAGAGTTCTGAGGGGCCAGGGCAGGGTCGGGAGTCAGAGGTGCTGGTCCTGCTGCTGCTTCCTTTTTGTCTTTACAGGTGTAGAGCTCAGTGGAGGGTGCGGAGCCAATATCAGGCGTGACCAGCCAGGTGGAGCATGGGACAGTGGAACACCCCTCTACATCTGCTGCGGGTGGCGCCAGCGGTAGCTCGGGAGCGGACCACGCTCATCATGGACATGGCGGTGCAACCAGAGAGAGTGTCTGGAGATGGCCCTGCTGCAGTCCCGGGGACGTCCATGGCAGGTGCTGGAGCTTCAGGATCGGGTAATAGATCGTCCTCTACTCGGGCGCTGGATGGGGGTGGGGGTGCGGGTTGAAAAAGAAGGGGAAAAGAAAGCGGAATAGGGCTTCTTCCTTTTCTTCTGACTCCTCTTCTTCCTTTTCCACATCCTCCTCTTCTTCTTCTCCATCTGGGGACATCTCTCAACCGGCGGAGTTGGCGACGGCTGAAGGAGAGGGGATGAGAAGCCCACCTGCCTTGGTGGCCCTTTCAGAGTTATGGGAGCAGGTCCCGCGCTCGTTGCGTAGAAAGATCAGACGGAGGAAGTGTATAGATATATTTTGGTTGCTGGAGGGCAGGGGGCGCTGGAAGGCTAAGAAGAAAGATAAGACACAGGCCGAGGGTCCGAGGGAGCGCAAGGTTACAAAAACGGTGGTTAATTGGGTGCAATCCTTTCTGCGCATTGCCAGTGTATGGGGACGTCGTGACCTGGGCCAGTATGGCCTTTTGTTAGCGTATGTGGACACAGTTCTGGACGCCTTTCAACATTTCGGGGGGTGGTCCTGGTTGAACTACGATGAAGCCTTCAGGGACAAGACGGAAGAGAACCTCCATATGTCCTGGGGGACACAGGATATCAACTTATGGTTGGTTCACCTGGCTCGGTCATCGGCGGTGGGGGTGGGGGACGGGCAAGGGGAGGCTCACTCTTGCGCCTCTGGGTACGACCTTTTGTGCCTCGAGTATGGGGGTCAGTGCCCCAGGAGCCAGATCAGTTTCATCCTCCAAGGTGTGTTGGCAGTTCAACAGAGCTTCCTGTCCCTTTCCAGAGTGCAAGTTTTGACACGTCTGGTTTATTTATTTATTTTTATTTGTTACATTTATATCCCACATTTTCCCATCTATTTGTAGGCTCAATGTGGCTTACATAGTACCAGAGAGGCGTTACAGACTCCGGTGTAAACAAATACAAAGTGATGTTGTGGTAAGATAAAGTTCATGTGGCACAGCTACACTAGGGAATCGTAGAACGGAAGAGTTGTGTTATGTCCATTACGTTCTTTAGTTTTGTTGTGTTCCGCCTGTGGCCAAGGACACGCAGTGGAAAAATGTCTGAAGAAGGGGGCAGGGGGACCGCTAAACTGTAATTGGTTTAGCCGTGCTCCTATGCCAGTGAGGGTCGATGCTATGTTGCCATGGCTCCATCGGTACCCGGTCAGGGAGGCTGCGGAGATATTAAGGAGGGGTTTCACGGAAGGGTTTGTCGTTCCATTCCAGGGACGGTTGGTTAATAACTGGGTGCGGACCTTGGTGTCTACCACTTGGCTGTGGGAGGTGGTGAGGAAAAAACTGGTGGAGGAGATTGAGTTGGGCACGTTTGCTGGTCCGTTCAATTGTCGTCCTTTTCCATCCTTTATGATCTCTCCTTTGGCAGTTATACCTAAGAAAGCGCCAGGAAAATACCACCTCATTCACAACCTCTCGTGCCTGACGGGTTGTTCCATAAATGCAGGCATTCCCCAAGGACTTCTGCTCAGTGCAGTACACATCATTTGACTATGTGGTGCAGCTGGTACGCCAATGTGGTGTTGGGGCGCAGTTGGGAAAAGTAGATATAGAGGCGACCTTCAGGCTACTGCCCATCCACCCTTCTGCGTTTCCGTTGCTGGGTTTCCATTTTGAGGGGTCATTTGACTTTGACCGATGTATGCCGATGGGTTGTTCAGTCTCATGTGCTTACTTTGAATGGTTCAGCTCCTGGGTGATCGCACAGAGGTCTGGGTTCGACAGTCTAGTGCACTATTTGGATGATTTTCTGGGGTGTCCGATGGCATGGACTGCGGTCATTTGTTAAGAGAATTTATGTCGGTTGCGGAAGACTTTGGCATTCCTTTTGCCTCCGATAAAACAGAGGGCCCTGTTTTTGTCCTAACCTTCCTAGGGGTCATCTTCGACTTCTACCTCTCCTTCTCTGCACATATTCAGCAGACTGCTAAAACCTGTCATTTCTTTCTCTATAATATCATTAAAATTCGCCCTTTCCTTTCTGAGCACACTACCAGAACCCTCATCCACACTCTTATCACCTCTCGCTTAGACTATTGCAACTTGCTTCTCACACTAATATTCCGCCAGTGTCGTTATGCTCATATTAGCTTTCTCCTCAAGTCACTTCACTGGCTTCCTATCCGTTTCCGCATACAGTTCAAACTCCTCTTATTGACCTATAAGTGCATTCACTCTACAGCTCCTCAGTACCTCTCCGCTCTCATCTCTCCCTATATTTCTCCCCGGGAACTCCGTTCACTGGGTAGATCTCTCTTATCTGCACCCTTCTCCTCCACCGCTAACTCCAGACTCCGTTCCTTTTATCTTGCTGCACCATATGCCTGGAATAGACTTCCTGAGCCGGTACGTCAAGCTCCATCTCTGGCCATCTTCAAATCTAAGCTAAAAGCCCACCTTTTTGATTCTGCTTTTAACTCCTAACCCTTATTCACTTGTTCAAAATCCTTATTTTATCATCCTCACTTTAATATTCCCTTATCTCTTGTTTGTCTGTCCTAATTAGATTGTAAGCTCTGTTGGGCAGGGACTGTCTATTCATGTCCAAGTGTACAGCTCTGCGTACGTCTAGTGGCGCTATAGAAATGATAAGTAGTAGTAGTAGTTGCACCATTAAGCGATACAAAGGCATTATAACGTACTCATTTTTGTTTTCCATTCCTTTCCTAATAATACCTAACATTCTATTTGCTTCTTTAGCGGCCGCCGCACACTGAGCAGAGGGTTTCAACATATCATCAATGGTGATGCCTAGATCCCTTTCCCGGTTGGTGACTCCTAAAGTGGAACCTTGCATTATATAACTATAATTCAAATTCCTTTTTCCCACATGCATCACTTTGCACTTGCTCACATTAAACGTCATCTGCCATTTAGATGCCCAGTCTCACAGTCTTGTAAGGTCCTCTTGTAATTTTTCACAATCTTCCCATGATTTAACTACTTTGAATAACTTTGTGCCACCAGCAAATTTAATTACCTCACTAGTTACTCCCATCTGTAGATTATTTACAAACTAGTAAAAGAGGCCCGTTTCATAGAGGAATGAAACGGGCGCTAGCAAGTTCCACGTTCCCCTTCCTACCTCCCTCTCTCCCTCCCTCTGTCCCTCTCTGTCGTCCCCAGCCCCCCTCCCTTCCTCCGTCTCTGCCGAGTTCCACACCCCCTCCCCTTCAAGTTGCAGGACGCCCCCCTTCAATTTGCAGGACGCCCCCCCTCCCCTTCAAGTTGCAGGACCCCCTCCCTCCCTCCCTCCTTCCTTCCACTCCCCTCCGAGTTCCACGGCCCCCTGTCCTTCGAGTTCAACGCCCCACACCTCCCTCCCTTGAAGTGCAAGCAGGACCTGTCCTCCGGCAGACCCTCACCTTCCTGCGTGCCGGGTCGAATTTAAACATTGTTACCTCGGGGTCCGGCGTCAGCATTGAAGGCGAGCGGCGCTACAGACTGCCTTTCCATCTGTCTGAGCTGTGCCTCTGGTCCCGTCCTCATTTCCTGTTTCCAGAAGGGCGTGACCAGAGGCAGAGCTCAGACAGATGGGAAGGCAGTGTGAAGCGCTGCTCACCTTCAATGCTGACGCCGGACCCCGAGGTAACAATGTTTAAATTAGACCCGGCACGCAGGAAGGCGAGGGGCTGCCGGAGGACAGGTCCTGCTTGCACTTTGAGGGAGGGAGGTGGGGGGGGGGCGTTGAACTCATTGCTTTGCCCATGCTTGAGACGCGTTGCGTTTTCCCAGCCAACACAGTGACGTCACCGGAAGGCTTCAGACATTACAAACCGGGCTTCAACTTCCTGGCAGTCAGCTTCAGAACGTTGGAGCTGCAAATTATTATAGTAGATATGCTAAAAAAATAGCAGTCCCAGCACAGACCCCTGAGGAACCCCACTATCTGCCCTTCTCCATTGAGAATACTGACCATTTAACCCTACTTTCTGTTTTCTTTTAACCAGTTTTTTTAATCCACAATAGGACACTACCTCCTATCCCATGATTTTCCAATTTCCTCTGGAACCTTTCATGAGGTACTTTGTCAAACACCTTTTGAAAATCAATATACACAATATTGACTGGTTTACCTTTATCCACATATTCATTCACCCCTTCAAAGAAGTGTAATAGATTGGTGAGGCAAGATTTCCCTTCACTAAATCCATGTTGGCTTTCCAGCATATTTTCGAAAGAGAAAAACGCCTATAGTGCGACCTAAATCGGGAGATAGACATTTGTCTCGCAAAGGCTCCCAAATCGGTATAATCGAAAGCCGATTTTGGGTGTTTCCAACGGGGGCGTGTCAGAGGCGTGGTGGAGGCGGAGCTGGGGCGTGGTTATCAGCCGAGGAGAGATGGGAGTCTTTAGCTGATAATCGAAAAAAAAGGCGTTTTTACCGCGATTTTGGGTCACTTTTTTTGGACCCTTTTTTTCACGAAGTCCCAAAAAAGTGCTCCAACTGCCCAGATGACCACTGGAGGGAATCGGGGATGACCTCTCCGGACTCCCCCAGTGGTCACTAACCCCCTCCCACCAAAAAAAAACCACTTTAAAAACTTTTTGCCAGCCTGTATGCCAGCCTCAAATGCCGTACCCACCTCCATGACAGCAGAATGTGTTCGATCCTGTCACAGCCTTTCGCTAGGTCAGATGTGGCTCTCGGGTGCAGTACAGGGTCACATCAGCATTGCTTTGTGGTGGGTGTAGGGTATTGGGCTCCGTGATTTCATTAGCTTGTGTTACAGTCTCACGATGTTGGTAGTTGGTAGGCTTTTCTCCCATGGTGCTTTTCCCCCTGCCTACTGGGTCAGAGTGTGCCCTGTTGTGTTTCCTGTTGTAGTCCATGCGGTAGTGGCCATTTTTGTAAGCCAGTTTTAGTTCCCTTTCGTGTGTTAGCCACGTTAGACAACTTAGTTCTTTCCTTGAATGTGGCTGAAAGAGGGCACTGTACAGTATTCTGCCAGCTCTGACCTACTGCTCATCTCAGTACCAGGGAGACTCGTTGCCAGTGGGGCACAACCTCTGATCTACAGTTAACTGTGAGTAAATGCGGTTATTCCAATAATGGACGTTTTCGGAGAGATTAGTCTTCAGGTGTCAACTGGTGTGCCAATGTTATATAGCAGCAACCAGTCCTAGAGGCCTGCGTGTATGCAGGTCCCTGGAGCACTTTTAGTGGGTACCGCAGTGCACTTCAGCCAGGTGGCCCCAGGCCCATCCCCCCACCTGTAACACTTGTGCTGGTAAATGGGAGGCCTCCAAAACCCACTGTACCCACATGTAGGTGCCCCCTTCACCCCTAAGAGCTATGGTAGTGTTGTACATTTGTGGGTAGTGGGTTTTGGGGGAGGGGGGTTGGGAGCTAAGCACCCATGGTAAGGGAGCTATGCATATGGGAGCTTTTTCTGAAGTCCACCGCACTGACCTAGGGTGCCCAGTTGGTGTCCTGGCATATCAGGGGGGCGAGTGTACTACCAATCCTGGCCCCTCCCATGACCAAATGGCTCGGATTAGGACGTTTTTGAGCTGGGCGTTTTTAGTTTCCATTATCGCTAAAAAAAACAAACGCCCAGCTCAAAAACGTCTATTTTTTCGAAAATTTGGTTCAGCCCGCCCCTTCACGGACCCGTTCTCGGAGATAAACATCCATGGAGATAGGCGTTTCCGTTCGATTATGCCCCTCCACGTCTCATTAATCCATGCTTTTGAATATGTTTAGTAATTTTGTTCTTTATAATAGTCTCTACCGTTTTGCTCGCCTCCGACGTCAGGTTCACCAGGCTATAATTTCCCATATCACCTCTGGAACTTAAAAAAAAAATCGGCGTTATATTGGCCACCCTCTAATCTTCCATGCTTGATTTTAAAGATAAATTACATATTACTAACAATAGTTCTGCAAGTCCATTTTTTAGTAGTCGGGGATGAACACATTCCAGTTTAGGAGATTTGCTACTTTTTAATTTGTCAAATTGCACCATTACATCCTCCAGGTTTATAGAGATTTCATTTAGTTTCTCTAAATCGTCAGCTTTGAATACCATTTCTGGCACCGGTATCTCTCCCAAACCTTCCTTGGTGAAGACCAAAGCAAAGAATTCATTTGATCTCTCTGCTATGGCTTTGTCTTCCCCGATTGCCCCTCTCGGTCATCTAGCAGTCCAACTGATTCTTTTGCCAGCTTCTTGCTTTTAATATACCTAAAAAAAATTTTACTTTATGTTTTTGCCTTCAACGCAATCTTTTTTTTTCAAAGTCTCTCTTTGCCTTCCTTATTAGCGCTTTGCATTTGACTTGCCATTCCTTATGCTGTTTATTATTATTTTCAGTTGGTTCCTTCTTCCATTTTCTGAAGGATTTTCTTTCTTTCTTTATTTTATTTATTGCATTTGTACCCCACATTATCCCACCTTTTTGCAGGCTCAATGTGGCTTGCAGAGTAAGGTTATGATAAAGTCGATACATGATTTACATACAGTTGATCATAAGCTGAGGTAAAAGAGGTAGTAGATGGGCGGGTGTTGAGTAGGTTGTGTGCGAAGTGTTTTGGTGTGTCCGGGTGGTTAGGGGAATGAATTGTGTGCAAAGTGTTTTAGGTGTGTTTGGGTGATTTGGGAATGAATTGTATCATTGAGGGTGACTTTTGTAAGCTTTGTTAAAGATGTGTGTTTTCAGAGCTTTGCGGAAGCTGGTTAGATTGTTCATGGTTTTTAGGGTTTTGGGTAGTGCATTCCAGAACTGTGTGCTTTTGTATGCAAAGGTCTTTTAGCTCTAATAGCTTCCTTCACCTTACTTTTTAACCTTACTGGCTGTTGTTTGGTCTTTCTTCCTCCTTTTTTAATATACGGAATATATTTGGCATGGGCTTCCTTATTTGGCAGCCCTTACTACTTATTCCCCTGCCTGTGTCCTCTGCTTTATTACTGACCACTGCTTGGTTCTTCCAGGCCTTAGGGCAGCTCAACTTGAAACCACATTACTGTGTGCCTTCTTTTTGACTGCTTCTTTTACTTGGAACAGGCTTCTCTTGGTTATTCACACTGATTTATTTAAAAGCTTGGCTCTTCCAGTAAGCATCTATGATATTCACTGAGAGTGTTGCGATGTTCTGATCTTTGTTTCTACCATCATTTCCCTTCCTCATACCTTTTAACTGTATCATCCCTCCCCTACTGCCCCTTACTCCAAGATTGACTGCTCTGCTGATTGTGTTTTTAACTATTCTTTTGAGCAAATATGAAATAAATGTAAACACATCCTATCCTCCCGGGTAATTAGCACCTCTCTTTCTCTCCCCACCACTGTCAAGCTGGACAGTATTTCCATTCCCCTCCTTGCTCCCTCAGGTCAACATCTCATCTCCCCCTTTTCTCTCTCCCTCCAGCACTGCTGTTCTAACTTCTCCCAGGCCAAAGTTCCAAAGGGACTCAGCACACAAGACTTCCTATTTGGGGAGGACGAAACATGGCAGCCGTTGAGTGTGGGCCTGTGTAGAAAGTCCCTGCCCTTGTGCTGAGTCCTTTTGATCATCAACCTGGGAAGAAGTAGGGTGGATGGTGGTGGCAGGAGAAGGGAAGAGGGGGAGCTGAATATGGGACTGGGTATGGAAGAGGAGAGGAGATGATTGGCTGTAACACCACCTCCCTCCACAATGCTGTCACCCCCTCTGTCATGTGATAATTCACTCAAATGCAACATATCATAACACTGTGAGAAACACATTATTGAGCCCCTGAAAGTGGGAATAACCACTATACAGCACTATTAATTACCTACCAGTACTGAAGTAATAACTTTCTTCTACTAGAATATTGTGGTAGGACAGTGCATTTGCAAACATCAGATGAGCACAGCACATTACACCAGGGGGCCACTGGAAAAGGCTGAGCATATAGTACTGAAGCACAGTCTTGCCATGCATCAAGGCACTAAATTAATTCACAGTGTGTGTGTGTGTGTGGGGGGGGGGGGGGGGGGGGGATGCTGCACAAGGTTTGTTACTTGTAAGTAAAAGACTGGACAACTTTGTAAGGAAATCATGTATTACTATAATTTATTCTTCCAATTTCTTACTCAGGAACTTTCATGTATTATCATAATTTATTCTTCCTTAACATATATATGCACATGATATATATCTATACCATGATCTGTTCAAGTATGTTATGCTACATGTATGTTACCATGTATGTATGCAACTTAACACATTACCATTTGTAATTATGTTACCCGGAAATAGCAACCGCCATTATGGCAAATGTAAGCCACATTGAGCCTGCAAATTGTTGGGAAAATGTGGGATACAAATGCTACAAATAAATAAAAATTGTTGTTGACCCATTCTGTAGACAGCAGGATTGACCAAGCACTCAAGTGGGCAAGGTCTTTGGATATGCCAAGATGGCACAGCTTTCCCAGAACTCAGAATGTTGTGTAGAGTTCTGAGCTTGTGCTGCCCTTCCACACAACAGCAGTTTCCTCCATTTCTCAGTTTCCTGGCTTAAGGATGAATGCAACTCTTGGGGAGGATGGTGGGATTGTGTGCCTGATCAGTCCTGCTGAGTACAGAAAACAACTGTTAAAGGAAAGCAATAATGATTTCTGTGGATATATGCAAGGCTGAGTCAGGTGCACAGTTGGGGTGACTCTGAAGCTCAGGGCTGCTCAACCTTTTATTATCCATTGTCCAGGAGCAGCCCACATATGAGTTAAAAAGGTACAAGAATTATAGTGTTACACCAACAGATTGGCCGGTGCAGGTCAGCCAAATGCACTCTCACTGGCTAGAATACAGCAGGTGGCAGTCAGAAGTGGACCCTGATATTCAAGGTTGGGCCATGTCCAGATGCTGGCATTAAATATCCAGGTCTGACCAGCCAAGAAATACTCATTAGGATTTGTGCAGATCCTGGCCATTATTTAGCCGGAACCCACATAAGGGGATCAGTCATTTCTCTCCCTCATTCCAAAACCCCCTTCCCTCCCAACTTCCCTTAGGAAGAGGAACTGGGGCTAAGTTGGATCCCCACTCAGTGTTTAAAGCATCCAGTGTAGCAAAGAACCTCATGTGAGGTTGTTGTTGGAGATCCATTGTTGCAGCTAACTGAAGTGAAGGACAATGTATGGTGAGTAGGGATTGGGTATGAAGTTTTGATTATAACTTCAGATCCCTTTGACGTCATCTCATTTTCAGATAAGTAAAGAGACTTACTTATGCATACTGCAGCAGCAATGTGACTCAATATGTATAAGGAGAATCTGGATGTGAATTTTATAGAAGTCTGTGACGCTCATTTTCAAAGAAATTGGACATTCAAAATGGCCAAAAAAAGTCCATCTACCAAAAATGTCTAAATTTTGATTTTCAAAAGGAAAAATTTGGATATTTTACACTGCAGTTCATCCGAATATCAAGGGAGCGTGTTGGAGATTTGTTTTAGGCCAGACTAGGGTGGGTCAAAAATTAGGACATCTTTAGAGCTAAAAGATAATCCTTCAGAAAATGGAAGAAGGATCCAACTAAAAATAATAGGGAACAGCATAAGGAATGGCACGTCAGATGCAAAGCACTGATAAGGAAGGCAAAGAGTGACTTTGAAAAAAAAAGATTGCATTGGAGGAAAAAACACATAGTAAAGTCGGTGAAAGAATCAGTTGGTGGGGTTGGACATTCAGGGAAGACAAGACCACAGCAGAGAGATTAAATGAATTCTTTGCTTTGGTTTTCACTGAGGAAGATGTGGAAGAGATACCAGTGCCAGAAATCGTATTCAATGCTGATGAGTCAGAGAAACTGAAACAAATTTCTGTGAACCTGAAAGATGTAATGGAACAATTTGACAAACTGAAGAGTAGCAAATAGCCTAAACCAGATGGTATAGATCCCAGAGTAGTGATGGAATTGAAAAATGAACCTGCAGTGCTATTATTTGTAACTAGTAAAAAAGGCCCATTTCTGACACAAATGAAATGGGTGCTAGCAAGGCTTTCTTTGGCTCCCCTGCAGCCACCCATGTCCAGCGACCCTCCTCTCCCCCTGCACCCACTGCAGCCACCCATGTCCAGCGAACCTCCTCTCTCCCCTGCCCCCCTCCTGCCACCCATGTCCAGCGACCCTCCTCTCTCCCCTGCCCCCCCTCCAGCCACCCTCCTCTCTCCCCTGCCCCCTTCAGCCACCCATGTCCAGCAACCCTCCTCTCTCCCCTGCCCCCCTGCAGCCACCCATGTCCAGTGACCCTCCTCTTTCCCCTGCCCCCCTCCAGCCACCCATGTCCAGCGACCCTCCTCTGGACATGGATCAGCTATGAGGCATGTTTTTGTTTTTTTTTCCCGGGTTCTGAAGTTGACATCATAATGGCTACGGTGATGTCAGCCTGATCTACGGAGCCTAGCAGACCAACTCGGAAGGAGCCATGGTCCTAGGCAGCAAGACAGAACGTTGGAGGTGAGAATTATTATATAGGATAGGTAATTTATCTTTTAAAATCAAGCATGGTACCAGAAAGATTGGAGGGTGGCCAGCATAACACCAATTTTTAAAAAGGGTTCCAGAGGTGATCCAGGAAATTATAGACTGGTAAGTCTGACCTCGGTGCTGGGCAAAAGAGTAGAAACTATTATAAAGGACAAAATTACAGAGCATATACAAAAGCAAGGATTAATGAGACAAAGCCAACATGGATGAAGTCAAGGGAAATCTTGCTTCACCAATCTACTATATTTCTTAAGAGGTGAATAAACCTGTAGATAAAAGTGAGCTAGTTGATATTGTGTATCTGGATTTTCAAAAGGCATTTGACAAAGTACCTCATGAAAGACTCCTGAGGAAATTACAAAGTCATGAGATAGGAGGTAATGTCCTATTGTGGATTAAAAACTGGTTAAAAGATATAAAACAGAGAGTAGGGTTACAAGGTAAGTATTCTCAATGGGGAAGGGTAGACAGTGGTGTTCCACAAGGGTCTGTGCTGAGACTGCTGCTATTTATCATATTTATAAATGATCTAGAGATGGGAATAAATAGTGAGGTAAGTAAATTCGCTGATGATACAAAGTTAGTGGAGAAGTGGCCTAGTGGTTAGCACACCACTCTTGAAATCCAGAGGTGGTGGGTTCAAATCCCACTGCTTCTCCTTGTGACCTTGGGCAAGTCACTTAACCTTCCATTGCCTTAGGTACAAACTTAGATTGTGAGCCCTCCTGGGACAGAGAAATATCCAGTGTACCTTAATGTAATTCACCTTGAGCTACTGCTGAAAAAGGTGTGAGCAAAATCCAAATAAATAAATATTTGTGTCATCAGCAAATTTATTTACCTCACTATTTATTCAAAGTTGTTAAATCACAAGAGGATTGTGCAAAACTGCAAGAGCACCTTACGAGAATGGGAGACTGGGCATCCAAATGGCAGATGACATTTAATGTGAAAAAGTACAGAGTGATGCATGTAGAATGAAGTACCCAAACCATAAGTACGTGATGCAAGGCTCCACATTAGGAACTGCCGCCCAGAAAAGGATCTAGATGTCATCCTTGATGATATGTTGAAACTCTTTACTCAGTGTGCAGCGGTGTCTAAGAAGGCAAACAGAATGTTAGGAATTATTAGGAAAGGAATGAAAAACAAAAATGAGACTGCTTTATTTCGCTCCATAAGACACCTGCAAGCATGATGGCTATTGTAATGGTGTCCCTTCTTTAGGTACAGTAGGTTTTTATCTGTTACTGGAGGGCTCGCAATAACATATAGTGGAATTAAGGTGTACCTGGGTCCTGTTGTTTAAAGTCCACTGCACTGACCACTAGACTGCCCCTCTGCTCTGCAGGGTCATCTATATGGCCTTTTTTTGTACAAATGATGATACACAGACGTTTTTGTGCCTGATTTTTCAGCACTCATATTTTGGACGTTTCATTTTGGAAAATGGTTGTTCATTTTGGATGTTTCCAGTGGAAGAACTGAAAGTAATAGGAAACAGCATAAGGAAGGGCTGTTCAAAAGTAGCTGTGAGATGGACGTCCCAATTCTGACTTGAATGTTCTATCGAAAACGCTCCTCTGTGTGTAGTGGGCTTGCATCATGAAGAAATGCAGTTTGCCTGGTGCTAGACATTCTGTTGCTTGAATAGAGTCTAGAATGGCACCTGTAGTGATGAACAGAGAGAGCTTGACCAATGCAATTATTTTAGTAAGCATTGGTGCACCTTATGTTAAATATTAAAATCATGACACTCCAGGAAGGTGAGCTATGAGGGTGCAAATTACAAATGTTGTTAATCACCTTTTTATTTCCAGCAGAGGTAGACTTCCCCATAGGCAGAGAAGAAACTACATCTGGGCAGCAGCTCCATCTCTGAAAGTGATGATCTTCCGTGGTCCCATCCGTATTTTCAGCAAGATCATGACATTGAGGAGGGACCCCTCTGGCTCTACAGCAACATGCAATTCCTCCTCCTCCTCCTCCTACCATTTCTATAGTGACTACTACACTTGTTAGGTACTTTAGAGATATATAAAATAGTTCCTGCTTCATGGAGCGCACAAACTAGGGGCCGATATTCCAAGAAGTTTTACATTAACCGGTGGCCGAGGAACATATAACTTGCCAGCTGTTGAGTTTTGGTCGTTGTGGGGGCAATTCAATAACTGGGCACCTCAAGTTGGGCCCTTAGATGCAGCACGCTGAACTCTAAAGCTATAACAGTGTCTGGGTGCCAAGATTCTGTAATAGAATCAAACATATAAACGGCGAGTGACCGTACTCACTCGCAAATGCGCAGTAGAGACTTCCCTCTCTGTCCCGCCCCCGCGTCAATACGTGATGATGGGTGGCCGGGACAGAGAGGGAAACTGCACGAAGGGGAGGGAACCGCCGAGGTCGCCACTGCTCCCCCTCCCCCCGAGGTCACCGCTACTGGTACCCCTCCCCCCGGAGTCGCCGCTGCCGCCACCCCTCCACCCGGCCCGTTTGTTCCCTATTCAGCTTACATCTCCGCAGCAGGCAGATCAGCTGAGCTGCTGTTGGCCTTCCTTCCCTGCCTGTGTCCCGCCCTCGCCGACGTTACGTCACACGAGGGCGGGACACAGGCAGAGAAGGAAGGCCAACGGCAGCTCAGCTGATCTGCCTGCTGCGGAGATCTAAGTTGAATAGCGAAGAGACGGGCCGGGTGGAGGGGTGGCGGTGGCGGCGACTCGGGGGGGGGGGGGGTCCGCAGCGGCGACCTCGGGGGAGGGGGCAGCGATGACCCACTAGCCCGTTTTAACGGGCTCAATGGCTAGTACTAGTATAAATCGGTATCTATGTGTGCCCACCTACCATGTCAACAGCATGTGTAAATGCACATGCCTAAATGCTGCACTTTAGTGCATAACTTATAGTATTGTGTACTCTTCTCCTCTCTATTGTTATATCCCAGCTTGTCTACTGCAACTCACTGTATGGAGGCCTTCTTCTTTACTCTATAAAGCGCCTCCAAGTCATTCAATCCACTGGCGTAAAATTCCTTCTCTCCACTCACCATCATGATCATGTGACTCTGCTCCTAAGCTTCCCATCTCTTCATGCATGAAGTTCAAAATTCTCTGCCTAGTTTTCAAGTCACATCTCCCTTCTGCCCTATCCTATCTTCACTCGGTTCTTCTCCTCTACAATCCTGCTTGCTCTCTTTGTTCACCGGGGACCAATCCTTTTGTTGTACCCTCTCTTCCCGCATTTTGCTTGACAATTTCACATGAATCTTCCTTCAGCTTCCTGGGCTTCTCTCTTTGGAACATAAGAACATAAGAATATGTCAAACTAATGGTCCATCTAGCCCAGTATACTGCTTCCACCAGTGACCAATCCAGGTCACAAATACCTGGCAGAAACCCAATTAGTAGCAACATTTCATGCTACCAATCCCAGGGCAAGCAGTGGCTTCCCCCATGTCCATCTCAATAATAGACTATGGATTTTTCCTCCTGGAGCTTGTCCAAACCTTTTTAAAACCTAGATACGCTAACTGCCACTGTCTTTCACTTTTTATTCAGAAACTTCCTACCCTAAGTTCAAGAACCTGCATAAGACTCATCTTTTCACTGAAGCCTTTGGCTAAATCTGCAATATGTTGTCTAATCTCTTTCCTTTTGTTTCACCTTTCTAGTTTGATTTTATTGTAAACTGTGCAATTGCCTTGTTTGGACCCCATACGGTATATTTCTGTTTATTTATTTAATTTAATTCATTTGATATACTGCATATCACCTAGTAGCATCTCAGTGGTTTACAATAAAATGGCTAAGGAACCCGGAGAAACAAGGTGAAAACAAAAAGAAGAAAAATAAGGAGGGGAGGGGACAAGGACTAAGGGGAGAAATGAGGGAAAAAACAGACATTTATGAAGGGAAGGCTTGGTTAAAGAGCCAGTACTTAACAAGCTTCTTATCAAACACCTGACAATAATAATTAATAAAATAACTGCACACCACTGTGATCTTTATAAGCTAGGTGGTATATCAAATGTTAAAAAACATAAACATATTTGCTATTGATTTTATACATTTCATAACCCTCTAACCTGCCTGCTACTGTCTAAATAAAGGAGGGCTGGGTTTGGGACAGAGCGAGGGTAGGTCAAGGAAATTATCCAGATAACAGTGATATTCAGTCACTATCAGGATAAGCTGTTTAGACCTGCAGTGGAGGTAGCTACTGCCTTGCATGTGTATTCAGTGCTTCTGATTATGGGCCCTGTTTACTAAGGTGCGCTAGCATTTTTATCACATGCACAAAATTAGCGTGTGCTGTGTAGGCGCCCATAGGAATATTGTGGGCGATAATGGTTATTCCAGGAATAGCATGTATAGAATGTTTGTACATTTGGGAAGCTTGCCAGGTGTCCTTGGCCTGGATTGGCCACTGTCGTGGACAGGATGCTGGGCTCGTTGGACCCTTGGTCTTTTCCCAGTGTGGCGTTAGTTATGTACGCGCCTCTATCGCGGCTTAGTCAATGGGGCCATATAAGTGCAATGGTGTAGACATGTTAATTTAAATGCCAGCCCCAATGCTTAAATTAATATGATGGCTGCCACTGCTGAATATCAATCTCCTAGTTGAGATACACAGGAAAACAAAGGCTTTATTTTTAAGTTTCCTTTTCATTATTGGGTCAATATTTGTTTCCACGGTTGGCATTTGTTTTAAATCCTGCCTATGTGTTTAAACTAATTATGGAAATTCAGTGCCGTTGTCCAGATCACAAGTGACTCTGAATATCTGGTTAGAACAGGCTGACAGTAGCTATCTCAAGAGTGGCAATATTCAGTTCGCTATCCAGAAAACTATCCAGATGAAGTTAGGTCAGCCTAAGAGCTGAATATTGTCTTTCTCTGGATAACTTGCTGCTCTGTCCGCTCTTTACCAATACCACCCTGGCCCTATCACTATAGCACTGCTGAAAATCTATGGATAGTACCGGTTGCTGTTATCCAGATAATTTCTTTTGAATATAGAGCCCTATATTTCAATAACATGAAGACAATATTAAGCATCCAAAGATCCCACATGTAATATTTTTCTCTCTCTTATCCAAGGTTGGTGCTACCTTTTTTTCTACCTTTTGTGAATAATTACTATATTAAACCCTGTCCCCCCCAGTGGATTCTAATGGAACCCCTCATGAGTTTTTAAGTGTCCAAGCACCATTTACATATGTAATGGGCATAGAAATAAGGCTACCAGATTTCTACATAGCTTCTCTCCGTATCTTTTAGCAAACCTACCAAACCCTAATAGCACTGCCAGAAGCAGCACCAAGCCTACATATAAAAAGGCAGCACTACAAATATTATATTTGGCCCTAAAACACCAATATACTACTGACTAAACAGAACGAGAGGGACTGCTACACATTCCTACACAAAAAGTAACATTAACAGGATACTGCACTTCAACACTGGAGAAATAAAAACAGGAATGCATAATTCTGTTATGTTTGTTTAATTGTAAACTGCTTTGAAATGTAACAGTAGGCAGGTATATACATATTAAGATGAAATGAAACAAAATTTTCTCTGTACCCAGCAAAATGCAAAGATATCAGAGATGCATATTTCCCAAAGTTGATATATTCCAGCTAATACATTTTTAAAATACTTTTTCCTACTTTTGTTGTCTGGGAATTACATTTTCCAGTCATATTGGCCCAGTTTTTCTTTTCTGCTTTCCTTTGTCAGTCATCTAATTCATGGTTTGCTGTCCATTTGCCATTTCTTCTTTCTTCTGCTGTCTTTTTCCATTCCTCCCCCATGTTTTTCTCAGACATTGATCTTTACCTTTCAGCTTTCCTCCATTTCTTTTCTTTCCTGCCTCTCTGTCAATTTAAATTTCATCCCTTTTCTCATCCTTCAGTCCTCAATCTCCTCTTTACCTTTCATCACCTTACCAAATTCCCATCTCCTTCTCTTATCTCCTCCCTGGCTCATTTCCCAGCTGTCACCCTCTCCCTAGCTCTCCCATTTCCTGTGTCTCAGACCCTTTCTAGCCTTTCATGCCCTTCTGTCTTTTACTCACTTCCCACATTGCTACCCCCTTTACTCACCCCACCCCCCAGCTCTCATCTCCTTTCTCTGTCTCTCATCCAATTACCAACCTCAGCTCTTTGCTTGTCAGCAATCCCTTCTAGTTCCTCTTATCTTCCCCATTCTCCAATTACTCCCTTTTACCAGCTCCTTACTTCTATTTCCATTATCCTATTATTCATCTACTTGCAAATCCTCATTTGGTGCTCTCACATGGTTCCCTTATGCCCAGTATTTACCCATCTCCCCCTGAATGGATTCAGGGCCAGCCTAAGGGTATCTGATGCTCTAGGTCAGTATTTCCCAAGTTGATCCTGAAGTACCCCCTTGCCAGTCAGGTTTTCAGGACATCCACAATGAATATGTATGAAATTGATTTGCATACACTGCCTCCACTATATACAAATTTATTTCATGCATAGTCATTGTGGATATCCTGAAAACCTGACTGACAAGGGGGTACTCCAGGACTGACTTGGGACACAATGCCCTAGGTGAACCATAGCCATGCATTGATGTCTCACGCTACCCATGGTCCAACGCTTCCATTTTCCTTACTCAGCACCTCCCCTTCCCTACCCATCCTTCTCTTCTTCCTTCCGTCCTGCATCTCTCTCTCTTTCTCTTCTTCCCCTCCCTCTCCCTGCCACTGCTGCTACTGTCACCTGAGTTGAACTGGGAGCTGAGTCTGCAATGGCAGGCCTTTAAGAGTATGCCTGCATGCACATGCTCAAGGCCTGCTGAATATTCATGGGAGCAAGATGTGGCAGGCCTTGAAAGCGAGCATGTGTAATCTCAAAGACTCACCATTGACAGCAGCTTTAAAGGGCTCTACTTTGCTGTCTTTGCTGGCTGTGCCAGCACTATGCTGCCATGCCCTAAAGACTGCTGCCCTAGGCAGACACCTAGTCAGCTTAGTGATAGGGTGTGGAGTACAGGTAGGATGATTCACTTTGACTCTACAGATGGAGTTATAACTGATTTCCTGCCTGTTGCAGAAAAAGTTCAATAAAATTGAGTTTGCATAAAGACAAAAAATTCTTGGAGTGCCATTTGGTTCTTTAGTGTGGGAATGAGGACACGTGTCCCCTGGACTAGGAAAACCCCATTGAGAAGCTCAATTTCAAAAACCATCACCTTCCAGATCTCTATTTTGGCCCTGACCTGCACCCAAGCTCAAGTGGTGATATATGTGACTGTGTGAGTTGGAGAAACTGAGTAAACTGGAATTTTGCTTTGTGGCCCAAGTCTGTGGGGTACTGTGTGTGAACCCCTGGGGACTAAGCTAGTGGCAGCGAGACATAGGTTACACACAATGGCATCCATAACGTGGGGCAATGGTGTTTAAATTGGAAGGACTTCTGACAATGGATTACAAATTTAATTGCCTGATATTGGAGGAGTGTGGGGCAGTAAAATAAACCGAGAAGGACTGCTTGTTTCAGACGTGGGACTTTTACAAATATTACAGGACTGGAGAAAAGACTATTGGATCAGACCTGTGGAATTTGAATTTTCCTGCCCAGAAAGAACTGCGCAAACTGACCAGCCCAATTGTCAGGCAGACCGAAGAGATAACATCAGAACTGTGAGTACCTGGTTGGAATGGTGGAAAGAATTCATCAAGTCATCATAGCCATGTTTCCCACGCTTGTAGACAGATGGAGGAGGAAAACATGCCAACTTGCTGCATGCTGCATAGAATACTGGGAATGAGTTTCCATTTGACAGTCAGCCCTTTTGACATCACATTTAGAATTAGTGGGTAGAGGTTGAGCATGTGGTGTTGCACATGGAGATAAAAAAAAACAGAAAGAGCACATAGATTGTGTAAAGGAGATGGAGTTCATTTTGATTTGTGACAGAGTTTGATAGAAGGAGATGGAGCACTGGTTGTGTGGGAGTGTTGAATTGGTGGAGGACTAAGCAAATGTGGGGTGAGTCATCTGCCTGGGTGCACCTGCTGGCATGATCCTTATCCAGTGCGGTTGTGCTGCCAAGCATGTGGTATGGGGATCTATAAGAGAGTGGAGAGGGTGGTGATCCCTACCATGGATGCCCTGGCTTTGAAGGAGGCTGAGAAGGAGAAGCCCACTAAAAAGGACCAAAGCTACATATGGACAAGAATACATGAGCGGAGAGAAGTGGAATCCACTGCTGCACATTCCTCAGAGAAAGGCCCTGAGGGATGGAGGAGACTGGTTTGGATCCACTGAAGCCAGAGAGCCTGTATACCAGCTTGGACCGGGAGGCCCAATAGTAGTGGAGGTGCCTACTAAGAGGTAGAGGAGTGAGGGCAAGGAGGAGTTGAGCTCTAGCACTTCTCAAACCTCATCCCAGACTACCAGTAGCCCAGAGACTTTGATCGCAATGATGGGAGGACAGAGGTGGAGAGGAGTAGAGAAGGAAGGGATACTTCCCTGAGAGGGGGCACCATCAGGATCCAGGACGGTGGTGCAAATACTGGAAGCCCTCTGCAGACACTTGGAGAAACCACAGAGCAGAAGAGCAGCTACCCATGAAAGAAAGAACTGTATCATGTGGAAAATGCCCAAAGACTCAGAGACGGGCCTGCCAAAGCCCATCACTCAGAATATCTCTGTCTGGCTATGGGGGAAGTAGATGTGAATATGTGAGTTGGAGAAATTGAGCAAACTGGCCTTTGGCCACTGAATGGGTCGTGAACAGCCCAGAAGTGGACTGCTTGCTCCCGAGGATCTGGGTTTGAGCAGGCATGGTTGTGGAGGGAGAGTTGCCTGACTTGCAACCCAAGGAGTAGGAGGGCTGCTGGCTGGGAAATCCATTGCCTGCTGAGTTGTTGGAAGAGGCCTGTATTGTGCCAGGAAGGGCCAGTGTCGAGTGTCTACTGAAGGTGAGCCAGGTGGACTGGTACCTAAAGAAACTGGTAAGGGACATGTGGGGATCACACTACCCTGTGACTGTTATGTACCTTTGACTGTTATGTGCTTGATGAATGCTTGGTGGGAAGTATGGGCCCGAGATGAGATCTTTAGAGAATGAGACCTGATACCAGCTACCCTATTGAAATGGAGGACCCTTGTATGAGGAACTCGCAATACAGAGATTGGACTATGGGCCGCTCCATCAGACTATACCATGTGGAGGTGGTTGATTCCAACTACCAGGCCCAATTCCACAGGGTAGATAGATTTGTTCATGGCAGAGTGTTAGTGCAGATGCCTGACCCTAGCTGGGTGAGGACGCTTGTTCCCCAGACTGGCAAAGCCCCATTGAGAAGCCCAACTTGATACACCGGAAGGCGATGAAATGAAAACCCCAAGAACCCAGAATCTGTGAGCACTGAACACTGAAGAAAGAAACAGAAATATATTTCCTCTTCCTCGTAGCAAAATACAACGAAATGCACATTTTCAAAAATGATATTTTCATTCTCTAAAAATTGAACATAAATGTTTGGTACGTTCATTATCTGATCATTTTATTTTTCTGCTACATTATCAAACTTCTTCCTGCCAGTAATCAATTTCACTGGCACATTTTGAATATGTTGCGCTGCGTACGTCCAGTAGCGCTATAGAAATGATAAGTAGTAGTAGTAGTTTTTTCTGAGTCAAGTCATTGAACAGAGAATTACAGTAGTCTATATTACTAAGAATTAGGGCATGTACAAGGACACGGACCACTGTAGGTTCTAGGAATGGATGGAGAGAATGAATTGGTCTGAGACCAAAAATATATCTGGAAAACAAGACTGAAATATGGGTAGAAAAGGTCAAAGCAGAATCAATAGTAACTTCTATTATCTGTAAAGAATCTAAGATAGGAATTTAGTGTATTAAATAACAGAATGTGAGTGTGAATCGGGTTAGAGAAGTTAGCAGTTCGGGAAAATAGCATTGCCTGGGTCCTTGCAAGATTCAATTTCATTCTATTTGTTGAAATCCATTGTAAAACAACTTCTAATTTAGTCTTTAAAGTAATAAGTGTAGAAGGATCAGAAGAGTCAAAAGGGACCAAAATGTGTATATTGTCTTCATAGATGAAGGGGACAAAGCCAGCAGTTGCAATAAGGGATGCCAAAGGGGCCAAAAATATATTAAATAACAATGAGGCCAGTAACAGGGAATCCCACAGAACAGTGGAATGGGATCTGACAGAATATTTTGCCATTGGACTCGAAAGGAGCACCCAGATAAGTATGAATGGAGCCAGTGCCAAGCTACACCCTTGACACCCATCTCCCATAGTCTTCTCCAAAAGGATAGTATGATCAACAAGGTCAAATGTTGTGGTCAAGTCAATGGATAATAGTAGTACAGCCTGATTATTAGAGTAACCTGTAAGACAGTGATTAGAGCAAGAAGTGCTGTTTCAGTAATATAGTGTGCGTGATAGCCCATTTGGTGAGGGTACAGAGCTGAAATCATATTGATGTGATCCGTCAATTGTCGCAAGACAAAAGATTCAGCTACTTTAGACATAAGTAGTAAATTAGAAATAGGATGATAATTAGTAATTTCATCAGTAGATAATCCCACATCTTTCTGCTTGGGTCGGACAACTGCCATATTCCATAAGGAAGGTAACTGACCAGTCGGAATGCAAGATAGAGAGCAGAAGCATGAGCAGGGTCGAGGGACAAGGATCTTGAGGGGCTGTGGTGCATCTAATAGACTGTATTGTTTGAGAAACAGAGGAAGGAGAGGGGGAGTCAAAAGAGATGCATTTGTAGATGGTGTCACATTGCCACACTGCAAAACTACACTAGAGGACCATCTAACTGGGGGTCAAGGCTCTGATGGAGGCAAGGTCTCAGAAGCCTGGCAAAGGTTTTGATCCCATACACTGCAAAATAATGTCCAAGATTTCAAAGTTCCTCAAAAAGGAGTGCTCGCTTTCATTCCCTAAATAGTGGTCTCCATTAAAAATGTGCACAAGTGTGTGGATTTCCAAATGATAAATCAATTCACTCAACAGTCTTCATCATATAACTTGATGTAACAAACTCTTCATATCACTGGATCACAAGTCACAAAGCTCAGATAGTTGATAGACACTTGAATCAGCACAGATGTATCAATTCAGCCCATATTTCAAGGATCTTGCTATGATGCCCATATACTAAGGTGGAACAATCTAGAGTTCTGATTGCAGGTGATACCTTTTCATTGAACTAATTTAATATCTATGTGAAAAGCTTTCAAGAATTGTCCTTTCTTCATGAGGTCAGTGAAGAAACAGCACAGTTTACTAGGTTTAAACAGTACAGAGCAATCTAGGTCTTAAGCTGTCTACATCAGGCTCTTATGTCAGGTGATGAGGTGAGAAGGTTTGAACATGTGACTCCTCTGCAGCATCACTTGCTTCCTATTGGTTTTCAGATTCTGGCTTTGTTGCATAAAACTTTTTATATAAGTTGTACCCCTGACTCTACATCAGTCACCTGATACTACAGAATGCCCCATTTTTTGCAATCATCTAATGTTCACACCATCTGACTCATCTGCTTGTCTGGACTCTACAAAGAACTCTGCTTTCTTTTTCTTGGGGCCTACACTCTGGTATTCTTTTCTGTCTGTAATTCAACTTGAACCTTCTTCTATAAAATTCAAAGCTGCTCTGAAAAAACATATGTTTTAATGATTATTCTGTTTGTGATTATGTGGTGAGGGGGGTGGGTATTTTTTTTTTTATGGTTGTACATTACATTTTTTATTGTTTGCTTTTGCTGTAACCTGCTCTGTACAGTTTCTTAAACTGAAAGTGGTGGGCTATAAAATTGTTATATGAAATTAATATCTCTTCTCCCAAGGAGGTTGGATGAAAATGTCCTTGGCTCCGCCTATGTGGGACAAGAAATTGTTGTAGCAGAGGGAAAGCTTCCGGGCCATCAAAGCTGTGTGCTTATCTCACTGACACTACCGGCGGCCTGAAAAATTGAAGAACAGCGGTGCAGGGAGTTGGAGGACAGCCAGTAGTGCCTAAAACACAGGCACTTGACTGGCCACCAGGATTGGGGGGGGGGGCCTGAGGCTGTAATATGGGGGGGGGGGGGGGGGGGGTCTGGGCTCCCAAGGCCCCCTGTAGCGAAGCCACTGCTGTAAGTTATCCCCTGGTTCTATATATGGTGCCCAAAATTGAGCGCCTAAGTTGCACATGCATTTTAATAGAGTAATGAGCCGATAACTATCAATAATTGAGCATTAACAGCCTATTATTGCAGTTAATTGGCTCCAATTAGGATTTTCATGAGCATCTTGTGCATTTTGGTGGTCTTTTGTCTGACAGCGGTGTTAGTGATACGAAGGACTATATGTACATCTTATCTTCCCGACTTGAAGTGGGACAGCGTTTACTATAAATTTTTATTTTTTCCTGAAAAGAAGCGGGATTATTGTGCGCCATTTAGTGGAACACATAGAAGACTTCTTTTATCATTTAAGAATTCTGAATTTTCAGTAACCCCCTGATGCAGGTGCTTGGTTGCTGAAACATGGCCCGTATCGGGTCTTGTCAATAATGTACTTTTTATTGTCCTGTTTCTGGAGGTCGACGTGTGCTTTCTTTGCATCATCAACTCTTCTGGATGCCTTATGCCTAATGCATATCAACTAATCTTAAATATCTTATGTTGGCGTGTTATCTGTTGAGTTGAATAAAAATTAGATCCCTCAGTACCCAGAAATCCAGTTTATCAGTCTTATGTTTTAAGATTAGAATTAGAATATTTATTTATACACCACCTTTATCCAAGGCGGAAATACAAAAATAACATATATAATAAAAACACAAACAAGGACATATTCAGGCAGTAAAGGACCATTGTAACATAGACAAGAATACCAGCTTAAACTGAGTCCATAAAACTGCAAAATCAAGAAGGCACAAAAATGTCAAAGAAAATAATCCCTCAAAGACTTCTTAAAAGAAACAAGCCTTGATTTAATCTTTAATTGTAAAGGCAACTTGTTCCATTCCACAGGCACTATAACAGAAAACGCACCAGTTCTTGTTAAATCCAAACGAAAATGTTATAAAGCAGGTACCACACCTCCTAAACTATCCTATCTAACACCATCTTCTATAATTCCTCATCCATCTTCTGCTTTTTGATTGTATCCAAGATCCTGTCATGACTTTGTCATAACAACACTCTGTAAGCCACAATGAGCCTTGCAAATAGGTGGGATAATGTGGGGTACAAATGCAATAAATAAAAAATAAATAAATTATATTGCTCTTGTGATCGCAACGTACATGTCGACATGTTCCACGTCACAATTTGCTTCAAATAAACAGACGAGTCATGATACAAAGCACAATGAGTAAGCAATAGCAATTTATACAAGTTTTCAAAATTATTGAGGGTGTTAAACCCAATCAAAAATATTTCTCCCTGCACACAGTCAAGGGGTTTGTTCAATATCAGAGATGCTCAAGCACTCACAGAGCTGGCTCCTATGTACAATACCACTCCATACCCTTGTCAATCAGAAGGAAAGAGATTTGGGATGAGATACTGTGATGGAAACAGGTTGTCAGCAGGAGCAGTGCTGCATCTGCTACTTTTGGATGCAGTTAATCTACACAGTGGCATGGGGGAAGGGGGATGGAGCACCAGGTTTTTAGATTTTTGCCTCTAATGCATTTCAATGTTTCTATGACATGGCCACCAGATGGGGGATGCCAAGAGAAACCTGAAGGTATGAGATGAAAACAAATTCAGATCTTCTCCTTAGCTCTTGAAATGTGGAGTTGGCCTTCCCAAAGTACACAAACCATTAGACTGAATCGGGCTTCTCTGTTTGGGAAGGGATCAGAAACAAAGCTTGCACTCTCAAATCTACCTCATAGCCAGATCCAGCCATGGTAACCACCGCATTCACTGGTCCATGGTAGCAAGAGTGGTATGTGCGTGATTGTCCCAGCTTCTCTTGTTTCTTTACATCTGCAGCCTGTTTTTGAGAATAGCATACATGTACTTTTTTTTCTTTCCTGACATATTTACACCCTGGCTTTTTAAAATACTTTGTTTAAACTATTTAGATTGCAGAAGTGTGCTTGTAAAATAGTGCCTGAAAAATTGCTGGAATAATGAGCATTCAAAAACACACACATACACCCCTAATGCTACATTCTCATGCTCTCTCTCTTTCTGTGGATTCTGAAAGTGTTCCATGGTACCAAACTGAATAGTATGCTATAATTTCATACATATACCAACAGGATAATTCAGATCTGTAACAGATAACCAAAGACTATATATATATATATATATATATATATATATATATATATATATAATGTACTGAAGTTAGATTCACAATACCAGTGAGATAGGCAATCTGCTTTGGATTTTATTGCGCTCCTGTCTTTAATGAGTGAGATTTCCCATGATTCCTAGGTTAAAAACAATCAGGCTGATTATATGTGCTCAGAAATGGGTCCTAATCACATAAATGTGGTTAAAATAATGATATTTTAAAATAATGATAACAGATAAAGGGATCCTTTAACAAAGTGGCATTACCGATTAGGCGCTGAATACAAAGAAGCCCATTCAATTCCCATAGGATTCTTCGCATTTGGCTCACGCTAATTGGAAGCACCACTTTTTAAAAAGGATCCTAAACTTTGCTTGTACAAATAAATGTCTGGTCAAACTTTATTTGTATAAAATGAGGAGGGGCCAGGAACATTTTAGGGGTGGGGCCAAATTTTATTTAGCTAGCAGTGATATTCAGCTGTTGTCTGGGTAAGTTTATCCATTTAGGGACACCACACAGTGCCAGCTTTAAAAAGGTAGGTTATCTGTTTAAGATTAGAACAGCATATTCAGCATCGTATCTAAATGGAAACAGTCTGAATTTTGCCTCCAACAAGCTCAAATATAAAAACTACATAGGAAATTAATTCTTAAAAAATAATAAAAATAACTACAAGTCCACCATAGTGGAGGAATTCTAAGAAAGAAAAGCACAATGTATTTCCCCAAAAGGGGGAAATAAAAGAAAAACATAACCCATGGCCCTTTTAAGCTACAAAATAACCTACTATACGCGTTTTTCAAACAATGGGATCAGATGTAATTTCAACCATTTTCCTGCTATTAATAAAGATCGTTAATTGAGAGGGCTAAAAAAAACCAGAATGAAAGTTCACAATACACTTGCAAGTAAATTGTAAGAAAATGAGAGCACCCTCCCCAGTATGTAATTTTAAAAGCCCTAATCACATAACTGCATGATGAAATTAATAGTGAAACATAGTAGCACACCTGCTTTAAAGAAACTTCATTCAATTGCAGTGTACGTTTAGGATTACGGGACCTTAGCACTAAAAGCAATTTATATTCAAACTGAATTTTAAAACAGATCAGGCCTATTATCTAGAAACTGACTAAAGGGGCTATGGATCTTCCATTACATATCTACTGAAAACATCCCTATTACAGAGTAACATAGAGGGGCATTTTCAAAAGGATGTCCAAATCCAGAATATGGACGTCCAGGTCATAGCATTAAAATAGACATCCATCTCGCAATATGTCAAGATTTCCTGTTTGAATGAACAGCCATTTTACAAACTGGAATGTCCAAATTATGAATGATAAGAAGTTCTGAGAGAAGAGGACGTTTCTCTGGTAAGTGAACACTATTTTGCTTTGTGCTTTGGGAACTTCAAGATTGGGGTTTAAAGGAGGAATTGTAGGTTAGTGATAGGCAGAATAAAAATAGAAAAAAGCTAATTTTATCAACTAATCTCCATAGTCTTTCCCCCTTAGTGTTAAAAATTGAACTTTGTACCACAGCATTAACAGATAGCCTCTAGCAGGCACTGCAGTATCTAGTTTAGGTTAGGACCAGGCTGCTGGCATCGGCATTTAAAAAGGAGATAGAGCAGCTTTTAAACTAGAAACTAGGGGAAGGCTGACAATCGCTCAAAAGCACATGGTTCAGGATAAGGTATCTTTCAAAGATATCACCAAAACAGGGAAGATAGGTTGCAAAAGAGACCGTAGTAGATCAGGTGTCCTTAAATAAAAATAAGACAAAAGATTGCAAATTAATACTGTCAAGAATTGAGCATGATGTATATAGTAATAACAAACATAGTTTGAAATGTCTATATGCAAATGCCAGAAGCCTAAGAAATAAGATGGGAGAGTTAGAATATATTGCACTAAATGAAAAATTAGATATAATAAGCATTTCTGAGACCTGGTGGAAGGAGGATAACCAATGGGGAGGCTAACAAACTGGGGAACACAATAATAATGGGTGATTTCAATTACCCCGATATTGACTGGGTAAATGTAACATTGGGGCATGCTAGGGAGGTAAAATTCCTTGACAAAATCAAGGACTGCTTTATGGAGCAGCTGGTACAGGAGCTGACGAGAGAAGGAAAAATTCTAGACCTAGTCCTTAGTGGAGCGCATGATCTGGTGCGGGAAGTAATGGTGCTGGGGCTGCTTGATAACAGTGATCATAATATGATCGGATTTGATATTAGCTTTGAAGTAAGTATACACAGGAAATCCAATACGTTAGCATTTAACTTTAAAAAAGGAAACTATTATAAAATGAGAAGAATGGTGAAAAAAAACAGAGGATTGACTTTGAGGGCATGGTTTAAAAGTGAGGTGAAGAAAGCTATTAGGGCTAAAAGAAATCCTTCAGAAAATGGAAGAAGGAACCGACTGAAAATAATAAGAAACAGCATAAGGAATGTCAATTCAAATGCAAAGCGCTGATAAGGAAGGTAAAGAGGGACTTGGAAAAAAAGATTGCGTTGGAGGCAAAAACACACAGAGGGGCATAATCGAACGCGAACGCCCATCTCCATGGGCTTTTATGTCCGCGAAAGGGTATGTGAAGGGGCGGTTTGAACCGTATTTTCGAAAAAGATGGGCGTCCATCCTTCGTTTTGAAAATATGGGTTTTGTACGGACCAAATGCAATGGATTTGGTCCTTTCTGAGATGTGCAGCTTTTTTTTTTTTTGCGATAATGGAAACTAAAAACACCCAGCTTAGAAACGTCCTAATCCAAGCCATTTGGTCATGGGAGGGACAAATGTACTACTACTACTACTATTTAACATTTCTAGAGCGCTACTAGGGTTACGCAGCGCTGTACAATTTAACAAAGAGAGACAGTCCCTGCTCAAAGAGCTTACAATCTAATAGACAAGTGAACGGTCGGTCCGATAGGGGCAGTCAAATTGGGGCAGTCTGGATTCACTGAACGGTAAGGGTTAGGTGCCGAACGCAGCATTGAAGAGGTAGCCGTTGTATCGCTCCATGGTACGACCGCACCTGGAGTATTGTGTTCAGTACTGGTCTCCGTATCTCAAAAAAGATATAGTAGAATTGGAAAAGGTACAGCGAAGGGCGACGAAAATGATAGTGGGGATGGGACGACTTTCCTATGAAGAGAGGCTGAGAAGGCTAGGGCTTTTCAGCTTGGAGAAGAGACGGCTGAGGGGAGATATGATAGAAGTGTATAAAATAATGAGTGGAATGGATCGGGTGGATGTGAAGCGACTGTTCACGCTATCCAAAAATACTAGGACTAGAGGGCATGAGTTGAAGCTACAGTGTGGTAAATTTAAAACGAATCGGAGAAAATATTTCTTCACCCAACGTGTAATTAGACTCTGGAATTCATTGCCGGAGAACGTGGTACGGGCGGTTAGCTTGACGGAGTTTAAAAAGGGGTTAGATAGATTCCTAAAGGACAAGTCCATAGACCGCTATTAAATGGACTTGGAAAAATTCCGCATTTTTAGGTATAACTTGTCTGGAATGTTTTTACGTTTGGGGAGCGTGCTAGGTGCCCTTGACCTGGATTGGCCACTGTCGGTGACAGGATGCTGGGCTAGATGGACCTTTGGTCTTTCCCAGTATGGCACTACTTATGTACTTATGTACAAAGACTTGAAGACGGGCAGGGAGGGGGCTTGGCGTAAGGGCTCAGGAAGGTTGTTCCAAGCATAGGGTGAGGCGAGTCAGAATGAGCGGAGCCTGGAGTTGGCGGTGGTGGAGAAGGGTATTGAGAGGAGGGATTTATCCTGTGAACGGAGGTTACGGGCGGGAACGTAAGGGGAGATGAGGGTAGAAAGATAGTGAGGGGCAGCAGACTGAGTGCATTTGTAGGTAAGAAGGAGAAGCTTGAATTGAATGTGGTATCTGATCGGAAGCCAATGTACAACAGTACCATAGCTTTTAGGGGTGAAGGGGGCAAGTACATGTAGGTACAGTGGGTACAGTGGGTTTTAGAGGCCTCCCATTTACCACCACAAGTGGGGGGGATGGGCCTGGGTCTGCCTGCCTGAAGTGCTCTGCAGTACCCACTAAAAGTGCTCCAGGGACAGGACTTGTTGCTGCTGTATAACCTTGGCACACCAGTCCACACCTGAAGACTAATGTTGCTGAAAACGTCCTTTATTTGAATAAGCACGTTTACTCACAGTTAACTGCAGATCAGAGGTTGTGCCCCACTGGCAAAGAGTCTCCCTGGTACTGAGATTAGCAGTAGGTCAGAGCTGGCAGAATGGTGTACAATGCCCACTTTCAGTAACGTGGGTAACACATGAAAGGGAGCTAAAACTGGCTTACAAAAATGGCCACTACCGCATGGACTACCAGAAACACAACAGGGCACACTCTGACCCAGTAAGTAGGGGGAAAAGCACCATGGGAGTAGAGCCTACCAACTACCAACATCGTGAGCATTGAACACAAGCTAGTGGAATCACGGAGCCCACTACCCTACACCCACCACAATGCATTGCTGATGTGACTCTGCAGTGCGCATAACAGAAAAGGGGTCACACTCACCTGAGAGCCACATCAGAACCAGGGAAAAGCTGTTACAGGATAGAACACATTCTGCTGTCATGGAGGTGGGTACATCATTTGAGGCTGGCATAGAGGCTGGGAAAAAAACTTTGTAAAGTGGTTTTTTTTTGGTGGGAGAGGGTTAGTGACAACTGGGGGAGTCAGGGGTGGTCATCCCGATTCCCTCCAGTGGTCATCTGGTCATTTATGGCACCTTTTTGGGACTTGTTCGTGAAAAAACAGGGTCCAACAAAATTGAACCAAATTCGTCTTTTTTCGATTATCAGCCGAGGATGCCCATCTCTCCTCGGCCGATAACCACACCCCAGTCCCGCCTTCACCACGCCTCCGACATGCCCGTTTCCACAACAGATTGCAGTTGAAGATGACCAAAATCGGCTTTCGATTATACCGATTTGGGCGCCCATGGGAGAAAGACGCCCATCTCCCGATTTGGGTTGAAATATGGGCGTCTTTCTCTTTCGAAAATAAGCTGGATAGTAAATTATTTTTTAGGTATATTAAAAGCAGGAAGCTGGCAAAAGAATCGGTTAGATTGGGGTAAAAGGGGTGATCAGGGAAGACAAAGCCATAGCAGAGAGATTAAATGAATTCTTTGCTTCAGTCTTCACAGAGGAAGATTTGGGAGAAATACCAGTGCCAGAGATGGTATTCAAAGCTGATGAGTCAGAGAAACTGAATGAAATCTCTATAGACCTAGAGGATGTAATGGGGCAATTTGCCAAATTGAAGAGTAGCAAATCTCCTGGACCGGATGATATTGATCCCAGAGTACTGATAGAACTGAAAAATGAACTTGCGGAACTATTGCTAGTAATATGTAATTTATCCTTAAAATTGAGTGTGGTACTGGAAGATTGGAGAGTCTGATGTTGGTGCCCAGCAAAATGGTAGAGACTATTATAAAGAACAAAATTACAAAGTATATTCAAAAGCATGGATTAATGAGACAAAGCCAACATGGATTTAGTGAAGGGAAAGCTTGCCTCACCAATCTGCTGCATTTCTTTGAGGGGGTGCACAGACATGTGGATAAGGGTGAGCCGGTTGATATTGTGTATATGGATTTTCAGAAGGCATTTGACAAAGTACCTCATGAAAGACTGAAGGGGAAATTGGAGAGTCATAGGATAGGAGGTACTGTCCCTTTGTGGATTAAAAACTGGTTAAAAGAAGACAGAGAGTTGGGTTAAATGGTCAGTATTCTCAATGGAGAAGGGTAGTTAGTGGAGCTCCCCAGGGGTCTGTGCTGAGACCGCTGCTTTTTAACATATTTATAAATGATCTAGAGATGGGAGTAACTAGAGAGGTAATTAAATTTGCTAATGATACAAAGTTATTCAAAGTTGTTAAATCACAAGAGGATTGCGAAAAATTACAAGAGGATCTTACGAGACTGGGAGACTGAGCATCCAAATGGCATATGATGTTTAATGTGAGCCAGTGCAAAGCGATCCATGTAGGAAAGAGGAACCCAAACCATAGCTATGTAATGCAAGGTTTCCCCATTAGGAGTCACCGACCAGGAAAGGGATCTAGGTGTTATTGTTGATGATACGTTGAAACCCTCTGCTCAGTGTGCGGTGGTGATTAATAAAGCAAATAGGATGTTAGGTATTATAAGGAAAGGAATGGAAAACAGAAATGATGTTATAATGCTTTTGTATCACTCCATGGTGTGACCGCACCTCGAATATTGTGTGCAGTTCTGGCCACCGCATCTGAAAAAAGATATATTGGAATTAGAAAAGGTACAGAGAAGGGTGATAAAAATGATAAAGGGGATGGGACGACTTCCCTATGAGGAAAGGCTAAAGCGACCTGGGCTCTTCAGCTTGGAGAAGAGACAGCTGAGGGGAGATATGATAGAGGTCTATAAAATGAGTGGAATGGAACAGGTAGACGTGAATCGATTGTTTACTCCTTTCAAAAATACTAGGACTAGGGGGCACACAATGAAGGTACAAAGTAGTAAATTTAAAACAAATCAGAGAAAATATTTCTTCACTCAACATGTAATTAAACTCTGGAATTCGTTGCCAGAGAATGTAGTAAAAGCCGTTAGCTTAGTGGGTTTCAAAGAGGTTTTGATAGCTTCCCTAAAGAAAAGTCCATGAACCATTATTAAAAAGGACTTGGGGAAAATCCACTGTTATTTCTAGGATAAGCAGCATAAAATATATTGTACTGTTTTGAGATTTTGCCAGGTACTTGTGACCTGGATTGGTCACTGTTGGAAACAGGATGCTGGACTTGATGGACCTTCAGTCTGTTCCAGTATGGCAATACTTATGTACTTATGATGCAGGTGCTTAGTCACTGAAACACGTCCCGTGTCAGGCCCTTCCAATAAAGAACCTTTTATCCTGTTCCTGAAGGTCCACTTCTGCTTTCTTTTTTTTTTGGTTTACTTTGATCTCTTGTTGTACCTGGAACCCTCTCTTTCTATCCTATTCAAAGTTATACGTGGCATTGAAAACTAGAATGACAGAACATCGATTTTGTTTGGGAAAAGATGCCCCAATGGTTTTACATTGTGATTAATTTCTGCCATGATTTTGAGAACTTACAATGTTTTGTGATCAATCAAGTGAACTTAAGGGGCGATGATAGGGGTAAAAAATGATTACAATTAGAGCAAGGTTGAATTTTTAAACTACATTCAGTTCAACCATCGGATCTCAACATTAATGTGCATTGGAAATTCTTTTTGTAAATTCAGATTTTGTCTGTGCCCCCGACTTTAAAAGTAGAGTTATATGTGATTGGCTGGCAAACTTTATAACTGACAAGCTCAGCAACCTGTGAAATGATGGAAGTTTTCTCTGAGTTGTTGATTGGATAAAATTTATCGGCATCTGGGCTAAATATCAGGTGCCATTTTGAAAATTCAGGAAATGAAAGCTTTGTATTAGAAGTGAGTGTTTAGGGGGGTTCTAAACATGGCTGCTCTCAGTATGGATGTGTAGAGCACTGTCTCCTGCCAGCTATTTCTCTGAATTACCATTATAACAGCTGATCTATTGACATCAAGGCACCATGTCGTCTAAATCCACTAGGATTGAGGGCTCTACTGTACATTCAGCATCAAAAAGAAATAAAATCGACCTCTCTGTGCCCAAGAAAGCCCTGCAGTCGCTACTGGCTGGTGGCAAAATGGATCTCCTCACTGATGATATTAAAGCGCTGCATGCTTTGATGAAACAAAACCTCGATGCCACTTGAGAGATTAAATTGGAGCTAGCATTAATCGCTACTCAGCTAGTCCAATTTAATGCTAGAATTGAATTCTTGGAGGATCGTATGTCTGTCTGCTCACGACTCTCTCCACCAGGAAATGGATTGCAAAATAAATAAAATTGATTTTCTACAACGGGAGTTGGAAAATATGTCTAATCAAATGATGAGGAACAATATATGTAAATTAGGTCTGCCTGAATAGTCGGAGGGTAAGGATATTGTTCAATTTCTACAATCGTTTCTGGCTAACATCATTAATCTCCCAATAGAATAGGCTTACCGTGTTACGTTCAGGCCCGCCCCTAGGACAAATTATCTGAGGCCAATAATCGCCTCTTTTCGCAGGCATGATCAGCTGTTGCTATTGAATGCCTCCCAGGCCAAATCTCTGTTGATGTATGCTGGAGCAAAGATATTTCTGGTGCCTGATTTTTCTAAAGAAACGTAAGCAATTCTTAGACATGTGCCCCAGGCTCAAAGCTATTGGTGCTCAGTACAGTCTTCTCTATCCTGCTGTTATGAGAGTAACTTTTCATAATAACACCAAGCACTATAGCGATCCTGCTGAACTGCAAAAGTTCTTGGATGAGAGTGCCATGAGATAGTGTTGTGGACATCGGGTGCTATCATTGTGCTACCTTTCTTTTTGTGTTCCCTTTAAAATTTAAGAATGGCAGTTTAAAGGTTTGTTATATATTAATAGTAACTATTACTATTCTCATTTTCTCACTATAATTTAAGGGAACATTTCCTTTGGTAAATGCTTTTAATTATCTCATTCGTGAAGATTTTTTGAGGATTCTTGATAATTAATTTTTGGTGTTATATTTATCTGTATCCTGGTTTCTCTTTGGCTGGCTCAGACTCTCTATCTGAGTCTATTCTGGTCACATGTACCCCACAATGCGATATTTTCTCTCTTTATTTACTGTGCAAACAGTTTCTTTCTTTCTTTTTTATTTCAGATTAGTACCCCATTTTTAAAAATTATTATTTATTTTGAGGACCCTGCTTTTCGCAACTATTTGCAATCTTCCCCTCATGCAATTATATACTGGCTCATCCAACTAAAATCAGAATTTTACACTATCAATGCTGAATATACGAGTCTTATCCCTTAATATTAAAGGGATCTCTATTCCCATCAAGCGAAAAAAACTTCTTCTCTACTTGAAAAAGAAAAACTCTGACATCTGCTTCTTGCAAGAAACTCATTTAGATACGCATGAGGGGTCCAAACTTTTAAGTAAACGGTTTGACCAATGTTTCATTAGTCCAGCAAAAGGCTGGAAATGATTGTAAGCTCTTTGAGCAGGGACTGTCTTTCTTCTATGTTTGTGCAGCGCTGCGTACGCCTTGTAGTGCTATAGAAATGCTAAATAGTAGTAGTAGTAGTAGTAATGTCATTACACTTATAAGAAAATCCCTACCCTTTCAATTAACTTCTCATATCACTGATAGTGATGGTAGATGGTCCCGACTGGAAGGCACTCTAGAGGATAAACCCATAATATTAATTAATGTTTATGCTCCCAACACTGATGACCCTAATTGTTTCCACAAAATTAACACCTCTGGTACAACTGCTCTTGCTTGTCATACCATAATTGGAGGGGATTTCAATTTTCCTATTGATCCTTATATGGACAGATCTTCAAACTGCAGACCTGCTAAACTCAAGGTTAGAAACTCACTCAACACTCTTATGAAATCCAATGGATGGTCCGACCTGTGGAGATTAGTCTACCCAACTTCCAGGGAATACTCCTTTTTCTCCGCTCCACATCGCACTTATTCAAGAATTGACTATCTTCTGGGCACCAAAGACCTGATTCCTATGCTAACTGCTGCTCAGCTACATGAGATATCTATTTCTGATCATGCAGCAGTATCCTGTGATTTCAGTTGGTCTCATACGAAAACAAAATCCATTTTTTGGAGACTTAACACCTCACTGCTTTCAGACTCAGCATTTCTACTGCACATCTCTCAGAAATCGTCTGAATTTTCCTCATATATTACACTATGGGAAGCCTTTAAGACTTATGTGAGAGGTGAAGTAATTGGTTATGTAGCCCATTGTCGTAAAACCAACAATACTCTTATTAATAATCTTGAAGGGGGAAGTCGTCATCTTGAAATGTCTCTCTACACATCTTCATCTAGAGTTCTAATTCAAAAACTCAGAAACCTCAAAATGCAATATAACTCCATTTTGTCAATTATCACTAGTGCCATCACATTTAGACAAAATGCTATCTACTATACAGAATCATATAAGGCTGGTAAATTACTTGCATCTTACCTCAAAGGCAAGAAAACTAAGCAACGCTTAGCATCGATTCTGTCACCCACAGGAGCCTCCCTGACTTCCTCACCTCAAATTCTCAAGGCCTTTCATTCATTTTATTCAACGTTGTATTTCTCAGATTGTATGGTTCATGACTATGAAATCTCTAATTTCCTCTCTTCATTGAGCCTACCTCACCTCTCTGAGCAACAAATCAGTCAACTTAGTCAACCCATCACTCAAGGCAAGATAGTATCTGCAGTTAAAGCACTGTCTTCATCTAAAGCACCAGGTCCTGATGGGCTGCCAGTGGAGTTCTACAACTCATTCTTGTATTCTATCTCATCATGCTTGCTATCTTACTATCAAGAACTATTGGCTTCATTTTCAACAGGTCACTTCTTAGATGCTATCATTGTAGTACTTCAGAAGCCTAATAGAGACTGTACCCTTGTAGAGAACTACAGACTTATTTCTTTGCTAAATGCTGATTACAAGGTATATGCGAAGATCTTGAGCTGTAGAATGGAGGTCATTCTCCAATCACTTATACATAGAGATCAAGCTGGTTTTGTAAAGCATAGGTTTGGTGCTGATAACACCAGATTATTGTGTCATCTCATCCACTCCGCTCGGTCTATGGAATACCCTATTTTATCTGTTTCCTTGGATGCTGAAAAAGCCTTTGACTGGGTGGAGTGGAAGTATCTGTTTGGTGTGCTTGAGCATATTGGGTTTCCTGAACCCTTTCTGCGTATGATACACCTGTTATATTCGCGACCAACTGCACGAATAGTAGCCAATGGTGTGTTTTCTGCCTCATTTGAATTGCATAGAGGTACCAGACAAGGCTGCCCCATCTCTCCCTTACTGTTTAACTTAGCGCTTGAGTCCCTTTTGGTAGCTATTCGGAACTCTGACAAAATTGCTGGTGTATTGATGGGGAGAGAGGAGTTGCTGATGATATAATGTTATATCTTACCAACCCTAAAGCGTGTTTAAATGCACTTATTCAGCTAATTTTTCATTTTTTAAAATTATCTGGTTATAAAATAAATTGGGACAAAACTGAGCTCATGCCTTTAAATGATGCCTGTACCCCTTTCACAATACCTGGTTATCCCCTTAAATGGGTAGTCTCCTCTATCAAGTATTTGGGTGTTCTTTTTGATAGAGACATTCACACTACTATAAAAATTAACTCAGATAGAATTGCTGTCAAGGTTGAGAATTCCCTTTCGTCCTGGTCCCCACTCAATTTAACTTGGTGGGGTAGACTTGATTCTATTCAAATGATGGTAGTTCCTAAAATCACATATGCTTTAAGTATGATTCCTCTCCTATTTGCTGTTGCTTTCTACAGAAAGATGGAAAAGCTACTCTAGTTTTTTATGGAATTCAAAATCACCTAGAATTTCCCTAGGAAAGCTAAAACTATCTAAATTACAGGGTGGAGTAAGATTCCCTGATCTCCTATCCTATCATAAAGCATTTATTATTCGTCAGGGTCTGGAATGGATTGCCCCCTTTAATGCAGATCTCCTACACAGATGGATGTTATTGGAGCAATCCGTAATAGATCCTTTAATACACTCTTAATTAGTAGGTATGCAGCTTCCCAAACGTATTGCCTCTAACCCCATCATCAACACTACTCATAGTCTATTGTCCTCGTTTGACAAGTTATTAAATATTCCTTGGTCATCTACATTATGTATGCCCATTTGGAACAACCCTAAATTTACAATTGGTAGAAAACAAGTCTCCTGGTCTCACTGGCAACGCATAGGTATATGGAATCATAGACACTTTGTTGATTTAAATAATCACACCTGGAAATTGTTTTCAGCTATGAAGGTTGAATTTTCCTTACTAAATTCTCAATTCTACCAATGGTTACAACTTAATTCCATGCTGAAAAAAAAGCAAAGTGCAAATTGATAAGATGCATCATTCCCCTGAGCTTATTGTTTTAGTTAAAAGTCTTCGGTCTACAAGACGTGTTGCATCGCATGTTTATACTTTCCTTTTAAGTAAATCTCCCATTACAAGTCTGGGTCTGCATAGGTGTTGGGAAGAGGATATCCAACAATCTATCTCAGATAAAAGTTGGAAGCAGATATGGAAATCGCTGTTTAAATGTTCCAAGTCTGCTGCCATTTCTTTACACATAGACCACTATGGACGCCCCTCAGGTCGCATGCAATTAACCCTTGCATTCCCAGTTTATGTTGGTCTTGTCATGCCCAGCAAGGTACTATTAAACATCTTATTGTTGAGTGTGTATGTATTAAAACATTCTGGAATGACATATGGCTCACTTTAACAGAAGTGTTTCATTTTACTGGTCCTATATTATATAAATATGCGTTGCTTAGATATCAATGTTTTGGATCTACGTTAAACCTAAATGAATGAATGCTTGTTAATACCTTGTTCACTTTAGCCTTGAAGGTCGTTTTCATGCACTTTGAACCAAGACACACATCAAGACTTGTGGAATCTAGTGTTTCAAATTTATAAATATGAAACATTCCTTGCTAAAAAATCACTTCGTTTTGCCTTGTACAAGGAGAAGTGATCTTTGTTACTAACTTATTTTAAAGATGCATGCTGAGAAGTGTTATACATAAATTCCCGCCCCCCTTTTTTATGTTCTTTGCGTATGTACATTTTTATTATTTTTTTAACTTTGAATTTTTATTGAAATAACATCTCAAACATAACAACGAGCCATTGGCTCCTGCACATGACAATGCAACAATTTAATTTTTATTTTAACATTATGCGTATAACCCTTTTATCCCCCCTATTCCCCCCACCCTTCCCCCTCCCCCTCCCCCACTAACCCCTCAACAACTGATTATAACACTGGTTTGTTCTATGCTGTTCTTCTGTAAATTAAATCAATAAAAATACTAAGACTGAGAAGTGAGCGTTTAGTTATGTGTAAGTGCAGTGGGAAACCAGAAAAAGAAATACTTTTTAGAACCCGGGTTCTGTATAATTTCTTTCTTGTGTTAATATCTTTTTCTAATTTTTATTCACCTATTTTTTTCAGAAAATTGACTGTGACAGCATTCGGTGGTTCCTGAAGAAGACTTCTTGAAACGGCGAACTCTGTTGAGCCGCCGTCATTTTTTTTAAAGCTATGTTGCTGCGTTCATGAAGTATACAGCTTACGTTTAAGATTTCATTGAAGTGATGATTTACAAAAAAAGAATGCAAAAATAGATTTAATAAAATGCTTTTGGGATGAGAGGAAGGGAGGTTTTTTTTTTGACTCATGATGGGATCATTCAGCTAAAAATAATCTTTGAATGTGCAGCTGAGAATCTGAAGTCTTTTCCTCCCTTTTTAATACATTTAAGCTATCCTTCCTGTTTGCGATAGCAATTGATTGAAAGATTATAACACCAATAGGACTTGCATTTATCACAGTGTGATTATATCAATTAGCTAGTCCAACAGCCATTTTGATAAGTGAGTGTCAAAGATTATTCCACAAACATTGCCTGTATTGGAGGGTGGCAAGAAGGAAACAACTGCTGAAGAAAGGCCATATGATATGCAGCAGGCCATTCATAAACAAACATTTAGGGAATCATGCACACAAGTGGGAGAAGGTCTTGTGGTCTGATGAGACCAAAATGGAACTTTTTGGTCTCAGCGTCAAGTGATATGTGTAGTGTAAAACAAACATAGCACATCATTGTGCTAACACCATCTTTACAGTAAAACATAGTGTTGGAAGCATTTCGCAGAAGCAGGCGGCTTGTAAGGATCAAAGGAAAAATGGATGGTGGACTGTTTCAGTCTTGAATAGAACTGGGACTGGAGGCAAGACTTACCTTTTTGCAGGATAATTACCCTAAGCATACAGCAGAAGGACCACATAATGTGACTTAGCAAGAGCAAAGCAAATGTTTCTGAATGACTGTTAATCCCAGATCTAAAAATATGTGGCAAGACTTGAAGATTTCAGTCTACAGATGGCCTTCAGCCAACTTGAAAGGGCATGAGCTATTCTGCCAAGGAGAATGGGCAAAAACTGCACCATCCCATTGTGCAAAGCAGGTAGACACTCATTTCAAATGACCTGGCTATTATTGCTGCTACAGGAACTCTCACTAAGTATTGCATTAAGGGGTGTGAAGACTACAGCGCAGGGTGCCAAACTCAATTTTTATTAATAGTAAATCCTTATTGTCATCTGACTAGTCGCAAAGATTTTACAATTGATAATATAACCTATTCTCACCAATGAAAATCTTAGGGGTTATAATTGATCAGTTTTTATCCTTAGAAAGTCACATCTCAAATGTTGTCTCTAGTTCCTACAATATGCTTTGGAAACTAAAGAGATTGCGATCATTTTTCATAAGACCAGTCTTCTGTACCTTAACCCCAGTCTCTTGTTCTAACAAAAATCTACTAGTGTAATTCAATCCATGCTGCAATTACATGCAGCCTTCTTAAGAAACTGCAAACTGTTCAAAACATGGCTGCTCGTCTAATTTGTAAATCACCGTGCTTTGCTAAATCTACCCCACTCCATAATCTACACTGGTTACATATAAAGCGCAGAATTTGGTTTATGTTATGTGCATTGGTCCATCAAATTTTATTTGGTATGTCCCTGTCCTATATGAATGAACTAATTGATTTACCTCCACTACTAAACAATCCACAATGCTAACTTTTCTTATTAATGCAACAAAATCTGGAATTCTCTTTCTAAACAAATTAGATATACTAATGATTATGGGTTATTTCATAATTTATTGAAAACTTACCTTTTTAGCTCAGTCTTTAACAATGCTAGAACTCAGTGCTGAATATTATTTAGTTCCTTATATTTCACTTATTCCTCACGCCCCACTGAATTTGCCCCTATCACTTCCTATATAATATTTTTATGATGTATTCTTTAAATGTAATTCTAATTTATTTCTTTTCTTTTTAAATTTATATTGTAAGCCAAATTGAACCTGAGCACCATAAATGCCATAAATAAATAAACAAATAAATAAACTTTAATATTGACTCGTAATGATAATAAAGCCGCAGGCTGGCTGACTGGGGGGAATGTGTATGATCCTCCTTGGATGTTGTGGATGACTTGGGGGGAGAGGGGTTGGCTAATTGAGTTGGAAAAGGATAACAAATACTGGGGACAAACAGGTTTATTTTCGAAAGAGAAGGACATCCATCTTTCGACACAAATCGCAAGATGGACGTCCTTCTCACAGGGTCGCCCAAATCGGCATAATTGAAAGCTGATTTTTGGCATCCTCAACTGCTTTCCATTGTGGGAACGACCAAAGTTCATGGGGGCATGTTGGAGGCATAGTGAAGGCGGGACTGGGACGTGCCTAACACATGGGCGTCCTCGACCGATAATAGAAAAAAGAAGGGCATCCCTGACGAACACTTGGACGACTTTACCTGTTCCTTTTTTTCTTATGACCAAGGCACAAAAATGTGCCCTAGATGACCAGATGACCACCAAAAAGAACCGGGGATGACCTCCCCTTACTCCCCTAGTGGTCACTAACCCCCTCCCACCCTCAAAACAAGTTTAAAAATATTTTTCCAGTCTCTATGCCAGCCTCAAATATCATACCTAGCTCCATGACAGCAGTGTGCAGGTCCCTGGAGCAGTTTTAGTGGGTACAGTGCACTTCAGGCAGGTGGACCCAGGCCCATCCCCCCTACCTGTTACACCACAAACCCACTGTACCCACATATAGGTGCCTCCCTTCACCCATAAGGGCTATGGTAGTGGTGTACAGTTGTGGGGAGTGGGTTTTGGGGGGCTCAGCACACAAGGTAAGGGAGCTATGCACCTGGGAGCAATTTCTGAAGTCCACTGCAGTGCCCCCTAGGGTGCCCGGTTGGTGTCTTGGCATGTGAGGGGGACCAGTGCTGTACAAATGCTGGCTCTTCCCATGACCAAATGGCTTGGATTTGGTTGTTTCTGAGATGGGCGTCCTCGGTTTCCATTATTGCCGAAAATCGGGGACGACCATCTCTAAGGACGACCATCTCTAAAGTCGACCTAAATTTCACGATTTGGGCGTCCCCGACCGTATTATCGAAATGAAAGATGGACGCCCATCTTGTTTCGATAATATGGATTTCCCCTCTCCTTCGCTGGATGTCCTGCGAGGACATTCTCAGGAAAACATGGGCACCCCTTTCGATTAGGCCCCTCAAAGTCAACCACAAAGCCTCTCAGTTGTCTGGGCACCTCTTTTTAAAGACATGGAGTGGCTCCTATGAATGCGTCAGTAATCAAACTAAAAATGTATTTGTTCTAGGCCACTGCTACATAAAACCTAGGTACCGTCAGGAAATACTTTTTCACAGAAAGGACAGACTTCTGTGGTCTGTGTCCCACAAATGGCAAAAGACAGATGAACATCAAGTCTGTATGTCACTTTATTATTATATACTGTGAGTGAAGGTGTTGTGCATCTCAAGGCGGGAGAGGAAGACATCTTAGTGTTGGAATTAGCAAGTTAAATACTGTTAGCAATACTTCTGGTTTTAAGATATATTGTTCTAAGACTGCATTATATTTAACTGCCTATTTGTGCTTGGCATGATGGCAAATTGCCAATCAGTATTTAATCATGAATGACTATTATCTGCACAGAGTGGCGGGTGCGGCTTTGGCTGCCTCGTTGGACAGACTCAACGGACCGTGAATGTCTTTATCTGCTGTCATTTACTGGGTTACTCTTTTACTGTGTATGGGTACAACAGTTAAATGGATCTACATTTTTATTGAAGCAACTAAGCAGTTTCCCAGTCCCACACAAGGATTACAGGGCACCTTCCTTATGCATGAATCATAGGAATTCAGTGGCCCAAACATAACCCCTCCCCTCCATACATACACACCTCTTTTCACTCACTCACATGTGCAGACACATTTGCATAGACCGATTCAAACTAAACAATGTGTAGACATTTTCCACCCCCTCAAACACAACACGTTTTTTTTCAAAAGTGAATGTTAATGTGTATGTTATTTTTTTGTGAGCCTACTAACTAAACTCTATTAGCACCTACACTGTCCCTGCAGACATTCCCACCAACCACTCAAATCCACTCTGTTACACACCAACCCAAATCCACCAATCAAACATGTAACTCACTGATATACAGACTTGCACATACAGAACCTACTTGTAGAAATTTCTCACTCATTCAAAACAAAATACACTTGGTCACTCAGTATCCATGCAATCTCACTCTCACACACCTGTCAGATCCACTCAATCGTATATACTGTTACACTTACATACATCAGACTGATGATGTACGCACATGGGCTTAGAAGTTGGAGATGGGAGCTGTGGGTAAGGGAACAAGGTCTATAACTGTCTCCTCTCAACATCTCATTTTTTCCTTAACATATCTTTATCCTAGACACATTTACTCTCAGGACTCCCCAGATCACCTCCCCAAGACAAAACCATTAATCCCCACTCCTTCATCCATGCACATCCCTTCACTTTCCTCTCCTAGGTTCATCCCCTTTCTGTCTACCAACGCTCACCCTTTACTGTTTCCTCTTTCCAGACTCAGTCATTCATCCACTTCTCTCTTCTCTAACCCCAAGGTCCAGCATCACCACTCTCTCTTCCCTACTCCACAGTCCAGCTGTCTCCCTCTATTTTCCCTCCCAGTGGTCCCAGACCTACCAAGTCTCCCGCATTCAGCGGGAGACTCCCGCTTTGGCGGGTCATCTCCTGCAATCTCGCCAAAGCGGGAAAGTCTCCCACTGAGATGATCCTCTGCTGCTGCCGCATCTCTGTGAGCAGCCTCAGCAAAAGAAGAAAACGAAGCACGGGGCCATAGCAGCCTTCAGGAATGCGTTGTCGGTTCTGCTGTCCTCAGCCCCCGCTGATGTCAATTTCCTGTTCCGGGGGCAGAAGACCGGCAGACTGACAGTGCATGCCTGAAGGCCACTTCGGCCCCGCACTTCATTTTCTACTTTTGCTGAGGCTGCTCACAATGGCAGCGTATAGAAGGGATGCAGCTGAGCTCCCTGGCTGACAGGAGTTAGCAGCCATTTGGGTGCCTGGGGAACTAAGGTACGGGGAAACAAAAAATGCTGGGGTGGAGGAGAATACAAAAAAAGATTTTGATTGGAAGGGGAGGAGGAAGAAAGAGTGTGTCAGTGTGTATGTTGCATGGAGGGGGGAGAGAGGTCAAAGATGTTGGATGGGGATAGAAAAAAGGTGAGACACTGGATGAGAGAGGAAGAGAGAGGAGATGGATGAAAGGAGGGAGACACTGGACAGAAGTTGGAGAGCGAGGGGAGATGTTGGATGGAAGGGAGAGAGAGGGGGGACATGCTGGATGGAGGTGAGAGGGGAGAAGCTGGATGGAAAGAAAGAAAGAAGAGTGGGGATGCTAGATAGAAGAGGTGTACAGAGAGAGAGATGAATGGAAAGATGGTGGGAGAAAGAAGGGACATGGAAAATGGCAGGGGAGAGACAAGCTACTACTACTACTTAACATTTCTAAAGCGCTACTAGGGTTACACAGCGCTGTACAATTAAACAAAGAAGGACAGTCCCTGCTCAAAGGAGCTTACAATCTAAAGGGCGAAATGTCAAGTTGGGGCAGTCTAGAATTCCTGAATAGAGGTAAATGGGGGAGAAGGTAGGGGAGCAAGGGGGAGACCCTGGCTGGTCAGATGGAGAGAGAAAGAGGAAAAATGCTAAAAAACAGGGGACAGAAAGAGGGAAGATGCTGGATGGAAGAGCAGGAGAGAATGAGGGAAGGTGCTGGATGGAAGGATAGGGAGAGAAGAGGAGACACTGGATGGAAGGATGCAGAGAGAAAGAGGTGGAGGGACACTGGAAGGATGGGAAGAGAAAGAGGGGAGTTGCTGGATAGAAAGAGGGAGAGAATAGAGTTTAATTTAATAGCCTTGTTTTAAACGCTGGCTGTGGCATTTAAATTATTCATGGATTTTCAGTGCCGCTATCTGGAAGTGAGCAATGCTGAATGTCTATGCAGAGTGGAAAGTGCCACCACTCTCTGGATAGGCACAATATTGAAACTGCTATCCAGACAGCTCGTTTGATAAATTTAAGATAACATTTTTTTCTGTCCAAACTTTATCCTGGTAGTTCTTCTGACAGCGGTTTGAATATCAGAACAGCAAGAAGGAAGCACTATGGGCCTCAAAAACCTTTATTAAAAGACCTGACAAAGGACATGTTTTGACAGTATGCCTGTGTAACCCAGGTCTCACCAACCAGCTCAGTTCTGACTGACCCGGGCCACAAAAAGAAACTCCTTTCATACGCAACTCACTCTGCACATACAGTTCAATCTATCTCACTTGCGCTTTATCAGACTGGATCCGGATAAAGATCTGGAAGGCCACAGGATGTTAAGTTGGGCTTTATCCTGAGTATCCTTAACTGTCCAGGAGTAGGCTCTTCATTCTCTCTCTCACGAGGGATACTCGTCACACCAAAGAGTTATCTTTTATGCAAACTTTATTGAACTCTGCAACAGGCAGTAAATCCGAACTCCATAAATCCTTATGTACTATTACTACTACTACTATTTAACATTTCTAAAGCGCTACCAGGGTTGCGCAGCGCTGTACAATTAACAAAGAAGAACAGACCCTGCTCAAAGGAGCTTACAAACTAAAGTTAGCATGTGATTTAAGAGGTTTTCTGTCCATCCAAGGCCATTTGGTATAGTCTTATCCACTAAATTAAATGGCTTCTTATAGCACATCCCAAAACATATATACGTATCTACAACTCCTCTAGTTCATCACCCATCAATTTGGGCTGTATAATCCAAGGCTGCGCTGGTAGCTGTAGTTGTCACCAGCAAACTCCTCCATGATCAGAGCTCCTTATCTGTCCTCTCCTTCAGAGTTGCACTTCACTGATCTGTACCCTTTGGCCTTGAATAGGTTCTTCTCTATTCCTGCTTGTGAGCAAGGCTCCCCTTGCACACCCAGAGCACTCCTCTCAAACAATTACTGCCTTTGGCTGACAATAACACCCCTTAACTCAGCCTTAGGTTATCCGGCCTTTCCAGGATACCCCCTCTCCTCTAAGGGTCCTGGCGGGAGTGAATACAACCAAAGACCTTGGGCACTCCCTATCCAGAACATTTGTTAACTCTACCTCCTCCTCTGAGACTTATGCCAGGAACCCACAACCCTGGGTTGGATCCTGTACCTCCCACAACTCCAGAACCCTCCTCTCAGAGACTCTGGAGCAATTTCTCAGATGATTCTTAGTAATCCCCATTATAATGGGGGATTACACCTGCTTCAGGGGTCAGCTTTTGTTCTTGTTCCAAAGATAAATGATCCAATAATTTGTAATCCAATATCTATTCAATTGAACAGTAGTAAGAAATAGCATGTATAAAACATAAAAAGCTTTCAGTGGTGATGTGCCCAACTCACAGTGGTTTGAATATCAACACGTTCCAGATAACTGCCAGCTCCATTCTTGTGCCACCCACATACTACCCCAGAACTATCCAGATAGTGCTGTTGAACATCTAGGGCCAGCGCTGGCTAAGGGAAATATTTGGGTAATGGTGGTAGTTATCTGGATTTTTCCCTTTGAATATTAACTTGGGGGAGGGTTGGCGGCAGGAGGGTGGGTCGAGAGGGTCATCGTCAGGGGGGTCCAGGACCAAATCTGCGGGGCCCAGGCCCCCATGGCCCCACGTAGCTACACCCCTATTTGCTGCATGCCCATTTCATGTGGGAGCACTTACTGCCACCCATTGAGGTGACGGTAAGAGCTCCTGTGCTACCCCGGCGTTAACTGGGCAGTGCCACGCACTGCCGAGTATACACCGGTGCTACAAAAATATTTTTGTAGTGCCGCAAATTACAACTACCACCAGGCTCCCTACAACTGTACACCACTACCATAGCACTTATAGGTGAAGGGGGGCACCTACATGTGGGTACAGTGGGTTTGTGGTGGGTTTTGAAGGGCTCACATTTACCACCACAAGTGTAACACGTGGTGGGGGGGGGGGGATGGGCCTGGGTCCGCCTGTCTGAAGTGCACTGCACCCACTAAAACTGCTGCAGGGACCTGCATTCTGCTGTCATGGAGCTGGGTATGATATTTGAGGCTGGCATAGAGGTTGGAAAAGATATTTTTAAACATTTTGTTTGAGGGTGGGAGGGGGTTAGTGACCACTGGGGGAGTAAGGGGAGGTCATCCCTGATTCCCTCCGGTGGTCATCTGGTCATCTAGGGCACATTTTTGTGGCTTGGTCGTAAGAAAAAAAGGAACATGTAAAGTCATTCTGTTCATCAGGGACACCCTTCTTTTTTCCATTATCGGTTGAGGACGCCCATTTGTTAGGCATGCCCCAGTCCCGCCATCGCTACGCCTCCGACACCCCCCCATGAACTTTGGTCATCCCCACGACAGAAAGCAGTTGAGGACGCCCAAAATCGGCTTTCGATTATGCGATTTGTGCTGAAAGATGGGCGCCCTTCTCTTTCGAAAATAAGCCTGCTAGCGTACTCGAATGTCATAATCTGCTCATGTGGGAAAAACCAAATGGATGGTAAGAACTAGATTAAAAGAGAACAGAACTATACAATTGGTACCAGTTGTGTCCCATTGGTATGCGGCTACTCACACAAAGATGATATATAATTTTTTGTAATCAAGCAGATTCAAAACAGGTGGAGAGGAGGGGATACAGAGAGAGTATTGTTACGAGAAGAACTACTACTATTACTACTACTTATCATTTCTATAGCACTACTAGAAGTACACAGCACTGTACACTGGATATAAAGAGACAATCCCTGCTTGAAAGAGCTTACAATTTAAGCAGGACAAACAGGACAAATAAGGGATAAGGGAAAAGGTGGGCATGATAAAAATGGGTGCTGAACAAGTGAGTAAGGGTTAGGAGTTAAAAGCGACATCAAAGAGGTGGGCTTAGATTTGAAGACAGCCAGAGATGGAGCTTGACGTCCTGGCTCAGGAAGTCTATTCCAGGCATATGGTGCAGCAAGATAAAAGGAACAGAGTCTGGAGTTAGCGGTGGAGGAGAAAGTTCCCAGGGAGGAGTGTAGGGAGAGACAAGAGTGGAGAAGTACTGAGAAACTGCAGAGTGAATGCACTTGTAAGTCAATAAGAGGAATTTGAACTGTATGCGTAAATGGATAGGGAGCCAATGAAGTGACTTGAGGAGAAGACTAATATGAGCATAGCGACACTGGCAGAACAAAGATTCATATTCCATACAATTCAATACAGTAACACCCAATGGTTTAAATGGAGAACTTGACCTAGTGCCTTTTCTATAAAGTCTGGAGATGGATAAAATTATAGCACTTTATCTTGTGCTATTAGTGCAATATGTTTATGTTGGTTCTATCTTATATTCATGCTTTTAATAATTTGCTGTGATTTTTAATATTGTCTCTATAAATTATATGTTTTAGATCTAAAATTGTATAGCGTAAAATTTTATGCTATTAGTGGTGAATTTAGTGGTGTTTTACCTATGCACTTTATTGGTGGTAGAGGATTGATTTATGTTTTACCCATGGATTCAATTATTTTATGTCATAAACTATACTATACTATCGGAAGTACTGTATGTTTTTGTGCTTTATCTATGGACTTTATTAATGATGGAGAACTTATCTATGTCTTATTGATGATTTTATATTATAAAGCAAGATTCTATTAATATATTTAATCATTTTATCTTATATTGAATTCTAATATATTTATGTAATACCAATATATGCATTTTGTTAAGATCTAATTCATCTTTTGACTTAATATCCAGAAATAGCTCATTCATCTTTTCAGGTCTTACTACGTTTTCAATGATTTTAAGTTGCATATCACGGTTACTAACGTATTTAAGGGCCCTTTTATTGAAGTGTTGCAGCACCTCCAGCACACACCATTTCCGGTGCTAAGGAAATATTGAAAAAATATTTCCATAAGGGGTTACCTGGTGGTAATCACTGCTCGGTTACCAGTGGACATAAGTGCTCCCCACAAAATGGCCACACGGCAAGTGCGAATTTACTGCATGGCCATTTCATTTTTGGCTATTTTCATCTGCTGCAGTGGTGTGGAGGAGTAGCCTAGTGGTTAGTGCAGTGGACTTTGATCCTGGAGAACTGAATTCAATTCCCACTGCAGCTCCTTGTGACTCTGGGCAAGTCACTTAATCCTCCATTGCCCCTGTCTAGTGCAGCTTTGTAAAAGACCCTCTAAATTTATCTATTGGTATTTCATAAATAAATTTGATTTTTGATATAATATCTAGGAGTAGCCTAATGGCTAGAGTACTGGGTTGCAGACCTGGAGAACTGGGTTCAATTCCCGCTACCATCTAACAGTCAGCATTGGGTTGAGATCTTGGGGAATCAGGTTCAATTTACTCTGCAGCTCTGTGTGACCCTGGGTAAGTTACTTAATCCTCCATTGCCCAAGGTATAACAGTGGTACAATGTACTACTTAAATTGTGAGGCCATTAGGGGCAGACCTAGTACCTGTAAAATGAAACTGTAAACTGCTTAGGTCTAAGCAATATATAAATGCTGAAATGATTGAATATCATCAATACACCATTTAATACTTTCTACCAGTTTACAACTTTTGTTGCTGTTATTAATAATACCATGAGTTCTTTGTAAAATACTTAAAGAGAAATGCACACTAGGATTAGATATATGAGGACTATGATGTCTATTATTCTCATTATTATCCGATAATGCATAAATAATAAGCTTCGTTTAAACCTATTAGCACCTTATGTTCATTACCACTAGCAGCTCTTTGAATGCATTATCACTGCTATATGATGCCAACAGTTTTCTGTATAGCTCTTTGAATTTATTGCCATTACTACATGATGTCATCACAGTTTTGTGTATATTGACAGACCAGACACGCACAGAAATTGATTATTGGTTTTTAGATCTAACTCATACTATCAGCAACAATTTTTTTCTTCTGCTTTTCGTTTTTCCTTTTTCGTTCATATCTTTCATTTTCACACTCTATATAGATAGTGAGAACAGCTTTCCATAATATCATGTATTACTTAATTCTACATTGTAAATCTTTGATAATATTCCAAACTCAGTATTTACATTAGAAGAGGTAAATATATAAACACTAGAGCACATACGATCTATAAATTATGCAGTGTTCATATGTCTACCACCAATGACCACGAACTGGGTGTTTCTGTGCACCTCTATAAATTTTTGAGCAGCGAGCTTCAGGGTGCACTGTTATAGATTTTTAGAACGGCATTCTATTTTGCACAAACTTATGTTCTGTAAAACGTGTAGCATTCATATATATTGTCCATCTGTCTCTAAGAACGGGGCTTCACTGTGCACCTCTATAGTTATTGAACACTGGGCTTCACTGTGCACTACTATAGATTTTTAGAACTGCATTCAATTCCACAAAAACTTATGTTCCCCTAGCACAACATTTTCATTTATTTTGTTTAACGTTCACCTCTATGCGACAGATACATAACATAGCGTTCAGCCACAAAATTGTTTTTGAGTACCCTGTGTCTCTCTTGGGACTCCTATACTTTCAAGAATCTGAATTCACTCTGAACTCTTGCATGCTTTCCATTTTCAATTTACATCATTTTGTCGATATGTTAATGACGTCTTTATGATGTCACTTACGTTTAACTTACTGGTCCTTAAATTTCCCGCCAGTAGTAATGATCAATTTTCAACTCTTGCATGAAGTGGAATCAAGATTCTTAGAGGTGAGAGAAAATTCATGTGTTCGGCATTTTTTATAAATTAGGATCAGTCTTTATCAAATCTTAATTGACTATGGGGCTCATTTTCAAAAACGAAAAACATCTAAAAAGTGGCATAAAGCATCATTTGGATGTTTTTCTCACAAAAATGTCCAAATCAGTATTTTTGAAATCTATTTTCAGATGTTTTTCTATGCTATTCGTCAGCAGTGCATCCAAATCTCAAGGGGGCGTGTTGGGTGCATGTTAAGGGTGGGATTTGGGTGTTCCCATGATTTAGCCATTTTTCAGCCATAATGGAACAAAACAAAACTAAAACTAAGACATTTTGAGCTAGACCTGTTTTTATAACGAATAAGGCACAAAAAGGTGCCCTAAATGACCAGATGATCACGGCCTGAAGTGCTGAAAAGCAATTAACATGCAATAAATAAAACAAGATCCTCCCTTGTTGACTTTTTTTAAAAAGCCCAAATATGGTCAAGTGGTCATGTGGGTAAGTGACATACCCAACAGCTTGGAGCTCCACAGCACAGCAATGATCTGGAAAGTATGAACCACCAGCACCCCTGCTTGGATCACCAACTGTGTGCGGACCTACTTACTCAAGGTAGGAGAAATTCTTAAGACAGCAGGAATGCTGCCCCCTAACTGTGTCCACCAGGCACATCTGGGTCAAGAGTCTTGAAAAGAAAGTGATCCATGGCTTTGGATATAAAAACGCTGGAACAACAGCCCTGAGACCGCCGCCACAGTGTCATACCTACCACAGCCTTTGAGTGAGGCAGCCATGGTTGCCATATGCATTTCATGCTCACCTTGCCTCCACACTGCATCCTCTTGTGCTACAAACACAGTCTGCCCGTACTCTCAAGTTGAACTCCAGTGGAGGTAGTCCGTGGCCCCCAACAAACCTCACCGAGGAGACGATATCCCAGGTGCCAGCAGTGTAACCACCAGCAACGGTTCCCCTCTGGATCCCCTGGCGGAAGTGCCGGTTATGCATCCTGAAAAAACAGGCTCCACCCATGCGCCACTGTCCAAACACCAGTTCCCACAACTCCCAAGAGGCATGCATGTGGGCATAGGTCAAATATCCAATAGGACCCCGAATCTCCAGGTGACTGCTGGTGCCATGTTCCTTTCCTAACCTGCAACACAAGGCCAGCCGAGAATTCCACCCATCCCGTCCAGACTGCCCCTCCTGACTCACTCACCGAGCATCCTGCCTGGCTCCAAAGGAATCTGGGCAACAACTCACTGCACATCCAGTCTGGATCTGGAGCTTTCTGGAGGGCGAATGAGAAGGTATTCTCTAACACAGGAGAAAATTCCCATGAGGACATGCAGCGTCATCGAGTCTTTTACTAGGAATAAAGTGGGCCCTGCTGCAGAGAACTCAAGCTAATCTTTAGTAAAAGACCCCCTAGATTCTTTATGTCTATACATTTTCTGAATCCACTTGCAAGTTATTTTTTCATACATAGTTGCACAGTGATATTTAACCAGTGATACTACAGTAACCAGATGGATATTCCCATTTACATCCCTGTGAGGTACTCATTTTATCCATTCCTTTATTTTTTTATATTTCTTCTTTTTTAAATTTATAATACTTTCTGTATTTCATAAAACCTTTCTCTTTCATACAGAGTAGATTGATTGAGCCATAGGCTATTGTTTATTAGATGTTGCATGTTTGGTCAGTTGTTACTATTTATTGTGTAACAGTGCTGTCTATACCACTCACAGATATTATGCATTATATTTTATTTTAGTATAATTTATTATTACCATATTCTTCATTCATGTTATTTTGGAAGCATATATTAGTGAATCATATTTTTCACTGTTTATTTTGATCTTGTTACCTTGGTTAATAACATCAGAGCAGCCATACTGGGTCAGACCAGTGGTCCATCTAGCCCAGTATTCAGTTTCCAAACAGTGGCCAAGCCAGGTCACAAGTACCTGGCAGAAACGCAAATCATGGCAATATTCCATTCTACAGATTGCAGGGCAAGCAGTTTGCTTTCCCATGTCTGTCTCAATATCCCTTCTGGACTTCTTTGGGATCCATGGAAAAGTTCTAGCATAGATTCAGGGATTTCTAAAAAGATCATGTAGAGTAAAAAATGCAGGATAAATTGTCTTATTTTTGTGAAGTTATTAGTGGAGTAGGCAAGGTTCTCCGTTTTTGCCGTCTTTGTTTAACATATTAATGCAACCTTTGGCCTACCATGTAGAGAAACCTATGCAGACAACACCTCTGTCATTATTCCATTTACACCAGGAAATCAGCTTTATGATTCAATCTGTTAAGTTAAAGTTGTATAAGGACAAAACAAAATTCTCATGGGATGGCTCATTAGATCTGGTAAGATCCAACCCTATATTCAAGTTGGAAGATCTTAACATGAATTTAGTTACTGTTTCCAGGATTTTAGGAGTGGAAATGGATTGTTAGCTTTCCTTAAAACTCTCAGGTCAGTAAAGTTGTGAAGAATTCTTTCCATCTTCTTAGAAAACTGGAGAATATTTGTAAATTTTTTGATCAGGAGATGTTCCGTTTGGCAGTACAATCTTTAAAACTTTCTCAATTAGATTATTGCAACTCTGTATATATTGGCTGGCTGAAGAATTTAAAAAGTAAACCACAAACGGTGCAGAATTCTGTCATAGAGTCATTTTTGCGGCACATAAATACGATTCTTTTACTCCATTAAAGAAACAGCTACACTGGCTACTGAGAGAGGCCAGATTATAATTTATGGTGCTAACACTGGTCCACAAGATTCTTTATGAGGATGCTCGTGTCTACCTGTCTGATCATGTCTTCTTTCTAAATGAAAATGGCTTGAAGACAACTAGAAATTGTCATATACTTGCTTTTCCTTCTATTAGGTAAAAGCTTTTTACCCGCTTAAGTCCTCTTTTCCTTATCAAGCCACAACTTATTGGAATAAGATACCTCCTTTTCTTGGACAATTGGACAATTATAAGCTATTTAGAAAGATGTTGAAAACCTTTTTACAAAGTATTACAATCATAAATGATTCTTATTGTTATGAGTTGAATTTGATGTATTTTGCTGAGCCTGATATGTAATTTCTTGAAGAATTTTTCAGTGTCTTGATTGTAACCTGCATGGTTGGTAGTTGCAATAATAATAATAATAATCATAATAATCATAATAATAATACTCATATTAATAAAGTATCAGTCCTGGAGCAGGATCATAATATTTACAGGCACCAATGGACTAGATATTCAAAGGGATTTATACATTTAGCAGCAGCTACTAAATGTAAACCTCTTATCCATGAATTTTCACCAGTTGAAAACTCAAACTGGCAGCCTGGCACTATCCATATTATGGGCAATTCTTTAACCTGGTGCCTAAAGATTAGCACCAATTGGATGCACAAGTCACAGAATAATAGCACTTACTTGCTTGCTTGGTGTCACAAATTGGCATTTAAGTGTGAAAGTGCTAGGCGCTAATCTATAACATATGTGCCAAAATTGCTTCGTGCGAAGGTTTGAGGGGCACACACATGGGTGAAGAATAGGCATGTCATGGGCATGTCTCTGACATACATATGTAACATAGAATACTGTCCCTCTGATATTCAGCCGTAGGCAGGCAACGCTTTTGCTGTCTGCTGCTGGCATTAAACCCAGATATTCAATGTCTAAATATTGACCCAAAAGATTCTAACTGAAGTAAGAATATACAAACCAAAGGTTAATTAGCTTATATTGTTGGTCATATTAGAAATATCTCTACATGTAAGTACCAGCATTTACACATGTAAATTGCTTACATGGGTAAATGATGATACATGTAGATCACTGGGAATCAGAGATTTCAAGAAGGCATAGTTTGAGCAGACCAATATCAAACCTGCAGTGGTCAGCGATTAAAAAAGAAATGACCCAGATATTCAATGTTGGGCCTAATCTGGGCACTGGTACTGAATATCTGGGAGTTTGGAAGCTGTCCTAACTTTATCCAGGCACTTACTCAGACCTGCCAAGTCTCCCACTTTCAGTGGAAGGTCATTTCCTGCTGAGAAATCAGGATCTCCCCCTGAGTGGCCTCCCGTTCAGTGACAGTAGGAAGCGCCTTCATAAAGCACCATCTCCTGCTACCACTGATCCCACACCCCATGGCAGCAGGAGATGACATTTTATGAAGACGTTCCCTGCTGGACAGGGAGACCACTCCTGTAGCCACTGGCTGCAAATCAGCTATGCTGGGGTAGAGAAATGGGTGGAATTGTGGGTGGAGTTGAGTGGAGCAATGGGTGGGTGGATCTGGGGTGGGCTGGGAGGCAGACCCTAAATCTCCCACTGAGTGGATCGACCCCCTTGGCAGCTCTGCTCACCTGGTTAGAGGACTGCTTACCTGGTTGGAGAACTAACTGGGTAGCTCTCAGCTCTGCTCCAGCTCTGACCCTGGATTGCCCTTGCACTAACCAGAGTGCTGTGGCAGACAGTGCCACTAAATATCTGCTTCTGGACGGTCAGCACAATTTAGAAAATAAGAACATAGGTGTTGTCATACTGGGACAGATGAAAGGTCCATCAAGCCCAGTATCCTGGTGGTTCAGTGGGGTATCCAGGGCAGGAACAATCACCGCTCATCCTGCCCCTAGCGGCTTCAGCAGCTAAAATGAGCCGTGAGCTCTAGCTATGGAAGACTGAGCTCAAGCAGTAGAACTGTGAGACTACCGCTAGAGCTAGTGGCAGCCATTTTAGTCGCTGGAGCTTTGAATCACTTAAATTGCTTTGAACATCGACCCAAAGATATTTTCTGATTGACACTGGTGACTTTGCTATTTACAACTCTAGTAGACAGATGATTTACAGTTCTTTCAGAGGGTGCGTCTCACTCAGTTTCTTGGAATCTCTCTCTGACACTATAGCACACTACAGTTTCAAATGGCTCTGTCACAGCTGCTGTCTCACATTGTATCTCAGAAGTGGCCTCTGTTTTCTGCCACTCTGGTTGAATCTGAGTATTATATGCTGGTTTCAATTCCAGGAACCATGGGCGTAGTTTGACTGTTTCATTTGGGGGGGCAAAGGGTGGGGCGGAGTATATTAGCATATTCATTTGCATATATATATGCAAATGAATATGCTAATATGTTTCTATTCATCCCCTTCCCCATTCTATCCAGCGTCTCCCCCCCCTTCCCAGCATCTGTCTCCCATAAAGAACACGTGGATGCAGCAGCTCACAGGTTTGAGTGAACGGCGACTACTACGCGGGGGAGTGGAAGCAGAGATTTACCAAATGGCTTCCTACCTTCCAGTGGACTAGACAGGAGCGAGGAGCCAGCATTTCCCAGCGGCGAACAGGCGGGTCGGTGAATGAGTGAGCGAGCGGAGGTTGTAAAAGCAGCAAGCAGGCACGCTCATCTCCGTCCGCTTCCCTGCCCTCTCTGAGTCTGTGTCCCGCCTTCCTCTGAGGTCATTTCCTTTTGGGCGGGATACTGAGAGGGCAGGGAAGTGGACAGAGACGAGTGTACCTGCTTGTTGCTTTTACTCAGTGGTGCCCCACCCACCAGTTCGCCGAAGCAGTGTCGGGTAAGTTACTCATCGTTTGGGGGGGGGGCACTGCCCCCCCTCACCCCCCAGTCTACGCCCATGCCAGGAACTACTCTGACCATTGAATATTTTTAGACTCTTGCATGGTCCTATTGAAACTCTCAAATCTCCCATACCATTCAGGGTGATATGGTGTTGTTTTTGTCTTGTTAATTCCATATATTGCTACAGTTCTTTGATTAACTGAGGTTCAGATTTATGGTCCTGGTCTGTGTGAATGCTCTCTGTTATGGCATAGTAGGCTATTCATTTTGGATGAGTGTTTTAGTGGTCTGATTTCTGCAAGGGTTGTAAGTAACAAAGTATGGCCAATGGGAATTATGAGAACATGTCAGTGATGACTATTTCATTTTCATACTTTTCAGCATTTGTTTCTAGTATAATGTGGTCAAAAGCAAAGACTTCAAGTGGTCGACTGTTTTTGAAATGTTGCATGAAAGTTTACTCTCTTGGAATCACCACATTGAAGAAGAAGAAACAATATTTGTGATGCTATTGCCTACATCGATTGTGCTCCTTAAAATACTTGTTCGATGAAACTGCTTTACACTCTTTAATACGTGCTTTACTTATTTCTTGCTTGGACTATGGAAACGTACTCCATGCCAGAACATCAAGTAGCAATTTAAAATGTTTATAAACTTTACAGGATTCTGCTATTAGAGTGTTAGGAAATATTTGTAAATACAGCCATGCCAATCCCCTTTTTAGGTACTATTATTGGCATCCTATTGGGTACAGGATTGAACTTAAGTTCTTAACTATTGCACATAAACTCTATTATGAACATCAGTCATCCTACTTGAACCCTTTAGCATTCCCTTATACTCATAACAGAATTCTTAGATCATTGCAGGACTGCAGGATGGTTTTGCCACATATAGCAAAAGATGCTAGGAGGCAACAAGAAATGCTATTTTTTTTTGGTTAGGGTCTACCCTGTGGAATGGCTTCTCAAATATTTTGGAGCAGAGTCAAACCTAAAGAAGTTTAAAGTGATGTCGACAACTTTCCTGTTCTCCAAAGCATTTAATATGGTGAAAGGAGGATCTACTGATGAGACTGTGAGCTTCAATTTATGATTTAGGATAATTAGTTTTTTTCTTAGTTTGGCAGACCTAAACTAAGCATATCAATTATTGGAATAAGGGCTAAATATCACTGTTGTTGTGATAATTTTTTCAATTGTCCTTGCCCTGTCCCTTTTTTTTTAGTAAGGATAGTCCAAGTTGATTTAGTGATATAAATGGCTGACATACTCCATATATTTTTGAAAACTATGGGGTCAATATTCAGCCTTCGGCGGTAAGTGTTTCTGCTCACAGCTGATGGCATTATTCCTGGATATTCAAAGTTGGGACCCATGCGGGCTCTGGCTTTTGAATAGCCAGTTATATTTGAGCCAGCTAACATATAGCCACTTAAGTTGTTATTCAGCACTTAAGTAGCTATGGTCTACTGCATAAAAGTAAGACTGACATTATGTGGTCCCATTTATGTGCTAAACCTGGCCACTTAAGGGCTGAATATCAGCACTTAAGTGGCCAAGTGCTGATTCTGCCTCTGGAACACCCCAACATAGCTGACTTTGAGTTTGGCACTAACCGTGATATTTAGCAGCACTTAGCCATTAGAAATTAGCAGCTAGCCCTGACCAAGCGATTTAACTAGTCAGTGGCCAGCTAAATTGTTTTGAATATTGGGCCCTATATGTCTAGGCAAGGTGTATTTATTTATTTGGATTTGGCTCATGCTTTTTCAGTTGTAGGTCAAGGCGAGTTACATTCAGATGCAGTGAATATATACTCAGCTTGTTTTGAATATTGGTCTGAGGGTCTCTAAGCCTAAAACATTAAGGATGGGCTTTCATTCATCAAGGTGCTACAGTTATCTGCACATATGTGTTGTTTAAGGGTTTGGATCGCATGTCTTAAAAGTTGCATCAAATCAGGGTATCATTTAACCAAAGTTTGCTGCTGGATTGCTGTACTTGGATTTGGATATATTACCTTTTCCAAATCAGAGTTTAAAGTGAATTATGTTCAGGTACATAAGTTATTTCACTTCTCAAGTAGACTCATGATGTAAGTTGTGTCTGAGGCAATAGAGGGTGAAGTAACTTGCCCAAGGTCCCAAAGACTGTCAGTTTGAGAAGCAGGATTTGAACCCTGGCTTACAGTCTGCTTTCCTAGCCACAAAGCTACCCCTCCTACTCATCGGTGATCTGCTATTTTTTATTCAGTAAATGACACCCATCGCTATTCTATAAAGGGCGCTCCATGATGAGTGCTCTTTATAGAATAGGGTTGGGCACTGAATTCCATGCCCAATTTTGGGTGTGAGGACTTACAACAGCTGAAACCAGGTGGAAATCCTGGTGTGCATGTTGGATGTGGGTATTCTATAATACTGTACGAAATTTCCCAGAATGCCCCTGACCCACCCATACCCCTGTCATGGGAACAGCCCCTTTGCAGTTTTCACGTGGATAAGCTTAGGCGCTATCCTATAACTGGACACATAAATGTATTTCCGCACTGATCTGCCATTTCAGCCCCATTTTGGCACCATCCATCCATTGGTATGCATTTCCGTGCTGAAATTTGAGCATGGAATTAGCATCTAATTTTAGGCACTGTTTATAGTATTCTCCTGCAAACTGTCTTGTTTGAAGCATTCTGGAGAGCCCATTGATTTTACAGAGGGATATAAACACCTTGTGCAGATGTCATAAGAGGTTTAATATGAAAAAGAGTAGGGTAATACAATTGCAGCACAAAACTAGATGGGTGTAATATACCTTGAATGGCTACTACTTGCCAAAACTAATTAGGAAACAACACAAGCTCATTAGCAGGTAATAGCTTGAGAATGGGTACATAAAGTCAGGCAACAACATAAGTCAAATCTGGTGTGCACAAGCTGGGGTGGGAATGGTGAGACGAAGGGGCAAAGCTGTCATCCATTCTATGAGGTCCTTGTCAAGCCAGGTTTGAAGTTTGGAACTCATGTGGGGGATGTAGCTTCAAAAAGCATATCCAAGTGTTGAAACAGGTCCCAAGAATTTTATTGTATGTCTGACAATGGTTCTGTGGCATTTAAAATGTGATCCTTCATTCTATAGATATTAGTATTCTGTTAGGAGGTTACTATTCCCCTCCCTCCCTCAGTAGTTTTCCTTGTGGTAATGTAGTAAATGATGGCAGATAAGATCTGTACAGTCCATCCAGTCTGCCCAACAAGATAAACTCATTTCATATGGTATGATGTGATACTTCATACGTATTAGTATCACAAAAGATTTCTCTCTAAAATAGAGGCAAATATTGTACTTAGAAGAGACAAAAGTTTTGTGAAGTGCATCAAAGCTTCAAAAAATATATGAAAATGGAAAAAGCCTCTGAAATCCACCCAACCTCCAACCCAAATGATTATCTTTAATGACACAGGTTGAAAGATCATGGGTTCATTTATCATCATTGGCATAAAAAAACCCTCTCATTTTATGGTGCAAAAGATACTAAACCTTCACAGCAGGATTCAGGAGGAAAAGCTATGGGGGTGAATTTAAGAGACATCTAGGGTTGTGTGAGTGTCTGGGGGAGGGGAGTGGTTGAGACAGAGCTATGGTGGAATGAGTTGTGGTTAGAGGTTGTGAGAACTGTTTTTGTGTATGTTCTTGGCAGGGTTTGAGAAAGTGCTATAGATGTGTATGTGTAGAGAGTAGAGGATTTGAGAGAGAGCTATGGAGCTGGGTGTGTAGTGGAGGGGGGGAGCAAGATGTTTCAGAGAGAGAGAGAGAGAGAGAGAGAGAGAGAGAGAGAACGAGCACTATGGGATCTGTACTAAAGAGTGTGAGAAAGAATTATGGCTGAGTGTAGGTGGGTGGGTGAGAGAGCTGTGGGGGATGTGTGTGCTTTGTGTGTGTGTGTGGGGGGGGGGGGGGGGAATCTGAAAAAAATGGGTGTAGAGAGAACTTGAAATGGGGAGAGGGAGAAACCAAGCTGAGGGATTTCCACTCTAGAGGGAGGGCAGAGAAAACTGGATAACTGGATGTTGAACCTGTAGGGGGAGAGACTTCAAGACTGGGGTGGATTTCTAGCAATGCTAGAAGGAGAGACTACTGAAGGGGTGGGGATCTAGCCTAAAGAGAAAGAAAGTTATGGGATTTTAGACCTGGGTAGGGATGACCAGATCTTTATGATGAGGGAATTCTACACAAAAAAATTATAAATAAAAAAAATGCAGAATTTTACAGAAATTTCAAAAACTATGCACAGAATTTTTAATTTATTTTGCAGCGAATTCCCATCCAAACTGCACTTCCTGGAAATCATTAGGAAAGGAATGGACGTTATAATGGCTTTGTATTGCTCCATGGTGCGACTGCATCTCAAATATTGTGTTCAATTCTGATAACCGCATCTCAAAAAAGATCTAGTGGAATTAGAAAAGGTACAGAAAAGGGTGACAGAAATGATAAAGGATATGGGACGACTTCCCTATGAGGAGAAAGCTAAAGTGGCTAGGGCTCTTTGACTTGGAGAAAAGATGGCTGAGGGGAGATATGATAAAGGTCTATAAAACAATGAGTGGAGTGCAACGGATAGACATGAATCGCTTGTTTACTCTTTCCAAAAATTCTAGGACTAGGGGGCACGCGATGACGCTACAAAGTAGTAAATTAAAACAAATTGGAGAAAATGTTTCTTCACATGTAATTAAACTCTGGAATTCGTTGCCAGAGAATGTGGTAAAGGTGGTTAGCTTAGCAGAGTAAAAAGGTTTGGACGGCTTCCGAAAGGAAAAGTCCATAGACCATTGTTAAGATGGACTTGGGGAAAATCCACTGCTTATTTCTAGAATAAGCAGCATAAAATGTATTGCATTGTTTTGGGATCTTGCCAGATACTTATAACCTGGTTTGGCTACTGGTGGAAACAGGATGCTGGGCTTGATGGACCTTTGGTCTGTCCGAGTATGGCAATACTTATGCACTTTGTATGATGTGTATCTCCACATATAAAAGCAGTTTTCTGAAATCAGTATTTACATATAGATGAAACAGACACATGTAAATGGTAATATGCAAAGAGGGAGGCAGTACATTCCAGTCTATGTATGTTCTGTGTCGATATCCTAAAAATTGGACTGGATGAGAAGCACTGATTTAAAGCACCTCCATGCTATTAAACACCACTTAGTGAATTTTCCAGTGCTGTAATTCCATGTGTATGCAAGCTGTCTGAAGATCATAGGTATTTAGCTTTCCAAACAAAGGGGGACTTTTGCTAAGCTGTGGTAAGAATTGGCCTTAGAGCGCCTTTACACAGGTTTCCCCTGCGTGCTAAGGCCATTTTTACTGCAGCCATAAACCCCCCAATTTTCTATTTTTTCCTATTAAGGAGGCAGTAGGGGCTCCCATGTTATCCGTGTGCTAACTAGTTAGTGTGTGGTAATGTAGATGCGCTAACTGGTTAGTGCAAGAATGTCCACTCTCCACCCCTGACCATTCCCCTGCCCCCCAAACCAAAACAAATTACCATGCAGCAGGGGCAGATTGACAGTGGTCAGGGACCCTGGCCAGTAAATGTCTTTGGGGCCCCATCCCCAGCCACTGCCTGCTGCCCCACTGCCCTCTCCCGCACACTACAGCCCTCCCCACCACTACAGTTGCCGCCCCCTCCCACACACTACAGACCCCTGAGCCAAAGTGGGCCTTCCCCAGTCCCCAGTGGCTTCTTTGGGGCAGGAAAGAACCCCACTCTTTCCTGCTCGCTGTCACTACTGTACCCTGCACCACCGTATTTTCAAAATGGTTGCCGAGACTTTCTGGTCTTGGCAGTCTCGGCAGCCATTTTTAAAACATGGCAGCATCAGGCAGAGCAGCAGCACGCAGGAAAGAGTGGGATTTTTCTTGCCCCCGCAGAGCCCACTAGACCACCAGGGCCCTTCAAGGTAGGACTGCCGGGGAGGGCTGTAGTGTGCGGTGGCGGCAGGCAACTGGGCAGAGCCTCTGGGCCCTCAGGCACTGCCTGGTTGCCCGAATGGTCAGTCCACCCCTGCCATGTGGTTAGTGCATGCACATAGCATATAACTAACATGGAAGGCTTTAGCGCATCCCGCATCAGGCTATTTTGCTGCTTTAGGTGTACCTTAGTGTTTAATGCAGCTTACTAAACAAGCTCCAAGATCATTTGTGCACTCTCATAGCTCCTGCTCATTGGAAAGGTTTTGTTTAGCTCAGATAATATCAATTACAAGCCTGTTCATATTCCAACATCACATCACAGTAACTAGACGGTTGCAAATAACTTTAGTTAAAGAGATGAGTAGATTAGAATAAAACAAAGGAGGATCACTGTGCAGAGAGAAACCAGGCCTCTCATTTCACACTTTTAGCTTTAAAGGAGCCCTTGAAAATAATCACCATAAGGGGCAGAAATTTCCCATTGATTGACACTCTGCACATGCCTTTCAGGGGCTCTCTCACTATCTGCATTTGAATGTTTCAAAACATGTCCAGCTCGACTGTAGCTTTCCACCTTACAGCTAGTTAATATGAACAAACAGGTGGCATGAAGCCTTGCCCTGGTTCACTGCCCACAATGGTTCCTTTTCAACTGCTGCCAGAATTGTAAACCAGAAAAAAAAAATTTCAACAGAAAAGAACATTCATTCAAAAGACAAAGGATGCTATAAATATTACTGCCATGCTTCGTAGCATGATATAATATTATGAATAGCCAGGTTTTCAATGGGATCCAGTGTATTTTTAAATCTCTGCAATACAATTGATGTGTCATAATGAACGATAACACTTGCATATGGATTCACAATTTATATGGTTTGTGACTCATTTAGACAGCAGTTCTATAAAGGGTGCTAAAAGTTAGGTGCTAAAAGACTGAGCATTAAGGTAATATTTTATAATGGTAGAATTTGGGGGTCCAAATTGCACGCACAACTTAATTGATTAACAAGCCAATCAGCGCCAATAATTGGTACTTAACAACCAATTAGTGGCACTAATTGGCTTTAATTGGAATTTACATGCACAACCGTATAGACGTATTCTATAATGCAGTGCGCGTGAATTCTAATTCTAATGTTCACAGCTGAAAAGGGGGTGTGGCCATGTGCGTGGAATGGGCGGGTTGTGAGCATTCCAAAAAACTATGCACACTGTTATGGAGTATACCTGATCTGCGTCTAATTTAGGTGCAGGTATTTAGGCATGGGTTTAGGTGGCCTGAACAGGTGCACCTAAATTTTAGTCGCAAGAACAATACATTCGTAAATTCTATTAAGTGCTTCTAACTTTAGGCGCAGTTTATAGTATAGCGCTAAGCATGTGGTTTTTTTTGGCGTCGATTTTTCAGGCACCATACATAGAATTTGACCCTAAATCCATTATAGGATGCTAGCATAAGTCAGCAGTTACCACTTTGTCCCACCCTCCATTCTAGTTTTTCCCTCCCTCCCTCCCTCCTCCCCGCCCCAATTTGTTGGTTTTCTTTAGACCTTTGTCTCTTTGTTTGACTGCTTGGTTTCTTTCCTATCGAGTCATTGTAGTTCCTTTCCTCTTTTTAAGTTTAGATTTTTAGATTTGTAAACCACCTTGATCTGCCATTCAGCTAGGGCGGTATAGAAAGTTTTAATAAACATAAACATTTAGGTACACCCACTTACACCATGTCAATAGCAGGCATAAAAGCATGTGCCTAAATGTGGCATCCTGCATGCACAACTGACAGTAGTCTATAAGTTGCACATTGCACGTGTCACTTGGCAACATGCCCATGTTCCGCCCATGTGAACACCCCCTTGCAGTTACGCACTAGACCTTTTAAATGTCAATAGGGGGGAATTCAATAAACGGTGCTGAAAATTTGGCGCTGAAAAAAAATTGGGTTCGAAACCCTATTCTATAAAAGGAGCATACCATTTATAGAATAGCATTCATCATGGATCTGGCACCTAACTTTTGGGCACCATACTTATGCCTGCTAAAAGCAGGTGTAAATGCCAGCACCCAACTTAAGCTCACTTCAGGCAAATTCTGTAATTCAGTAAGCAACTTTTAGAAATGCCCCGGCATGTCCCTGTTCATGCCCCCTTTTCAGATACACCCTATGAGGGTTAGGGGCTGAACCTTATAGAACAGCGCACAACCAGTTGCATATGCAAATTCTAATTGATGGTAATTAACTGCAATAATTGGTTGTTAGTGCCTATTTATCGCTAATTAAGGCTCATTGATCAATTAAGTTCCATGGCCAACTTGGGCGCGCACCCAAATTTCAGTGCACAACTTTGGGCACCATATATAGAATCAGGGGAATAGTTGCCTAAGTGCATTTATAAGAGTAACCGATGTTTCACCCCTGTTTTGGTGAGTTACTGCCACTGTTCAATCTAAGCTGAGCAGGAGTCCTCCAACTGCATTGCTGCCAGTGGGGGGCAGTGCTACAATATTTGTGTTTTTTCAATCACTAGGGACAGGCAGGTTTCCTGGAGTCCTGCAGAGTATACCTATCCCTCACCATTGAAAATGTGATAGTGAAAGAGCACCCCCCCCCCCCATGGGCAGGACTGTAGGCGAAGGACTTTCACTCAGTTTAGAGGGAATAGTGGTTACTGCCATTGCAGCATGGAAATTACATGGCAAATTGTTGCCTAACTTTCATGCATTATATAGAATGAGGGGAGCAGCGTCCATACAAGCCATTGAAATTTGTCTCAAGGTTTGCCAATGCTGATTCTCTACAGCTGTGAAAACACAGCATATATTTTTCTCTTTGGCTTAGGCATCCATTACTTAGTGAGAAAAGAGAACCAAGGCATGTGCTTTTACCCACTGTATTTTTGTTACATTTGTACCCCGTGCTTTCCCACTCATGGCAGGCTCAATGCAGCAGGCAATGGAGGGTTAAGTGACTTGCCCAGAGTCACAAGGAGCTGCCTGTGCCGGGAATCAAACTCAGTTCCTCAGTTCCCCAGGACGAAAGTCCACCACCCTAACCACTAGGCCACTCCTCTCTGTAGTAAACGGGGGCCTCAGCACACTTGAAAAACACACGCCAATGCCAGTGCAGACCCCCTTTTGCCGCAGCTTGGTAAAAGGGGCCCAATGCATTTTTTTGAGGGGGTAAGCAAACATGTGGACAATGGGGAGCCGGTTGATATTGTATATCTGGATTTTCAGAAGGCGTTTGACAAAGTGCCGCACGAAAGACTCCTGAAGAAATTGCAGAGTCATGGAATCGGAGGTAGGGTATTATTATGGATTAAGAACTGGTTGAAAGATAGGAAGCAGAGAGTAGGATTGCGTGGCCAGTATTCTCAGTGGAGGAGGGTAGTTAGTGGGGTCCCGCAGGGGTCTGTGCTGGGTCCGTTGCTTTTTAATGTATTTATAAATGACCTAGAGATGGGAATAACTAGTGAGGTAATTACATTCGCCGATGACACAAAATTATTCAGGGTCGTCAAGTCGCAGGAGGAATGTGAACGATTACAGGAGGACCTTGCGAGACTGGGAGAATGGGCGTGCAAGTGGCAGATGAAGTTCAATGTTGACAAGTGCAAAGTGATGCATGTGGGTAAGAGGAACCCGAATTATAGCTACGTCTTGCAAGGTTCCGCGTTAGGAGTTACGGATCAAGAAAGGGATCTGGGTGTCGTCGTCGATGATACGCTGAAACCTTCTGCTCAGTGTGCTGCTGCGGCTAGGAAAGCGAATAGAATGTTGGGTGTTATTAGGAAGGGTATGGAGTCCAGGTGTGCGGATGTTATAATGCCGTTGTATCGCTCCATGGTGCGACTGCACCTGGAGTATTGTGTTCAGTACTGGTCTCCGTATCTCAAAAAAGATATAGTAGAATTGGAAAAGGTACAGCGAAGGGCGACGAAAATGATAGTGGGGATGGGACGACTTTCCTATGAAGAGAGGCTGAGAAGGCTAGGGCTTTTTAGCTTGGAGAAGAGACGGCTGAGGGGAGATATGATAGAAGTGTATAAAATAATGAGTGGAATGGATCGGGTGGATGTGAAGCGACTGTTCACGCTATCCAAAAATACTAGGACTAGAGGGCATGAGTTGAAGCTACAGTGTGGTAAATTTAAAACGAATCGGAGAAAACTTTTCTTCACCCAACGTGTAATTAGACTCTGGAATTCGTTGCCGGAGAACGTGGTACGGGCGGTTAGCTTGACGGAGTTTAAAAAGGGGTTAGATAGATTCCTAAAGGACAAGTCCATAGACCGCTATTAAATGGACTTGGAAAAATTCCGCATTTTTAGGTATAACTTGTCTGGAATGTTTTTACGTTTGGGGAGCGTGCCAGGTGCCCTTGACCTGGATTGGCCACTGTCGGTGACAGGATGCTGGGCTAGATGGACCTTTGGTCTTTCCCAGTATGGCACTACTTATGTACTTATGTACTTATGTACTAATGTGCTTTAACAGCATTAGTGCATGCAAAATGGTACATAAGTATATAAATACATAAGTATTCCCACACTGGGACAGACCAAAGGTCCATCAAGCCCAGCATTCTGTTTCCAACAGTGGCCAATCCAGGTCACAAATACCTGACTAGATTCCTTAGTAAATCTAGCCTATGGTTTTATCAGCATCTTGTTCAAACAAGCAGTGTGACTCTTTTCACAAATAGTATACAACTAAGTATACAGAGCAAATACCATAAAGAAATCAAATATTCAATAATCAGACCACATCTGATCCTAGAAAACAAAGGCATCAAATTCCCATCAAGAAGAAATTAGCAGAAGCATATAATCAATCTAAGCTAAACTATGAAAGTTACCCAGTGCAAAAAACATCAACCCCCCCACTAAATCCGGAACTCCCTTTAACTAAAAATTCACAAGCAAAGTAATCATTTAGGATATACTTTAAGAATTATCAAAAGAAACAGATTTTTTCCTTTAGAAACTGGGGTCACCCAAAATATACTGATTATTTCCATGTGTGACAACACATTTACAAGGATATTTAAGAAAGAAAGCACCACTTAAATCAAGAACCTTAGGCTGAAGCTAAGGAAGGACTTTATTTTCAATCGTGTGCTCCTTGCCAGATCAAGAAACATTGAAATAACCTGTCTATAAAAAAGAACAGATTTCTTAGAAAAATAAAATTTGAAGATTGTGAGCTTTTGATCTTCTGATTGAAAAGTCACAATTAATGTGGCTCTTTTAGAAATTAATTCTTCAGAGGATTCCAGAAATCTGGAAGTATCCAGACTATCTGGTGATGCAATGTGATCAAAGTTCCCAGACTCATTAACAGACTTTTTACCTGAAGGTAAATAATATGCACTGACAATAGATAATGAATCTATTTGAGAATAACACAATATATCTTTTACATGCAACTTAAAAAGCTCAAGAGGAGAGATGTGATGAGTTACTGGAAAATTTAAAAGTCTCAAATTCTTAGCCCAATATCTATTCTTAAGTGCCTCTAACTTCATATACTTTAACAAACTGTCTTTAATAGACAATGCAACCACAACTTGAAGATTAGACAATTGAGGCCCCGATTGCTGTTGGATCCCTGGAAAAAGTTAATGATTCCAAAATAGCGGATGATGCTGAAAGGAAATCACGTGCAAATGAGCTTCTCGCAATTACAGCTCATTTGCACGGTAGGCAAAAAGCGGTGCATGCATAGGGGAGTCATTAACTGAGTGTGGATGCCATGCGCAATGCCCATACTCAGAACAGGAGGGGAAGGAGGCTGCTAGAACTGCCTGGCAAGGGCTAGTGTGTTATAGAACTTGCTTTTTGAGTAGGACACTGTGGTTCTGCTGCTACATATAGCGGTTTCCAGACAATACCGAGTTGGACACTCTTTCCACTGCTACACACGGATGTATTGTTCGTGTATGAAAGCTGCGTATAGATTTTTTTCTAAACTACAACATGGGTGTGCTTCAGCAATGTGCTTTTTGCCGCAAAAAAAACAAGCGCTCAATCAGCTGCCTTGAAAGAAATTAATACCTCCCTCTAGTTGAGTTTCTCTTCAGGGAGAAGGAGGGGTTAAATGGCACAAGATAAAGGTACAGATTGCTATGACTGCTCCTGACTTCCTGCTAAAATTTCCTCATAAAAAGTAGGCGTTCATTTATGTGCATTGCTTGGAATGCACATTTACATGCTAATATATGAAATGAAAAGATGAAAGAATGTCTCTTCTCCCAAGCCTTTAATACATAGGGTGACTGATTATACACTCATTCTGAGCCTTGACTAGCTTGCTACAAACACTTTAACTTAGATCAGTTCCTTATCTCTTGCTTAACTATACAAAGAACTTGCCTTGATTTTAGCTAACCATCAAATTATCCCAACTGTACCACCCATCTTGTTCCCATCATATATCTGCTCTTGGTCCCTCAGCTATATGGTAAGCCGTATTGTAGAAAATCTGTAGCATCATATCTCTGTTAGTTGAATGTTCTAATGCAGGCTTATTAGGTGGATCATTAGTATTATGCTAACATTGTATTATATCTCTGGTACTTGAATTCCATTTCTGTTAAATGTGAATTTTTTTAATACTATTTCACAGTAGTTCTATTATTAGGTTTCAATTTACTTTTTTCAAGTTTACCTCATTTATTGTAATTATGTTTATAGTTGGTTATTTTACTATTGTTATGCTGTTAACAAGATTGAAAATTTTATGTTAAACTGTTCCTGCTGTACACCGCCTTGGGTGAATCTCTTCATAAAGGCAGTTAATAAATCCCAATAAATAAATAAGTAATCAGCTCATCATAATAGTTTTGCATACGATTCTTGTGGGCTGCTACTGTGAACCGAAAAGAGCCCGCAGAACCCCTTTGCTCATTTCATGCTGAATATCATGCTCGCAAAAATAGCTTGAACTGGTCAAAATCACACGTTGCTACCCCAGTAAGTTTCATCGGGGCCTGAGTCTCTGTTTTTAGTCTTTGCTCTTGCTCAGCCATTTTACCAGAAGATACCTCAGTAAATTTAGAAAACTGATTAAAAGTGGCTTCCAAAATTTTTTCCATTCTAGTCACCAGAGGCAAACTTCTTTAAGAGTAGGCTTGGACTGAGAACAAGTATCAGTGAACAATAAAGATTGAAAGATATTAGGGATATTTGGTAAAGGCTGGAATTGTCCAATAATACAGGAAAGGCATCTCAAAGAGAATTATCTCGCTCGGGAATGTCAGGTTGGTTACAACCAACTAGCCGATTCCTTTCCAGCACTAGTGGCAGTTGAGTGGGCAGCGTTCAAACTCCATGGTCAAGGTGTCAGGGGAGGAAACACTACTTACATGGCCTGGTTTTTTTTTCAATTTTATTTATAAATCCAAAAATTACAAAAGCTAACAGGCTACAAAGCATTCAAAAATCTATACCACAGACGCCGGTTTAATAAACTTCATCTTGTAGCATAGTTTCACAAATGTAATATTCTTTTACCACCCACTTTTTCAATTATGCGTAAAAATTTCAAACTCTCCTCCCAAATTTTAAGAACCTGAAAGTTGTTATATTTGATTTTCTCAAGACTGCCCAAAAGTACAACATCACAAACTCTCAAATCAAATCGTAAATCAATATACATTATTCAGGACCATCAGGTGAGAGTGAAAGCACTTTTTACTTCTACTCAGGATCATATGAGTGTCTCAGTTTCTCTCAGGCTTACTCGTCAGTCCAACATTTTTCAAAATATTTATGCCAATGCTTGCTAATATGCTTCGTTTTTCAAAAATAATTTGTAAAATTCAACTTAACTTACCTCTTGGAAAGCAAAAGTCCAGTAGGATCTCCAAATCCACTGACTAATGTCAGAGCTCTGCTTACTATTCATATGATCTTCCCCTGATACTCCAACTGTTCTCTGGTTTCTTCACTGGTTTCCAGCACAATGCTGCATTTCATGCCACAGTTCTGCCTCAGGGAAATGTGTAAGAAAACCTATTTTAAACCTAGCTTGCTCTCTCCAGTTATTCGCAAGTCATTTTGATACTGCATAGTTCTAAACAGTATGAAAGATGGCATCACAGTGTCTATTCAGTAGCCTAGTGGTTAGTGCAGTGGACTTTGATCCTGGGGAACTGAGTTCGATTCCCACTGCAGCTCCTTGTGACTCTGGGCAAGTCACTTAACCCTCCATTGCCCCTGGTACAAAATAAGTACCTGAATATATGTAAACCGCTTTGAATGTAGTTGCAAAAACCTCAGAAAGGTGGTATATCAAGTCCCATTTCCATTTCCCTTTCCCTTCAGTGGAAATCAGATCAATATCATCCAATCAAAATCTTCAATATACCATTAAGCTCCACAGATCCAAGAATGTAAATTCCAAAATATTCACAGTAATTCAATTAAAAATCAAGATCACCCTCCCCCCCTTCAGGTCCCAGGGGATTTGGGGGTAGATTCAAGAAATAGGGTCAAAATGTAGGTACCGGGAAGATGCACGCTAAGTGTGAATTATGTAACGGCAGTTCTGCGCAGAACTCCTATTATAGAGCACTAGCACAAGTCCACAGTTTCACACCTAACTTTAGACTTGAGCACTTACGCCATTTCAATAGCTGGCAGTTAAGTGTGTAACTCATTATGCAGCCCTTTTACAAAGTACTGGTAGTGTTAGTGCGTGGGTATCATGCACCAAAGTGACACTACCTCCGGGCTAGCACAGGTGCCTGGTGGTAATTCAGAGTTGGTGTATGCTGTTTCCCATGGTAGAATATATTTTTCTATTTTCTACTACGGGGGTGTTCCTGGTGGTAATTGGCAGAGCAGCCACATTGGCATGTGCTGCCTGATCACCGCATGAGTAGTGTGTGAGCCCTTACTGCTAGGTCAATGGGTGGCGGTAAGGATTCAGGCAGTAAATAGCATAAGTATATAAGTATTGCCATACTGGGAAAGACCAAAGGTCTATCAAGCCCAGCATCTTGTTTCCAACAGTGGCCAATCCAGGTCACAAATACCTGGGAAAATCCCAAAAAAGTACAAAACATTCTATACTGCTTATCCCAGAATTAGTGGATTTTCCCCAAGTCCATTTAATAATGGTCTATGGACATTTCCTTTAGGAAGCCGTCCAAACCTTTTTGCTCTGCTAAGCTTACCATCTTTACCACATTCTCCGGCAACGAATTCCAGAGTTTATTTACACGTTGAGTGAAGAAACATTTTCTATGATTCGTTTTAAATTTACTACATTGTAGCTTCATCGCATTCCCCTAGTCCTAGTATTTTTGGAAAGCGTAAACAGATGCTTTACATCTACCCGTTCCACTCCATTCATTATTTTATAGACCTCTATCATATCTCCCCTTAGCCGCCTTTTCTCCAAGCTGAAGAGCCCTAGTCGCTTTAGCCTTTCCTCATAGGGAAGCCGTCCCATCCCCGCTATCATTTTTGTCGCCCTTCTCTGCACCTTTTCTAATTCTACTATATCTTTTTTGAGATACAGTGACCAGAATTGAACACAATATTCGAGATGTGGTCGCACTATGGTGCGATACAAAGGCATTATAAAATCCTCATTTTTGTTTTCCATTCCTTTCCTAATAATACCTAACATTCTATTTGCTTTCTTAGTCGCAGCAGCACACTGAGCAGAAGGTTTCAGCGTATCATCTACAATGACACCTAGATCCCTTTCTTGGTCTGTGACTCCTAACGTGGAACCTTGCATGATGTAGCTAAAATTCGGGTTCCTCTTTCCCACATGCATCACTTTGCACTTGCTCACATTAAACGTCATCTGCCATTTAGACGCCAAGTCTCCCAGTCTCGTAAGGTCCTCTTGTAATTTTTCACAATCCTCCCGTGATTTAAAGACTTTGAATAACTTTATGTCATCAGCAATTTTAATTACCTCACTAGTTACTCCCATCTCTAGGTCTTCTACATTGAGAATACTGACCATTTAACCTTTCTCTCTGTTTTCTATCTTTCAACCAGTTTTTAATCCACAGTAGAACACTACCTCCTATCCAATGACTCTCCAATTTCCTCTGGAGTCCTTCATGAGGTACTTTGTCAAATGCCTTCTGAAAATCCAGATACAACAATATCAACCGGCTCACCTTTATCCACATGTTTGTTCACCCCTTCAAAGAAATGTAGTAGATTGGTGAAGCAAGATTTCTCTTCACTAAATCCATGTTGACTTTACGTCTCATTAATCCATGCTTTTAAATATGCTCTGTAATTTTGTTCTTTATAATAGTCTCTACCATTTTGCCCGGCACCGACGTCAGACTCACCGGTCTATAATTTCCCGGATTTCCTCTGGAACCTTTTTTAAAAAATTGGCATTAGAGTGGCGACCCTCCAATCTTCCGGTACCACGATCGATTTTAAGGATAAATTACATTTTACTGTCAATAACTACGCAAGTTCATTTTTCAGTTCTATCAGTACTCTGGGATGAATACCATCTGGTCCAGGAGATTTGCTACTCTTCAGTTTGTAGAACTGCCCCATTACATCCTCCAGGTTTACAGAGAATTCATTAAGTTTCTCCGACTCGTCAGCTTCGAATACCATTTCTGGCACCAGTATCCCACCCAAATCTTCCTTGGTGAAGACCGAAGCAAAGAATTCATTTAATCTCTCCGCTACGGCTTTGTCTTCCTTGATTGCTCCTTTTACTCCTCGATCATCTAGCGGTCCAACCGATTCTTTTGCCGGCTTCCTGCTTTTAATATACCTAAAAAACATTTTACTTTGTGTTTTTGCCTCCAACGCAATCTTTTTTTTGAAGTCCCTCTTAGCCTTCCTTATCAGCGCATTGCATTTGAATTGAAATTCCTTATGCTGTTTCTTATTATTTTCAGTCGGTTCGTTCTTCCATTTTCTGAAGGATTTTCTTTTAGCTCTAATAGCTACCTTCACCTCACTTTTTAACCATGTTGGCTGTCGTTTGGTCTTCCATCCTCCTTTTTTAATATGCGGAATATATTTGGCCTGGGCTTCCAGGATGGTGTTTTTGAACAGCATCCACGCCTGATGTAAATTTTTGACCCTCTCAGCCGCTCCTTTAAGTTTGTTTTTCACCGTTCTTCTCATTTTATTATAGTTACATAAGTACATAAGTAGTGCCATACTGGGAAAGACCAAAGGTCCATCTAGCCCAGCATCCTGTCACCGACAGTGGCCAATCCAGGTCAAGGGCACCTGGCACGCTCCCTAAACGTAAAAACATTCCAGACAAGTTATACCTAAAAATGCGGAATTTTTCCAAGTCCATTTAATAGCGGTCTATGGACTTGTCCTTTAGGAATCTATCTAACCCCTTTTTAAACTCCGTCAAGCTAACCGCCCGTACCACGTTCTCCGGCAACGAATTCCAGAGTCTAATTACACGTTGGGTGAAGAAAAATTTTCTCCGATTCGTTTTAAATTTACCACACTGTAGCTTCAACTCATGCCCTCTAGTCCTAGTATTTTTGGATAGCGTGAACAGTCGCTTCACATCCACCCGATCCATTCCACTCATTATTTTATACACTTCTATCATATCTCCCCTCAGCCGTCTCTTCTCCAAGCTGAAAAGCCCTAGCCTTCTCAGCCTCTCTTCATAGGAAAGTCGTCCCATCCCCACTATCATTTTCGTCGCCCTTCGCTGTACCTTTTCCAATTCTACTATATCTTTTTTGAGATACGGAGACCAGTACTGAACACAATACTCCTTTTTAAAAGTTAAACGCTAACGTATTTGATTTCCTATGTATACTTACTTCAAAGCTAATATCAAATCTGATCATATTATGATCACTGTTATCAAGCAGCCCCACCATCATTACCTCCCACACCAGATCATATGCTCCACTAAGCACTAGGTCTAGAATTTTTCCTTCTCTCGTAGGCTCCTGTACCAGCGGCTCCATAAAGCAGTCCTTGATCCTGCAGTGCCTGCTAGAGTCTATCTGTTAATGCTGTGGCCATTTAACATGGTTAATGCTTGACGGTCCATCTATTTGATTCACAGGTGTTGGAAGGCCAGAGTTGAAAAGTCTCATTGCCACACACTTTGCAGCCAATCAGGATGGGTCCCAGGGTTCTGAATTAGAGAGCTGTATAGGAATGGTAATTGTGAGAATTCCATAGGTACGGAAGAAATTGCCATGGGATTCCCACGGGAGTGTAGTCAAACTGTCTGGTCACTCCAGAATGAGGCTTGGAATGCACTGAGAGAGACAATTGGAGCACTAGAATGAGGCTTTGAATGCCCAGAGAAGCAGGTGGAACACCAGACTGAGGTTTGGAACACTCATTGGTTGAATAGTGAATACCATCCAAAAAAACCATGGGAGGCTGCTGGGGTTAAGAGGAAACAGAGAGCTGTGAGCAAGTAAATAGCATCAACTCTTGCAGGTATATGTGAGGATGAAGGAGATTAATTGTGGGGATGGGTGGGGATGGAATGGATCTTAGTGATCATAGGTGGGTATGGGTTAGATTCCATTGTGGATAGTCGGGGATGGGTGAAGTTTTTGTCCCTGTGAAACTCTCTACTTTGAATGGGCTGGTGAGGTTTTGTATCATTTAGTCTGTCAGAGGCCTGAAATGCTTGACTGGCCAGTGAGCTGTTTGCCTACCCATTCTCCCAATTAAAATGGGTTAAGCAGTTAAAAGCTATAGGGTTGTTTTTTTCTTTTTTTGTTGCAGCAGTGGTTTAGATTATTGTAGGGGGATCACTCCAGTATTATTTAGAGATACTCCGGTGAGGGGGGTTCTATGAGCATGACCACCATAGAGAACTGCTTCTAGTGGATTTATATTGGTAAAAGCTAGTGATACCAAAGATAATGGGGAAGGCTACAAGAATTGCAGGGTACAGCTACCTTATTTTGATCAGATCATCACCAAACTGATCAGGTGTCCAAGTTCAGCAGTAGTATTTATATTTTAGGATAGCCTGGTAAATTGTAAAATTATTGATAAATTGGATTAATTATGATTGTTTTGTAAATAAAGCTGCAGGACCATTTGTCCAATTATTATAGTTGGCTGTTACTGATCTGAAACAACCTTTAGTTCAAATAACTTTTAAATTGTAATGCAAACAAACTGCTTTTATCATCTGCAGCAACTATGAAATCTCTCTCCTGTTTCAAAAAGATGAGTCTGATCAGTGGTCCGTGCTGTGATAACATCATAGCTACACTACTGCAATGTCCAGTATACTGGTCAAACCAAAAGAGTTTGCACCAGCTCCAACTAATTCAGAATGCTGCAGCATGTTTGATAGAGAGTTGCAAGTGGCGTGACCACATCATATCCTTCCTGAAAAATCTGCCCTGACTACTGGTTTCGTACAGGGTCAAATTTAAAATTCAAGGTCCTCGGACAAAATGGACCAGTGTACTTAAAGAATAAGTTAGTTTTCTACACACCTTTGAAGCTTCTGGTCCTGTCAAGAAGTATCACAATCTGTACCCACATCAAAGGAAATCACACAATATGACTCCGACCTATGAGTCTTCTCAGGAATATGACCCGTATTCTGGAACTCATTCCCAGAGAGGCTATGCCTAACTCAAGACCACGTCTACTTCAGAAAGCAGATGGAAACCCGGCTCATCTACCAAGCCTTGAATAAGTGTGGAGACCAACTATTCACTCGCTTCATTTCTGGACTAGCTTGCCACACACCTTATAACTAAGACCAGTTCCACATACATTATTCAACTGTATGTATAGTTTGCCTTCAATTTAGTCATCCATTTGTTTATCCTACCCATTTTTCTGTCTATATGTCCCAACTGTACTTGTCCCTTTGGTTACCAATTAAGATGTTTCATTGCATTGTACTGACATTGTGAGCATCGTACCCTTATGCATATCATTACTGTGTTATATGCATGTTCTACCATGCTGCCTATTATGGTATATCATTTATATTCTGCTGACATTTATATTTCTGTCATATGAATGTTCCACCATGTTGTTTTAATATGCTTATGTCTAAATAGCATATCACATCATTACTACTAGTAGGATGCAATTTGTCTATCTCCAAGTTGACCTCATTGATTGCATTTTATGCTTATTGCTATGCTAACACAATGTAAGTTGTTTTATGTCATGTTACACCTGTTGTGCACTATCTTGGGTAGTCTCTTTATAAAAGACGTTAACAAATCCCAATAAATACATAAAGCAAGTGGACCTGACTAGTATTCAAATGCCTATGTTATGATTTTTTTTTCTTGTTAGGCTTTGTTTATGGTTTAGTGGTTTGTTCTCCCCACTGATGTGTACTAGATAATTGACATTGTATTTCCTTTAGTTTGTGTTAGAATAATGCCATTTTCTTATTTGTTATTTGTAAACCTGTTCCTTAAATTCCAAATAATCCCCCCCCCCCCCCCCAGTAGAATGAATACTTCAAACACTGGAAGAGAGGCATGCCTGAACTCTGAAATACAGTGTCTGTGATTGGTTGGTAGTAAATCAGTCATTTACTATCACATGAAATTCAAATGTACAACGTCTTCAATTGAAGAGACAGAATGCAGCTAAGAAATGTAGAAGTACCAAAGGTGAATGAAAATAATATAAGCAGTGTTTTTGTTTCAAAGTTTTCTTGGATAAATCCAGGCTAGAAGTCTCAGGCCAGTTTCAGTTTGTATGCAGCAGAGAAATAAACATACTGCCCTTGATTCTTCAAACATAGACCGAATAGCAAAAGTTGCAGTGGCACAGGCCCATAGTGCTTTGCAGTAGAATCCATGTTAACTTGGTTCTGGCATGTTAGGCCCACAGATTGGTCAGGCTATAATATACCTATTCAGGTCTTTAAGTCTCGTCTCATACATTTTCTGACACAGACTACGTACAATTTTGGTTACCTTCCTCTGAACTGCTTCATGTCTTTTTATATCCATGGTACAGGGGTTCTCAATCCAATTCTTGGGACACACCTAGCCAGTCAGGTTTCCAGGATACCCACAATGAAAATGCATTAGATAGATTTGAATGCCCTACTTCCGTTGTATGCAAATGTAACTTATGTATATTACTCCCCTAGTGAGATTGCAATACAAAACTGATTGTAATACAAAGTATTTAGAGGCCTCACCAATGACTTGTAAAGGGGCATTATCTTCTCCTCCTCCCTTCTGTTGGTTATGCTACTTTCTATGCAGCCTAGCATCCTTCTGGCTTTGGCCACTGCCTTATCACATTGTTTTGCCACCTTAAGATCCTAAGGCACTATCACCCCAGAGTTCCTCTCTTGATTCACGCACATCAACCTTTCCCTTCTATTGCATACAGCTCTTATGGATTTCTGCTCCCAAACTGCATCACTCTACTTTTATTTACATTAAAACTTAAATACCAAGCATTAGCCTGTTCCTGTTCTCTTGACCCTCCAACTTTGCTCTTATTTCTTCTAGCTGTTTCTGTATCTGGCAAATCTCTCATCTGATCATGGCTTTGCTGATCTTCTATGCCACTTACAGTATCCAGTCCTTTGATCTGTGATTGTCACCATCAGTGCCTGAAAAGTTTTTTCAAATTTGTTGATTACAATTTGCATAATCTCCACTCAAATTTCTTTCAGTACCAATTGCAACCTTGTATCCACCATAATAGAGCTTTATTCCCCCTTACTGCCCTTTGCCAATCCTATTGAGTTGACAATAGTATGAAGTTCTTTTAATACCTTTGGGTCTTTTGGCTTTGCTTGTTTGGGCATAGTCCCCACACCAAAAGGTAAATAAAATAATTGAGGTGAGGCTTTAACTTCAGAGGGCTTTAGATTAAGTTAGAGCTTCGCTCATACATATCTCTCCCACTTGCCAGACTGGAAGTCCCAGGTCACTTTCAATACCAATTGACACCTGATGGAAGGCTACCTGTTGCTCCACTAACCTCTCTAGAATTCGATGGGTAGAATTTTACCTGGTACCTGCATCTTGAATAAGCTGATGAACTGATGCCCTTGCTACTTCCTGTTTTTGACACAGGACATGCCCGTGTTTCCCCACAATTTTTAAAATTTCTCACTCAGTAGCTTCAGGAGAAGGCTGCAGTTCCCTTGGTATCTGGGCCCAGGAAGTAAGTGTTCAAAGTATCAGATACCATCAAAGCACCCTCTTTCACTGCCTTAACCATGTTCTTGCCACCCAAGATATCCAGGAAGCATAGTTGTCTCTCTTTGCCTAGCCACCAGTCCTCATTATTGCCGTAATTCTGCTAAATATGGACTGATGTATAGCTATTATCCATCACCTAGGTGTGCAGCACAGTCCATCTGCATCCTGCTGCTGGGGCAGCTATATCTATGGTCTACCACATCTTCTCCAGGTGCCACCAGTGTGCTGGCAGGGAGAGATAAGATGTGTAACATTCTGACTGGTTCAGATATCACTGGTGAAATGCACACTACTGCTTCTGCCTTTGCCAGCCTTGCCTGCATTCAGGTAGCACTAGATGGGGATCAGCTGCCTACTAAAAGTTTTTCAAGAAAGCACTTAGTAATTGAAATCTAAAAGGTTCAGCAGCTGCTTAAACCCCATGTTCTCTACCACTTGCACAGGCTGATCAAACAGGGCAATCATTTTCTTGATGTAACCACCTTTGATGCTACCTACCTCACAGGCATAGTGATACTGAACACCATTCCATCTGCTTCATGATGACTTCAAAACGTGTGTTGAGGGCTGCTAATCTGCCACCATGCTGGGAGAAGAGGCTTCAGATACAGACTTCTTCTTTCTATGGATTTTCTGCCACTACTTTTGATTCAGAATAAAGTCTCCAGTCTAGTATCTTTACCCTCCCCTGAAATCAGTTCTAATGGATGTAGTCTGTGTAATGATGCCGTATGCTACTGTTAGAAAAATGGTCCATTAGCTTTTCTTTACCGATGCAATTCCAATAGCAATTGCATTCTGTAAAACACTGTTACTCAAATACTGTAAAATGCCTCTACAACTCTCTCCACATCTCTGGAGGCTGCTGCTGCTGCTGAACTACTGCTAAGGGCAGACTAGAAATAGGAAGACCAGAATTCCTCACATATTCCACTACCGGCTCTTCCTGGTGTGTTCTCTTGGTCCTGGCAGAATCGCTTCCTACTTCTTCACTACCATTAGCAACCTAGTATATTGAAACCTTCCTTTGCTACTAAATTTTCAATGTTTTCTAATTCTTGAAGCTCTTTACATGATCATTCATCCAGTTCTGTATCTGCCAAAACCAGCTCCATTTATGTCTCATCAGGAAACAGAGCGTGTCTGATATTGTGCTTTGCTGACTTTTTTTTTTTTTTTTGCTGTCACCAGCTTTCTGCTGCCTTGCCCTGTATTGCTTTTGCCTTCTTTGTCCCCTGTGTGGAGCAGACAACTTGTGTTTTCCATTTTCATTGAAATCTGGAGCTGCAGTTGTTGGTGCTCTCCTCTTTAAAAAATATTTATTTATCTTGGCTGATGAACTACAGAGGTTCTAAGACTTAACTCTCTGATCATTACCACTAATGTTGCTGCTAGCCCTGGATCTCTCAGGAGGAGCAAACACCATTCTTCTTATTCTTTCCCCACCATTCCCATATCTACCCCTTATAAGCATTGCAACTTAATAAGTGAGAAACAGTTCTCTCTATTATATAATGTTTAGGACTTTAGTTTTAATTTACCACCCAGTGAATATACTATACCCAGCACTAGTCACTGCAGAGACAGCTACTTTCTATACACCCATAGAGACTGAGAGATTTTTTTAAAAGTGACTTCTCTGACAACGGGTAATACCAGGGCAGTGTGCAGCCATTTTTATTGGCTTTATCTGGATGATGCACAGCGCTGCATACGTCTAGTAGCGCTTTAGAAATGATAAGTAGTACTAGTAGTATGATGCTGCTGAAGATCCAGGTGTGGCCCCAATCAGTGACACTTATCTGGGTAGTTGCCAGTGATGCCCAGATAAGTGTCACTAAATATTGAACCTTACATATTCAGTCACAGTGAATAAAGGATATAAAGAGTAGGGTGCTCAAACATCAAGAGACACATTTTCATCATATGCCCTAATAGCTTAGGTTCCTTGTTATAAAGTTATCCCCATAGGATGCTGATATACTCCTTGGTAGAGATGACATGATTTTAGGCCTCATGCCAAAATGCATATATAAGATGCATTAAAATCCTTCAATATGCACCATTTTGTATAACAGTGCTTACAAAATATATTCCTGTTCATGTGTTATTGCTACTAAAGCTACACAGTTATGCTATACTGCTGATAAAATGTTAACTTTGAGCTCTGGTACATTAAGTTTCCAAGTTTATTTAAAATTTACTATCCTGCCCTACTGAAAACCTTCTGAGTGGCTTATATTCTAAAACATGAAATAAAAAGTGTAGTAGTATAAACACGTGAACATGATAGAAAAGGTAAGGAGGGTAGACCTTCAGTATCTGATAGGGCACAGGGTGAGGATAAGAACTGAAGGGAGTGTTTCAATGTGATCAGAACTCATCCCATATAGTCTGACAATATGAACAAAATATTGGGTTCTAACTTTGTAATTTTTAACCTTATCTTTTTCATGGTAGAGAAAAAGGTCAGGGTGAAATATCTTCCTCTGACATCATGGTGAATGGTGGATGCTTGTTATCCAGACTATAAGCAGCATCCCAAAATTTTAATGTGTCCTTGGATGGTGCACTGGGGTCTTCCACTTCAGTGATATTCCATTCAGGCTGTGACACTTCATTAAGTCTAGGGCAGTAAATTCTTCCATGCTGCTGCTTGGATTATGGTGTAGGGGTAGAGGTTGGTGGACTTATTTAGTTTGTACGTAGGAGAAACATAACAGAACAGCATTTATAACAAAAGTGTCAGGGCGGAGTAGTGATTACTCTGTACATTGTGAGGAGAAAGATGAGATCCTCAAGAACCAAGAAAAGCAGTCAGAGATCAAGAAAATATGGCAGAAAGATACAGATATATATTTCCATCATGCTGGGTGCTATACACTTGATTAAAAGCAATTTCCAAACACCCTTTGATAAGTTGCCTATTCATAATATATCCTATGAACTCCATGTGAAAGCTCTCTTTGGTATGATTCAAGTACCATGGTGAGCATTAGTGTGAATTTGAGAGACTAAGATCATGCTTCACATACTCTGTCTTGGAATGTGTTGATACATGTAAAACTAATTTATTTTTCAGACAGTGTCCTTGAGGGAATCATGCAAAACCTGGATGGGTCAATGAAAATGAGCCCTCTGTTTGTTTAATTTAGTTCAGGTTTGCTATACTGCCTTTCAAAAAAAATTATAATGCATTTTAAAAACACCATCCTAATAAGCAATTAACAATACATAGCTTTGGTAGCCAAGAGATCCATGTGGCCAAGTGGAAACGAAATAGGCGATATAATGTATCCAGAGAGACTCCAGATGAGATGGCTGGTATAGTGGCATAGCCAGGAGGCCCTTGCAGATTGTTGAAAGTGTAAAAGTCATCTATGACTGCTTTTGGAAGGACTGAAAAAGCATGGCAATCAACCAGGTTGCCAACTGTATATGTATGCAGATGGTATTTTTATTTTAGTTTCTGTTCAGAAAATCTTGATCAACACAGGCATTTTTTTTTACTTTATTTGTTACATTTGTACCCCACTTACTTGCAGGCTCAATGTGGCTTACATAGTACCGTAATGGCGTTCGCCAAGTCGGTTGATAACAAATACAAGCTTATATTGTGGTTTAAAGAGGTAGGTGTGTATTAGGCAACATGAGGGTCAAAGGGAGTGATGATTGTATTTTGTCTAGTATGATCATTGGTTATGCTGTGTTGCTGGATGTGGGGATTTATGGTGGATCGGTGGGGTAGGCCTTTTTGAAGAGGTTGGTTTTTAGTGATTTCCTGAAGTTTAGATGGTCTTGGATTGTTTTCACAGCTTTTGGGAGTCCATTCCATAGTTGTGCGCTTATGTATGAGAAGCTGCTCAGTGTGCTGCTGCAGCTAGGAAAGCGAATAGAATCTTGGGTATTATTAGGAAAAATATGGAAAACAGGTGTGAGGATGTTATAATGCCGTTGTATTGTTCCATGATGCGACTGCACCTTGAGTATTGTGTTCAATTCTGGTTGCCGCATCTCAAGAAAGATATAGTAGAATTGGAAAAGGTGCACCGAAGGGCGACTAAAATGATAGCGGGGATGGGATGACTTCCCTATGAAAAAAGACTAAGAAGGCTAGGGCTTTTCAGTTTGGAGAAGAGATGGCTGAGGGGAGACATGATAGAGGTATATAAAATAATGAGTGGAGTGGAACAGGTGGATGTGAAGCGTCTGTTCACGCTTTCCAAAAATACTAGGACTAGGGGGCATTAGATGAAACTACAGTGTAGTAAATTTAAAACAAATTGGAGAAAGGTTTTCTTCACCCAACGCATAATTAAACTCTGGAATTCATTGCCGGAGAACCTGGTGAAGGTGGTTAGCTTGGCAGAGTTTAAAAAGGGGTTAGACGGTTTCCTAAAGGACAAGTCCATAAACCACTATTAAATGGACTTGGGAAAAATCCACAATTCCAGGAATAACATGTATAGAATGTTTGCACGTTTGGGAAGCTTGCCAGGTGCCCTTGGCCTGGATTGGCCACTGTCGTGGACAGGATGCTGGGCTCGATGGACCCTTGGTCTTTTCCCAGTGTTGCATTACTTATGTACTTATGTAGGTTGTTTTGTATTTAAGTTCTTTGCAATTTGGGTAATGTAGGTTTAAGTATGATCGTGATGATCTGATTCTGTTTCTGGTTGGTAGATCTATGAGATCTATCATGTATCCTGGGACTATACCGTAGACAATTTTGTGGACCAAAGTGCAGATTTTGAAGATGATCCTTTCTTTGATTGGGAGCCAGTGCAGCTTTTCTCGGAGGGGTTTAGCACTTTCGAAACATGTTTTACCAAATATCAGGCTAGCTGCTGTGTTTTGGGCAGTCTGGAGTTTTTTTGTGAGTTGTTCTTTGCATCCAGCGTAGATTCCATTGCAGTAATTTGCATGGCATAGGACCATTGATTGTATTAGGTTTTGAAAAATTTCTCTCAGGAAGAAAGGTTTTAATTGTTTAAGTTTCCACATTGAATAGAACATTTTCTTTATTACGGAGTTTACTTGGCTCTCAAGGGTAAGGTTACGGTCGATTGTGACTCCGAGTATTTTCAGGCTGTCTGAGATATGGAGGATGTGTCCTGGAGTGTTTATGATTGTGGGTTTGTACTTGTTATGTTGAGATGAGAGGGTGAGGCAGTGTGTTTTTTCAGTGTTCAGTTGGAATGAATTTGCCCAAGAGGCCATGATGTTCAGGCTGTCATTGATTTCGTTGGTTATTTCTGTTGTCATGTCTGAAGGGAATGTAGATTGTAATGTCATCTGCATAGATGAACAGGTTAAGGACTCGATTGGATAGGGACTTTGCCAGTGGGATCATCATTATATTGAAGAGTATTGGTGATTATGGTAATCCTTGAGGTACTCCGCAGGCTGCTTTCCATGGTGGTGATATGTTTGAGTTTGATTTTACTTGGTATGTTCTGGTGGTTAGAAAGCCCTTGATCCAGTTAAGTACATTTCCATCAATCCCAAAGTGGCCGAAGAGTCTTAGTAGTATATTGTGGTTTACCATATCAGTAGTGATTATATTACTCTAAGATACAGTGAATAAATAAGTTTATCTAACACATTGATTCATACAGCTCTACATGGCAGGATCTGACCATTTAAAGATCCTTAACTCATTAACTAATTAGATTGTAAGCTCTGTCGAGCAGGGACTGTCTCTTCATGTTCAAATGTACAGCGCTGCGTACATCTAGTAGCGCTTTAGAAATGATAAATAGTAACATAGTAGATGACGGCAGAAAAAGACCTGCACAGTCCATCCAGTCTGCCCAACAAGATAAACTCATATGTGATACTTTTTGTGTATATCTTACCTTGATTTGTATCTGTCATTTTCAGGGCACAGACCGTATAAGTCTGCCCAGCACTATCCTCGCCTCCCAATCACCAGCCCCGCCTCCCACCACCGTCTCTGCCACCTAATCTCAGCTAAGCTTCTGAGGATCCATTCCCTCGGAACAGGATTCCTTTATGTTTATCCCACGCATGTTTGAATTCCGTTACCGTTTTCCTCTCCACCACCTCCCGCGGCAGAGCATTCCAAGCATCCACCAGTCTCTCCGTGAAAAAATACTTCCTGACATTTTTCTTGAGTCTGCCCCCCCTTCAATCTTGTATCGTGCCCTCTAGTTCTACCACCGTCTCATCTCCAGAAAAGGTTCATTTGCGGATTAATACCTTTCAGATATTTGAACATCTGTATCATATCACCCCTGTTTCTCCTTTCCTACAGGGTATACAAGTTCAGGTCTGCAAGTCTCTTCTCATACATCTTGTAACGCAATTCCCGTACCATTCTCGTAGCTTTTCTTTGCACCGCTTCAATTCTTTTTACATCCATAGCAAGATATGGCCTCCAGAACTGAACACAATACTCCAGGTGGGGCCTCACCAACAACTTATACAGGGGTATTAAAACCTCTTTTCTTCTGCTGGTCACTCCCCTCTCTATACTGCCTAGCAACCTTCTACTTACGGCCACCGCCTTGTCACACTGTTTCGTCGCCTTCAGATCCTCAGATACTATCACCCCAAGATCCCTCTCCCCGTCGGTACCTATCAGACTCTCACCGCCTAACACATACATCTCCTGTGGATTTCTACTCCCTAAGTGCATCACTTTGCATTTCTTCGCATTGAATTTTAATTGCCAAACCTTAGACCATTCTTCTAGCTTCCGCAGATCTTTTTTCATGTTTTCCACTCCCTCCTGGGTGTCCACTCTGTTAAAAATCTTAGTATCATCTGCAAAAAGGCAAACTTTACCTTCTAACCCTTCAGCAATGTCACTCACAAATATATTGAACAGAATCGGTCCCAGCACCGATCCCTGAGGCACTCCACTACTCACCTTTCCCTCCTCTGAGCGAATTCCATTTACCACCACCCTCTGGCGTCTGTCCGTCAACCAGTTCCTAATCCAGTTCACCACTTCGGGTCCTATCCTCAGCCCGTCCAGTTTGTTCAAGAGCCTCCTGTGGGGAGATGTGTCAAAAGCCTTGCTGAAATCTAGGTAGATTACGTCTATATCATATCCCTGATTTAATTCTACAGTCATCCAGTCAAAGAATTCAATGAGATTCGTTTGGCACGATTTCCCTTTGGTAAAACCATGTTGTCTCGGATCTTGCAACTTATTGGCTTCCAGGAAATTCACTATCCTTTCCTTCAGCATCGCTTCCATTACTTTTCCAATAATCGAAGTGAGGCTTACCGGCCTGTAGTTTCCAGCTTCTTCCCTATCACCACTTTTGTGAAGAGGGACCACATCCACCATTCTCCAATCCCACGGAACCTCTCCCGTTTCCAATGATTTATTAAACAAATCTTTAAGAGGACCCGCCAGAACCTCTCTGAGCTCCTTTAATATCCTGGGGTGGATCCCGTCCTGTCCCACGGCTTTGCCCACCTTTAGCTTTTCAAGTTGTTTATACACACTCTCTTCTGTGAACGGTGCTATATCTACTCCATTTTCATTTGCACTTTTGCCAGTCCATCGCGGTCCTTCTCCAGGATTTTCTTCTGTGAATACTGCACAAAAGTATCTATTTAGCAAATTTGCTTTTTCATCATTATCTTCATAGCGGTTCACAGTGTCTTTCAGTCTCACAATTCCCTTAAATAGTAGTAGCAGTTAACTCTAACTTGTCATTTGACAAAGAATCCATGCAAGGAAATGTAGCTTACAGTGATAGCAGATCAAGGAAATGTGAGACTTATTAAGGTCTAAATCTGTAGCCATCAAACTGACTGTTCAAGTGCACTGTTACAAGAGTGTGATTGTGTTTATGATTGTATCCGTCATACTGTCAAAAAGAAATCTTATCTTTACTCACTACTAAATATACAAAGGGCTGGGATTTCTACTTGGCAAATGCTCCTGTTTATTTGGAGTTTTGATTTTAACAACACTCGGCTAAAGTTCATTTATTACTGTTTGTAAATAGATGCAATTCAGAATTATATAAATAAATAAATACATACACACATACACATAAATGTGTGTGTGTGTATTAAATATCTATAAATAGATATATATTAGTTAAATTGTGAAAATGTTTACTTGGGACTTTTTGCACATACAATTCAAATTGTACATGTATGTTGGCCATATATACACATATATACACATTTCCCTGGATTCTATATAGCGCGCCTAGAGATCCACACCAAACTCCAGGCGGATTCTATAATAACGCATACAACTTAATTGGCTTAACAAGCCGATTAGCACTGATAATAGCACTTAACAAGCAATAATGAGCACTAATTGGCAATAATAATTTACATGCACAACTCACTAAGCGTATTCTGCAGACTACTTTATAGAATACGCTTACCCATAAATTCTATATATGGTGCCTTAAGTTGTGTGCACTAATTTGGTCACAAGGCCAAATTGCATGCACAACTTAATTGATTAACAAGCCAATCAGTGCCAATAGTGCACTCTAACCAATTAGTGCACTCTAATTGACTTTAATTAAAATTTACGCACACAACTTGCTAGGTGTATTCTACAATGTGGTGCATGTAAATTCTAATACTCACAGTCAAAAAGGGGGTATGGAATGGGCAGGTTGTGGGCGTTTAAAAAAAACTATGCACACTATTATAGAATACACCCGATCTGCATCTAACTTAGGTGTAGGTATTTAGGCCTTGTTTTAGGTGGCCTAAATGGGTGCACCTAAATTTTAAGCGCAAGAACGGTGAGTGAGCATATGCTATAACTATACGTAACTTTAGGCATAGTTTATAGAATCAAGCTAACTGTAAAGGTCTAAAATACAAATTAATGCACGCATCAACCTTTCCCTACATGAGCACGCAATTCTGGAACGCGTTGCCACGCAACCTAAAAGCAATCTACGAACTGACCAACTTCCGCAAACAACTGAAGACCCATCTCTTTAACAAGATATACCACAAAGATCAACACATGTAAAACTCCACTCATATATCCAGAAATGTTTAATAATGCCTTCTGTTATATTACTATCATGTATTCCATTACCATGTAACCCAACATCCTTCTTTAATACCAAATGACTATTATCTTCTTATTTCCACTATCCTTGATGTATTTATTGTTAGCCACTTTGAGCCTGCAAAGAGGTGGGAAAATGTGGGATACAAATGCAACAAATAAAAATATGTGGTTTTACGGTACTCATTTTTAAAGCACCATACATAGAATTTCCCCCTTAGCAAGTAGTGTGCATAAATTCTAATCAGTACCAATTAGTGCTGATAATTGCTTGTTAACATACAATTATCAGCACTGATTGGCTTGTTAATGAATTGAGTTGTGCACGCAAATCAGAATAAGCCCAGATTAGTGCATGTAACTCCAGTCACATTATATAGAATTTGCAGGCAATTGCATAAAAATAGGTGCACTCCTATGAGCACACAATTTTAGAAAAGCTGTTTTCTGCATGTAAAACAGGCTTTTACATGTGGACAAAACTTTATCATCTTCTTGTGGTGATTGGCCTGATATAATTATGATGGCAATGAAGACACCACAGGAAGAGAGAGAGGTTCTATCACCAGGAGCTCATTTCCAATTTTGTTTTCCTTGTAAAGCGTTATTTCCTTTAGGGATAAAGTTGATCATTTCTGATCCATTGCAGTCGTGAATTTTTTATTTGGAATTCACAGGGACCCTTGAGCCCAATCCAAATTAAATGAAAGACTATGGACAAATGGATGAAGGGAAGCCTTAATTTTCCCTTTCTCTTACATCCCCCCCCCCCCCCCCGTTTACAAAGTTGCGCTATCTGCTGCCACACAGCAATGCCGACACAGCCCATTCACTTTGAATGGGCTGTGTTGGCACTACCGCACTGGCAGCTGCTAGCGTGGCTTTGAAAAAGGGGGGAGGGAGTGCCAATCTTTAACTAACTAGCATCCTCTGGCTGTATCTTTGCCATCTTGGATCCTTAATTTGTGGACTACTAGTCTAGTATCTCATTTTACAAAGCCACGGTAGTGATTCCTGTGTGGCAAATGCAATGAAGCCAATAGGAATCGAATGGGCTTGATCACATTTGCCACTCTGGGAATCACTACCACGGCTTTGTAAAAGGAACCCTTTGTTTCTTGTTATATACTATTTCATTCTTGCTATTTCTAGACATATTTTTTTGTTACATTTGTACCCCGCGCTTTCCCACTCATGGCAGGCTCAATGTGACTTACATGGGGCAATGGAGGGTTAAGTGACTTGCCCAGAGTCACAAGGAGCTGCCTGTGCCTGAAGTGGGAATCAAACTCAGTTCCTCAGTTCCCCAGGACCAAAGCCCACCACCCTAACCACTAGGCCACTCCTATTAAAAAAAAATTAAAAGAAAGAGAGAGAGAGAGAGAGAGAGAGAGAGAGAGAGAGAGAGAGAGAGAGTAACTGAGCTGAGAAAGAGTGAAAAATCTCTGTACCTTCAAGAACCATAGATAACTGAGACTAAAGCTCATTGTTAATTTAGGTTTATGTGTGGTTTTCAGTATTGCATGCTTGAATGTATAATCAGGAAATCAAAAAGGGGTTTACACTAGGAAAGTAAACATTAATTTTTGGTATTCAAACTTATACTATACAATATAGGTAGAATATCAACACGATCATGTTACTTTGAGCTTTGTCAGATATTGAACTTGCGTGTTGACATATGATGAAATTACTGCAGGCTGGAATTATTACAAATTTTCCCATAGTTACACAATGAGAACATTTTGCTTGCATATTATACATTGTTTCCTATGAATTATTGATTCTAAAGGTGAATGTGAAAAGCAGCACAATAAATATATGAGAAAATGTTTACAAATGAGCTTGTGAGGAAATGTGTCCCAGTCTGAATTAGGCAGGAAGATTTCTAGTCTCTTAAAATAGCAACTTTATTTATTAGCCAAAAATAGATCTTAAGATTAACCAGAGTGAACTGAATTATGGTTATTTAGATTATAATTCACTTTGGTGCTTGCCATAACATACCCTATTCAAGCTTTTTCCCTTGGTCTAGACCAGTGTTTCCCAAGTCGGTCCTGGAATAACCCCTTGCTAGTCAGATTTTCAGGATATCCACAATGAATATGCATGAACAAGATTTGCATACAGTGGAGGCAGTGCATGCAAATCAAGCTCATGCATATTCTTTGTGGATATCCTTAAAACCTGAGTGGCAAGGGGGTACTCCAAGACCAATTTGCGAACTACTGATCTAGATTTGTATTCTTTAGTGTTTGAACAGCCAATGAAATATTTTAGATTTGTGCAGAAAAACAAAGTGTGGCTGGCATTTTTTGTTTTTAAATGATGGCCATGGCATTAAAATAAGTCATGTATGGTCAGTACTGTCATATGTACTCTGGATAGTTCCAGAGTTGGACAAGAGCAGGATGTGGGTGTTTCACCCAAGCATCAGATCTCCCCCTTTTGATACCCCAGACCAGTGAAATTGCCCCCCCTTGGACAGTGCTGGCCCCCACCAATGCAGACTGTTTATACTCAATGCCCCCAAGAACAGCCCCCCCCCCCCCCCCCCCGAGCAACCCCCCCAATAGTATAGCATGATCCTCCCACTCCAAGAAGCCTGCCCGTTCCCTCCCCGGGTCCCAGCTGTAGTGTTCTTGATAGCACAGTGGCATAGGGCAGGAACAGTCCCCCTCTGCTCCCATTCCTTCAGTCTCCAGGTTTCCAAATGATACCAATGACCCCTAGCAGAAGTCTTAATGTACTACCACTAGAGGTCATCCTTCCATATAAACACATCTGCTACCCTACCTCAAATAAAATCAATAAGATAAACTTTCTATGGTTTCACTGAAAATTGTCTTTCACAGACTTTTTGTACATTAATTTACCTAACAAAATCATGATTACCTATGTATTATTGCAAGCTAGCTAGTTAAATAAAAGCACATAGAAAATATTTACCTGGCCCTTTGGTTTCTTAAAGAGAAAAGATTATTTTTAGAATAGTACAAAGTTTTAAAATCATATGTTTTTGCTGTTGCTTATGCCAGCCTCAGTTTTAAAAATAAATAGAATGAGATCATTTTGATGCATTTTTCTTAAAACTTTGTGCTTCATTGACAGTTTCGTTTCAGACAGCACACTGCAGTCACACTATTTGAGTCAAGTTCTGTGGTTCTATTATCTTGGTTATACAGCATCTTTTCCATTTTTTTTAATCACAGCTATTTGTTTAACCCTTTTTTATTCACATTATTATGTATTCAAGGCTGTGCTTTTCTATCTTGGCACTACAATGTGTTTTCCCTTTTTAATGACTTTTTCATCATTGTTTGCAGTTCAGAGTTAGAGGATTTTTAAAAGTTCTATTAATTGATATTTTTAAAATTTGGGCCTCTCTTACTAAACCATGCTAGCAATTCATATGCAGCCCATTAAAAATGAGCTGTAGAGCATTGCCGCATCAGAAATTACTGCATGGTTTACTAAAAGAGGCCCTTTATTTTTAAACATCTATTAGATTGTAAGCTCTTTGAGCAGGGACTGTCTTTCTTCTATGTTTGTGCAGCGCTGCATACGCCTTGTAGCGCTATAGAAATGCTAAATAGTAGTAAATAGTAGTAGTAGTAAACATCTATTTGACAATGAAAAGGCCATACAAGAAAAACAATACCTAAGAAGAAGAAATATATAAGGAAATGATTCTAATTCACACATTCCCTCAAGTCTGTAATAGACATAGGATCAAGAGAAAAAAAAACCCCTTAGAGCGAGGTTATTAACCAAAAAAAGAAAAATACACATTTTGATAGATTTACATGTCTGATTTAACAGACCTGCCACCCAGAAACGCTACAAGATCATCCCGAACTTTCCTCAATCTCCACTTCCCTAAGTGCAAAGGCATAAAATACAAAGTACTGCACGCTTCAACCTTCTCATATATGAGCACGCAATTCTGGAATACATTACCACACAACCTGAGAACGATCTACGAACTAACCGACTTCCAAAAAACTATTGAAAACTCATCTCTTTGAGAAAATTTATTGCAAGGATTAAAACACATGAAGTCCATACACACTAATAGAAATGTATCAATACACTCTCTTCTGAATTCTCTTCCCCCGTATTTTCACCACACTTAAAACTCTACCCACAGATAAAATTGTTATACCTTAATGTTCTCTTGCTATTGTTTGTCGCCCTATCATTTCCCCATTGTTACATTCCATTGTTCTATTCCCCAAATGATGTTTTGACTTTGACTGTGTCTTCCCATAACTCTTCACAATATAACCCATAATCGTACTGTAACAAATTGTATTTCCATCATTTACAATGTATTGTAAGCCACACTGAGCCCGCAAATAGGTGGGAAAATGTGGGCTACAAATGCAATAAATAAATAAATAAATAAATTTAAGGGGGAAGTTATCAAAATGTGCTACTGTTGCATTGGGTTATTTTGTCTCAAGTTGGGTTATTTTAGTGCAGGGTCTCATTGCATAAAAGGGACCCTATGCTAAATAACCTGACCGGTGGTAAAATAATCCAACTTAACAGTAGCCCACCTTGATAACTTCCTCCTTTCACATCTATGCTATAAAAAATACAGGCCCCACTACAGAATTCACAGTCTACTCAGCCCCCTCCCCCCACACACACATAGTCCACAGCTCATCTATGGCCTCTTACTATTTAAAAACAATTTTAATTGGGAGGGTTAAAAAATACATATTTGACACTTTGATATTGAAGCGTACATTCATAAAGTAATCGGACCATAAAGGCAGCCCCTGGATAGACCTATGGTTGGACTGAACCTTGAGTATTGTTTGTAGTTTTGGTCACTCTAGGGGGACTTCTATAAATGGTACCAAAAAATAGGTGCTGATGACACTGGTGCTCAACATTATTCTATACAGGGCACTCCGGGATGAGAGCTCTTTATAGACTAGTGTTGAGCTCTGAATTCCATGCTTAACTTTGGGTGTGACGACATATGCCAGGAGTGGCCTAGTGGTTAGGGTGGTGGACTTTGATCCTGAGGAACTGAGTTCAATTCCCACTTCAGGCACAGGCAGCTCCTTGTGACTCTGGGCAAGTCACTTAACCCTCCATTGCCCCATGTAAGCTGCATTGAGCCTGCCATGAGTGGGAAAGCACAGGGTACAAATGTAACAAAAAAAAACCTGGTGTAAATCGTGGTGTACAGGTTGGGCACAGATCTCTGCTGTTCTGAAACACTGCACATATCTTTTGTGAATGCCCCTGACCCACCCATAATCCTCCCATGGCCACATTCCCTTTTGAGTTGCGCATGATCCAATTTAGGTGCCCATTGTTACAGAATATCGCACAGCCAGATCAGCTCCCACATCATAGTTAGTGTCAATTAAGTGCTTGTTAACTCTGATAATTAAATCATTGGAGCCCATTAACTAATTATTTGGGATCTGGGATCTGCGCCATTTACAGAATCCAAGGGTCTGTCTCAAAAAGGATGTAGAAGGTTGGGAAAAGGACAACACAGAAGGGGAACAAAAATGATAAATGGGATTGATTGGCTCCCTAATGAAGAAAGGGTGAACAGGCTAGGGCTCTACTTGGAGAAGAGATTACTACTACTATTAATCATTTCTATGTAGAGGCTGACCACATTTTGGTTTTGGTTTCAGTTATGATGCCAAAACTAGCCCAGAGTCCTTTTTCTATCTGGTTCCAGTTTTGGCCAAAAGGCTACGGCCAGGATTTCAGTTTCAGACGAAACTGACCGTTTGTTTTCAGTGGAAGCCAAAAATTTGTGCTTTGTCCTGTTTGTCTCCCTCCCCTCTGAAAGGAGTTGCCTCTCCACCTCACCCACCTGTAGATGCCCCCATTGAGCCTATCTTACAATCCCTGGCAGTCTAGGGATGTAGTCAGGGCAGGAGTGATCCCCAATCTCTCCTGCCCATGCTGCCTCTGCTTTCAAAATGGCTGTCATGATCTCTAGTGGCAATCTTGAGAGACTGACACAAGAGGTCACCACAGCCATTTTGAGAATATAGTTGAAGGATTGTACAATAGTCGGGAGAGGGGGCTACTCTTTGCATTCTCTTTTTTTTTGTATAATGTGATTGTAAGTAAAGCAGTTATGATCATGCATAGTAGTTTTTATGGTAAATAGAGTGCTCCAAGTAAATGTTTTTGATACAAAGGTTTAGCAGGAATTTAAGTCTCTTGCTACCTTTCTGGGCAGATTGGAGAGGCCTTGCTGGTCTTTATCTGCCATTATTTACTATGGCACTGATTTTCAAGAGAGAAAATTGTCTCAAAAGCGGCACAAAGCAGTAGATGGACAATTTCTTGCAAAAATGTCTAAGTCGCGATTCTTGAAACTCAGAATTGTGATGTTTTATTCCACAGTTCATCTAAATTGCAAGGAGGCATTTTGGAGGTGTGTTTAGGGTGGGACTTGGGTGGGCTGAAAATCTGGATGCTTTCAGCGATAATGGAACAGAAAAAAGGTCCAGGGCAAAAAACCAAGCATGCTTTTATTGAGACCTGTTTCAGACATGACTAAGTCAGAAAAGGGTGCCCTAACTAACCCCCCTTAATCCCCCAGTGGTCATTGATCCCACCCCACCCCCAAAAGATGTGGCAATGACAGTAGATAACAGGTTCTAGGACAGGTCCAGATATGGCCATTCCTAAGAAAGCACTAAGCAAGTGGATAGAGTGGATGGAGTAGCCTAGTAATCAGTGCAGTGGACAGTGAACAGTGAACAACAGGAGCCAAATTCAATTCCCGCTTTAACTCTTTAATTTCAGTACAAATATGTACACTGGGGAGGGGGTTCAGAGACAGGGGGAGTTGCTGGTCTGCAGGCGGGGGAATTGGGGAGAGAGGGAGAGATATAGCCCAATTCTAGCAGGCTAGATCCTAAAGGGTCAGTGCTGCCCCCCTCCCCCAAATCATAAATCCTCCATCCACCCCATCACCTCTCCATCCTCCGATCACATCCCTCACACCCCCAAAAGGCCCCTCAACCCAGTTGCTCATGTCCAACTGGTACAATATCCAAAATCGAGCCCCTAGCTGTGCTCTCATGTCACTGTCACTAGGGGTCATGTTTTCTTACATGGAAAGGTCTCTAAATCAAGCTTGTCTTGCTTATTGCAGTGATACTTAGATCACCTTGGGTTACATAATAATGAAACGCAAAACTTGCAAATGCTTATAAAGCAGCTTGCTATCTGTAAAAACCAGCATGCAACCGGGTGCACACTGCAAGTTTCATTATGGGCATAAAACAATGGTAAAATAACTCAAACCAAAAGCTGGGGGTTATTTTACTGTGCCAGGAGCATCAGGCCTCAAAGCCATGGCTTGATGCTCCCAGGCTGAAGCCTAAAGGGCTGATATCATTCCCCCTGATCACAACCTCCCCCCATACCACCAAACATATCCCCCCATCCCTAAAGAGCCCCCACCAGGATTTTCCCTAGTGGTCCAGTGGTCTTTTGGCAGGAGCAATCTCCAGTCACCAGAGATGCCAAGGGTGGATATTTATCATCGCTATGTTGGAGATTGAAGATGGAGGTCAATGAGTGAGGTTTTCCTTGTGGGGCCCTAGCTATGTCTAAAACCAGCTCTGGCAGATGTATGTTCCAAAAATATACATATTCTAATCAATGAATCGAAAATACAATTTCCTTTTCTACCTTTGTCTTCTGGTCATTTAATTTTCCTCTTCATTTTGATCCCAGTTGCTGGTTTCTGTTTTTCTCTGTCTTCTCTTATTTCTCTTGCCAGGGTCTCTTTGTCCATTGGCATTTCTTCTCTCTCTATCTTCCCACTGTATTGCTATCACCCTGTATAATTTTCCCTGTGTCCGTGCTCCTGTCCTCCCACTATGTTAAGTATCCCTCTTCTTTGAGTCTGTATTCTTACCCTATCCAGTATCACCTTTCTGTGTCCCCATCTCCCCCATGTGTCTGTCATCATACCTTGTATTTGTCCACATTAAATTTGATCTCATTTGGATGCCCAGTCTTCCAATTTCCTAAAGTTTTCCTGCAATATTTCACAGTTCGCACATGTTTGAACAACCTTGAATAGTTTTGTGTCATCTGCAAATTTAATCACCTCACTTGTCGTTCAGAAATATCTGGCTATAAAATTAATTAGGTGGGTCTGTGGTAATGCCCTTAGATTCCATGTTTATAGACAGCACCTGGCGGGTTTTCCTCTTTTGTGGGCGCCGGATAAGTTGAAATATTTGTTAGTATGGAAGGAAATACAATAGAGAGCATTATGAAGCTTAATCAGAAAGCCCTTTTAGGGTTGTTTGGTTGATATTGTCCTCCAGTGGTCTTTGTCTTGGTGGGGATGGCTGGATGCGATTAAGATAGTTCTTGTTCCAAAGATTAATTATATTGTAAGTATGATGCCAATCCCTTTTCAGGACTCTTTTTATAAAGTATTAGAGACTAAGATTTCAAGGTTTTTGTGGTGTAATAAAACACCCAGAATTGCTTTGAGGAAGCTTAAGTTGCTAGGAGTGGAGTTAACTTCCTTGATTTTAAACTTTATCATTTTGCTTATTTGATTGCTGCTGCTGCTGCTGCGGTTTGGTTTACAGATGTGCTGGTTGAAGAGCTTCCTAAGTGTTTGCAGATAGAGAGAGTGCTTGCTTCTCAATTTCCTTTGTGTGGTCTCCTTACAGTACAGGTGAAGAAAATAGTGCCTTGTCCGCTAATATTGCAGAATGTGATCCAAGTATTAAAATATGTAGTGCGGTGTATGGGTCTGGCATGGCCTGGTTCCAAGGGAATAATTCTGATGTTAGAATTTAGGATAGTGTAGTTAGCTGGTCTAGTAGGCAGGTATTTATTTTGTTCACTAGCTTCTTCGAGGGGACAATTTAAGTATTGCCAAGAGTTAAAGAGAGAGTATAAGTTGGACCTGAAAAGGTGAGGCATTGTCTGCAGAGCTCAGGTCTAGTTGCCCAGGTGGTTGGTGGGGATTCAGAGTTGAAGGACTTTTATGTTGAGCTGGCTGGGTGCCTAAGAAGGGTTCTGTAGTGTGTATATAAAGAGTGTGTTTATATGTGTTGCATTGGAACAAATCTGGGAGTATGATTTGGGAGAAAGTTTTGGTCAGGATCTGTAGGCCTTTGTCAGCCTCAGTTTTGCAGTCTTTGTTCTATGCTGCCCATACAGCATTATGGGCTCCTTATAAGATGGTTGATACTATTATTATAAAGGTTCTCTATAAAGTGTGGCTGTTATCGAGCAAACAAACAAACTCCCAACAAGAAAAATTATCAGGACTGTTTTGAGGAAAAGGCCTCAAGAAACTCCGTGATCCTCCAGAATATGAAGGTCACTCGGGGTTGGATTCCTTCATCATTGGCCAGAAAAACCTCTTCAGTCAATTTTCAACAAGCTATCAAGTAACCTTAAACCCACTTAGCTTAGTTGGGAGTGAATCTCTGTGTTCTCTTTAAATTAACTCTCCAGGTCCATGATCAACGATAGCCAACGTTTCGGTTCCTGCTTCAGGATCACTAGACAGTTCGCACACATTTCTATCGGCGAGTGGCACAGAGTGGCAAGGATAAAGCTAAGTTGTTTGATATACTTATGGAGCTAACTATACAACTGGTTTTATCAGAATGCTTTATCAATGAATGCCTGGTGGAATGTTGTCTGCTTGGGTCGTAATTATGAAAAAGAGGCTGCTATGAAGAGATGTAACATTCAACAGTTTAAAAGGGTGTGGGCACCACTGATGCCTTTAGTCAACTTGATAATGTTAATGTTTAATCATGCTGGGAATTCAACTGTTTGAGAATGATGTCCTGTAGATTGGGGTTCTAAAAAAAAAAAAGGAATAATTAAATCTAAAATCCAAACTGAAGTATTTATGCATGGTATATGAGGTTGTATTTCCAAGTTCCCTGCCCTTTTTGTACTGCCTTATGTTCTCAGGTGTAGAGAGTTTGAGTATATAGAGGAGTAAGAGAGTTGCTCTTTGGTTAAATAAAAAAAGACAGTATATAGATGGAAGAAATATTTTATTTCAAACATGTCAGCCCTCCTTGACAGCAGCGTATCATCTTTTGTACTCTAAGTTGTAGAAATTGATGACATGGACTGCATGAAGTGTTTTCACCCTTGCTTTCCATGGACTAAGACCAATGTGACTGTTTGAGAGGATGTTTAATTGAGACCAAGAGGCTATGGATAACAGTTTTTAAGCTTTTTGCCCTTACTGTGCATTTGACATCACATTGTATTCTGTGCACTTAAACATAAGAATAATCACACTGCGTCAGACCAAAAGTCTACTAAGTTCAGTATTCTCTTTCCAGCAGTGGCTAAAGCAGGTCAAAAGTACCTGGGGAGGATGCCAAACAGTAGCAAGATTCCATGCTGCTTACCTCACCTTGCTAATGTCAGAGTGACTTTGCATGTCTGAAATAGATCACAAGCCTTATGCATATTATAAATGTATTTATTTGTTACATTTGTATCCCACATTTTCAGACCTATTTGCAGGCCCAATGTGGATTTAATAATATTAATAATAATAATATTATGCACTGAGTCAGCTTAAAATGAAGAATAAAGCAGTTCATACAGGTTTTCCCAGTTGTGTTGGGTCTCCCCATACTCTTTGTTAAGCAGAGGATACCATTACATTTATTTGCGACCACACCTTGAGTATTGTGTGCAATTCTGGTTGCTGTATCTTAAAAAGATCTAGCAGAATTGGAAAATGTTCAAAGAAGAGAGACCAAAATGATTAAGGGGATGGAACTTCAGTACTCCCATATGAGGAAAAGCTTAACAGCTTAGGGCTCTTTAGCTTGGGAAAGAGAAGGCTGAGGGCGGGATATGATAGAGGTCTACAAAACAGAGAGTGGTGCAGAATGGGTAAATGTAAATCAATTTTTGGGGGGCTTGTGTTTGGGTGGTGGGGCTAGTTCTGGGCAAGACTTCTACAGTCTGTGTCCTGAAAATGGGGCTAGTTCTGGACAAGACTTCCACAGTCTGTGTCCTGAAATGGCAGATACAAATCAAGGTAAGGTATACACAAGAAGTAGCACATATGAGTTTATCTTGTTGGGCAGACTAGATGGACCGTGCAGGTCTTGTTCTGCCGTCATCTACTATGTTACTATCCAGCTTATAATCGAAATTGATCGCCGGCCATCTTCTGACACAAATCGGGAGATGGCCGGCGATTTCTTAAAAGCGGCAAAATCGGTATAATCAAAAGCAGCATTTTTGACAGCATCGCCGCTTTCCCGTCGCTTCGCCGGCGAAAGTTCAAGGGGGTGTGTCAGTAGATTAGCGAAGGCGGGACATGGGCGGGCATGGGCGTGGCTACCAGATGGCCGGCTTTTGCCGATAATGGAAAAATAAAAGCGGCGTTAAGTAGTATTTCGCCGGGCTTACTTGGTCCTTTTATTTTCACGACCAAGCCTCAAAAAGGTGCCCCAACTGACCAGATGACCACTGGAAGGAATCAGGGATGACCTCCCCGTACTCCCCCAGTGGTCAGCAACCCCTTCCCACACTAAAACAATAAAACTAAAAACCTTTTTTGCCAGCCTGTATGCCAGCCTCAAATGCCATACCCACTTCCATGACAGCAGAATGTGTTGTATCCTCCAACAGCCTTTCCCTGGTGTGATGTGGCTCTGCGGTGAGTGTGACACCTTTCTGTTAGGTTGCCCTGCAGAGTCACATTAGCAATGCAGTGTGGTGGGTGTAGGGTACTGGGCTCTACTCCCATGGTGCTTTCCCCCCTGCTAACTGGTCAGGTGTGGCCCTGTTTTGTTTCCTGTGTAGTCCATGCTGTAGTGGCCATTTTTCTAAGCCAGTTTTAGTTCCCTTTCCTGTGTTACCCACTGTTGAGAACGTAGTTCTTACATGAATGGTACTGAAAGAGGGCATTGTACACCACTGTGCCAGCTCTGACCTACTGCTAATCTTAGTACCAGGGGACTCTTTGCCAGTGGGGACACAACCTCTGATCTGCAGTTAACTGTGAGTAACGTGGTTATTTTCAAGAAAGGACCTTTTTTCAGAGAGATTAGTCTTCAGGTGTGAACTGGTGTGCCAAAGTTATACAGCAGTAATAAGTCCTAGAGGCTGTATGCAGGTCCCTGGAGCAATTTTAGTGGGTGCAGTACATTTGTGGGTAGTGGGTTTGGGGGGCTCAGCTCCCAAAGTAAGGGAGCTATGCACGTGGGAGCTTTTCTGAAGTCCACCGCAGTGACCCCTAGGGTGGCTGGTTGGTGTCCTGGCATGTCAGGGGGGTCAGTGCACTAAAAATGCTGGCTCCTCCCACAGCCAAATGCCTTGAATTTGGCCGGGGTTTGAGATGGCCAACATAACTTCCATTATCGCTGAAAAACAAACCCGGCCATCTGAAACCCGGCGAACTCCACGGCATTTGGCCGGCTAACTGTATTATCGGAAAAAAAAGATGGCCGGCCATCTTTTTCGATAATACAGTTCCGGCCAGCTGTAGCGCCGCCAGCCAACATAGATCGCCGGCGATCTATTTGGCCGGCGACGTTCGATTATGCCCCTCTTTGTTACTATGTTTTTACTGTATTTAAAAAGTACAAAGACTATGGGACACTCAAAGAAGTTGCATGGTAATACTTTTATTTATTTATTTATTTGTAGCATTTGTATCCCACATTTTCCCACCAATTTGAAGGCTCAATGTGGCTTACATTTGCCGTAATGGCAATTGCCATTTCCGGGTAACAGAGTTACAAAAGGCATTGCATTAAGGTGCATACATACATGGTAAAGAAGAATACATTATGGTATTGCATATAGGTTCCTGAGTGATAGATTGGATTGTAACATACGTTAGGTAATCGACTATAGAGAGACCATTTATGACATAAGGATTAAAGTGTTAGTGCTTGTTCATTAATAGCAATGAGGTTAGTCAGTCAAGAGATAAGAATTCGGTTTTGTCTAGTTCATGTACAGTCTTATTATTTAGTAATTAGGATGGATGTTTATGGTATGCCTTCCTGAACAGGTCAGTTTTCAGTAACCTTGCGTTGTTTTTATGGCCTTCGGTAGTGCGTTCCACAGCTGTGTGCATATGTAGGAGAAACTGGTTGCGTATGTGGATTTATATTTTAGTCCTTTACAGTTGGGGTAGTGGAGATTGAGGAATGTGTGTGCTGATCTTTTTGCGTTCCTAGTAGGCAGGTCTGAGACCGGAAGGGTGTAGTCTGGGGTGTTTATGGTATTGGGTTTGTTTGTGTTGTATTGTGAAGACAGAATGAGACATTGTGTCTTTTCTGCGTTTAACTTTAATTGGAATGCATCTGCCCATGAGTTCATTATTTGGAGGCTGTGTTTGATTTCATTTGTGATTTTGGTTAGATCGTGTTTGAATGGGATGTATATCGTGACATCGTCTGCATAGATGTACGGGTTGAGTCCTTGGTTGGATAGCGATTTGGCTAAAGGTGTCATCATTAGGTTAAAAAGGGTTGGTGAAAACGGTGATCCTTGTGGTACTCCGCATGAGTACTCCGCAATGATTAGAAGGAATTTTTTTCTAGCAATTAAGAATTAAGCTCTGGAACTCCTTGTAAGAGGATGTGGTATCAACAGCTAGTGTATCTGGGATTAAAAAAGCTCATAGACTGCTATTGAGATAGACATGGGTAAAGCCATGCTGTCCCTGGGATCAGTAGCATGAATCTTGCTACTATGTGGGATTCTGTCATGTACTTGTGATCTAAATTGGCCAGTGTTGGAAACAGGATACCGGACTAGATGAACCATTGGTCTGACCCAGTATGGCTATTCTTAAGCAATTACATTTTTGCTGGAAATCCTTCTAAGTACCAAATAGGCTTAAATAGATAGAGGGGCCTTTTTACTAAGGCATGCCTAAAAGTGGCCTGCACTGGTATAGGCTCATGTTTTAGACACACGCTGGTCCATTGTCTTCAGCATACCTGGAAAAAAGAGGCTTTTTTGTGACAGAAAATGGATGTGTGGCAAAATTAAAACTAGCACGTGTCCATTTTTGGCCTGAGACTTTATTGCAACCTATTGACTTAGAGGTAAGATCTCATATGCTAACCAGGCGGTAAGCGTTCAACACGCATAAACTGCCGATTACCACCGGGTAAGCACCACGTGGTAGAAAATAGAAAAATATTTTATACTGTGTGTTTTGGGCACGCACCAAAAATGGGGCATGTGGTAGCCGGCCAGTAGTGCCAAATTGACGAGTGTTGGATAAACATAAGCACCTAAGCACCTTAGTAATAGGGCCCCATAATGAGAATGGATAAGATATTTTCAGAAAATGCTGGAGCAAGGGTTAAATGGAACATGATTTAAAACCATTCTAGTTTATTTGTCTGAAAAATAAAGCTAACTGGTTTAAAATATTTAAAGTGCTACAATGACAAGGCACCATTTTAGGGACTAGCTTACTGCTAGGAAAGCCCAATTTTAGGGGCATGTAGCACTCAATTTTGCTTTGTATCTTTGTAGACACCTGGGTGCAATTGCATAGCAGGGTGCAGTATGCGGAGCACCTAATTCTATAACGACATCTGGGTGCTGAGATTGGGTTATAGAATACTAGCTTCAGTAGACATTGTTGTGCCTAAATGTGTGAGCCTAAATGCAACACTTGTCCATGTAACTTAACAAATCTATAAGTTACACACATAAATGTTGGTTCCATACTTCTCCCCTGTGAATGCCCCTTGCAGAGTGACATAGAAAACATCTGTGCCTGAAAAATTTGGTCATACCTTAAGACAGCATTACAGTGAAACGTTGACCGTAGTCGGTGTGATTTCTAGAAGTGGAAGAGCACTCCGTCTTATGAGAGTTAAGTTGTTAAGACTTTTTTTTCCTTTTCTCACGTCTAAGTTTGTTGATCTAGAAACTGCATACATGTGGAGTTTTAACAATCTTTTTGAAAGGGTTTTTTATGCCTTTGATGAGAGTTTACCCTGCTTAAAATCCTTTTCAATCTATAAGCTTTTTGTAATGTGTGGAGGTGAGGGCACCGAGGCTTTTTCCCTTTCAAGATTTTTTTGTACTCCACAAGTATTTTCTGAAGTTTGAAAAGTACTTTAGACTTAATATATAGGAGAGTATTTTGAGAATGAATGTCCCTTGCATTTACAGGCTAAGTGAGTTGTGTGCATTATATGTAGAACAACACTGAATGCTCACCTAGCACTTATGTGTGTAAGCAGTGCGTTTTTTCTAGCAAAAAAGGTGCCGGTACTCAAATGCCAGGCTACCCTTCAGGGGTGGGGTGATCACTGAGGGACCCACTCCACAATAGCCAAGCCCCCTGCAACCAGTCACAGAATCTATGACAAGGCAGAATTGGTGTGTAGAGCCTGAGCTCTTTCATTAAAATTTGGGGTCCCTGGGTCAAGTTTAGGAGACAATGGAAAAGGAGCCAATACTCAGTACCCCCTCAAAAAAAGCCCTGTGTGTAAGAGTACACTCACCTTCATAAGCGCTAGTGTTCTGTAAATTTTAAATGTGCAATAGGCCCTTAAAAGTAGGATCTTGAATGTGATGAGTAGCACTCCATACTGGTCCATAATATGCCCTGAAGCAGCGGTGTACCCGTGAGACAAGGTGCTTGTCAGCAGAAGGAAACTCGCGAACGTGATACTAAGTTTACTCACTTGAAATCCTGTTTGAAGAAGCTGTTATTGTATGCAAGATAGATTTCTAAGACATTTTTTTGAGTTTGTGTATTATAGTACAGTATAAAGTGCACAGATTTGTCACGGAGGTGTCTTGCCAATGACTGAAATTAGGGAAGCAATCACTATTATATATTTTTTACTGCTGTTATTTTTTTATTAGGAGGAAAAGCCTCATGTAACGTGATATACCTCCGCTCTAATGCAGTTAAACTGTCACACATTTGCGGGGTGTCTCACTAGCATCATTGGTATAAAAACCTCCAAACTGTTCTTGCCTGTTACATATCAATTTACACCTTCACATCTGGTTGGTGAATATATCATAAGACTTATCTTAATTAAACAGTCCTTCAGTTCAATAGTCAACCACGGCCAACTGTGGCCAGAGTTTCGGGTCCTTCTTCAGAGTCCGTGGTTTACATGACTGTTCTGCAGCATAAACAGAGATACATAGATAAATATATGAATCAATCTCTTCATGCTTCACATCGCAAAATCACTACCAATCTGACATAGCCTTACTTCTCTACTGCTGTCGCTCAAGTTCTCAACAAATGCCAGAAACATGGCGCTCCCCTTTTATCGTGATGTCAGACACCAGTCTACATTCCAGCCTATCAGCGTCCCCTAATGCTCTCCAACAGACAAAAGAACTTACAGCACAAATTAAGATAGACATAGACACCACAGAAAACCTCTTGAAACCTGGAGCCCCCTTCTCCCCCGCCCGATAATGCCTCCTCCTTCCCTCCTCCAACCCTCAGCAATAAGAAGCCCCCCCTGAAATGTCCCTTGCTCCTCCCAGTCATCCAGGTAGGCCCTCCCCCATGCCTACCTATGTCCATGGTGGTCCAGCGGTTGTCTTTGGGGCAGGAGTATAATCTGCTTGCTTTTGCCCCTTGCTGGGCCATTCCAAAATGATTGCTGCAACCTTTCGCAGAAGCCAGTGGTACTACACGAAGTACCTCAAGCTGCTATGAACGGTTGTGGCAGCCATTTTGGATAAGAGGGGGCCTACCTGAATGGTTCTGCCTGTGGGGGATAGGGGCCTTCTTTTTGTGGGTTTGGGGTGGGGGAAGAGAAGGAGAGGGCATAGTCAGGGGTGGGAGGGGCTCTGGGGAACTTTAAAAAAGTTTATTTTTTAAAGTAAGCAGGTCTTGGCTCGATATTCAGCCGGGCCACATAACTCTTATGTAGGCCCTGGTTGAATATTGGCTGGGCCCACATATGTTCTGGCACCCAGCCTGCCCAAAATGTTCTCCTCATATTCAGTGCCGGTGCCTGGAGATTGCCCAGCACTGAATATCAGGGGATAATTTAGCCGGTAACGATCAGCATTTGCAAAAACGCCGACCACCGCCAGCTGATTATTGGGAGGTAGGTCTCATTGTATAAAATGGGACCTGTGCTAACATAGCACAAGTTAGTGGTAAACTAACATGTGTTAACAGTAGCTGTCATTGATAACTTCGCTCCACCCCTGCACTGGATAGTGCTGAGACAGTTTGGAAGGGTATTTAATGGCTATAGCCATGTAGGACTAGATTCTATATATCATGCCTAAAAATCAGTACCAAAAAAATACACGAGTGTGTTGGAATGTATTGTATTTTTACATGCATTGCCTGTCACCTATTATTTCTCTGTGATTACTCTGTGACCTCTGATGTGAATTACTTAGAGAGGTCACACTGCTATGCAACTTCCTGTGGGGGTTAGACACAGCAGATGCAGCAGATGCAGCACATGGAGCACATGGAGCTCATGATCTCTCCTAACCTGAGAGGATCTATGGTGGTGTGAGCATCCATTACCATCTAAGCACATGGAAGGAGCTGATATTACAAATGTATAGTAATATGTATATATAAGCCTGTCTGATTATAATCTAACTACAACTGTGAGTAAACAGATGTTTTGTTACTTCAACTTAAAGTGACTCAGCAGTGAATCATTCAGGGGTGAATGAGAGAGAGATGAAGAAAGAAATTAACATTCTAAAGCTGAGCTGTGTGTACTAAAATCTGCTAATTATTTACTACAAATAATCCAACAAAAGGGTTATGGGCCCAGGGCCAGGAATTGAAAAAGAAGAGAAATATTACCAGGCAGAAAAAAAAGGCCACATTTTTCTCTTAAGTTTTAAAGGAAAGATTCAGTCTGTCTCTCTCTCCCCCCACACAGCAGACAGAAGGCTAAGAAAATGGCTGAGGGAAGAAATAACCATTTTTTCTATTCTCTCAGGTGCCTAAATTAACTGAGTTTAATTATCAGCAGTGGGAACTAAGATTCATATGTCTCCTTCGAGCAAAAAGATTAAATATATGCTTAGACCAAGACAGAACAGCTGAAAATATGGCTGAATGGGACAATGCAAACTATTATGTGAAGTGCATGCTTTTGGAAGCTCTCTCAGAGAAACAAGCCATATTAGTGGAGGGAAAAGATACACCAAAGGACATTTTATATAAACTGAGAACTATGTATGCAACTACATATGCAAAGCAGCAACCAATTTGGTAGGCAGAGTTGAATGAAACCAAATTAAGGGATAAAAGTAAATGTAATGATCACATTATGCATCTTATGTCTTCATTTCAAAAGTTAGAACTTTCTGGAATTCCCATGTGTGATGCATTGAAAAGAGCATTTCTTTTTACCTCACTATCAAAGAAGTTTGATGTTTTTAGGTCTGTAAATGAGGCCATTGAAGGGCAATCTTTTGAACAGACAACATCAAAACTAAGGCAGGAATGCATAATAAATGATTCTGAGGAGATTGTGTTCTCAAGCAAGTCAGAGAGAAATGAAACAAATTTCTTGGCAAAGAACAGAGGAAGGCGGAGCTATGGGAAAACTCCACCCAAGGGCAAGCTGATTTGCTACTCATGTGGAAAGGAGGGACATGTATCTAAATGGTGTAAGGAAACACAAAACACTCCCTCTAGCTCACCTAAGCCAATGGAACTAAAGAATTTTCAAACCAGGAAATGTATGAAGGACAAAGATAAACACAAGGGCTTTCTAATGGCAGAAAAATCTTTGACTATGGTAAATAATATTCAAATGAAGTACTTGGATTTTGGATTCGGGGAGCACATGCCATTTAAACCAATTGTAAGGATTTCTTTCAGGAAATGTGTCCAGAGGAAGGTATTCTTAAAACTGCAAACGCAGGGACTGCTAAGATCCAAGCAAAAGGTATTGGATTCTTAAAATGCAAAGTGTCTAATGAAGTTAAAGAAATTCCTGTAAGTGATGTCTTGTATATTCCCCAAGCAGTTTGCAATATGCTTAGTGTATCTACATTAGATAAGAAGGGATTTGTGATTCATTTTGAAAACAGTAAGTGCACAATCTCTAAAAATGATGAAGTTTATGCTGAAGCTTTTATGCATAATGATGTTTATAAGCTGAACATTTCAGGTGAAGCCTCACATATGGCGCAAGTAAGGAAGAAATGATGGTAAATGTAGTCTGGAAATCTGGCACCGCCGCCTGGGACATCGTGATTCTAAGGTGATCCAGGATCTTTACAGTAAGCAACTGGCCACCGGCATTCAGATAAGTGCAGATGCTGGTAAAATGGAGAAATGCATAGACTGTGTTACTCAAAAAGGTGTGAGACCCTCATTTCCTGCATACACAGGAAATAGGAGTAATAAAGTACTGGACTTAATACACAGTGACTTATGTGGACCGTTTAATATCCCATCATTGGGAAATAACAGATTTGTGCTAATATTCTTGGATGATTTCTCTAGATATTGTGTGGCCTATTTGCTGAAAGAAAAAAGTCAAGTCACAGACATGCTGAAGAAATACGTAGCCATGGTGAGCAATAAATTTGAAAGAAAACCAAAGGTTCTTCAGACCGACAATGGTGGTGAGTTCACTTCACAAAGCATGCGCACATTTCTAGAACAAGAAGGCATTCAACATATCACAACAGTAGCTTACACACAAGAGCAAAATTCTGTTGCAGAGAGAAAATTTAGGTCAATTGTGGAAATGACCAGATGTATGCTGTCAGATAGCAATCTCCCTAAAAGACTATGGGGGGAAGCCATTCTCACAGCAGTGTACCTACAAAACAGAATGCCAACTAAAGGCGCGGAGCGCACACCACATGAGACATGGCATGGTAGGAAGCCAAACCTGTCACACATAAGAACATTTGGAAGTACAGCATATGCTCATGTACCAAAGCAAAGAAGGCATAAGCTGGATTCCACAACAGAAGGGGCATTTTAGTTGGCTATGCTCCAGGACACAAAGGATATAGAATTTTGAATCTGAAAACTGGCATTGTTGGCATAAGACATGTTACATATTTTGATGAAAACAAAAGGGTTGATAAAGGCTGGATTATCCCAGATGAGCCTTATCATCCGTTATGAAACTAGAACCATAATAGACATGCCAGTGTATATAAATGCCATACCAAGGCAGATGTCTGAAAGCAACTCACCTGTATCTAACGAGGAACAGGCAGAGGAAGCAGACACAGAAAGGATCATTGAAGAAGACAGTACAGTTGGAGAAGGGGAATCAATTGGAGAAGGACTCTCAGATTTAGAGGATGCGGAAAGGTCAGACCAACCTGTTGTCAGACGCTCATCCAGGGAAAACAAAGGTGTTCCACCCCAAGACTGTCTTACTTAACAAAGTCAGCAGAAGCTCAAGAGCCCTTAACATGGGATGAGATTGAGAAAATGCCAGCAGAAGAAGCTGCTGAATGGCATAAAGCTGCACAAGAAGAAATTGATGCATTGGATAAAAATAATACTTGGATTCTTGCAAAATTACCTCCTGGCAAGAAAGCTATAGGATGCAAATGGGTATTCAAGTTAAAAAGGAATGCACAAGGAAAAGTGGAAAGGTATAAAGCCAGATTAGTCGCAAAGGGATATCTTCAAAATTATGGAGAAGATTTTGATGAAGTGTTTGCACCTGTAGTGAAACACACGACAATAAGAACACTTCTGAGCATTGCAGTCTCAAAAGGCATGCAAGTCAACCACATTGATGTGAAAACAGCATTTCTTCACGGAGATATAACTGAAGACTTGTACATGGAACAGCCAACAGGTTTCATAAATACAAAACAAAGACAGCTAGTGTGTAAATTAAACAAAGGTCTTTATGGATTAAAGCAAAGTGCAGAATGTTGGAATGAAAATTGCATGAAATATTGACAATTTAGGATTTAAGCAGGTGAAGCAGATAAATGCTTGTACACTAGGTGCACAAATGGACAATATGCATACATTTTAGCTTTTGTGATGATCTGCTCATTGCAAGCAAAAGTGAGCAAGAGTACAAGGACATTGTAAAGTGTTTAAACCACAATGTTGAGATAAAAGAAACTTGGTAATGTGTCATACTATCTTGGTATAGAAATTGAGAAACAAAATGATGGTTCTTATCTTCTTAAGCCAGAAGCAGAAAATAAATGAGCTTATTGAAAGTTAGGTATGCAAGATGCCCAAGTTGTAAGCACTCCCATGATCACTGATTTTCTGAAGGATGAAACAGTAAGAGAACCTTTACCAGATAACATCCAATATAGATCAGCCATAGGTAAGCTTTATATCTAGCTACCACATACAGGGCTGATATAGCAATGCAGTAGGAATTTTGAGCAGAAGGGTCAGCTCACCTACCAAATCAGATTGACTGCAGTTAAAAGGATGGTAAGGTATTTAAAGGGTACCATTGATTGTAAATTAAAGATTTCAGCCAATAGTAATCCAAAACTAATATGTTACTGTGATTCAGATTGGGCAGGGATCATTCTGATTATAAATCCACAAGTGGATATGTGTTTATGTATGGAAATGTACAAATTTCATGGGCCAGTCATAAACAAAGTATTGTGAGTTTGTCTTCTACAGAAGCTGAATACGTGGCTGTATCGGAAGCGTGCAGAGAACTGATGTGGATTGAAAAACTTTTGCTGGATTTTGGAATAGCTGAAAAGAGACCAATCCAGATAATGGAAGATAATCAGAGCTGCATCCGACTGTCACAGAATGACAAGGTTCAGTCACGCACCAAGCACATCGCAACGAAATACCACAACGTGCGAGAGTTGGCAAAAGAAGGGGTCATCAGTCTACACTATTGTCCACCAGTGAGATGACAGCTGACATCATGACCAAACCGTTACCCAGAGAACATTTTGTGAATCTGCGTATAAAGCTTGGACTTTGTATGAATAAATAATTGCATGACAGTTATGCATGAGAAGGGGTTTGTTGGAATGTATTGTATTTTACATGCATTGCCTGTCACCTATTATTTCTCTGTGATTACTCTGTGACCTCTGATGTGAATTACTTAGAGAGGTCACACTGCTATGCAACTTCCTGTGGGGGTTAGACACAGCAGATGCAGCAGATGCAGCACATGGAGCACATGGAGCTCATGATCTCTCCTAACCTGAGAGGATCTATGGTGGTGTGAGCATCCATTACCATCTAAGCACATGGAAGGAGCTGATAATACAAATGTATAGTAATATGTATATATAAGCCTGTCTGATTATAATCTAACTACAAACTGTGAGTAAACAGATGTTTTGTTACTTCAACTTTAAAGTGACTCAGCAGTGAATCATTCAGGGGTGAATGAGAGAGAGATGAAGAAAGAAATTAACATTTCTAAAGCTGAAGCTGTGTGTACTAAAATCTGCTAATTATTTACTACAAATAATCCAACAGAGTGCCCATCTGCTTGACTAAATTTAGTCACAAGCCGTTACGCTAAGTAAAACTTGATATAAATGCTGATGTCTAAATTAACTGTTAAATAATTTTAGACCGTCAGTCTGTCCCATGAAACAAAATATCAAAAAATATACACAGAATGTATAAATTGAAATATAATAGTCTTAAGGGCTATTAGACTAAAGTGAGGAAGAGTCTCATATGTAATACACGATGATATTTCTTTCACTCAACAGGTGAATCAATTGCACGTGTTCATGTCTTAATCATTGACTCAGCCTCCACCATCCCAATTATACTGGCAAAAAAATGACTTGCACAACTTTTTAAATGTACTTCTCAATAATGCACACTGCACTTATCTTAGGCAGGTTGGTGCGCTCTTAAAACCCCGACAGGTCCCCGTTTCGTATTGACTTTATCAAGGGGGAGTGCCACCAATTCCGATTGCTGCCCCAGGCATCTATGTGTGCATTATTGAGAAGTACATTAAAAAAGTTGTGCAAGTCATTTTTTTGCAAGTATAATTGGGATGGTGGAGGCTGAACACGTGCAATTGATTCACCTGTTGAGTGAAAGAAATATCATCGTGTATTACATATGAGACTCTTCCTCACTTTAGTCTAATAGCCCTTAAGACTTTTATATTTGCATTTATACATTCTGGATGTCTAAATTAGGCATGGACCAGGTGCATTCTATAACAATGCGCATAGATTTTAGAAATGCCCATGACCTGCCCATTCCATGCCCATGCCATGCCCCCTTTTCAACTATGCAACTTAGAATTTACGTGCATCACGTTACAGAATACACTTAGACAGTTGTGCACATAAATTCTAATTAATGCCAGTTAGTTTCAGTAATTGTTTGTTAATTGGTAATTATCAGCACTGATTGGCTTGTTAACTAATCAAGTTGCATGCGCAAATCCAGAATACAACCGGATTTGCGCTCGCAACATTCTATGTGGAACCTGGGAGATAATGCCATTGAATATCCAAATCTGATAGTCCAGGTGCTGCTATGAGATAGGTGCTGCTGAATAGTGACCTAAATCAGTGTCTGCAACCTTTTCATATAAAGGGTCACATTGTGAATATGAGAAAGCTCTGAGGGCCACTAAAATAGTTCAAGCTTAAACATATAAATCAATACTAGTTAAATACTACTGAATTTATAAATTGCCTTTACCTGCTTTTTCAGACTGGGCATTAAACATTAATATTAATATTGATTCTACAACAATTCAAGGATATATTTTAAAAAATCACTTTAATTTGGCTCGTCAGCAGTAGCAAATATCATAAATGAGACACCTGGGAAACACACTTTGTTTGCAGTTACGATATCAAGTGATTATTAAACATGAAATATTGATTCTATAACACAGGATATATTTAAACTCATTTAACTGTGGCCTGTCAGCTCTAGTAAATATCATAACTGTGGCAAATATCATTAATGAGAAACTTATGTCTCCATATTGTTTACCAGCACAGCATTCTGGGGGCCACGACGGAAGACTTTGGGGGCTGCATGCAACCTGCAGGCTGCGCGTTGGAGACCACTGACCTAAATGGACTTGAGAAAAATCCACAATTCCAGGAATAACATGTATAGAATGTTTGTACGTTTGGAAAGCTCACCAGGTGCCCTTGGCCTGGATTGGCCGCTGTCGTGGACAGGATGCTGGGCTCGATGGACCCTTGGCCTTTTCCCAGTGTGGCATTACTTATGTACTTATGTAAATGATACTGCTTTAATAGGTTAGGTGAGGGACATGGGGAAGTGTTGGGTTCCATTTGTATGCATGTCTACCTGAAGTAAACCTATTGGACCTGATATTCAATGGGTCTTATCCAGGTAGGAATGGCTCTTACCAGGACAAGTCATGCTGCTGAAAACCTGGTCAGATTGCTTCAACACTACTCAGGCAGTGCCAGAGCAGTTTGAGGGTGATGTCTGGGCAGAGCAGGGAGTTACCTCATTAGTGGCAATATTCAATCCATTAACCAGATAACTATTTGGATAAAATTAGGAAAGCAAAATGGCAGTTCTAACTTTAGTCTGATAGTTATTCAGGTAATAGTCTGAATATCGTTGGTACCTGGGTAAGTGCTGGCAGCCACATTACATTCAGGTATGCTCAAGTGCTGAATTTCTATGTATAAAGAGCCTGAATATTAGTGGTTGGACACTGAAATGCTATCTGGCTGATTAAATAGAGCTGAATATTGCCCAGTTTCAATATATCTTTCTCCACTACAAGCGTTTCCTCTGCAGATAACTTAATAGTGGTCACAAGTTGTTTCAATGTGCAAAATAACCAGAAGGTTCCTAGCTTCCTTGTCCCATCAAGATCTTTTTGCAATACTAAATGTCTATTTTCTTATATATTTCCACTATTCATGATGTATTGTAAGCCACATTGAGCCTGCAAAGAGGTGGGAAAATGTGGGATACAAATGCAATGAATAAATAAATACATAAATAAATCAACAGATTCTCCATTTGTATAACTGCATACCAGAGGAACCAACCCTGCAATATTCCGCCTTAATTCTTGGTCTCTTTTCTTCCATGTTCCTGCTTTGTATGCTTTAATTTTGACCTGTATCACTGCCTTCACTACTTCCCAATATGTTTGAAGGACTACATCACAAGTATAACATTCTCTCTTATGTAATCTCACTAGGCTGGTCTTAGATATGCCCTAAAGCCCTCATCTAAGTACAGTATAGGTTCATTTTTCATTTTGGAGGCCCATCCCTCTCCTCTAAGGTGAGTTTCACCTACACCACTGCTTATTTCTGCTCACTTCAATTTGGCAAATAGAGAATTGGCACATCAAAATGACATGTGTGTCTCAAAATTCCGTGTTTGCGTCTATGTGCGCCAAAATAGAGTTACCGCCTGACTACCCGCGTAGCTCTTGCAGTAATTTTATTTTGGCATACGTCCGAAACACGCATCTGAAAATATTTTTTATTTTCGGGGCGTGGGTAACGGATGCATGCCAAGTGGCAATTGGCGCACATAGGTCATTACCACCCAGTTACCGCGTGAGTCTTTACTGCTAGGTCAATGGCTGGCAGTAAGGTCTCAGACCCAAAATGGACGTGCAGCAATTTTCATTTTGACACATGTCCATTTTTAGCAAAAAAAAAAAAGGCCTTTCTTACAGGCGTGCTAAAAAATGGATCGGCGCACACCCAAAACCCATGCCTACACTACTGCCAGCCATTTTTCAGCGTGCCTTTGTAAAAGGACCCCATAATCTTTTAACTACGAGCAAATTTTTGGATACCTTACAAATTGAGAGAAGGGAAGACTCTTCTTCTTCAAAGCTGGTGGATAACAACTATTGAATTTTAAAAAGTATTTCTATCAATTGGTTTCTTTAAAAACGGTGGTTTTAAAGATGCCCCCCTTCTTTTTTACTAGAACATCAAAAAAGAAATACAGTGATTTGGTTGCATGTCATAACACCGACATGCAACACCTACTATGTTTCTATGTTGGGTTCACATAAGAGTGGAATCTGGTGTAGTTTGAAGTTCACAGTTTCTTAACTGATTTGACCATACTAATAATGCCCATACAACAAAGGTTAAAAAAAAGTATTTTAATTTGAATTTATTAATTAGAATGTCAGCTTTGGGAAATATGCATCTCAGTTTTTCTATTTTGCTCAGTACTAAAGGAAACACATTTTTCTTTCTGTTTCTCTAGTGTTGTACTATATAAAGTCTGACTTTTAGGGTTTTACAGTTAAATTTTTGTCTGCATATTTCTACTTCTAATTTATATTTCCTTGCTGCATTTGCTGAAAGGCTTTCTATGTGTGACTGAGGGGCAGTACATTGCTGTGTAGGGATCTGTAGCAGTTCAACATGTTCTTTTTCTTGATAGGAGGTGTATTGCTGTTCTAGGGCTCAAGATAATAATCAAGAATATAAAAATATGAGAATTACTATACTGTTAGAGTAAAGGTCCATCAAGCCCAGTCCAACAGTGGCCAATCCAGGTCACAAGAATCTGACAAGATCCCCAAAGTAGCAAAATGTCATGCTACTTACCCCAGGGATAAGAAATGTTTTATTTTTTCTTTTCTTGTCTGCATCTCAATAGCAGTCTATTGACTTTTTCTCCAGGAACTTATCCAAACTTTTTTTTTAAACTCGATTATACTAACTGTTTTACCCCATTCTCCAGCAAAGTGTTATAGAGCTTAACTGTGCGTTGAGTAAAAAAAAATATTTTCTCCTATTAATTTTAAATGTACTACATTTTAACTTCATGGCATGTACCCTAGTCCTTGTATCAATTGAAAGAATAAATAATCAATTTATTTATTCTTTCAAATGATACAATTTGAGTTTATCTGTTCCACTCTACTCAGGATTTTATAGACCTCTATCAGATCTTTCCTCAGCCATCTTTTCTCCATGCTGAAGAGCACTATCCTATTTCCTCAACACTTTGATCACCCTTCTCTGTATCTTCTCTAATTCTGTAATATCTTTTTTGAGATTCAATGACCAGAATTGCACACAATACTTAAGTTGTGATGGCACAATAAAGTGATGAGAGGCAATACAATATTCTTTGATTGTAAGCAGGGTATAAATATTATAAATAAGGGCCCTGTACAAAGGTGTGCTAGTATTTTTAGTGCATGCTAAAAATTAGCTTGCGTAGATGCCCATAATATTCCTATGGGCATTTACCTGGTTAGCACACACTAAAAAAGCTAATGCGCCTTTGTAAACATGGCCCTTAATAAACACATATTCCTTTCTTAATAATTTTGAGCATTTGGCTTTTTGGCCCTCTTTGCACATGCGAAGATGTCACAATGATGCCTACATTATTTTCCTACAGTATAATTTCGTTATTCTTCTCTATGTGCAGGGCTTTTTTTGAGGGGGGTACTTGGGGGTACTGAGTACCGGCACCTTTTCTATTGTCTACTAAAATTGACTCATGGTTCTCAAGTTCTAATGAAAGAGTTCAGGCTCTACACACCAATTCTGCCTTATCATAGATTCTGTGACTGATTGAAGGGTTCTGGCCAGGGCCGGTCAAACCCAGTAAGCGGGGTAAACACCGCAGGGGGACACCTGCCTTCAAGGGCGCCGCTGCGGCGCCATACCACGCCGCCCTTGGTGCTTTAAATCTTTAATTTACCTCAGTTCCAGCAGCCGCTTCATTTGAAAGCCCTGCCCCGTCTCTAGCCTTCCCTCCCTTCGTGAGTTCGTTCCGCAGTCCCGCCTTCTGATGTCATTTCCTGGAGGGCGGGACTCTGAGGGAACGAACTCACGAAGGGAGGGAAGGCTAGAGATGTGGCAGGGCTTTCAAATGACGCTGCTGCTGGAATGGAGGTAAATTAAAGATTTAAAGCACCAAGGGCAGTGCGGTATGGCGGGGGATGGGGGCGAAGGAGAATCGCTGGACAGAGGCAGGGTGGGAGAAGAGAGAAAAGAGATGCTGGGGGGGGGGGGGGGGCGCAGGCGCCAACTCATAGTCTGCAGGGGGGCACCAGAGACCCTAGGACCGGCTCTGGTTCTGGCTATTGTGGGGTGGGTCCTTCAGTGATCATCCCACCCCTGAAGGGTGGCCTGGCTTTAATAAACCGTACCACAAAGATCAACCAATGTGAATATGCACAACTTGCCTATTTATATTCAGAACTGTATCATAATATCTGCTTGTATACTATTACTATGTCTTATTATCATCATGTTGACCAAGATACTTCTGTAATACTAAATGTTTATTTTCTAGCATTCCTCACTACTCATGATGTATTGTAAGCCACATTGAGCCTGCAAAGAGGTGGGAAAATGTGGGATACAAATGCAACAAATAAAAATAAAAGTACAGGCACCTTTTTCACTAGGAAAAAAATGCACTGTCTATGTGCATCCCTTTGCACTTGTTCACATTGAATTTCATCTGCCATCTGGATACCCAGTCTCCCAGTGTCATCCTGCTGTTTCCTATAGTCTGCATATGATTTAACAACTTTAAATAATTTGCTGTTATTTGCAAATTTGGTAATCTCACTCATTGTTCCCATTTCCAGATAATTTATAAATATGCTAGAAAGCACTGGTCCCAGTACAGATCCCTGTGGATCCCATTATTTACCTTCCTACATTGAGAAAATTGGCTTTTTAAACCTGCTGTCCATTTACAATTTTTTTTAACCCGTTTTCAATCCAGAGCTGGACATTGACTCCTATCCCATGCTTTTTTAAATATCCTCAGGAATCCTTCATGAGGTACTTTATGAAATGCTTTCTGAAAATCCGGATATACTATGGTGGTCATTTTAGAAGGGCTATTTACGTTTGAGATGTGCATAAACTGGCACTTAATTGTTTATCTTGCATAAAAATCCAGTCCCAATTTAACAAAACTGGGATATACATGAATCAAACACAAGCGCAAGCAAATGGCAAGGAGACAAGATCTGGGCATGTTTTCAGTAGGACAAGGGTGTGGCAAGTTAATAGATGTTTGTTCCCCATTTCAGATCAACATTAGAATTTACACCTGCTACCAAGCACATTTAGGTTTTGGCACACTGCTCCAATTAAGCAGCAGTGCACTGGGGGGATTAGGAGAGGTTACCCCCTTAATTCCCCAGTATTTTTGTTACACCCCTTAAAGAAACCTGGCAAGGGATGCTGGTCTCTGACAGTGCCAGGAACTGGTAAAGACAAATATGTATGAGCCAGCATAAACACATTTAGGTGCTGGTTTTCAACCCATAGAAATTTTTGATATTTTTCTTTCTAAAATGGATGGTTATGCTCCCTGCACTCGACAATTGTCTATTTTTCCTTCAGCCACTACATCAGTAGATTGTGTTCTAAGTGGCCTTTTTACTAAGCTGTGTTAGGCGCTAACACACGCCACAGAACACTCTCAGATGTCCTGTAGTAAATGCTGAATTAGTATGTGCCAATCCACATGCTAAAACATTTTTCAATTTATTTTGGAGGACGTGTTAGTGGTGGAGAGCAGTGGCATAGCCACAGGTGGGCTTGGGTGGGCCAGGGCCCACCCATTTATGGCTCAGGCCCACCCAACAGTAGCACATGTTTAGTGGTAACTGGTGGAAATCCCAAGCTCCACCAGCTGAAGATTTTCCCCTGATGGTAACAAAAACACTACTCTCCATGACACCGACACCTGCGCATGCTCAGTTTTCAGTGCATGCCTGCTGCCAAGGTGGAAAGAAGCGTTTTCCTACCAGCTGAGATCTTTTTTTGGGGGGGGGGGGGGGAGAACACTTGGTGCCCACCCAATTCTTGCCTAGGCCCACCCAAAACCTGTTGTCTGGCTTTGCCCCTGGTGGAGAGTAAGACGGCAACATTCGGATCTGAAATGGGACATTATTCCAAATTCTTACATCATAAAAGGGAAATAATGATTCCAAATGTATTATATATTTAACACCCTTCACTACTGGATAATTAAGCTTCAACTTCTGGGTATCCACGGTCCCCAAGTATTAATGAAAGAGCCCAGGCTCTGCACACTAATGCTGCCTGTTTATAGATTCTGTGGCTGGTTGCTGGGGTCCTGGTTATTGTGGGGCAGGTCCTTTAAATGATCTCCTCACCCCTGAAGGATAGCTTGGCATTTGAGTACCAGCACCTTTTTTGCTAGAAAAAATACACTGCATGTAGAGATTTGAAAATGAAACCCCATGCATACTTTCACTGCCCCACCCTATTGCCATCCTGTTTTTCCTGTGGAGTAAAGTACATGAGTTGTTTCACAGCATGTTTCCTTTACCATATGTGGTGGGGGAATTTTCAAACCATATTTTTATATGGGTAAACACAATTTACCCACACATGATCCTTTGAGTATTGCCCTCGGAAGTTGCCTACTACCAAAGTTTGTTTGATGTTCTGTTTCTGCCCTGACCTCTGGTTTGCACAAAAAAAAAATGCCATCCTTTGCTTTACTGTTCCTTCCATTTGCAATGTCTCTTTTAGTTATACTTACAGTAACATGTTATTGGACAACCAAAGACACTGGTACTAGATTAAATCTTTGCCGTGGAAATCTGTTTTTCAAAAGAGCTTAACAGTCAAGTACATAATATATTTCGGGATACAGTTCAGGTAGTCATTTTGGTCCTGCAGAAAAGTAAATTCTTTGCAGGATAATTCTTATGCTGGCATGGTGAATGGTATGAGGTTGTGCAGGAAATCTTGAGACAGTGCAAGTCCTATTTTCATTAACAAGCTCACACACAGCTAGGTTTTATAAATCATTAAACTGGTTCAGTAAAAGGCATCAGAGCCTGCATATATAATCCGATGAAATAACTAGCACAGTGGTTCCCAAACCTGTCCTGGGGGCTCCCCAGCCAGTCAGGTTTTCAGTATATTCATAATGAATATTCATGAAAAAGATCTATATGCATTGCCTTCATGGCATGCAAATCTCTCTCATGAATGTTCATCATGGATATCCTGAAACCTGACTGGCTGGGAAGCCTCCAGGACAGGTTTGGGAACCACTGGACCAGCAGACAGTGCAAAATAGCAATGTGGTTGAAAACCACTTCAGTATGGCTAATATTTCTCGGAAAACATACAACCAACACAAAAACAAAAGAAATAGCAGGTTGCTTCTCTTTCAAAATGGAGATCAAGTATTTTGGGGAATTCACACTAAACCCCAAATTCTATGGGCCCTGTTTACTAAGTTGCACTGTAGGCGCACAAACCTTTTAACATGCGCTAATGCTAGAGACACCCATAGGAATATAATGGGTGTCTCTATCATTAGTGTGTGCTAATTTTAGCACATGCTAAAATGTTAGCGCACTTACAGTGTGGCTTAGTAAATAGGGCCTTATAAATGGTGCCCAACGTTAGGTACACAATTGGGCACACAGTTATAGAATGTGCTTAGGTGTGTAACTTAATTTATTAAGTGCTAATTAGCAATATGTATCAATAATTGGCCTTAACAAGCACTAATTGCAATAATTTGAAGTTATTCATATAACTGACTTATGCACCTAGTCTATAATCCAAGCACCTAATTATTCAAATGTTTACAACTTACTCAGTCTACTGCTGTTAAGCTTCTGCACCGTGTCCATCACTTTGATCACTTTATTCCGTTTCTCCATGTTGAGCATTGATTTCCTGTCTCGGCTCGCATTCAAGATTCTTCTGTTCATGATTAAGAGCTGCCTTCCATCTGCCCCTGCCTATTTAAACTGTCTTTTGATCCCCTACGTACCACCACACATGCTCCGTTCTTCCTCCTCAAACCTCTTGACCCTTCCTTCCCCACAGTCCCTCCACCTTGATATCTCTCGTGAAACCTCTTTCTGCTACCTTGATGCCTCTCTTCCATTCCTTAAAACCCACCTCTTTGATAAAAATTTTAACTCCCCTTCCTCGTGATCTGCCTTCACTTTACTCTCCCCCTTCTTTCTTTTTTTAGTTTTATGTTGTTAACCGCATAGCTGTCTTTACCTTTGATCACTTTACTCTCTTTCTCTGATCCTGCCTCGGCTTGCATTCAAGATTCTTCTGTTCATGTTTAAAGGCCGCCTTTAGTCTGCCCCTGCATATTTAAACTGTCTTTTGATCCCCCTCCATACCACTATGCACTCTCCATTCTTCCTCCTGAAACCTCTTGACCCTTTCTACCCCATAGTCCCTTCGTCTTGATATCTCTCGTGAGACCTCTTTCGGCTACCTTGATCCCTCCCTCTGGAATTCCCTCCCTGCTCAACTTCGATTAGAGCCCTCCATTCCCTTCCTTAAAACCACCTCTTTGTTAAAGTTTTTAACTCCCCTTCCTCATGATCTGCCTTCACTTTACTTTCCCCTCTTCTTTCTGTTTTTTAGTCTTATATCGTTAACTGCATAGCCGCCTTTACCGGCCCCCTTGCGGTATATCAAGCATGGTGAATAATTTCTATGATGCGCAAATCCAAAGGGGGACGTTGACCTGGGAGAAGCATGCCAAGCAATTATAATAGAATATTGTCATTTGCACACCTAATTGCTAGTATTTAGACGAGAGCATTTACACCAGCCTTTGAGCAGGTATAAATGCTCGCATCTAAAGTTAGGTTCAGAACTTATGGTAGTACTATCTAGTAGCAGTTCCATGCAGAACTGCTGTTTTGGCACCAGAATTTACACCTAATTTTCTAAGGGGCTTTTTACCAAGCCACGGTAAGTACTAGCACAAGCTTATCGCAGCTTAAAATGGCGTACTGTGGGGTGCGGTGAGGCATCTTGTTGTACTTTTTGACACTACCGGCACACTAAAAAATACCCATGGGGGTTTGTCTAGGGGTGGAGAGTGGGCATATGTTGCTAATCAGTTAGGGGCCCTTTTACTAAAGGGTTGCCACGTGGCATCCCAGAACTACCGCCGGCCCAACACAGTCACCGATGGTAGTTCCACTTTGAATGCGTGCCATTTCCAGCACTATGGAAAATAATTCTGTATTTTCTAGTGCGTCGCTAACCCAGAAGTAATTGGGCAGCACTTTGCACTGTCCAGTTACTGCTGGGTTACTATGGGAGCTCTTGCCACCACCTCAGTGGGTGGCGGTAAGTGTTCCACCTCGCATGGCCACACGGTACGAATAATCTTACCGCATGCAAAAAGTTTGGAAGAAAGAATGAATGTTCCAGAAAAATCAGTCAAAAGAAATCCATGCTTCTGAAAAGAGTTCTTTGAAAACTGACAAAAAGAAGTCCACGCTTCTAAAGAAACTACTCTTCAGTAAATAATCAAACAGAAGTATAATTTTGGTTTATAAAGAGCTCTTTTCAGAAGCGTGGATTTCTTTTGGCTGATTTTTCTGGAACATTCATTCTTTCTTCCACCCTTTTTGTTCTTTGTTTGATTTACTGTGGAAGTTGTGTGTTCCCCCTTTCTTTTATGTCTTTTTTTAGAGGCTTTTTACCTACTGCGGTAAAAAGAGCCCTAGTGCATGGCAAAAACTGCCGCAACTGCTGGGCCATTTTTACTACAGCTTGGTAAAAGGACCTGTTAGTGCAGCAACATTACCATGTGCTGATTTGTACATGAGACCTTACTGCCTGCAAAATAGGTAGCAGTAAGGCTCGTACATTAATTCTTGTTAATAGCTGCATGCTAATCGCAACATTAGCACATGGCCATTAGATTGGAAAATGAAAAAATATTTGACCATTTTCTGACATAGAAAAAAAAGAGGCCTCAGCACGTGGGAAAGGCCTGCGTGTGGATATGGAAAAGCAAATTTTTTGCCTGAGCTTTATAAAAAGGCCCCTTAATTTTTTCCCATTCAGGACTATGGGACCCTTTTACTAAGCTACAGCAAAAAGTGGCCTGGGCAGTGTGAGCGCATCTTTTGGGCGCACACTGGGCCATTTTTTAACCATGTCCTGGAAAAAAGGCCATTTTTAAGGGGGCCAGAAAATGGACATGCGGCAAAATAAAAACCAGCGTGCGTCCATTTTTGGCCTGAGACCTTACTGCCAACCCATTGACTTAGCAGTAAGTTCTCACACACTGTCTGGGTAGCAAGCATGCAGTGTGCGTCAACTGCCATTCACCGCAGGGTAAGCGCCTGATGGTAGAAAATAGAATTTGGAATTACCGCCCGGAGCACGCAGTTTCAACCAATGTGAATATGTACAAATCGCCTATCTATATTTAGAATTGTCTCTTAATATCTGCTTGTACACTATGATTCTGTCTTATTATCATCATGCTGACCAAAACCCTACAATACTAAATGTTTATTAACTAACATTCTTCCACTATTCATGATGTATTGTAAGCCACTTTGAGCCTGCAAAGAGGTAGGATAAGGTGGGATACAAATGCAACAAATAAATAAATACATAAATAAATAAATAAATAATTTGGCATATGCTAAATACACATAGGCCCCTTACGTGCCTTTTATAAAGGCCCCTAGGTTCTTCACAATTACAGCCATTTACCATATGCAAGAGAAGATGCTTAATGATGTGCCAGGGCTAGAGATGTTTTGGAATTTTCAGAAATGTTATATATTTTTGTGTGTGTTTTTGGTTCATTTCATACATTTCATTTAATACAACTTTTTAAAACACGAGTTGAATTTTTTTTAACAGACGCATATTGACTTAGCACAAGTTACTTTGTAGGTTATTGTGCATTAAATTGATTTTGTGAGCGCATTTTTTTTTAAAGGCACAATAACTAGATGTACACTATCCTTACCCAGTATCGTCCTTGAACCAGTAATTTGGAGCATAAGGCGAACATTTTCAGAGGCTGATCACTGACAATTGTTCAGACACACTAAGGCCAGGTACATCGCTTTGATTTATACGTTAGAAAAAGCGATTCAGTAAATTTTAATAAACATAACTTCTGCTTCTAGACAGAAATAATAATAATAATAAACCTGGAGGAAAAGCTGGTTCAGCTCCATTGCTGAAACCTGCTTTCTTCCAGGTAGATCCATGCCAAGTACTAACAGCTCCTTTTTGCTGATAAGATGACAAGCAGAGTCACACCCCAGTGAGTACTGCTGTGAACACTACCGTGACCTTAGCTCAGTTTCAGTCTGGAAGAACCTTATCGAAAGGTCAGAAATAAAATGAGAACAAAGATAACAACGAGGAAGTTAGGGATTTCAAATAAATGTGAGCCAGAGGCACTCCAGGGTTTTGCCCATTTGAGTGCAGATGGGAAAAAAAATACCACAGCTGGCTCACAATGTACAGTGCAATGTGGTGTGTCCCCTCCCCCCCCCTCTTATAACTATTCATGTAAATTGTATTTGTCAATTTTAACTCAGATCCATGCTATTGGGGTTTCGTTATGCCCATCAATAAAAATGGAGAGGTGCACAAACGCTGAAGTCAAGGCATTATGGAGGATTAAAGCAGCTTTGTGATCTCATAATGGTCTGGCTGTCAGACAGACAATAGAAACCAGACTGAGCAGTAGATTCAATTTTGTAAGTGCCTTTTTTTTTTTTTTTTTTGAAGTTTACTCTAGGTAAAGACCTCTGGGGAAGAGATCCTCCCTATCACCTATAAACAGTAAATGTGTTGCTTAGCCTTCTTGGTACATGCAATGATTATGATGCAGGGCACATATTTGAAATTTGCCTACTCCAGCCACTGCGAGAACCCTCTACAGGTGTCTGACCATTGCTTAATGGAAAATGATTTATCTACAGTGGAATTAGCAGACATTTTTTAAAAAAAGCTTGATGTCTCATTTATTCACATATCATTCAGTACATATCAGCCTGATTCGATTAACAAATGAGACATCACATTACCATGTATAGCATCTAATGCCCAGGAAGACATATACGCTCTGCAGGCAACACATTTCTATTGAAGTATGAAGGATGTGATTAGCTAACATTCTTATCTGGAATCCTGTCTTAAGTCCAATAACAAGTTCCACCCATTTCTTGCTCAATATTTGCCATATTGATTTTATTACTCATACTTTATAAATGAGGTTGCAATGCGTAAGAACTGCAAACATTTGCTTTGTTGTGCTATTGTCGCATTCTGAACGTAAATCTCCCCCTTTTGATATATAGGCATGGATTGTTGTTGCTGTCATTGTTTCATGACTTGAAGCATTTTAATGATGATTTATGATATTACGTTCCAGTCTGTAAACTTGCGTTTGCAATTAAAAAACACTTAAATAAAATCTTTGACTTGAAAAACTTTTCTTGCCCCCACCCCCCCTTGTTTTAGTTGAAGGAACGCACATTGTTTGACTTGCAGACTGTACTGCTGGTGGCTGCATCTGATCATTTTGTAAAGTAATCAGAAATGAATAGTTAAAAAAAAAAAAAAAAAGAAATGAATAGTTAAAGCAGTAATACAAGATGTTTAGGCATTGAAACAGCACTCTGAATTCTCTTCCCAATTACAAATTATTATTTGTTTCCTTAAAATGAAAATTAGGGGGCCTTTTTACTAAGGCATGGTAGGCCTAACGTGGAAATACCGCGTGGTAAAAGTGTACTACCATGGGATGTGCTGAGGTGTCCCATGGAAATTTGGACAGCAGCACGCACTACTCCCGTGATAAAATTTTTTTTTTGCCATGGGAGGTATGTCTGGGGAGCAGAGAGTAGATGTGCCTGCGCTAATCAGGTATTGCAGCACATTAATGTGCACTACCTAATTAACACAGGAGTAGTGCAGGAGCCCTTACCGACTTCTAAAAAGTTGTTGATAAAGGCTCCTAGCGGCAATGGCCACACGCTAATGGGGAAATTAGTGCATGGCCAATTAAAAAATATCCTGACTGTGGCCATTTTTCAGCCATGCTAGAAAGTGACTGGAGTGCATGGCAAACCCACATGATACTCACCAAGCTGGCCACTTTCCAGTGCGGCTTAGTAAAAGGACCCCCTAGGTGCATTAGAACTGCAGTGGAAAGGACTGTTCTTTCATACAATCATTTGGTCCAAGCAACATCTATTGATTTATTTAGATTTTGCACACACCTTTTTCAGTAGTAGCTCAAGGTGAGTTACATTCAGGTACTCTGGATATTTCTCTGTCCCAGGAGGGCTCACAATCTAAGTTTGTACTTGAGGCAATGGAGGGTTAAGTGACTTGCCCAAGATCACAAGGGGCAGCAGTGGGATTTGAACCAGCCACCTCTGGATTGCAAGACTTGTGCTCTAACCACTAGGCCACTCCTCCACTAAAACACAGGCATTTCATTTAGTGTCAAAAGCCCACAGCCTTGTAGCATGGAAGGTTTTCTAGGCAATATCCCACAGGTGTTTTTAATGCACCTCAATGGAATTGTTTACTTTCCTGTCTGAGATCTGTAAATAAGCACATCTGACAGAGTTGAATGTCGTATTCTATTCCAGTTCATACCTTGGAAGAGGATAATTTTGAGTAGATGTGTGTTGAAGGGATTTGTCACATGTTGATTTGGGGAATGCTTTTCAGTACCTTAGGTTGATGACAGTGAGAGCAAAACGTTTAAGTGCAATGAACCCTCTCCTAACAAGGCACCGGGCTTCCAGGTGAAATCAGTCTGTACAGTAATATTTGGGGATATATATAGCTGTTACTATGGGTTATACTGAAAATGGCAAATTGATTAAAAAAAAAGTAATATGGAAATCAGTTTTAAGGTGGATTATTGTGTGTCAGTTAATTTTGGAACCCAATAAAATATTCATAATTAGATCAGATAATAAGCAATATGTATCATCACAAAGAAAACAAGGCTCAAAGGCTGTAAGACATTATACAAAATAAAGAAATATACATATTAGCATAATCATAATTAAAAGGGGGATACTGGTGAAATCCAAAAGATACTGCTGTTGTAATCATGAACCCAAATAAGTTCAGATCTTTTCAGAGTTTTACGCATGTAGTTAAGAATCCAAAACCAAAATAGTAATTAAAAAAATCATCAACAATAAAAAATAAGAAGGTTACTTTGACACTGGGCAGAATAGGCTCAAAAAATGACATCTTTCTGAGCCAAATTTCACAAATGTCTTCACACTGAAAGACTTCCATAAACTCTCAAAGGAATTAGAACAGCAGAATTAAAGCAAACCTGACTTGGGCCATATTCTGAGGCAGATCAACATTGAGGATACCAGAAAACAGTCACATTCAAAAAGATCAGTACACATTCAAGATTTGAAGGTTGCAACTGATTATCACATCCTTACTGTCACCATCCAGTGCAACAGTCCCCAAATTTCACCAATGGCTTACCAGGGTCTTCTAGTATTTATTACCTGCTATCAGCCTATCAAGGCAGACCCACAGTGCCCTAATTATTGTGAGACAAATTTTAAAAATATGTCCATGATTGAACAAGTATTTTGAGAAATGGCCTTCTTGTGAGGAAATGATGTCACTTACCAGGGCAGATGTGCGATGAATAAGCTCCAATCCCAGACCTATATCAATTCAACTTTTGTGTTCAGGTTGCACCTCTGAATGTACTATTTCTAGTGGGGAATGCCATTCATAGCAGTGACCCTGAAGCGAGCAGGAAATCTTAAGGATTATGCTTTTGGTGGCAGTGAGAATGGAGATAAAGAATGCAGCAAGATGGCAGTGAATTTGTAGGATGGAACTGGCAGGAAGGAGATGTCTGCACATGCTCATGGAGAATGAACTGCCAATGACCAGAGTTGAATTTCAGCGATGGTTTGGAGACTTAAAAGAGGAAATAGAAGCAATGCAGACAGAGATCTTAGTGCTGGCCTCAGTTTCTGGAATACACAGATTGAAAACAGATAGTGGTCTAACAAACTCCTCCAGTCTTTCTTGTATCTGTGACTCAGTCATCTCCAGCTTCTATAGTTTAGCTTTCACCACTTCAATATTCTCCCCTTGCTCCTCCTTCTTTGTTCCACATCATCCTTTCTCCAACTTTCTCTAACTCATCACTTCCTAGGGTCCCTAGACTACCATGGATTTGAAAGGAAGGTGCAGGGGTGTCTGTAGGGAGTGAGGGACTTTTGGAGGCTACAAGGCTCTTGGGAAGGTGGAGGGAGGGGAATCATTTTCAGAGGGGGTAGGCCTTTGCTTTTGGGGAGGTGGGGAGGGAGAACCTGACCAGAAACCATTATGCGGGTCCCAGGCAATGTTCAGCTGAGACTGGCATAAGCGTCTTTTTTGGGTGCCTAGTTGAATATCAGCCAGGACTTACATAAGCACCAGCGCCTGCCTCCTATCTGGTCAGCCTGGATATTCAATGCTGGTGCTTGCCAGCAATGGTAGGAGTTCATAAAAACATGTACTGCCACTGACTGAGCATTGACCAGAAGGAATACATCAGGGAAAATGTGTGAGGAAGATAAGTACATAAAAAAATGTTTTCAGGATTTGTATCAAACAATGTGTAAAGGAGATGATACTATTTCAGAATAGCAGATACAGAAGTACTTACTGGGATGGAGTTAAATAAGTTGACAGGAGGCTAGAGGAATGGACAGAGATGTCATGGATGGGTAAAGTAATCAAAGAACTTAAAAATGGAAAGGCACCTGGCCTAGATGGCTTTACTGCAAAATTCTATTAGAAGTTTATAATGGAACTGGTTCCTAGACTAGTAGCAGTATTTAATAGTGCACTGTGGGACAGGGGGGAGCGGAACTAGAAGAGGCTATGAAAACTGTAGGTATAATAGTACTGCCAATACAGTGTAGATCATATCACTTAATCTTCATTTTAAATTTAGATATTAAAATTCTGGCTAAAGTATTAACAAATAGCCTTGCTGCACATATACTTAAGCTTATCCATGAAGGTTATAAGCAGGCTTTATGGCAAGATGATAAGCTAGAGATAATAATAAGAGGGTTTAAAATTCAATGTACTGAGCAAAATTGCAGAAAATCCCTTCTGTGTTACTAGCAGTGGACACCAAAAGGCTTTTGAATGAATACCTTGGGCATTTGTGTTCACTGTGCTTCAAAATATAGGAATAGGTCAAAATTCTTGTAATTGGATAAAGGCAATATACATTTCACCAAAAGCATGGATAAGGGTGAATGGAGAATACTCTGATGAGTTCCACCTGGGTAGAGGTACACAACATGAGTGTCTTATGTCCTTGCTATTGATTGCCCTTATGTTGGAGCCTCTGGCAGAATGGGTGCGAACACACTGGGATATAATGTGGATAGATCTAGGGTCTTTAACATCAAAGATAATACTATATGCAGCCATGTCTCACTATGCCAGTGCTCATGCAGGAGTTAAAAATTTGCAGTGCAGTCTCTGGATTTAAAGGGAATTATGACTAGTCGGAGGTGTTGAATGTGCACCTTTCCAAAGAAGAAGAAGAGGGAATTTTTCCTTTAAATGGGACCAAGAAAGTGTTAAATACCTGGGAGTTCAAATTACAGCACATTATATAACTATATATGAGTACAATTGTGGGAAACTGATACAACAAGCAGAAAGAGAAAAATGATAACTTTGCTAGGCTAGGTCAGATAGCTAGGGTTAAAATGAATATAGATTTCTGCCTGCTATACTTGTTGCTGTCCCTCCCTATACAAATTCGAGAGGGGGGGGGGGGTTAAGGTGGATACAAAAGAAGAATTTGGTTATATTTGGAAACATAAACCGCCAAGAGTGGTATGTGTGCTAGAAACATAGAAACATAAAAAATGAAGTCAGGTAAAGATCATATGGAGGGGCAAAATGGAAAGATCGTCCAAGTACGAATTAGGGCGTTCTTACGATAACGTCCAAAAATAGACCTGTATAATGGAAAAATAGTGTGGGCGTTTTTCGACAATCGATTATCCCTGTAAGAAAACAATCAAATGACGAGCGCATAAGCGTGACTAAATTGGGCGCCCTAACACGGTCGACTATTGCAGGTGCAAACGACCAAATCACGTGGTGTGTAAAATAATGTACATAGGTGTATCGCAAGTACAGTACATGTTGTTCAGGCCATCCAGGTACGGAAATATATGAGGAACGCATATATGTGTCAACTACAGACATATCATGCTGCTCCACCCATACATTCATCATATGTGCCCATCTAAATGTGCGGATCTGCATGCACTGTACACCTACTGAACATGCAGTAAATGTATATTGTGTATATGTGAAAAGGGTCGGGTGGGGTGCGTCATACTCATCTATAGAAGGCACGTTTCACACTCCTGCAGGCATGTGCACGTCAAAGACGTCTATGCTTACGAGGGCGTCCACGTGCTGATAGGGGCCATATATGGAATGGTCATCCATATATGGAGCTGTGCATGAAACGACGTCCCTCACGCAAGGTCGTCTATATAAGGCACTTCTTTTTCAACACGTGGAAAAATGGCACAACGCAGGGAGCCAAATTTTGGACAAGAGGAGAGCCTGCTGCTTGTCCGGCTCTGCCTAAGGCACCGCCATCGCCTTTTCATCCAGCACCACCACCTGCCCCCCAGGCTGCAGGCCATGCGAGCCTGGTCCCGCATCCGGGAAAGATTAGAGAGGTAAGGTTATGGCCCAACCCCCCTCCCCTCCTGTACCTACACATATAACAGCTCCGTCATCAATGTTACCAGCAGTAACTGGAGTGTCCATGCAAGGATCATGAGTAATATAGGAACATGCACAATCACCAATAATTTGTATGTTATTGAAACGACCACCATTCCCACATCCCTACAAGAATGTATTTCGTTAGGTTAGGTATGTGACTATTCTATTAGTGTTATGTGACAATTTCGTTAGTTATGTGAAGGCCACATTTTCCAACCCCTCTTTGGAGCCTCTGAATAGTGGAAGCATGAGACCAATGAAACCTATACCATACTTTATAACATGGTCATGATAACACATATAAAGTAGTTTAACAAGCATACATTATAATGTATACAAACGGTACTGTCTGGCCTCATGGCCACCTCTCTGGCATCATCTGCATAGGAACCAACTCGGTGGCTGCTGTGGGTGCTTCACCACCCCACCCCCCAATATCAAATATGTATGGAGGGAGGGGTCATCTCCACTGGGGGTTCCACCCCCCAAAATGGAAAAAAGGTGGCTCCTATGATTCACTACCAATGGAGGTGCCCCCCCCCCCCCCCAACACTGTAGACCCTCTCTCTCTGGTATGTGAATAGCAAATGAATGTGTGCAGGGGACAAAAAGGACCAACACCCCTGACCCCTGCTCTCCAAACTTATATCTTACAGACGCTTTGGAGTCCACCGGGACCTCGAGTCCCTGCGGAGGCGGTTCCGCAGGGTGAGGCGGGAGAGGCCCGACGTCATTCGGGCGGTGCGAAGGCACCTCAGGGCTCGCCGTAAGTATTTTGAAAAACAGGACACCTGTACAGATTACTACATACATTTTATGAATAAAGCAAATGTGTTGTACAATATCACTTCCCATGTGCCTAATAGCCACCTAGTAATACCATATCTGTCCCAGATCAAGGATGCAGGTTGCAGGGGTTCTCCCATGAGCGTGCTTGCAACGTCCGACCATCCCCCCCGAGATGAATGAGATGATATGCCACACTTTACTATTCCCCTTACTGTGGTGGCTGATTAGTGTGTCCTGGTACAGTTGCCTGAGGCCCTACTTTTACTGCATGTTATGGCCTAACTCACATAAAAGAATTGTGCTCAACACCCTTCCCACTGCCCCCCCCCCCCCAATAACTCCTACAACAACTGCCCATCAACCCCTCGTTGCATCTCACAATGCAAACATGCTGGTCAGCAATGAATTTGGTATGGCAACATGTCCTGCGTGGTGTGTATCAGAGGAGGGTCCAGGGTTCTGTGTCATGTCATCTGATGCAGCTCATTCCCCATGGGCATAGGCTACGCCTTACCACACCCTGCCCCATCCCCTGCCTCACGCCACCCAGCTACTGCACTATGCAAGCCATGTTGTATGCACTGATCTCAATCACACTCCTTTTACATACACAGGGCTCCACCAGCAGGAAGCCGAGCGGGAAGATGAGGAGGGCCACCACCTCCAGGAGGAGGAGGAGGAGGAGGAGGAGGAGGAGCAGGAGGAGGAGGAGGAGCAGGAGGAGGAGGAGGAGCAGGAGGAGGGGCACATGGAGGAGGAGGAGGAGCAGCAGCCAGGCCAGGAGGCGGCCCACCAGGGAGAAGAGGAGGAGGAGGACTCGGAGGAGGGAGTCCTCATCATAGACATTCGTGAGGACCCCTCCCCACCTGCAGCTCCTTATGAGGGCTCTCCCTCCCCACCTGCAGCGCCATCGCCTGGCCCACCTCCATCCCCTGGGCCAGCTTCTGTGTCCCCTGGCCCACCTCCATCCCCTGGGCCAGCTTCTGTGTCCCCTGGCCCACCTCCATCCCCTGGGCCATCATCCATGTCCCCTGGCCCACCTCCAGCCTTTGGGCCAGCGACTGTAGTGCGCCTCCTGCAGCAGCTGGTAGATGGCCAGCAGCAGATTATAGTTGGCCAGCACCAGCTGCTGCAGGAGGTGACAGCCCTACGGCAGGGCAATGAGCAGCTCCAGGGCCCACTAAGGGTACTGCTGGGGCTGCTCATTGCCCTGCTACAGAGGGCCTTACTAAGAGGGCGTGGCCGCCCTTAATTTAAATAGGGGGGCCTGTTGGTGTTGTGTGTGTGGGGGGAGGGAGGGAGGGAATTGTTGGGGTTGTGTGTGTGGGGGGAGGGAAATGTTGGGGGTTCTGTGGGGGGTGGGGGAGGGAATTGTTGGGGTGTGTGGGGAGTTGTGGGGGGGAGGAGGGCATTGTTGGGGTTATTTTGTAGGGGTGGGGGTGGGGATGGGGGGCAAATAAATTTTTGTTATAATATAACTATCAGGGTGTGTGTGTGTGTGTGTTTGTCTCCCTTGTGCATTACATCACCAAATGGTGCTGTTGAGTTGAGAGGAAGGAGGCAGCAATATGCATAGCATTAAATGTGCTGTGTGAATGAGAAGGTGATGTATGTCTGAGAATGTTGGCCAGACAGAACGCCACCTGTTCATTCCAACCTGCATGGCCCATATGTGCAGGGGGGTTGGGCCGGGGAGGCTGGATGGATATTTGTGTTCATTAATAAAAATGGCCAGCCAGCATCTCTCTCTCCCTTCCTCCCTCCCTCCCCTCCACCATACTGACCCACATTACAGAGTGCCATCAATAAGAGATTAATAGTGTACCACGTGTGATCTGCCAGGTACACACTTCCACATAACTCCAGGTACCACATACACAGTGTTTGCTGTCTGATGGACACATATCTTTACCCACAAGCCACATTGGTGGGGTGGGGGGGGGGGGCCCAAGAAGGACCTACAAACAGCTGGCTCATATTTTCACATTGAATACATCAGCTATGGTATATAATGCTGAGGAGCAAAAGGGAAACAATGGGAAACCCAATAGATGGATGGTTACTTCATCACAGTTGCAATGTAATACTTGTGTTAGGGAAGGGCACAAATAACAATGGTGCTCATTATTTGCAGGTGTGATCACACTTTCTCCAGTAGTGAACCAAGGTGTGTTACATTCAAGTATTCTGGGTTTGTGTCCAACTTTGTCTCTGAAGTGACTTGCCTTAGGTGGGATTTGAACCAGCAACCTTATGATTATAAGGCTGGTGCTCTAACCACTAGGCCACAGCAGCCACCAGGCTTTATCCACCACCAGTTACTTTGGGTTGGTACCTGTACACACACCCCTTTCCCTCACCACCACGTCATAGGCCTCAGTGGCACTACCTGTAGCCACCTCGATCATTTTGTCCAGGCTACCGATTAAAAACAATGTAATGTGCATGTTCCCTACCCTACTACCTATGGAGCAATTTAGGAAGGTGTTGCATAAAGTGCTATACACATCCATTGCATTAATCATTCTCCCCTCCCCCGCCTATGGACCTTGAGAATGGGTGGCCACTTCATAAATGGGGACTGGGGTACACCACATAAACAAGGAAGATGGAAGCTACCGGGAACCAATACAGCACCTCCAACAGCTGGCCCACACCACTGAGGACCTGCCAACCCCACAGTACAGTGCACAGGAACCTGGTGAAAACAGAGCTACCTAACATCTGACTCCAGACTACATACATAGAGTGAATGCACACTCCTTGACTATGAGCACAAAGAGAAGAGGTGGCAGACAAACGAGAGCTTACCATGAACGTCTGTTTCAAGACTGTGTAGTGCGCCTTTTATCTTCTGGAACATTAGCTGCACATCTCCCTGATTGAAATGACCCTTACCGAGGGGTGCTTGATTTGGGGTGAGTGTAGCAAATTCGTGGCCCCCACACACTGCCTGCTACAACCAGGCAGAGAGAATGGGAGAAAGGAAGGGAGCATCAGGCGATGTGGAAGACAGGAAACGGAAGGCGTGGTGGCTGAGGGCCAACAATTATTCCCCCCCCCCCCCCCCCTAAATACACAGGTGTACCCAAGCATGCTAAGTGAGGGTAAAACCCTGTAAATGATTATTACGAACAACCGGCAAGGTCTCAGTGCAGGAAATGGCAGGTAAAATGGCAATGAAGAAAGGGAAGGCAGGTGGAGACGCCCATACTTATCTACTCATAATCGAAAGCATGTGTTCCTAATCGCTATCTGAGCTGGGCACGCTTAGGAATTATGTGTATAATTGAAAAAGTAGCGCCCAAATCAGAAACGCCTATTCCCCCGTCTCAATGGGCGTTCTTGGCGCCTATATAAACGCCCACTCCGTATTTTCGAAAACACCATTGGTACAATGCCACCACGCATGCCGCCGACCCGGAAGGGTAATTTTCTCGAGGCAGAGGTGGAGCTCCTGGTACAAGAAATTGTACAGCGGCACCGGAGTCTGTTTGCTCCCACAGGGCAGAGGCTGGCAGCAACAGTAAAGCAGCGGGAATGGGAGGCAGTACGGGACAGCCTGAATGCTGTCTTCCATGCTGGGAGAGACGTGGAGGACTGCAAGAGGAAGTGGCGGAAGCTGAGGAGGGATGTTCGCAGGAAGGCAGGGGCCAATCCCCCAGGCAATGACACTGCCAATCTTACACCAATGGAGCTGATGGTGTACTCCCTCCTACCCCAGGAGGGCATCCACGGGATTGGCTCCATGGACACCTCGGGCCAGGCTGAGGACTCAGGTAGGTGTTTCATTATGCAGTTGGGGTATCTGTTGTGCTGCAGTACACTTGTGTTATAGAAGTTGGGGTCAGGGGGAGGGAGGTGAGGAGTGGGGGGCAGGAGGAGGGAGGTGGGTGTGGGTGTGGGTGGGGATGGGGGGGGAGTATCTCTGGCTGTCTTTCTGTATATTAACAGGCCACCTTTATGATGCTGTTGTGACCTGGTAACCCCTACTCACTAGCTCTCTACCCTTACTCCCTATCCCTACCGTTGTCATTGGGTTTCCTCTTACTTGTCCTGTGTGCCCATATTTATAGAATTAATTGTAAGCTCTATTTGAGTAGTGGTAGTGGTCATGTGTGTTATAGGAGCAAGCAGACAGGGTGGGTGCTGTGTGTGTGTGAGAGCACCCCCAATATTGAGGAAAGATCATGTAGCTGTGCAGGGAGGAGTGTTGGTCACTGGGCTTAGCACCCCCAATACTACTTTCCAGTTGGCTCCTATGGGTGTGTGTAGGTTACTACTGTGGCAGAACTCTGGGGGCCGTCCTTCCCTACTACTCCCTCCTATTTTCCCATTACCAAACTGTGCCTAGTTCCTCCTGTGACCTCTGTGCTCTACTGAGTGTGGGCCACATGCATTCAACTGAAGGAGCCTGTAATGGGGGTCATAAAGCAGTTCTATGCAGTTTAGCAAGTCAGTAGTAACACAACACATGCTGCAATGTTGTTCAATTTAACAATTATACAACTAACAGCTTGTGCACAACGTTGTGAGTGGTGTCCTTCTCTTGGCTGCTCATCCACCACCTCTACCCAGCTGCCTGCGGGCCTCTCTCTTTCGTACCCGTGTCAATTCCATTTCTCCTCACCATCTCTTTGCTGGGTCATCAGGTTGGGGGACATACCAATGTATATGAATGCTGAAAGACAAAAGTGGGTTATTTGCACCAACACTATTCCTCACTCTTGTGCTATACAGGTGAAGACTCAGAGGAGGCTGGCCCTAGTGGCCTGCAAGGCCAACGCCCTACACCATCTGTCCAGCCTCAACCTCCACAGCCTGCAGCACCAGCAGTCCAGCCGCCACCACCTGCACCAGCTGTGCATCCTCCGCGTCCACCACCACCTGCACCAGCTGTCCAGCCTCTACCACCACCAGCTGTCCAGCCTCTGCCAGCACCACCACCACCACCTGCACCGGCTGTCCAGCCTCTGCCAGCACCACCACCACCTGCACCGGCTGTCCAGCCTCTGCCAGCACCACCACCACCACCTGCACCGGCTGTCCAGCCTCTGCCACCACCACCACCACCACCACCTGCACCAGCTGTCCAGGCTCTGCCACCACCACCACCACCACCTGCACCAGCAGAGGCCGCACCTCCAGCACCGGAGGACTTTGGTGAGGAGGAGGAGGGCCCAGCTCCCCGCCAGAGGCCATCCGCCCAAAGGAGGCAACTCCTGCGGCTGGCCACGGAACTACTCCGCCACAACGTGCGCTTGGAGGAGTACCGCCAGCAGAAACTGGAGCTGCAGCGCCAAGCACTGGAGGCACAGCAGCGAGCACACCAAGAACTCCTCCAGGCGCAACGTGAAGGCCACCAGGAGGTGCTCCAGCAACTGAGACGGCTGGAGCAGAGCATCCAACACCTGCACCCTCAGGGCACCGCGCCTACTCCAGCCCCCGTGCTGCTGGAGCAGCCCCTGCCATCAACCTCCTCCTCCACTGACCACCAGCAACCACCACCAGCTAAGAGGTGGGCATTGCGCTCCTCAGCCTCCGCACCCACTCCTGCTGCTCCCATTCTGGGTCCTGTGGCCAGACCACTACAACCAAGAAGGTGGCCCGATTTCCACGGTGCAGCCGAAGCCGCAGGCTGCCGTGGGGATAGGGAGGAGGACACTGGGAGCAGCAGCTCCGAAGAGGGGGAAGAGACTTCCCGTGCAGCACCAGCTGCAAAGGAAGGGCGTGGGAGGGGTAGGAGGGGACGGGGGAAGGGAAGGGGAAAATGATGGGACATGCTGTAGGGTGAGGGTTGGTGGGAGGGGGGTGGGTGTGGGAGGGAGGGGGGTGGTGGTGGTGGTGGTGGGGTTGACCAAACACATATGCACTGTATGTAAATAATAAATGCTCACTTACATTCACCTAAAACTTGTTTCAATGAGTCTTTGTCTTGCTCTTACACCAAGCTGGTAGGCATTGAGCTCTGCTCTGTGGGCTGGGGGTGGAGGGGGCTCCTCTTCCAGCTCATCTGGGGCCTCTTCTGGTGGTGGCTGTGGCTCCTCTGGGAGAGGCTGTCCTCTGCGCTGGGCCAAATTGTGTAACATACAGCACGCCACAAAGATCTTGGCCACCTTTTGTGGACTGTAGAGCAGCTCTCCTCCAGACCGGTCCAGACAGCGGAAGCGGTTTTTCAATAAACCAAAGGTGCGCTCAATGATCCCCCGGGTGCTGCGATGTTTCCTGTTGTAGGTTTCTTCTGGCCCTGGTTGTGGGTGGATCAGGGGGGTCATAAGCCATGTCCTCTGCGGGTAGCCTCGGTCACCTTTGCAGAAAAGCAGAATGAGATAGATGAGTGTGTATCGCTTGGAGCAGGTACAGGGGGGGCGGGGGGGATTTGGATAGTGGGTTGTGGTGGAGGAAGCCAGGGCGGAGGGTTGCCCAGTGGAGGAGGTCTAGTATGGGTGGTACATGCATGTTGCACTTACCTAGTAGCCATCCACCAGTGAACTCCCCTCGCTCGAACCTGCGGAAGATGCCCGAGTGCTGTAGGATGTAGGCATCGTGGCTGGAGCCGGGGTACCTGGCACACACGTCTAATATCTCCCCCTGGGCATCACATACAACTTGCATGTTCATAGAATGAAATGCCTTCCTATTTCTGTAGGTGGCTTCGTGTGCCCGGGGGGGGTCTGAGGGCTATGTGTGTGCAGTCTATCACACCGATGACCGAGGGGAATCTAGCAACAGCATAGAAGGCGGCCATGTTGTTGTGCAGAGCCTGGGGGGTGGTGGGGAAAGTGATGTAGTGTGAGGTGTGAGTTATGAAGGCATCCAGGAACTGGGTGAGACAGTGTGAAATAGAAGCCTGGGTGAGGCCTGTGTTAGCAGCTAATACGGATTGAAAACTGCCAGTGCCCAGGACAGAGAGAGCGGAAGTGATTTTGAGGTGGGCAGGGATGGGGTTATTCCTACGTGTCTGGGGCTGAAGGAGGGGTTTCAGCTGCTCACACAGCTGACGAATGGTGGCCCTATCAAACCTGAACCTTGTTAGACACTGCTGGTCAGTGAGTTGTAGGAAGGTGGTGCGGGGCCTAAACACTCGGGGCCGTGAATACCTCCTGCGGTGGGTGGCCTCTTCGTGTAGCATGAATGCCACAAGTGCATTAAGTGCATCCATATCCCCACCACCAGTGCAAGTATTAGGACTAGTAGTCAAAAAGCAACACACACAGATCTGTCACTTCCAGCCACCACGCCCCTCTGGCCACTCACTCGCCAAACAGTACAGGCACACAGAGACAAACGGAGGTCAGGGAATACAGTATACACGTGGGAAGAGTGAATGGGGAGGGGGAGGGGGAGGGGGAGGGGAAGGGGCGATAGAGCAAAGGAGTAGGAGTAAGGAACGGTGAAAGGGTAAGACACAAAAAGAGGCAGGGCACACAGACGACCGTCACAGGTACTGAACACGCTCGGCTTTCTCTCTGCAACCACCACTTCAGCTCTTCCACCAACAATATCGCCACTCTCCAACTACACACAATCGCTAATGAGTCTAAAGACGCTTTCCCCCTTGCTCTGGTCGCTTTTATTTCGGGTCCATCATATTACGCCCATCTTCCCGCTCAACCAGAGCCATTTCGCTATTCGTTATACGTTGTACCCGTCCACGTCGTATCACCGCCCCTAACACGCCCCCGACACGCCTCTTATTTGGGCGTTTTTACGTCCACGTACGAGCGACACGGACGCACTGAAACATTGCTTTCGATTATATGGATTTACTCGTTTTTGTGAGATTAACGTCCATCTCCCGATTTAGGTCGGCTCTTGGGCGTTTTTCTCTTTCGATTATAAGCAGGATGGTCTATTGTCTGCTCATCCATGCCATCTACTATCCCTGCCTTTCTCTTAGAGATCTTATGTATTTATCCCAAGTTTTATGGAATTCAGACACAGTCTTCACCTTAATCATCTCCATCTCCACAAATTCACTGCCCTTTCCATGAAGAAATATTTTCTCAGGTTGCTCATGTATCTGTCCCCTTTCACCTTCATCCTATCTCCCCTCATTTTACAGCTTCCTTTCAACTGAAAGAGACTCACCTCCTGTGCATTTATCCCACTGAGGTTTTTAAATGTCTCTATCATTTCTCTCCTCTTCCACCATTTTCCCCAAGTATACATATTGTCAGCAGGTCACCACCGTCAGGCCTTCCTGCAGGTATGAACTCAGCTGACACTGGAAGGACCCTTCCCTGGACACGGCACTCCCAGAAGCAGACTCCAAAAATATGCTTAAAACCGCTTTATTCCATCAGCAAGGCCAAGACATTTCCTCTTCCAGACACAGTTCTTGGTTACAGCACATATCACCCATTGTTCCTTCCCCCCGCCGGCCACAGTTTCTGGATACAGATTAAATCATTCACTGCTTCACCAGCATGGCAGTAATCTGAACACAGTTCAAGTCACCCACTGTTTCCCCAGCATAGCATGACTTCTGGACACAGTTCAAATCGCTCACTGCTTCCCCAGCATGGCATGACTTCTGGACACAGTTTAAATCGCTCACTGCTTCCCCAGCATGGCCAAGTTCCTGGACACAGTTCAAGTCACTACCTGTTTCTCCAGCCGGGTCTGACTTCTGGCCACAGCTGAAATCATTCACTGCTTTACAGCACGGCACCTCTCTCCCCCTTGAGTGGAACAGCTGCTTAACTTTTCCTCCAAGCTTTCCCCAGCCTTGAAGAAAGTTTGTTATGAAGCCGTTCAACTTCTTCCCTTGTACCTGAGCTAGAGCAGCAATCTCCATGGGCTCACTTCCCAGGCATCTTGGGCTTGGATCTCCTTTCCAATCTCTTTTTCCACCTCCCATTCCATGGGCTCCTCTCCCTTTATGGTCCCCAGCTGGTCCTCTCCCTCCTGATTATTCCTCTTCAACCAATCCCCCTCCTCTCCCTCGGGATCCTGGGACTTGTAGTTCCCTTGCTGCTCCCTTTGCTTGCCCCCAGGACTTTGCAGGGGTTCTTGGGAACTGTAGTCCTCCTCCCTTCTCCGGCTCTTGGGAAACTTATGCCTCCATGGGGCGTGGCTTCCCAGCCCCTAGGATCCTGGGATTTGTAGTTGGAATCCCGGGTATAAAACCTACCATCTTGCTCTTCTCCCGGATCCCTTCTTCCCTGACCCTCAGGGGTTCCTCACAATATTGAGATCATTAAGCCTGTCCCCATAAGCTTATTGACCATTTAAGTAGCTGTCCTCCCCCTCTGGACCAACTCCATCCTGTTTATATCATTTTGAAGGTGTGGTCTCAGAGCTGTACAAAATACTCTACATGAGGTCACACCAGAGATGTATTCAGAGGCAATATCATCTCCTTTTTTCAGCTGGCCATTCCTCTCGCTATGCACCTAAGCATCCTTCTAGCTTTCACTGTTGCCTTTTCAACCTGCTTGGCCACCTTAAGATTATCACATAAATCATACCCAAGTCCTGCTCCTCTTTCATTGGACAAAGTACTTCACCCTCTAAACAATAGGTCTGTGGATCAATGTATTCTCTTTTTATTGCCCTTCTGCTCTGTTGCCATGGTGTTATTAGAGTTCATATGATCATATATTTTATTGGCATCTATTGTGGCAAACACTGAGTAAATCATGGATATACAAGTGACTGGGTGACAATGTTGGGAACATGATTTGAGTCTCCCTTCAGAAGGAGTGTTCTTCCTGTTATTAGCCATTGCAGTGTTAGACCTAGCTGTCTGATTAATTGATATTTGCAGTTTACAGGTCATAATCGAGACAGTTTGAGCCAGGTCTAGGACAATTCCAGTCTGGGGAATCTTCTGAATCTGGTTTCTAGCTCCTTTGTGGTCTGTATACTAGGCAACCATTCAACTTCCCTGTTATGTTTTATGACAGAACAGGCAAACCTTTGCCCTGGGGACTCCATCATAAATTTGAGCGCTATTGATGATGGGGGAGGGGGAAGTAAAAAGGGTTCTATAGTAACAACATAGAAGTTGGAAAATGTTGGAAAAGTATCTGATGTAACTGTTGAGTTGTTTTGAAAGAATACAAATAATAATAATAATAATAAAAGAAATTGGCTTTTTGAAATTTGTCCACCCCATATGCGAGCAAAGCTATACTGCATATATGATTTTACCTACAGCAGCAGAAGGAGTTCATGCAGGTGGGATTCAGAAATATACACACACTTTTAACGTTTTGAAAGTATGTTTTACTGAGAAAAAGCACCCATAAAATAGCAGGTGAGATGCATAGAAGTACATTTTTCTTTGACAATTTAAAAGTGAAAGTATGCTTTGAAATTTGATGCAAGATGCACAAGTACTTTTGCTTTGAAATTTGGTGCAAGATGCACAAGTAAAAGCAAACTGTGAACTTTACAGGAATGCAAAAAAAAAAAAAAAAACCCTCTGTAAGCATTAACAATGCGTAAACATGGGGAGGGCTACAATACACATTCTTCTGGATGTGTTTAGGTTAAGGGAGGAACATAGCATGTGTGTCTTAGGTTTTGATTAAATAACAGAAACCCATGTGAGAAATCCAAAAAGGCATCTATTTTAAGTGCCTTTTCTAAAGGCGACATTGACGCCTTTCCCCCTGATATTCAAAGCTATTCACCAGCCAGAAGCAGTAAAATAATGTTTTAGCTCCTAACTGCGAATAGTCAGCACAAGATAACCAGTTATCTCCACTGAATATTTGCAGTCAGCGCCGGAAAGTTAACTGGCTATATCGTGCGATAACTGGCAATATTCAGCACTGATCAGCTAAGTTTAGCGGACAAATTGGACCACATAAATAGCAGTCCTATCGTTGCCCACTTTTAACTTAACTGGCCAGCACTGTATATTCGCTTAGGTGGTTAATTTAGTGCCAGCCCAAAACCCCCCAAATATTCAATGCCAGCCACTTGAAACAGCTCACAAAATACCAACTATACCCTCACAGTACAAAATAAGGTAAGATTTGTACCTGGGTCTCTTTATGTGATATCTGCTTCACTGACCACTAGACTGCTCCTTTGCTCTTCTGGGATGTCTCTGTGGCCAGTCTACTAGGATGGTGTCACACAGCCATCCCTATAGCTTGTTTTGTGCAATTTTCTCTAGGACTTTTTTTTTTTTTAATGGTACCTAAAGAAATACATATTTAGCATAAAAACATCTGGAAAATAGAGATTTTCAAAATGAAAAAATAGACATTTTTCTAGTTCAAAAATTGATATGCTCGGGATGAGAATTTTAGACTTCTGAAAAACAGTTGGTCTTGGGCATCATATCAAAAATAACCTTCCACAGGTACATTGCCTTTTCAAATACTGACTTGAAAATCTTTGCTAAAATGCTCTCCATTCAATTAGAAGACATACTGCTGTTTATAATACATAGGGATCAAATCGGGTTCGTAAAGTGGCGACAGGAGAAAATGGGGTCCTTTGACTAAGATGTACTAACAGATTTAGCGCGCACTAATGATTAGCTCGTGCTAAATGATAAGACACCTAATATGCACACTAAATCCATTAGTGCACCTTAGTAAAAGGACCCCAATGTGAGGAGAGCAATTAATTTGATAGTGATTATCCAATGAAGATGGGGAAAGGTAGTATGTGTAGTTCTAGATGCAGAAAAAACCTTTGATTGGGTGAAGTCATGGTTTTTGTTTTGAGGTAATGGAGCAGGTAGAGTTGGAGGAGCTGTGCGCTTTGGACATTGGGTAAAGGCCCGTTATAGATCCTTCAAAAGGTTGATAGTAGTGAATGGATGTAAATCAGAAGAATTTTATCAAGGGGACCGATCAGGAATGCTTATGTCCCCTTTGCTCACTTTGAGCTACAACTGGAAAAAAAAGGGCATGAGCTAAATCCACATAAATATGTTTCTGTGTGAAACAGAAGGCTGCTGCCAAAAGTCTGAAAATAACATTTTCATTGTCTTCTTAGGATAGGGAGGTCTCTCACAGATATATACTACAGTGGGTACCTGGTCACAGGGCCGGTTCTAGGGTCTTTGGTGCCCCCCGCCCCGTCCTGTCTAGCATCTCCGCCCTCTTCTCCCCCCAACATCCCCCTTTTTCTTCCTACTACCCTGCGTGGTTTAAGTCTTTTTTAATTTACCTCCATCCTAGCGCCCGCGTCATTTCAAAGCCTTGCCCGTCTCTAGCCTTCCCTCCCTTCGTGAGTTTGTTCCCTCAGAGTCCCGCCCTCGAGGAAAGAGGAAATGTCAGAAATGTCTAAGAGAACAAACTCACGAAGGGAGGAAAGGCTAGAGATGGGCAAGGCTTTGAAATGACGCGGCCACTGGGATGGACGTAAATAAAAGATTTAAACCCCCAAGGGTGGCGCGGTATGGCAGTGCAGCAGTGCCCTTGAAGGCAGGCGCCCCCCCTGCAGTGCTTACCCCGCTTACCAGGTTTGACTAGCCCTGTCTGGTCAAAATAGCCCCGACAAAATGGCCCTGACAAAAAAAGCTCCAAACAAAAAAAGCTCCCGACATAATAGTCCCTGATATAACAGCCACTGTGAAAACAGCTTGCCCACAATGTAACCCTTGACAAATTAGCCCCCCCCCCCCCCGACAAAAGAGCCCGATCAGGCTGCCCAGAATATGGTACTGCATTTTTTTCCTAATAATCTTACCTTGCCAAACAGGATAAGGTTGTTAAGACTATGAAAATGATGACAATATTGTTTTTTTTAATTAGCATGTTGATGGAAGAATAGTTTCTTTAAATAGCAGAACAGATCATGAATACCAGTTTGTAGCTATAGAATTTTGTTTATTTATATATGCTTTATGCAATTGAATGCTGGTAGGAGTCTTTGAGGGGCATTTTCGAAAGAAACGTCTAAGTTGGAATTTGGATATCTTTGTAAAATGTCCAAATTCGAGGCGGGGAGAAGGTCATTTTTGAAAAAAGATGAACGTCCATCTTTGGTTTTGAAAATACCATGGTCGTCCTTAGATTTAGATGTCCCTGGATTTGGACGTCTTTGATTATCGGCGATTTTCGAAACCAAAGACGTCCAAGTCTAAAACGTCCAAATGCAAGCCATTTGGACGTGGGCGGGGCCAGCATTTGCAGTACACTGGTCTCCCTGACATGCCAGGATGCCAGTCAGGCACCCTAGGGGGCACTGCAGTGGACTTCATAAAATGCTCCCAGGTACACAACTCCCTTACCTTGTATGCTGAGCCCCCCAAAACCCACTACCCCCAACTACACCACTACCATAGCCCTTATGGGTGAAGGGGGCACCTATATGTGGGTACAGAGGGTTTCTGGTGGGTTTTGGAGGGGTCACTGTTTCCTCCACAAATGTAACAGGTAGGGGGGTATGGGCCTGGGTCCACCTGTTTGAAGTGCACTGCACCTACTATGAAACTACTCCAGGGACCTGCATATGCTGTCATGGACCTGAGTATGATATCTGAGGATGGCATAGAGGCTGGCAAGTAATATTTTTAATGATGTTTTTTGAGGGTGGGTGGGGGTTAGTGACCACTGGGAGAGTAACAGTGGGTCATCCCCAGTTCCCTCCAGTGGTCATCTGGTCATTTCGGGCACCTTTTTATGCTTTATTCATAATAAAAACAGGTTCGGGTGAAAACGTCCAAGTTTTAGTCATGGACGTCTTTGCTTTTTTCCATTATGGCTCAAAGACATCCAAGTCCTAGGAATGCCCAAGTCCCTCAGAAGGTAAACCTGCTCAAAGGCACATAGAAGCATTTGTAGAGTTGTAATGTCACTATGAGGTGTGCTTAGCACCAATTCTATAACGGCACTTCAGCATGGCTAAGCCATTATAGAATATTAGTGCAAAACCACGTTGTCACACTAGAATTTAGGCATGTTCACTTATGATGGTTTCATGACTGATGTAAGTTGGCACTCTTAAGTGTGCCATGCAACACATACAACTGATAATATTCTATAAGTTGTGCGCATCACTTGGTAACATAGCCATGGCCCACCCTTGCTCTTCTCATTTGTATTCCCCCTCATACTTATCCTCTAAGGACCAGATTCTATAAATGGCACTGAAAATTCTGCACCAATATAATTCGGTGCTCAATGCTATTCTATAAATTCAGTGCTCAATTCTATTCTTTCAAATTCAGTGCTCAACTTTGGGTGCCAAATTTGGCCTTCATCTTTGGGTACGAAGACTTATACCAGCTGAAACCTGATATAGATCATGGCATGCAAATTGGGCATGGGTCCTCCACTGTTCTGTAACAATATGTGAATCTTTTGTGAATGCCCCTGACCTGCCTATGCCCCTCCTATAGCCATGCCCCCTTTTGAGTTGCACACAATCCAATTTAGGTGCCCGTTGTTACAGAATAGCACGTAGGTAGAGTGGCATCCAAATCATAATTAGTGCCAATAGTGCTTGTTAGCTCCAATAATCATTGGACCTCATTAACTAATTATTTTGGGTGTCAGTCTGGGATCCATACCCAATTGTGAGCACCCTTTAAAGAATCTGAGGGGTAACAGACTTTGATGCATACTTTATAGAATAGTGCCTACCACTTACGCACATAAATGCCAATTCTTAGAGTATCCAACACGTGTAAGTGCTTCTATTCTACAAACTATCTAGTACATTTTCAAAGAGGCCAATTTATGAGCATAAATCTCAAAGTTAGGAGCATATATCTTTTGAATATTGGGTCCTTAACTTTTATAAAAGTATGAAGAAGCATAAAATAGGCTTAACATAGGAAGCGTTTTGGGCTTGGAGGGGAGGAGTAGCCTAATGGTTAAAGCAATGGGCGGAAAAACAGGACCATCAGGTTCAAATCCCACTGGTATTCCTTGTGATTTTGGGCAAATCACTTAACCCTCCATTGCCTCAGGTACAACCTTAGACTATACACTCTCTGGGGTCAGGAAAGTACCTAAATGTAACTCACCTTGAGCTCATACATGAGCTAAATCCCTTCTCTTGATCAGTCATGGCAAATACATTCACCGCCCTAAGCTTGTAGTCAAATACCAGTCTGATGATTTACTTTCTAAAGATCGTGACTCAACAAAGGTTGATCCCTTAGTTTCATCCTTGGAATGATATCAGCAAATAGTAACCAAAGGTAATCATGATATGAGTGTAGCTAAATCTTTCCAGATAGTAGGAATTACTCTTAACAGGACCAAATGTCCAAATTACCACCACTCAAGTGCACACTAAAGACATCTGTTTGTGCCAATGATCATATCTTGACTACTGGAAACCACTGATCCCAATGCATTATTGATTAGGCAAACCATTACACAGAAATGCTGTGTGATGTCAAGATCTATCTTTCTATCACATGAAGATAAGGAACTGTCCTAACAACCCACAATCCAGCACTTCATCATACCGAACCATTCATTTGAGTATCTAGGAAGAAAGAGAAGATCTTATCAGAACTTGCATATCTACTGACTGCTTAGACTTTGACCTCTATCTATCATTATGTCAGATAATAGTCACCGAAAGTCCTGAATCTGAAGCACTGACCACCAATACACGATATTACAGAAAGTTGATACTGTATGAGAGCCAAAAACTTACTGTGAATCCAAAAGTAACATCCTCCTATAATGTAGCCAATTGAAAAGTCTGAGCTTATTGTGGTGGGCAAATCACTAAATTGTCTATGACAACAATAAATACAACAATAAATACTCAACAACCCCTTTTGAATGATGTATTTCAGAACCAGCACCAGGGATAACCCTTGTAACCTATAAATTAACATCTTCTTCCCTCTTTATTTGCTGTCATTTATTGTGTTACTATGTTAAAACTAAATTATTCTTGGAAGATAATGATCTCCTTTATATTTTGGAAGGTTTAGGATGAAAATAAAAAGAATGGTGATTTAAAATAAAAATAACTTAATAATAAGAAGGAAGGCCCCTGGAACTGTGCTACTTCTCTTCAGGTTGCCTGGTCCTAAGATTGCCTGTAGCTCATGTACATCAAGGCGACAGAAGAGGGGGGCATGGCCAAGGGGGCATGACCAATAGTAAGTGAAAGTCATTTGGATAAAGCAACCATTGTAGCTGTGAAAAATGGCTTCACAGGAAAGTGAAAGCAACAAGGAATTCATCAGTTATGCAACTCCTTTGGAGCCACTGGCTGAGGGTGAGTCAATAGTGGTCATTGTTCATTAAATATGGAGCATGAAGGGGCTCGCTTGAGGGCCAGCCTATGTGAACTGCATCACTGCTATATGATTTATAGGTATTAAAGTTTTATTTTTAATTGTCACACATCTGTATGGTACCTGTCTTCCTCTTTGCTCCCCAGACCCCCTTGGTGTACCACTGAATTTCCACTGGTGAACACTGCAGGGCAGCCAAGCTTTACCCGGCATGAATAAACAGCTAGACATCTTCCACCCACTTGCTGTGAATATCTCCATGGAATGCGTGTTTAGAAGAGATTTGGTATAGGAGTTTATTTCACTAAAGTACAAAAACTAGCTCCACTCTACCTCTGCATGTAGCACATGCCGCGTCCATCTGGCCCTACATAAACAGGAAGTGCATCAGAGAGGGACGGATGGACCTTTTTGTACCTTGGTCGTATGAAAAACAGGACCAGGTAAAGTCGTCCAAGTGCTCATCAGGGACACCCTTTTTTATCCATTATGGGTCGAGGACATCCATGTGTTAGGCACGCCCAAGTCCAGCCTTCTCTATGCCTCCGACACCCCCCCCCCCCATGAACTTTGTCTGTCCCTGCAACGGAAAGCAGCTGGGGACATCCAAAATCAGCTTTCAATTATACCGATTTGGGTGACCCTGTGAGAAGGATGCCCATCTTCCGATTTGTGTCGAAAGATGGGCGTCTTTCTCTTTCAAAAATAAGCCTGATAGGGTACAAACTATATCACAATGATAGGGTAGATTAAACTGGAAGAAAGGTGGTGCTACATGTTAAAGAGGACTTTTAGTCTAACAGAATAAATACTCTTAAGGAAACAGATTATAATGTGAAATTTTTATGGATAAAAATTCCTTGTGTGAAGGCAAAAAGAACAGTGTTGGGTGTATACTACCATTGGACTGGCCAGAATAAACAGACAGATGACAATGTGGTAGCAGAAATTAGGGAAGCCAACACACTTGGCGACAATAAAATTTCAATTAACTCAATATTGACTGGATTAATGTCATGACAGGAAATACTAGGGAAGTAAAGTTCCTAGATTAAATAAGTGACTTCTTCATGGAGCAGCTGGTTCAGGATCTGACAAGAAGGGGAGTTGCTTTAGATCTGGCCCTTAGTGGAATGCAGGAATTGGTGTGAAAGATAACAGTGTTGAGACTGCTTGGCAATAGTAATCATAACATGATCAACTTTGATGTTATTACTAGAGAACAGGCGTGAAGGAAATTGACTGCATTAGCATTTAATTTTCAAAAGAGGAACTATGATAAAATTAGGAAAATGGTAAAAAAAAAAGAGCAAAGCTAAAAAGGAGCAGTTGCAAAGGTTAAAAGATTAGAGGGGAAGTTATCAAAGTGCAGTAAAAAGTGAGCTTTTACCATGGTAAAGGACTAATGCTGCCTGCAAGCCACCTCACATGCAGAGGTAGTCCATCAGCCTGGGAGCATCGGACTTCAAAGTGTGGTTGATGTTCCCAGGCTGCTTCAAAGAGACCACGGTGTTGTCCTCCCACTCCCCCAAACAGCACCCTCATCCTACCCTGAAATCAAGCCTTTCCCAATAACAAGCTGCCCAATCTCAACCCCCCATAGCAACCCCCCAATCACAATTCCATCGTAATAACAACCCTTTTGACCAAACTCCCACCACCCAAAGGACTCCACCCATGCACAGGAGCCTACTGACCAGTACCTAGTATTCTTGGGTAGGAGCAATCCCCAGAATCTACTGCCCTTGCTGGTGCTGCTTCTCATAATAGCACCACTAGCAGTAGTCTTGCAGTACTACCACTAGGGGTCATGCTTCCTTATATAGAAGGAAATAGTAGGTGTAATGTTGTTTGAGGGTCAACGACACCTCTGGGATTAAAGCTAAATAAGAGTACTTAATAGTTAGTACCAGACAGAACAAGAGTGGTAATAAGGGCTTTCCTTAAATGTATATTGCAGGATCTTGATGTTTAGAATGACAAACTGCTCTTTAAGATACAGCTAGAATGTAATTTGCCATACTTTCTTGGGGAAGTTTATATCTTTATTTATTGCACATTTCTAGCCTGCCTACTAACTATGCGGGTTACAATTCTTACTCATAAAAAAAAACATCTTCCATCACTCTGGGATTCAGGAGCATTATTAGTAACTAGGTCTCATTGCATAAAATGGGACTTATTTTAAACAAGCACAAGTTAGAGGTAAAATGGCACATCTTAACGGTAACTCACATTGATAACTACATCCCTTTGTGCTCTATTTTGGCCCTATTTGTTGTTTCTGATCTGCATTATACAGATGGTGAAGCTGAAAACTCTTATATACTGCCCTGGCCCTATCTGGATAGTGCTAGGGTGACTGAGGTGAAGCATAGGCATTCCTTGTAACTCTACAGGTAATCAGGTAAAATATTGAGTCTCTATCTGGATAGTTATGTGGATATCTTATCTGAAACCAAATATTGATCTGAATAATGGTTGAATATTGCTGCTATGAAAAAAAAAATCAGAAGAGACCCCTTTTGAAAAAACATAAAGAAAAACAACAAAAACGAAGGGGAGCGACCACTGAAGTTCCTACTCCGGGATATTTATTAACAAGTCAACACTATACAGGAATACCTTAAATATGACTCAATGCAGTACTGTGTTTTGGAGCAGAAGGCACCTGCCTCAGGAGTCCTAAGGGTGAACCAGTGTACCAACTTGTATAGTTTTCAGGATATAACAAAAAATGAAACAAAGACCATCTAAAAAAGTAACGTAATCAGCTGAGATGGAATTTGTCAGGACTGGAAATCCCCAATGTGACAAATAGGTCAAAACACAATCGCAGAGCACAAAAAGCAGATCACATTTTGACCTATTTGTTACAGCTCGTGACATATCAAAATTAAGTCCCACGAGTACTTAGCTTGACTGAAGAGGCAACCTTTCCCAATAAGAGATCCTCAATTGCCACTGTTACAGTACATAAAGGAACTCTCTTCAAGTGCTGCAGAACATGAACAAACTCCAGCTGTCCAAAACCCCAAGGCCCTCTTGTTTCGCAAACCTGCTACTTCAGGAGGTGGAAAAGGGGCCTATGTATTTTAACCTATTTTTCAGTGCCATTTACTGAATCTGGTCCTATATACCTACTTGGATGTTACTACTACTACTACTACTACTTAACATTTCTAAAGCGCTACTAGGGTTACGCAGCGCTGTACAATTTAACATAAAAGGACAGGCCCTGCTCAAAGAGCTTACAATCTAAAGGACAAGTGAGTAGACGATACGATGGGAGCAGTCAATTTGGGACAGTCCGGATATCCTGAAGGTAAGAGTTAGGTGCCGAAGGCAGCATTGAAGAGGTGGGCTTTAAGCAGAGACTTGAAGATGGGCAGGGAGGGGGCTTGACGTAGGGGCTCAGGAAGGTTGTTCCAGACATAGGGTGAGGTGAGGCAGAATGGGCGGAGCCTGGAGTTGGCAGTGGTGGAGAAGGGTACTGAGAGGAGGGGTTTGTCCTGTGAACGGAGGTTTCGGGTGGGAACATAAGGGGAGATGAGGGTAGAGAGGTAGTGAGGGGCAGCAGATTGAGTACATTTGTAGGTAAGAAGGAGGAGCTTGAACTGAATGCGGTATCGGATTGGAAGCCAGTGAAGTGACCTGAGAAGAGGGGTGATATGAGTATATCGGTTTTGGCGGAATATAAGACGTGCAGCAGAGTTCTGAACAGATTGAAGGGGGGATAGATGTTCCATTCCATAGACAAAACCCTTCCATCTATTTCTTCTCTTAAATTTGCTACTTTTAGCAGAGATGCAGGCTAGGGTTTTTTTTTTTTTGGCAGTAGGGCTAACTCATTGAGATGTGATGCTGCAGGAGATTTGTAAAGAAGAGAACCATCTCCAGTTTCAGAACAAAGGCCAATTTCTTGTACATGAGCCCTTGAAGCTGTTTGCAAGTGAAGGTTGTACCAGTTTGTAGACTTGATTTATTATGGTTTTATGTGTTGTTTTATGACTTGTATTTTATTGCCATTGTATTTTGTAGTACTAATTATAACCCACTAAGAACTAAGCTTTTGGATTGGCAGAATATAAATAATTATAAATAAATATAGTAAATAAAACTAATTCCACCTGATTTAGGGCCTTCCTACTCTTTTCCAGTTGCTGGAGTAATGAAACACCCTTCTGTAAGTTAGTTGTCAGTAATAGTTATTCATAATATCTGGAATAAGTCTTTATCAATTACCTGAAATGTAAGCAGACTGGATTACATATTAAGGACCAAATTCTATAAACGATACTGAAAAATCAGTGCTAAGCATTATTCTATAAATGGCGCTGAGCCGAGACATAGAGCCATGGTAAGCAGGCACTTTTTTGTTTTCTATTCTATCATGATATTGAAGTTCTTTTCTGCTATTATGTATTTTTATTATTTTTTGTATGTACTCTACCTTGATGGACTTTTGTTTCCTGGGTGGTTAATCCTGAACAGTGCTTAGTGCTGGGACCCATGCCTAAATTTAGACATGAGGACTTACATCAATTAAACTCTAATGTAAATCCTCACACCTTATTCTATAGCAGCAGCATAAATTGCAGGAACTCTTATGATCTGCCCATGACCCTCCCTTGGCTGTGACCTCTTTTTGGAGCAGTGTGTAAAATGTGCACATGGATCCTGGTGTGTAAATATGCATGAGTGGCCTAGTGGTTAGGGTGGTGGACTTTGCCCCTCAAGAACTGAGTTCGATTCCCACTTCAGACACAGGCAGCTCCTTGTGACTCTGGGCAAGTCACTTAACTCTCCATTGCCCCATGTAAGCCGCATTGAGCTTTCCATGAGTGAGAAGATGTGGGGTACAAATGTAACTAAAAATAAATGATTCTTAATTAGCACCAATAATTATTAGGGCCAAAATATCAGCACAAATTAGCTCATTACTCAATTAAATTGTGTGTACAAATTGGGCACAGAAGCAAATTTTCACACCAGTTCTGAGCACCATATATAGAATTTGAGGGTATATATATTTTACTACTCTAAGAGGAGAATTCATCAATCAGCGTTATGACCTTAATGCACCTTAATGTGCATTAAGGGAAATAGTGCATGAAAAATATTAAAAGCCCATAGGAATAGAATGGAGCAGATACCCTTATTCTATTACTATGTGCGTAACTTAAAGGAACACCCTCAATCCACCCATGACCCACCCATTTCCACACACATTTTTTTGACTCGCATGTAATAAATATTTAGGTGTGGATCCCATGCCTACATATACACACATAACTTGTAATTAATTCTAATTAGGCACTAATAATTGTAAAAATGCCAATTGTCGGTGGTAATTAGCTTTTTATTCAATTAAATTGCGTGTGCAATTTGGGTATGCACCCAAATTTGCGCATGCAATTTGTAGCATTTTTTATTAGAAGTAGGGGAGATGGTCTTTTTCTACTGTAATTTTCTCTGTGTTTCTATTTGCCTTTATGAACTTTGTTGCATTAGCATTTGTAAAGCTTAATACTATGAAATTAATAAAAGGCTTACAGTGCATTTATATGTGTAACTGTTAATGTTATCTGCCCCATTAAAATCAAGACATTGCACATGTTGACACTGATTTGCTATAGCTAATTATCTTAACATTATCCTATATAATAATTTGCACCTCCAACGTTCTATGTTTGGATGCCTGGGTTCGTAACTTCCATAACCACTCATTGCCCCGCCCTCGTGTCAATACGTAATGACGTCAGAGGGCGGAACAGTGAGAGGGAAGGGAAGCCAGTGCCGCCAGCCAGCCAGAGAACGTTCAGGTACAAATCGAGGGGAGGAGAGAATCGCGAGGGGAGGGAGGGAGGGAGGAAAAGAAGGGGAGGGAAGGGCAGGGCAGAGGACAGGAGAATGGATGGGATGGGAGGACAGTAGAGGAGAGAATCACGGGACATCGAGGGGAGGGAGGAATGGAAGGGAAAAGGACGGCAGGAGAATTGATAGGCATGGATGGGATGGGAAGACAGTAGAGAAGAGAATCGCGGGACACGGATGGGAGGGCAGGGAAGAGGAGAATCGCTGGACATGGAGGGGAAGGGAGGGAAGAATCGCTGGACATGGATGGAGGGGAGGGCAGGGGAGAGAGAAAGAAAGCTTACATGACAACCTTCCTAGGGTCCGTTTCATTGTTGAGGAAACGGGCATGGTTCCACTAGTTGGTACATAATTTTACAATTGGTAGACAATTTGTGTTGACTGATTTTATTATGACAGTGTCTTGATATACTGAATACTGATAACCCCTCCACCAGTACGATAAACAGTAGATTCCAGTTAATTGGGAAACCGGTTAAGTAGGGCAGCGCCGATTTAGTCCAAATTCAGGAGAACAAAAACAAAAGCATATTTTTAAAGTGGAAAAGTTTGGCTTATTTGGGGCATTGTGCCCAATGTTCCCATTTGGGAACAAATCAATTTGATTCCATATGGCTTATTATGGGAACATTGGGCACTAATGGGTTAATTGGGCCAGTAGTGTTCTGCATTTGCACTCTCTAGTTTGTTATTCTCCAGGCCCACTTCCCCCTTCCCCCTTCCCCATACCATTACTGTGCCCTACTCAGTGGTGTGCTGGAGCAGGCTCTCACAGGCTCTTGAGAGCCGTTTGTTAAGTTTTTAAGAATTTTGGGAGCCGGTTCTCCATGGCTACTTTAACAAATGGATCCCAAAATGTGGGCTTGGGCCCCTCCTGAATTCTCTTTTACTTTGCTGGCAAGAGAGAGCCCCCTGTTAACAATTTACCAGCACACCCCTGGCCCTACTCCTGAATCAGACACAGGGGCTCTTGCCCTCACCAGTACTCTTCCACAATCTTGACGTTAATCCTCGCATCCATCTCTACACAGTCAGCTGATGAGATGATGTGCATTGAAGGTGGGGCCACCTGGCGTTCCCTTTTTACAACCCAAAACAACCACTTCCACCCTGTAGCATCACTTCCTTCTAGGCAGTCTTTAACACCTGTGGCGTAGCCAAGGGTGGGCCTGGGTGGGCCCAGGTCCACTCACTTTGGGTGCAGGCCCACCCAGTAGCAGCATACCTATGGTGGTTGGCAGGGCTAAGCCCCACCAGCTGAAAACTCCCAACAACTGTCCCTCTTGCATACTTTGTAAATAGCAGATTTTTGCCTGCAGTGAGCAGCAATTGACACAAACTGCTTGCACCGGCCCCACAGCCTTCCCTCTGATGTATTCCTGCCTAGGTGAAAACAGGAAGTTGCATCAGAGGAAAGGCTGTGGGGCCAACATGAGCAATGTGTATTAGTTGCTGCTTGCTGCCGGTGAAAATCTGCTATTTAAAAGGTATGCGAGGGAGGGGGATGTTTGAGAGACCATATGGCATGCAGGCAAGAGAGGGAGAGACCAAATCACTTGTGGGACAAGGCACAGTTCTTCTGCCCACCTATTTTGAGCCCAGGCCCACCCAAAATTGGGTGTTTGGCTACGCCCCTGCACCCCGCAGAGTAATATAACCGGAGTGGGTGTGAACCAGATTTGATTCCCACTGTATCTCTTTGTGATTCTGTGCAAATTCGTTTTGGGGGGCAGTCGCTTAATCGGGACAAAGTCCCGTGGTCCTGATTTGTCCCAATTAACTGGAATGTACTGCAGATCTGAGGAAACTGGATATTGTGTATGTGAAATAAAAATAGTCTTAAAGACAAGCCCATGCTCTTCTGGTGCTCAGGGCAAAGAATTATTGATCCTCGACTGTTTATATCGATTTTATGTCACTTCTGTGATTTAATCATGTTCTCTGCATTATCTGTTTTCAGTGTTTAACTCTATTGTCTGGTATGAAACTTCAGTCAAGGCCCTTTAGACTTTAATGCTGATCACAATGACTTTGACTTTCCCTTTCACCTGCATTGTTCAAAGGAAAGCTAGGTACTCTTTGGATCATGTAATGCTAGAGAACATAAGGCAGAGAAAATTAATTCCTTATTTGAATCCTTGTTTTAAAAAAATAAAACCTTAATGTTCTTAATTATCACTGAGTCTGTTGAAAAAAAACATTTTGCAACACACAACTTTTCTTCCTATTATTAGGATACAAATCAGCACAAAAGTTGGAAAGTTTTTTTTTTCTAAATTGTATTTCTCTTTTTTTGGCATCTGGAAGAGCCATTTTATGAGACTGATATAATTGAAGATCTGAGACAATATTGGTAATCTTGAGTTCAGTTTAAGGCATTGCTTATATCTTTTCTGAAAACGTTTTCTCAAGGATTTAATTTCTTGCAGCTGGAAAAAGAGGGAAAACCAGAAACTTTTATGCAAGCAAATACTGTTGCAGACAGCACTGTGAGACTTTTGTCCAAAGGTGTTGTTAGTAACTTGCCAGAAAACCACAGAAGCACCAAGAGCCTTCGGAAATGGGACACGATTCTTTATTAACTGAAGGCTCTTGGTGCTTCTGTGGTTTTCCGGACTTTTTTGTACTTTGGACCCTCTCCATACCAGTGGCGTAGCCAAGGGTGGGCTCAGGCCCACCCACTTTGGGCTCAGGCCTACCCAGTAGCTGCACACCAATGATGTGGCTGGCAGAGATCCCCAAGTCCCACCAGCCAAAAACTCCCAACAACTGTCCCTCCTGCGTACCTTGTAAATAGCAGATCTTCATCTGCAGCGAGTGATACATACTGCTCGCACCAGCCCCACAGCCTTCCCTCCGACATAATCCTGCCTGTGTGGAAACAGGAAGTTGCATCAGTGGGAAGGATGTGAGGCCAACATGAGCAGTGTGTATTAGTTGCTGCTTGCTCCCGGAGAAAATCTGCTATTTAAAAGGTATGCGGGAGAGGGGGGATGTTTGAGAGATCATATGGCATGCTGGTGAGAGAAGGAGATAGCAAATCACCTGCAGGGTTCTTCTGCCCACTCATCTTGGGCCCAGGCCCACCCAAAATTGGGTGTCTGGCTATACCCCTGCTCTGAACTGTTTTCTGTTAGTAACTTGGGAAGCTCGCCAGGTGCCCTTGGCCTGGATTGGCCACTGTCGTGGACAGAGTTCTGGGCTCGATGGACTCTTGGTCTTTTCCCAGTGTGGCATTACTTATGTACTTAATTTTCAGCCACCAGTGGTCAGTGTTTTAAAAATTTTAAATGCTTCCTGTTGGCAGCTAAATTAGACCCACATATTCAATGGCGGGGCCATATCCAGGCACTAGCATTGAACATTCAGGTATGACTGGCTAGGAGGCAGCCAATGATACTTATGTGAGTCCTAGAGGATGCTTAGCCAGGACTTGCATAACACACAAATGAATATCAGCCAGGACCCACCTAAGAGGGTCCGTCAGTTGGCTGACCCCCTTGGCAGCTTTCCCTGATTTCTCTGATACTCCCTTTCAGATCCCCTGATCTGATCTACCTGATCCTCTTAGCATATCCTTCTGATCCCTGACACTTATGATTGACAGTAAATACAGTTGCGGATTTTGAAACATTGAGGAGTACATATCCATCAGCCATTCTTACAGCCTTTCCTGGGCCTTCAAGTGACAGATGTTGGAATGATATAGGGCATAGAGTTGGGACAGGACAGTGATTATCTGGATCCTATGTTCAGAAGTTTTATGGAAATATTTGTGAGTACAGTAGGCTACTTCACTGTCATGAAGTGGGATCTGTTATATATACTTATCATACTGGGTAGCTCAGTTATGGCACAGAAATATAGAAATCAGTTTTGAAGTTCTCCCATTGTTGCTTCTAGAGCAAATTTGATGTAATGTCCAGCCCACCTTTTTTGTATCTGGTGAAATTGCTGGAGAAGATGGCCCCTGTTCCATTTCTCCCACTTCTGCCACAGAATTTGAAAAGAGCTTGAGGTAATAACACCAATAATTGTAATAGAGGTACCCCAGTCTTGGGGTTGTCCATGGCTGGATTTGCACCCCAGGGCCTAAGCAGAACATTTACTTCTTCACTACACCACTTAATAATATTTCTTACATCCATTACATACTTACCACAGGTCAAAAACATTTAATACCAACTCTTCAGCAGATATAAGAAATAATAGTAAAATACACTTTTGATTGATGTAGCAGAAAAAACATTAGTAGCTTTAAGGCTCGTTCTGGGCAATTGAAGAGTTGGATCATGTGGTTGTATGTAACTGGAACCCTTTGAGCCTCCACAATCACTATTGCTGAAGGTCTTGATGGAACTCTCCTTCTCTGCCTCCTCTTCCTTTTTCTATATAGGTAAGTACAACATGTCCAGGATGTTATACTAAACAAGAAAAATAACATGAGAAAACAAGAACTACGCAAATCCTTTCTTAAATCCTACCTTACAAACTACAATAGGCATCTTAAACAGACAGAGTTTTAAACCTAATGTATTTACAGAAGAATAGAAAGCAGACAGATTATGGGAGTGGCTAACAGCAAAACACAGTAACTCAGTGAGAGCAGATGCATCAGCAAAATTTATAACCATTTCAGCATTGTAATAAATAGCATCCAAGGGGATCTATATACTGAACATAGTGCTAATGCAAAATTTTAAAACATATTAATAACTCTGGGCAGTGGCGGCCCTTCCATTAGGCCTACTGTGGCAGGGGCCTCAGGTGGCACTCTCCATGGAGTAATCCTAAATATGGTGATAATATTTCAGTAGAGGGGGTATATTAGAACATCATATACATATAACCCAGCTCATATAAATATCAATAAATTCCATTTTAATCAAAGATATTTAAAGATATCTATTCGCAAATATAGGATCCTTCAGAATTCCCCCAGCATCACCACACAGGCTTATTAACGTGAGCCAGGCACTTTTATGGTGAGCTAGTATTCCTCATTTGATCCATAAATTTAATCAAAAAACTTTTTTCTTTTTTCTTTTTTCTTTTCTTTCTATTCTCTCTCTTATATAGCTTAAAACATAGGCACTTAGCTTATATCCGTGGTATCACTCAAGAACTTTCTTTATATGAAAGACTTTAAAGAAGTATATTATTCATTTGTTCATCTCGGAGATCCTCATACCGACATGAATTCACGTTTCGCACATAAGTGCTGTATCAAGGCATATCTCCTCTGATTTTCACGGAGAAAATTCCCCATTCTTTCATCATTCTTTCATCATAATAAGAATGATGAAAGAATGGGGAATTTTCTCCGTGAAAATCAGAGGAGATATGCCTTGATACAGCACTTATGTGCGAAACGTGAATTCATGTCGGTATGAGGATCTCCGAGATGAACAAATGAATAATATACTTCTTTAAAGTCTTTCATATAAAGAAAGTTCTTGAGTGATACCACGGATATAAGCTAAGTGCCTATGTTTTAAGCTATATAAGAGAGAGAATAGAAAGAAAAGAAAAAAGAAAAAAGAAAAAAGTTTTTTGATTAAATTTATGGATCAAATGAGGAATACTAGCTCACCATAAAAGTGCCTGGCTCACGTTAATAAGCCTGTGTGGTGATGCTGGGGGAATTCTGAAGGATCCTATATTTGCGAATAGATATCTTTAAATATCTTTGATTAAAATGGAATTTATTGATATTTATATGAGCTGGGTTATATGTATATGATGACTCTCCATGGAGTGGCACTCTCCCCTTCCTTCCTCAACTCTCGTCCCCACGTGTACCTTATTTTTTTTTCTTTTTCAAAAGGCGGCAGTGGCAGCAGCGGTAATGGTAATGTGGCAAAAGAAAGCACCAAGAGCCTTCAGAAAACGGGACAAGATTCCTTTAATCACACAATTTAGGAAACAATCTTCAAACAGTGACCTGACATGGGCTGTGTTTCAGCGCACAGCGTTTTCATCACAGGTCTCGAAGGTGTAAGGACCGCGTGCAGTGGCAAAACTGGCTGGCTATCCGCTGAAGGGCCACAACAGGGGAACTCCTGTCTTGGGGACTGGATGGGAAGGGGAACTAGGACTAGGTTTACCTGAGGCCTAACCATGGGCGTAGACTGGGGGGGGGCGAGGGGGGCAATGCCCCCCCCTAAACGACGAAGACAACGAAAACAACTTAACCTTCTTTCCCGCAGCGGGGAACAGGCAGGCGGGACAGCAGCAAGCAAGCACAGCCAGGCTCAACTACTCTGTCCTTCGCTTTCTGAATCCTGCCCTCTCAGCATCCCGCCCGAAAGGAAATGACATCAGAGGAAGGCGGGACGCTGAGAGGGCAGGATTCAGAAAGCGAAGGATGGAATAGTTGAGCCTGGCTGCGCTTGCTTGCTGCTTTCCTGCCCGCCTGTTCACCGCTGCAGCTTCGGGTGTGGAGTGAGTAAGAGCCATTTTGTTAATCTCAATTTCCACTCTCATGCGCAGCCGTCACCGTTCACTCAAAACACAGCAAGCAAACCTGAGAGCTGCTGCATCCACGTTGTATTCTGGCAGGCTGTACATCAGAGTAACTTGACACAATGTGGGCAAAAGAGACTGGAAGGAGCAAGTTCCCAGCTGTTAAAAGTGAAGTGAGTTGCTGGGATTCCTTTTAAGATAGCACTTTTGGTTTTTGTGGTTAAGCTGTGCCCTCTTGATCTCGCAGAATCCCATAATATGGTGATTGTCAATATTTTTCAAGCAGGTTAACAGGCAAAAAAAAACCTCCTCCTCTTCATTGTGAGAGCTAGAACCATTGCTGGATAATGAACCCATCATGCTGGGCAAGATGAGTTCCCCTCTTGATGATAAGCCATTTTGGCTGCTCAGAGAAACTCAAGTAACAAAAATGAAGTTCTGTCCTGCAATCTCTCTCTCATTCTTTCTCTCTTCTCCATGACAACACTTACCCTTCCAACCTCTTTTCCTTTGCTCATCCTATGTTTACCTCTCCATGTTCAATCCACATATCTTCACAACCCTACTATTACTATGTTTACTACAACTTGTAATATTCTTCTCTAAGACTTTGTAATTCTATTTACTATGTAAGCCGCACTGAACCTGCTATCTGTGGGAAAGCGCAGGGTACAAATGTAATAAATAATAATAAATAAAGAAACAGGATGGGCAGGGGAGAGAGGAGAATTGTTGGACAACAGGGATTGATGGAGGGGACAGGGGAGAGAGGAAATTTGCTGGAGATGGATGGAGGAAAAAGCAGGGGAGAATGGAAAGTTGCTGGACATGGAGCGGAGGGCAGGTGAAGGAGGAGATTTGGTGGACATGGATAGATGGAGGGGAAAGGGGAGAGAGGAAATTTGCTGAATATGGATGGATGGAGGAGAGGGCAGGGGAGAATGGAGAGTTGCTGGACATGGATAGATGAATGGAGGGGGCAGGGGACAGAGGACATTTGCTGGATATGGGTGGTTGGAGGAGAGGGCAGCAGGGGAGAATGGAGAGTTGCTGGATGGATGGATGGAGGGAGGAAGGGGAGAGAAGTCAGGAAGGAGATACACATGGATGGAGGGGAGGGAAGAGAGGAGAAATGCTGGACATAGATAGAGTGAAGGGCGGGGAAGAGAGGAGAAATGTTGGACAAGGATGGAGGGAAGGAAAGACAAATATCAAATGGAAAGAAGACACTGCATAAAACAGAAGACACTGGGGCCAAGCGAATAGAAAAACTAAATGATCAGACAACAAAGGTAGAAAAAAGTATTTTATTCAGAATTTATTAATTGGAATATGTCAGCTTTTTGAAATGTGCATCTGTGGTATTTTGCATGTAAGTTTCAATTTTTCTGGTATTGCTGCATGCTGAGTCTGACTTCTTCAGTTAACTTTCCAGTATTTTGCCTTCATATTTTTTGATTTCTAGTTCCTTGTGTCATGTGGTTTTCATGTGTGATCAAGGTGCAGTATTCTGCTAGCGTGTAGTATTTGCAGCCCTTTTTGTTTTGCTTTTTTTTTCATGAGGTAGTGTATTGGTGTTTTAGAGCCTGCCTGGTGTAATTACAGTTCTGCCTTTTCACGCATAAGGTTGTAGCTCATCCTGTCCTTGGAATTAGTGCTGTTATGGTTTAGTAAGGATATGAGTGTGTTTTTGCATAAGTTTGTGTATTGCGTTTTGCAGTGGAGAGATTGTGTGTTGGCCTTACTGAGGTGGCACCAAAACATCAGAAAGGGTGTAGAGCCTAAACCATGACACACTGCCTCTTGAAGGATCTACATATAGAGCCTATGCATTTCTAAGGTCAACACTGGCATGGTATGGGAAAGGGGGTGGGGAAATACTACTGGAGAGGAAGAGGGAGTTCTGGGTAAGGAGGAAAGAAGGAAGGAAGGAAGGAAGGAAGGGAGAAAGAGCTGGCTTGATATCATACATATTCATTATGGTTATTCCCCCAAAAAAGCCAGCTCTTTTCCCCTTCCTTCCTTCCTCCATATTAGCATATTCATTTGAATATAAATATATATATATATATATATATATATATATATATACAAATGAATATGCTAATATGCTCCGCCCCATCCTTTGCCCCCTCCAAATAAAACAGTCAAACTACGCCCATGGGCCTAACCCAGAGTTTAGAGGAGCACGTTTTGCCACTGCACACGGTCCTTACACCTTTGAGACCCCTGACATAGGCGCTGTGCGCCCAAACATGGCCTATGTCGGGTCACTGTTTGAAGGTAGTTTCCTAAGTCATGTGATTATATTTCAACAATTTTTATTGAAAATCCAGCACGTTAAACATATTCAATACATTTCACATTACAAAAGTTTGAATTATCAATACATGCTGCATATGAACAACATAATACTATTCAGAATCCAAGATTTAACATTTTCTCCCTTCTCCACTCAGCCTTCCCCCCTCCCCCCTCCTAAGTCATGTGATTAAAGGAATCTTGTCCCGTTTTCTGAAGGCTCTTGGTGCTTTCTTTTGCTACTTGGACTTTGTCTTGTGCTTTGTACCCTTTCTTTGTTGTACAGTGGTAATGGCAGTGGCAGTGATTTCCATAGGCTGCCCTGCTGCCAGCATCATCCTCTGCTCCCTATTGCGGCCTGCCTCTTGACGCAACTTCCTGCTTCTTCAGAGATGGGATGCAGTAGAGTGAAGAGGCCGGTGCAGTTTTTTTCATTGTCTAATTTTGAGGACAATTTACTGAATCTAGTACTTAACTTTTTTGTATTAACTTAAGCATTAAAATAGAAGGCAACCTATGAGCATCTGCATAGGTATATCATATGAATTTAGTTAGAATGATTGCTCTAGAGTGGTGCCATCTACTCAAATGCAGGAGATATGGAGCTACACAGTACCAGGGGGAAGAAGAGAGGAGGTAGGGTCTGAATTCTGGAATCCTGATACCAAAGAGTGGTGTCTGTGCATTTTTCACACTTTCACCATATTGCTGAGTCTTCTAAGAGAGAACATTGCAAGAATGATCTGAATGATCATTATTGCTTTATAATGGGGAAATGAAGCATGATTTTGATCCCTTCTCAAATAGGTATCATGCCTTAGCTGGTTTTGCCTTACAACTGAGCTCATTTTATGTGTCTGGTACAATATTGTGGAGCTAGTTTCCATTAGAAATTAGGTGAGAGGTGCATTATTTAACATTTAAGGCTAAGAATCATTTATTTGCTTTAGTATTTCAAGACCAATATGGCTTTTATATTTGCAGAATTATTTTTTAGTGTTAGTTTTGAAGTGACATAGTTTTAATCGTGTTAGTTTTAATGATATCATGTCATATTTGTATTGTTGTGGACTTTGCCATTTTATTGTATACTAGTAAAAAAGCCCCGTTTCTGATGCAAATGAAACGGGGGCTAGCAATGTTTTCTTCTGTGTGCATGTGTGAGTGTGTGAGTCCCTGCCCTCTGGCCTCTCTCCCCTCCCCCCTCTGAGTCCTTCACTGTTACAGAGCCAGCGATTTGATTTCGTGCTCTGCTGTTTTCCTTCATTGACTGTGTTACAGAGAGGGCGGGGCAGACACTCATAGGGAAACCGGATATCTCGCCCCCTTCACACTTCCGGCTGGAGGCTTCATAGAACGTTGGTGTTGCTTTTTATATAGAGAGAGATGTTGATTTATAACTTGTCTAGAATTATTAACACAGGAGAGTCATAAATATGTAAGGATCTTTGCAAAGACCTTTACTAGTCCTGTATATTCTTGCCCCCAGAGTAGCAACAAGGTTACAGAATCCCCTGGCTGAGATTCCTTCAATGGTACTGCCTGTCCTATTTAAGTCAGGTGTGTGTATGTATGTATGTTGGGGGGGAGGAAGATAGATAAGAGCTATGTGTAGTCAGATTCTTCATTGGAACCTAAGTGTGTTATGACCTAGCTCTTGGCCCACTTTATGAGGACTCCCTTGACCTTTTAGTTTTTTGCCCAGTGGGAAGCGAGTATATCAAACTAGAGGTTTCCCACCCCTCTGCCTGTTATCTCTTCATGGAATGGAGCAGTGGCTTGGCTCTTAATCTGAGAGGACCAATGAAAGAAAAAAACATCTCGAGAACTGTATTACAAAGGAGATAGTGTAACATAGAGGGGCATAATCGAACAGGGATGCCCATCTCTAAGGGCGCCCATCTGTAAGGCCGGCCCGGCGAAGGGGCAGGAAAACCCATATTATCGAAACAAGATGGGTGGCCATCTTTCATTTTGATAATACGGTCGGGGATGGCCAAATCTCAACATTTAGGTCAACCTTAGAGATGGTCAACCTAAATGTTGAGATCACCAGCCTTAGAGATGGGCGACCTTGGTTTTCGCCGATAATGGAAACCGAGGCCGGCCATCTCAAAAACGACCAGACCAAATCCAAGCCATTTGGTCATGGGAGGAGCCAGCATTCATAGTGCACTGATCCCCCCTCACATGCCAGGACACCAACAGGGCCTGCAGTAGACTTGAGAAATTGCTCCCAGGTGCATAGCTTCCTTACCTTGTGTGCTGAGCCCCCCAACCCCTAACCCCCCACCCAAAACCCACTACCCACAACTGTACAACAGTACCATAGCCCTTAAAGGGTAAATGGGGGCACCTATATGTGGGTACAGTGGGTTTCGTGTGAGATTTGGAGGGCTCCCATTTACCACCACAAGTGTAACAGGTGTGGGGGGGGGGGGGGATGGGCCTGGATCCGCCTGCCTGAAGTGCACTGCAGTACCCACTAAAAACTGCTCCAGGGACCTGCATACTGCTGTGATGGAGCTGGGTATGACATTTGAGGCTGGCATAGAGGCTGGAAAAATGTTTTTTAATTTGTTTTTTTTGGGGTGGGACGGAGTTGGTGACCACTGGGGGAGTAAGGGGAGGTCATCCCCGATTCTCTCCGGTGGTCATCTGGTCAGATCGGGCACCTTTTCGAGGCTTGGACGCAAGAAAAAACGGACCAGGTAAAGTCGGCCAAATGCTCGTCAGGGACGGCCTTCTTTTTTCCATGATCGGCCGAGGACGCCCATCTCTTAACCTCGCCCCCGTCCCGCCTTCGGTACACTGCCAACACGCCCCGTGAACTTTGGTCGTCCCCGCTACAGAAAGCAGTTGAGGAACGGCCAAGTTGGCTTTCGATTATGCCGATCTGGCCGACCTTGAGAGAAGGACGCCCATCTCTCGATTTGTGTCGAAAGATGGGCGCCCTTCTCTTTCAAAAATGAGCTGGATAGTAACATAGTAAATGACGGCAGATAAAGACCTGTACGGTCCATCCAGACTGCCCAACAAGGTAAACTCATTTTACATGGAATGTGATACTTTATATGTATACCCGAGTTTGATTTGTCCTTGCCTTTCTCAGGGCACAGACCGTAGAAGTCTGCCCATCGAAGCCCCCTAAAATTTACACTCCAGCCCATCCCTATCTATTCAGTCACGATCAGGGTGTAGACCGTAGAGGTCTGCCCAGCTCCCATTTTGTTTCCAATTACCGGCGTCGCCACCCAATCTCCACTAAGATTCCACGGAACCATTTCTTCTAAATAGGGTTCCTTTCTGTTTATCCCACGCATGTTTTCATTTCCACCACCTCCCGCAGGAGGGCATTCCACATATCCACCACCCTCTCCGTGAAAAAATACTTCCTGACATTAGTCCTGAGTCTGCCCGCCTTCAACCTCAATTCATGTCCTCTAGTTCTACCGCCATCACGTCTCCGGAAAAGGTTCGTTTGCGGATTAATACCTTTCAAATATTTGAACGTCTATATCATATCACCCCTGTTCTCCTTTCCTCCAAGGTATACATGTTCAAGTCAGCAAGTCTCTCCTTGTATGGTTGGCAATGCAAATCCCATACCATTTTCGTAGCTTTTCCTTGCACCATTTTACCATATTGGCTATTTTTTTCTTCCATTTTCTTATTTGCTTTCCTGACTATTCTACCAGTTTCTCTTAGCTTTTCCAGATATTGTCACCTCACTTACTCTTTCTATAATCTCTTGCAGTTTATGAAGGCTATCCTCTTTATTCTTACCTATTCAGGTACTACGTTTGAGAACTAAAATTTACTTCTTTTACTTTTATTTACTTTTCTTACCAAAAGGTTTGTTGCACTAACAATAGCTCCTTTCAGTTTTGCTCACTGTTTTCCTACTTCTCCCAGATGTTCCCATCCAGACAACTATTCCGTCTGAATAAAGTTAGGTTTTTTTTAGGTCTAGAACCTTCATTTTTGAATGAACCCTCTCCACACTTATCTTAATATTAAACCACACCATCTGGTGATCACTGGATGCCAGATGATCACCCACTAAAACATCTGAACCACTCATCCCCATTCATCAGCACTAAGTCTATTATGGCCCTATCCCATATGGGTTCCATTACCAACTGCTAGAACAGTTGGCCCTGTAGTGAATCCAGAATCGCCCTGCTTCTAGAAGACCTGGCAATATCTGGCATACTAAAATCACCTATTTGTAGTACTTCTCCTTTCTCACCTATATTTTGAAAGTCTTCAATTAAATCTCTGTCCAACTCTTCTGTTTGTGAAGGAAGTCTGCTATATCATACCAATGTAAATACAATTTACAGTCCCTCTTTCCAGATTGACCCAAAGTGCTTTTTCCTTACTCTGTAGGTCCTGCAATTGTGTGGCTTTAATGTTATATTTAACGTATAATGTCCCTCCCCCTCCTTTTCATTCTACCCTGTCTTTCCTGAACAGATTATAGACAGGTATAACTATATCCTAGTCATTGTGAGCCACTGTGACTGCCACTAAATCCAAATTAGCTTCTTCCATTACAGTCTCTAGATCTAAAAACTTATTTCCCATACTTAGGGTGTATTAGTATATACTGCTTTCCAGACATTGCCCCTTTCCCCCATTTGTGTAGAGGTATTTAATATTTCACTTACCTGAATGCTTATACTGTACTTATATGGGGGCTTTGATCACCCAGCCCTAACAATTCTAGCTTATAGCCCTCTTCAGTAGGTTAGTCAGTCTGCTGCTAAAGACACTTCTTCCCTTGTTTGATAGATGGACACCGTCTCTGCTCAGCAGCCCTTAGAAAAGCATCCCATGATCCAGGAAGCCATAGCACTCTCAACGACACTATCCGTGCTGCCACACATTCATCTCCAGGATACGTGCCTCTCTGCCTTGGACTTTATCCTCAACAGGGAGGACTGACAAGAACACCAAACCACCTGCACACCTCTCTGCTTCTCCTTTCCTAGAGCCATAAAGTCACTTTCCATACATTACATTCAGAGGGGTACCTAGCAGTATCATTTATGTCAACATGGATGAGCAACATTGGAAATAGTAATTAGGCTTGATGAGTCTTGGCAAGCTCTCCGTAACATCTTGAATCTTGATACCTGGCAGACAGCACACCATCTGGGACATCATGTTTGGTCTGCAGATGGATTCCTCCGTACCCCTCAGAAGGGAATCACCAACCACCACTAATATTGTTTTCAGTTGCGTTATTATAATTATTGTTACAATGTAACATGACTGCTTTGATTTGTATTGAGAAATATAGTATTCACATGTTTTAAATAAAGTAGTTTTCAAGCTTTGGTTTGAGTCTGAATATTTGATTTTGTTTTTCAGGAGCTTAATGGATGGAAACATTTAGGTATGAATGTGGAAGAGAGGCATAGAAGTCTAGGAGAGGGAAGGAAGAAAAGAATGGAGAGAGGGAGGGAGGATTGGAGATGAAAAAAAGGAGGAGTGAGGTGGAGATGAATGGGGATGGGGTGGAATAGAAGGAAGGAAGACTAAGAGGGGGTGGAGGGAAAGGAAATGGAGGAAAGGGAGATTCTGGGATCTGAAGAGGATACAGAGTTAGATGAAGGAGGTTCTGGGATCATAGGGGATGGAGAAGATCTGGAGATATGAGAATCAGGTATATTTCTCCTCACATTCTTCACTCTCTCCAATTTCTGGTTCCTTGTCTTTCCCCTTTGCACCCTATCTTCATTATTATTCCTTCTCTACTATCTCTGTCCCCATCCCATGCCAATGTACCCCCATCAGTCATACAAATCCCTATCTTCTCATCTCCTCCAGCCCCTTCATTATACTTTGCTTCTCCAACATCCCCTATCTTCCAGCTTCTCTTCATATAAACCCCCTATCCAAGCATTTCTATCCAAACTCTGCCCCCAATCCACCTCCTGGTCCTTCCCTTTGCTGATCCAGTGAGATCAGCTACATATCAGGCCACATTCTCTTTATTTGCCATTTTTCTCTAGTTCTGCATCTCTTTCAATCTTCTTTCATCTTTCCAGATATCCCTTGTGTTCTCTTTATTATACTACTGTGTTATTTCCTACCCTTCTTAATCCCGTTCCTCTTTCTAACTTGACTTTTTCCAGTTTCCATTCACCTTTCTCTATTGTATAGATCCTGACAGGTGGATTTGCACTAGAATATAATGTATATTTTTTGCATTTATTATAGTTATCAACCTTCCCACTGACTCACTAAAACAAAGGATAGTTACATGTATTCAGACATTGACGTCAAAATGCTAGTTTTACTCTGTGAGATTTATATCTGCTGCTGAGTCACACAGAACTGTAAAGACTAGCATTAATAAATTAGCAAATCTTTTATTTAAGTCTAGTGAAATTTGTGGCAAATTAATCCAGTTAAATAGGATTGAAAATGAGCACACTTACCAATTTTTCAAATCACAAATGGGAATATTTCCCTTTCTTAATTATATACCCCCAAGTGTGTATGTTCTGCTTTCATAATGTTTTGTAGCTCTCCAATTTTGCATTCTCTCAAGACTATATTTATTTATAACTACATTTGTTAATTGCATCTACCAACAGCTCAATGTGATTTGCAAGGTACATCATTAATCACAAAATATTGCATAAAATAAGATAGCCTATCTAGCAACGTGCCAAATGCCCCTTCCTATGGAGTTACAGGAAGAACATTATGGGTCACTATTCCAGAAAGATGCCAATCAATGTAGAATGGCAGGAGTTCTATTCTGGGAACCACGACCCAATCACATTAGAGCTTGAGCTTTTGGAGAGAAATATAAGGCAGTAAATTAAGTGAGTAATTTGGATATTTCCTCCCATAAAATGTGTCCAACCAGGAGCAATGTAGGACAGCAGCTGGTGGGGAATCCCACCCAGGAGCCTACTGGAGTCTTGGTCCCCTCTGCTCCAGAGGCTAAAAGAGGAAGGACATATAAAATCATAGGGCAGCCGAGTCTGCTAATCAGCTGTTTGCTGGAACTGAAAAGAACAGAGCAGTGTATTTCCCATATTGAATAACTGATTGGGGAGGTCAGTCAGATCCATAGCTGCCCTTCTGAAGCACAATGTTCCCCAAGGAAAAAGGTCTGGTCATGGAGAGAATGGAGCTGGAATTTCAGCCAGTGAGAACATAGAGTGAAGCTGTGTCACAAAGCCCAGGTCCTCATCACTCTAAGGAACAGGTTTTCCTTGTAGTGTGTTCCTCATGTCATTCTTTCTAACCAGAATGCAGACTTTGGCTTCTTTTCTGTCACCTTCTGCCTGCTCTACTGCTAGGGACCTCTTCTCTCAAGATCTCTAGGCTCTAAAACCCCTCTCCTCTCATTAGGTCTCTATATCTGTGTGAGGCTTTTCTGCCCCACCCAGGATCCCTCCCCCTTTTCTTTTCTAAAGGAAAATAACTTTCTATCTGAAATAAAACTCCCAGGGTCCTGCAGCTCCACTCCATGACCACTTTGTGCTTGGACAGGATCTGTACCTGTCACCAGCTTAAAAAGTAAGGAGTTGTTTTTTTTTTTATCGATACATGCTGTCAAGGTGCATGAATGATGTTGGAGTTGGAAGCACATGAAACCATCCCAAGGAAGCCTAGAATTGTTTCTTTGGTGAAGTGTTATGATACCTGTAGCAGGCGTTTTACATTAATTTTATGGAGATAAGAATTGCCATACTGGGTCAGACCAAAGGTCCATTTAGCCTAGATAACAGTGACTAAGCTAAATCACAAGTACCTGCAGAATCCTAAAAAGCAAGATTCCACGCTACCCACTCCCAGAGATAAGTAGTGGCTTTCCCTGGGTCTAACTCAATAATGGTTTATTAACTTTATTTCCAGGAATTTATCCATTTTTTAAAACTCAGTTATGCTAAGGGGGGGGGGGGGGGGGAGAGTTATCAACGTGGGCTACCATTAAGACAACTACTACTACTACTACTATTTAGCATTTCTATAGCGCTACAAGGCATACGCAGCGCTGCACAAACATAGAAGAAAGACAGTCCCTGCTCAAAGAGCTTACAATCTAATAGACAAAAAATAAATAAAGTAAGCAAATCAAATCAATTAATGTGGACGGGAAGGAAGAGAGGAGGGTAGGTGGAGGCTAGTGGTTACAAGTGGTTACGAGTCAAAAGTTATTTTACTCCAAGTTGTTCTATTTTAGCACAGAGTCTCATGTGCTAAATGCTTTTACCGCATCCCCTGGCATTGGGTTCACAGATTAACCATGCATGGAGTGAAAAAATATTTTCTCCTTTTTTTTTTTTTAAATAGTAACACGTCATTTTATGGCATGTCCTCGGTGTTCTTTTTGAAAGAGTAAATACTCAATTTGCATGTGCCTGTTCCACTCCATTCAGACATGTGATTGATAAGTTTCTTGTGCCAGAGAACCCATATTCACTCAATGAAGGTGTTATGCCCATGATGTTATTAGAGCTACAATTCATTACAGAAGAATTGGATGTTGCACCTATTTAACTGTTGCCTAGGAAATATGGACCATATACACCTTTTTCAAATAATTATTTCATTGTTATGGGGTCAGAGTTTTCAAACCCCTTTGATTGAATATAATCTCTTTCCAAAAAGTTAAGAATTTTGACTACAGCTGTCTGTCTTGCTTTTGTTTTTCCAATTGCTATATGTCTATTAAATACAGATATTAAAAAAAAGAAACATGTAGGAAGAAATAAATTTTCTAAACATAACTGAATAAAGCCATCTCTGAGTGAACATCCATCATGTATTTTCAAAGTGCTATGTATGCCTACTACTACTATTTATTTATGTTTTTACTTAAAATCTTTAGACACCTTCTTCGTGAGTGAACATAGTCATGACGATGTACATGTTACAGAAGCAATAAAGACTGTAAGATGAAATAGAGAGGCATTAACAATAATAAGATTTCTTCAAATGTTATTATTATCCACAATTCACAAATAACATGTTACTATTATTATCATGGTTTTGCCCAATATGCCAGATGCTCTGGACTGGATTTGGGACTCTAAGGAGCCCTTTTATTAAGCTGTGTAGGTGCCTATGCATGCCTAAAATGTGCCAATCTGGACCTACCACCTGGCTACTGTGTGGCCTGGGCAGTAATTTCAATTTTTGAGTGAGTCCACTACGCGTGCTGGAAATTTTCCGGTGTGTGGCACTGACTGGGTGTTAATCGGCAGCGTATGCGTGCTGATGATTACAACCTGGTTAATGGGTGGCGGTAAGGTCTCAGGCCCAAAATGGATGTGCGTTAATTTTTATTTTGCTGCATGTCCATTTTCGGCCAAAAAAAGATCTTTTTTGCAGGTGCATTGAAAAAAGGACCTGTGTGTGTCCAATACAAGCATCTACACCAGCGCAGGCCACATTTTAGCGCACCTTAGTAAAAGGACCCCTAAATATAGAGTCATATCCTAGGATATTCAGAGGTACTGATGTATTGATGCAGGATCTGGGCAGTTCCTAGCAGTGCAGTCTTATGTAGCTGACATACCATGATTTTGTCAGTGCACAGTGAGTTCAGATCAGTGGCGTAGCTACTATGGGGCCCCGGGGGCCTGGGGCCCTGTAGATTTGGCCCTGGACCCCCCTGCCGACAACCCTCTGAACCCCCCCTCCTGCCGCCAACCCGCCGTCTGCTACCTTTGCTGGCGGGGGACCCCAACCCCCGCCAGCCGAAGTCTTCTTCTTTTGTTTGTTTCTGAGTCTGACGTCCTGCACGTTGTACGTGCAGGATGTCAGACTCAGAAACAAAATGAAGGAAGAAGACTTCGGCTGGCGGGGGTTGGGGTCCCCCCCCAACAAAGGTAGCAGACGGCAGGTTGGCGGCAGGAGGGGGGGTTGAGAGGGTCGTCAGCAGAGGGGGGGGTCAAAGTTGTTGTTGGTGGTGCTGGCGGCGGCGGGTGGTGTCGGCAATGGAGGGGGGTGTCAGCAATGGCGGCGGGGGGGGGGGGTCAGCGGCACCAAGGGGGGGCTAACATGTGCCCCTCACCTCGGGCTCTGGAACCCCCTCCCGCCGAAGTCTGGCTACGCCCCTGATCTGAGCTCATGACCTTCACAATCTGTCACACTTCTTGTTGGGTGATCCCTTGGGCCGCAGTCAGGAAAACACTGCCCACCCAATCCGAAGGTCAGGAGGGCCCCAGCTAGCAGCAAACAAGTCACTCCTGGGAGAGTAGTAGCTAACAAGTAGCTCTTAAAAGAGCCCTTGGTGGCAGAACTGGGACCTGCGAAGGCTAGGCTGGAGGCAAGGCAAGGCAAGACTGGCAACAAGGCAGTGCTGGAGTGTCCAGAGCTGCTTTAAGTAGGCCCTGGTTGGTGATGTCATTGCCAGGCACCCTGGAGGTTTTCATGCTGCTGGCCCTTTAAACTTTGGGCTTCAGCACGTGAGTGTGCCTAGATGGGAGGTGAGCCTTTAGCAACCATGTAGCACCCCGGAGCACCAGAAGAAGTGGTGTGGCCAACCTGCCAACCTGGAAGACCACAGAACCAACCCCAACACCCACCGTGGAAGCGGGAAGAGAGCAGAAAATGAGCTGTGAGTTGGGGCATGGGCACGGGTCATGGCGGTGGTCATGACAAATGATGAGAGTGACTCTCCCTACTGCTACTACTACTATTACTACATATTATTATCCACAATTTAGAAATAATGTGTCAAACAATAACTTCATTCTCTTTCTGGGCAATCTCTATATGGAATGAACTTCCTTTGCATATTAGAGTGGAATCAAACCATGCACGATTTCAAAAGAAATTGAAAACTATTTTATTTGATAAGTTTTAAAGTGTTTTTGCACCTGTTGAACTATTATTTTATATATATAGTTCTTGTTATCCTGCTGTAATTCTTATATATTATTAATGGGCTTTTTGGGTTTTCATTGTATTGACTTACTGTTTTTTTTAAAAACTGTTTTTGCTATTTTTAATAATCCCCCATATATAATTAATGGGTTTCTTGGGATGCAAGCCATCTAGAACCTCTAACTGGAATTTATGCAGTGAATAAATCTCAGCCTAGATAATAATAATAATGAACCTTTCCATGAGTAATTTTTCAGTAATTTGATTAATTTATCACTCGACTACCTCAGCCCCATGGATACCAGAATGCGGAGTCCCACAGGGATCTCCCCTCTAGCCATCTCTATTCAACTTAATGATGATACCCTTGGCTAAGCTATTATCAAACCAAAACCTCAACTCATATATATACGCAGATGATGTAACGATCTACATCCCATTCAAACAAGATCTAAAGGAAATTTCCAATGACATCAACCAAAGTCTCCAGATCATGCATTCATTGGCGGATACATTTCGGCTGAAACTTAATGCAGAAAAAACTCAATGCTTATTACTCACCTCTCAACATAACAGGAGCAAATTCACCACCATTAACACACCAAATCTGAACCTGCCAATTTCAGACACCCTAAAAATTCTTGGAGTTACCATCGATCAACACCTAACAATCGAAAGCCACACGAAAAATACAACCAAGAAGATGTTCCACTGAATGTGGAAATTAAAAAGAGTAAGACCTTTCTTCCCAAGGACTGGTACAATCAATGGTGCTCAGTCATCTAGACTACTGCAACGCACTGTACGCCAGTTGTAAAGAGCAAATAATCAAGAAACTTCAGACAGCCCAGAACACTGCAGCTAGACTAATATTCGTTAAAACAAAATATGAAAGTGCTAAACCCCTACGAGAAAAACTATACTGGCTCCCACTTAAAGAACACATCACGTTCAAAATATGCTCCCTAGTTCACAAAATCATTCACGGAGATGCGCCAGCCTACATGTCAGATTTGATAGACTTACCACTTAGGAATGCCAAAAGATCATCCCACACATTCCTTAATCTGCACTTCCCTAATTGCAAAGGTCTAAAATACAAATTAATGCATGCGACAAACTTTACCTTCTTGAGCACACAGTTATGGAATGCATTGCCACGCAACTTAAAAACGATCCACGAACTAACGAGCTTCCGCAAACTATTGAAGACCCATCTCTTTAACAAGGAATACCACAAAGAACAACCAATGTGAATACACACAACTCTTCACATATATTCAGGACTATCTTACAATATCTGCTTGTAACACTACTATCATGTTTTATCATTATCATGTTGACCAAGATCCTTCTGTATCACTAAATGTTTATTTTCTAACATATTTCCACCACTCATGTATTGTAAGTCACATTGAGCCTGCAAAGAGGTGGGAAAATGTGGGATACAAATGCAATAAATAAATAAAAAAATAATTGTGCCAATAATTGTATCTTGAAGTTACTTGTAATGTGAATTTGCATTCCCCCTCCCCCATGTTGGGTCTAGGTGCTGTAAGTGATATATTTAAAGAAGCAAAATTTTAAAATGCATCATATTTGTATGTGTTGGCATACAGTCTGTTTAGATTGCTAAAAGTCTGAAAGATTTATAAAGAATCTATATGTCTAGCTGCTGATTCAGATTCTTTGTGTCAATATCTTTTGATGCTTTTGTTCTAGCAATATTTTACATTTTCTTAACCACATAAAATTAAATGATCAGTCATATTTTAAACATAATGGACTTCATGGAAAAGAAGGATGTACATTGTCGCAATCAGAATGTACCCATTTACTAATTTGAAAATTTCAGTGGTGTATTTCCTGCCATATGCCCTGGAATAGTATTCAAATGCTTGATTGAGTAGCCCCTGGAAGACTGATATTGCGCAGGAAGTCTCAGAAACAGAGAAATTCTCTTTCTCTTATTAGAAGAAGTGCTAATGTTTTATTTGCAAAACTATAAAAATTGATTACTTGTTAATGACTCCAACTGATGTGTGTTTACATTAGAGACGAGGAGGCAGAATGGATGTCAGACTAGGTAGGAAAAGTAATTCCGTGAGTGCAAATGAAAAGATATTTCAGCATCTAGCAGAGATTTTGCAATCTGCAGAGATTTTTCCGTAAATCTAGTTTCTCAATAAAGAGACCCATACACTTTTGTCTCATACTTTTTTTTAGAATGAGGCTGATAAGTATAAAGGTATGGTAAAATGTTACATTTTACTATTGCAAAATTTACCACATAACTAGCCTGCTGATATGTCAGATGTGCAGGTTAGTGACTTGCACCGTTAAATTAATTTTACACTGGTACAGTCAGGAGTATCATACAATGCAAAGATAATGGACTCTAAAGGGAGAAGTTATCAGTGTGGGCTACTGTTAAGATGTGTTATTTTACCATTGACCCCAATTATTAGTAACTAGGTCTCATTGCATAAAATAGAATGAATTAGTGGTAAAATAACATGTATTAATGGCAGCCCACATTGATAACTATGCCCCCACATCGGACACACTATGTTTCAAAGGGAGGATACCTTAAAAAAATACTCCCACTTGGAAACCCTCCCTTGCATAAAATACACCCCCATTACCTAATCCCCTCCCCACATACATCAAGAATTAATTCATATTTATCTTATTTTCTATACCATTTTATTAACCAAAATCATTCAAATGGATTACAAATATAAAAGACAATAAAAGCTAGGAAAAGAATTAAGAACTATAGAAAGGTGATGATAATGTGTCACCTAGATAAGATTTAGACAATGCTGGGGAGGAGCTAGCTGTCTTGTGGCAGCCATTTTGGAGAGCCAGCTGCTGGGTGCAGGGATACTATTTGAAAGGATGTATACATTTACTGGCAGCTGGTAAACATATAAGTCTGCTGGCCACCAATTTCTCAAGGCACTGTGGGGGGTAATTTTATAACTGGCACCTCCAATTAGGCACCCAGAGGGCAATAGGAGCCTATTCTATAAAGGTACTTAAGCAGCTAGGTTCTGTTATAGTGTAACCAGCTATTAACGTGCTTAAAATGTAGGTGTGCACTTATGCCAGCCATAGAGCTGGTGTAAGTGTACATGCCTAAGTGTGGCAGGAATGCATGTAGCTTATAGTATTCTGTAAGTTATATGTGTAAGTGGAAGCCCTGCCTGTGTCCCGTCCATGTTCATCTCTGTGTATGTCTCCATGTAAATATGTATATTTGCAGAATCATACTGTGGCACCCTACTATCATTTACATGAGTAAGTGCAAACGTTCCTGCACAAATGCTACTATTAGAAAGTCATGGGGTAGGGGTCGTGGATTAAGAACTGGCTGAAAGACAGAAAACAGAGAGTTTGGTTAGTCAATATTCTCAATGGAGAAGGGTGAATGATTGGGGTTCCCCAGGGGTCCATGCTGGGACCGCTGCTTTTTGTGTGTGGAGTAGAGGAGTAGCCTAGTGATTAGTGCAGCAGACTTTGATCCTAGGGAATTGGGTTTGATTCCTACTGTAGCTCCTTGTGACTTGGGCAAGTCACCTAACCTTCCATTGCTCCAGGTACAAATAAGTACCTGAATATACTATGCATGTAAACCACTTTGAATGTAGTTGCAAAAACCACAGAAAGGCAGTATATCAAGTCCCATTCCCTTTTAACATGTTTATAAATGATCTAAAATCAGGAATAATGAGTAGGGTGATTATATTTGCTGATGACACAATTATTCAAAGTTGTTAAATCACAAGCTTTGTTCAAGAATCTCCAGCATAGCTTCCTCAGCTTTGTTCCAGAGTCTCCAGTACAGCTCTCGCAACTTGGTTCCAGAGTTACCAGCATTATTCAGAGCTACCAGCCTTGTTCCAGCTTCTGCAGTCCTGATCCTGAGCATTCTGCATTTCCAGTTGATTCTTGCTGGGTCCTGCTGGGCTATACCTGTCTTCCTTCTCTGGCCAGTCCCAGGACCCTCCTGCAATGTTGCTTTGGCCCTGCCTCAGCCAGGCAACACACTTGCTGCCAGTCAGGACCTGCCATGCCCTTGAGCCTGGTAAGTAGTGCTAACCTGACTGAGGCTAAAGACTCACTCACTTTGGGTGTGACAGATTGCTGTGGCCATGAGTTCAGAAGGCTCACCCCCTCTGCAGCTGCTCCAGCAACTGGTTCTTCAGCTTCAGCGGTTGTCTGGATCAGTTCAGCACCTGACTACTTGGCTGGACCACCTATAGATGTCAGCCTCTCTTCAGGTCTTGGCTACTTCAGCTCCAGATCCAGCAGGACCTTCAGCCACCCTGGTCATGGCAACCACCTGTGCATCATCTAGCATTCGCCTGGCAGCTCCTCTGAAGTATGATGGAAACCTGAAAACCCGTGGAGGCTTCATTAATCAATTCCAGATAATTTTTGAGCTCCAGGAAAGGGATTTCCCATTGAAGAGGGCTTATGTGGCCTATATCATCTCCCTCCAAAACCCCCCAAAGCTCACTGTACCCATATGTAGGTGCTCCCCTTCACCCCTTAAGGCTATGGTAATGGTGTAGAGTTGTGGGGGGTGGGTTTGGGGGGGGATTTGGGGGGCTCAGTACTCAAGGTAAGAGAGCTATGCACCTGGCAGCTATTTTTATTTTTAATTTTTAGAAGTGCCCCCTAGGGTGCCCAGTTGGTGTCCTGGCATGTCACTGGGGCCAGTGCACTACAAATGCTGGCTCCTCCCATGACCAAATGCTGTGCATTTCGCCGGGTTTGAGATGGCTGGGCCCGGTTTCCATTATGGCTGAAAACCGAAGCCGACCATCTCTAAACCCGACGATCTCAACATTTGACCTAAATGTTGAGATTTAGCCAGCCCCAACCATATTTTGAAAATATGGTTGGCTCCATCCCTTTGCAAAGCCGGCCCCGAAGATGGCCGGCCATCTATTTGGCCGGCGCGGTTTGATTATGCCCCTCCATGCTGTTAAATGCCCTAAGAAATCGGGAAACTTGTGGGCCTAGGTCTGGCAGGGGAAACGATGCTAGGTTCATCTTCCAGAATTCCCTGAACCCAAGTTTTGGTTCCAGCGTCATTGAACCTCAATCAAGAAATTAAGATAATTGAGGCCTTCATTAACTTGGGAGCTGGGGAACTTCATTAACAAGGCCCTCGTCCAACATTATAAAATTCCAACCCAGAACTTAACCAAGGTCATTCCAGTTTTCTTGGTATATGGAAACATCCAGGGACATTTCAAATGGTATACCTATGTTTGAGAATAGGGACGCTTCCCTGAATATCCCTGGTTAGTGACTAGCAGATAGCCTATTCACGTCAGCCAATTTACTGGCTATCTGCCGATTTTTAAACCAGGTTTCGTGGCCATATTTGGCCATGTGAAAACCTAGTATATCTTTGGCTGATTAAAAGATAATTGGCTAAGTCTGAATATTGGCTTAGCTGGTTATCTTTAAACCGGCCAAAAATAAACCAGATACTCAATATCGATCACTAGAAATGGCCCAGCATTGATTATCTAGGCTTACCTGGTCTAACTCCCATGGTCTGAATATTGGCCCCAAAATTTATAACAATAGAGATGTGTGGTTGACATCTTACCTCACATTTACTTTTGCATTATACCATAATACAATTCTATTCAAGTGACATTCATCAAATTGTTTATTTTTTTTCCAGAAATTTTATTAAATTTTCATACAGAATTGCAAAGTGCAATGTAATGTAGAAAGTACAAAATACATAGACATATTGTGCATAGGGAGAAGTAAACTAATTTAGTACATGTGAGTCCATTATTGCAGAGTGTGTATATAGTCTTTAAGAGGTGACCATATTAGGTTCTTCTTGCTGACGGCTCCTAAAAGATGTGCAAAAGCTAGTTCATATTTGTAGTATAACAGAATAGATTGCCACCAGAAATGCTCATTTAGAGAAGCTGAGCTTTTTCAATTCGCTAATATCATTTGCTGGCCTACTGTGATTAATATATCAAATAGCAAACTTCAATGATCTGTTAGACAAATATCAGATGAACAAGATTTGAATATTATCAATGATGAATTAAGGTTTATGTTAAGCTTGAAAATCTCACATATTATTTTCCATATTGATTACCAAAAAGGTTTAATTTTTTCACATTCATATAGCATATGTACTAACGTACCAATGTTAGCTTGACAATGCCAGCATAAATTAGTTGTACTTGGATCAAACAGTGAGGATTCCCTTTACTTGTCAGGGCAATTGTGATTCAATAGTTACAGCTTATCTTCAGAGAATGATTTACTTCCTCCCCCACCCCCCTAAAAAAAGAGAACAATCATTAGGTAAAGCATTTTGCAGGAAATAGCTAAAAAGGAAATGAGTGTTCCTTCAATTTCAGTGTTAGCTGGTATCTTGATAAGCTTGAAGGCCAGCTTTTCAATCAAGGTTATAAATGTTGATTCTTAATGACATAATTTGGCTTGGCAATTAAAACCACAATACCTAGCAAGAAATTTGATGAAAAGCAAATGGATGAGGTGACTGCTACTTTTTGTGCCCATTCAAAAAGGGATTGGAGTCTGACATTAAAAAAGTGATACATCTTGATAAACAGCAGAGTTTACTTGGGGAAAAAAATCTAAAGAACGCAGACCTGGAAACTAGTGCAGTTTTGGGCCTACATTAAGTTTTATGCTAAGCATGTATTTTTAAAATTGTCATATTCATACAGTACTCAGACTGCAGGGAAGTCATTTCAAGAATTTGGTACATAGCATTGTAAATTTTAGAAGGATCAATGGCATTTCTAGACAGAAATATTTGGGGTGGCAATAGGGAAGCAAGCTAGGTAGGGATGGGGACAAGTCAAAGCAACATTTCTGCCCATCATGCCCAGCTCTACATCACACATCTGTCCCCCACCCCCATATTTAAATTACCAATAGAAGACACCGGCTTTATTTGCCTGGTGTCTGGTTTTGAGTATTTTTAATGTAGATGCCAAGGGACTGCTTTCAAATATGGCCAGACACTTTGCGAAATAACACAGAACCCTGCAAAAGGACATTCAAAACCTATTTAGCAAACTTACCAAACCATAACAGCCCTAAGCCACCTATGAAAAGACAGTGCTACATATTACACCGGGCCCTAGAACACCTACTACTGGGAAACCAGAACAAGCTGTACTGTCTGTTACGGATTCCTACACAGATAGTATATACTAGCAGAATCCTTTATCTCAGTCACACATGCAAAACACGGACAGACCCTCACCTGATACAAAATAGGTGGAATGTATTCTAATAGTCTGTTGTGAACCCATCAGGCCCTGGGGTCTTTTTCAGAGAGATACTTTCATTGGCTCACAGAATTTCAGTCTCTGGAAGGAAGTTATCAATGTGGGCTACCATTATTTTACTGTTAACCCAGGTTAATACTAACTAGATCTCATTGCATATAAAATGGGATCTGTGCTAAAATAGTATAAGTTAGTGGTAAAATAATTAACCCATATTGATAACTTTCCCCTTCTGTGATTTTATTAGCTATGGTATCTCTCTGCTCTCTTGTGACTGTGGGATAAAGCTCTAAATTATTCAGGAATATGTCAATATAATCTACATCTTTTTCAATATCACTTAGTAGTAGTAGTATTAATGAAAATAAAGGGAGTGAGCAACAAGTGATGCCTAGTTAGCGCCAGCAGACTTGCACAGGAATCCTGTCCCCTGGAGTGAAGGAGTGCTGTTTGCTCCCTGGTGCTTCTCTGATATTATAAAGAGGTGCCATAACCTACATAAGTTCTAGGACTACTACTACTACTACTACTATTTAGCATTTCTATAGCGCTATAAGGCATACGCAGAGGACCTATCACTCCTTGGGAGGGAGATACTTGTGATGTGCAGAAGTCCTGGAGGATGAGCTTGAAGCCACCTCCTTGGAGGGGAGGAGTGTTGTTTGCTCTGCAGCACCTTTCTAATGTCATCAAGAGGCACAGAGGTCATTATAAGTTCTGGTGTCTTATAATGGCTGCAGGGGCATGCCCAAACAGGCATGACCCAAGGGGCAGGTCGTGCCCCTTAGGTGCCCCTTTGGAGAATCAAGCAGCACCAAGACATCAGGAATATATGTTTTTGTACTAATGCTCTGATCCACAGTTTGAACTGTGAATATAATATGAGTAAAAAGAAAATTGAAAGTAAGAGTCCAGCAGTTTCCTCCCTAGTAACATACAAACTGTTAGACTTACAGAGAACTTTATTTTTGTTACAGTAGACGTCACCTCTCTGTATACTGTTATTCCACAGATTGAAGCCCTTCAAGTAATTCGGGAAATTTTGGATCAATGTACTGCTCCTCATTGTATTTCCACTGAATTCCTTATGAAATGTGCTCAGCTGGTGATTGAAAAAAACTATTTTGTTTTTCAACAGCAATTTTATGAACAAAAAACTGGCATCGCTATGGGAGCAACTTTAGCTCCTTCTGTAGCTACGTTGTATTTAGCCAAGTTTGAAGATTGTTTGATATATTCACTGGAAGAGTATAAAGATATTTCATATTGGAAACGTTATTTGGATGATATATTTTTCATTTGGGAGAGTTCTGAATCATCTCTGTTACAATTTATGGACAAACTCAATTCTTTACAACAGAATTTGAAGTTCACATTCCAATATCACCATCAGGAACTGGATTTCTTGGATGTAAGAGTGTTTAGAAGAGTGAATGAGATACAGACTACTTTGGTCCAAAAATCAACTTCGAGAAATACTCTTTTACATTTCTCTAGTTTCCAACCTTACCATCTCAAAACCAGTTTGCACATTAGTCAATTTCTGAGAATTAAGAGGATATGCTCAGAGCCCTACATGTTTGAAGATCAGGCGAGGAGAATGACAGGGTGTTTTATGGATAGAGGGTATCCTAGATCAGTGATTAAAAAAGCGTATTTAAGAGCTAAGTATTCAAACAAGCAGCTCTTGTTACAATATCGTTGTAAAGACCAAGAAGAGAGATTGACTGTAGTTCTTTCTTATTAATCTTTGAGCTCGAAAGTTTTAGAGAGTATTCATCGCCATTGGCATGTTTTATAAATCTTTGAATGCTTTGAAGATCATCCCATAGGAGCATTTAAACGTGGTAAAACCTTGGGTGAATTGTTATCGTACAAAAGATTTGATTATGTAAATGACCATTCTACTATTATGGGCCATTCTAGATGTGGCTCGTGCCAATGGTGTGATAACACTATTGAGGGTGCTAGTTGGAAATATTCTGATAGGGCACAGCCCATATACGCTAGATCGGATACTAATTGTCTTTCCAGTAATGTTGTGTATGTGATAATCTGCCTTTGTAAAAAAATGTATGTAGGTAGATCTAGTAGGTATATTAAACTACGTCTAAATGAGCATAAATCCGGTATAAAGAAGCAGGTTCTTTCAGCGCCTTTGGTACAGCATTGGTTAGATCAGTATCATTCGTGCACAGATTTTAAATGGCGTGTGATTGACCATATATGCATGGGGTGGGAGGGTGGCAACGCTGCTCAGCTTTTAAATATGAAGGAGCAGAGATGGATTTTTCAGCTGAACACTCTGTTTCCTGATGGACTTAATGCTGAAATAGATTGGTGGTCTATGGTGTAACCTGATAGGCTGGGGTTGTCGTTAAGGTATCCAAATAGAAAAGGTGGTGCGATCAGCTGTAGCCCTTTAAATTCGCTAGTTCTGCTCTAAGACGCCGCGGCCATTTTCTTTGATGCAGGAGCCAAGGAAACATGTTATGGTAGAGTATTAAGCTAGATTTTGTAGGATTTACTCCGAAGGTAGAATATGCTGGTATGTAATTGTTTATATTGACTTTTTGTTTTATAGAGAGCCTCTTCCTTGATAAAGCTTTTAGCGAAACCTGGCCATGTCGGTGGGGGTTCCCTAGCGTTGACAAGCTGCCGTCATTTAAAGATAAGTGTATGCTCAGAGATGTGTTGGGCATATTTCATTATTAAAAGCAGTTATGATAAGAAGGGGATTCAATGAGGATTTGCACCACACCATTGCGCTTGTGACGCAAGGAACATATATTGTTCAAATGGATGTGAGAGGCAGTGAGATCTGATGAACCCCGAAATAATTTGGAGTAAATCATGGATGAGTATAAAGACTTGTAAACCCTGCAGTGAATATATATGTTTGGGACACTAATAGGATATTGGTTGGATCTTTATGGGGATGACATCTTGGTGGTGTCAAAGATCTTTTTCTCAGAACCTAATCTTGGACCAATACAGAATTGCCTTGAGAAGGTATCAATTCGGCTTACAAAAACATTGGTTGGCATTGACTGTCTCTAAAAATACTGCCTGTTGTATTACAGGCTGTACTTACTATTCTGATATCAAACTGGTACTATTGGGCCAATTGGTTAAAATAGTAAATTCATTAAGATAGCCAGATGGACATCTCAAAATGGCCAAAAAAATGTCCATCTGCTGAAACTGTCCAAATCACAATTTTTGAAAGGCAGAATTTGGACATTTTACCCTGAAGTTCATTCAAATAGCAAGAGGACGTGTTGGAGGAGTGTTTGGACAGGACTAGGGTGGGACCAAAATTAGGATGTCTTTCAGCAATAATGGAATAGGAAGAAATATCCAAGTCTAAAAAGAAAAATGTTCTTCCCTAGACCTGTTTCAATCATATCCAGGGTACAAAAATGTGGTCTAATCGAGCAGCTAACCACTGGAGGGATGAAGGCATGACCCCTCCTTAATCTCCCAATGGTTACTAACCCCTCCCACCCCCTAAGAAGTGAAAGTGACAGTGGATACCGGACCCTATGATAGCTTCAGGTATTAGGCCAAATTGAGTAGCAAGCAAGTGTAAGGAGTAGCCTAGTGGTCAGTGCAATGGACTTTGAATAATGGGACCCAGATGTAACTATCACTTTAACTCTTTTATTTCTGTACAAATATGTGAGCTCTCCTGGAACATAGAAATACCTACTACACCTGAATTTATAAGACACCTGCAAGTGTAATGGCTATTGTAGTGGTGTACCTTTAGGTATGGTTGGTTTTTATCTGTTCTTGGAGGGCTCACAATAACATATAATGGAATTAAGGTGGGATTTGTACCTGGGTTCCATTGTTTAAAGTCCACTGCAATGACCACTAGGCTACTCCTCTGCTCTGCAGGGATGTCTGTGTGTCCATTCTTGTACAAATGATGCCAGATAGACATTTTTGTGCCTGCTTTTTTGACATTCATATTCGGACATTTCATTTTGGAAAATGGCTATTCATTTTGGATGTTTTCAACACAAGTATGTCCTTCTAACATATTTTCGAACAGGAAATCCCAATGTCTTTCCTGTATGAAAATGGCTATGAGATGGACTTTTTTTTTGGATGATATGAGCAGGACACTTTGTTCCTCCACTTTTATGGCTACCCTTCTAATTCTATGAGCAGAATTCTGACTTTGACATTTCTTTGAAAAATGCCCTTTCATGTGTATCTGAAATATAAAAAACACACAGGCACAACAACAAAAGTAAGCAAAGTACACAAAAGGTGCAACTAGTATGGAACTTAAGCAATAGTTTCTGGGAGAGGTGCTTACGTATTCATGGGCACATGACTACTACAGAAAACTCGCCAGACTCTTCTTAAACAGGGGTGTGCATTCATTTGACATGACATGAAAAATATAAATTATGTTGTCATTTCATATTGTTATTAACCTGAATAGAAATAAACTCTGAAATGACAAACTTTCCCTATGTTGTTATATTTCAGCCCCCCCCCCCCCCCCCCCCCCCCCAGAGATAATAGCTATCAGGCACCAGCCGATCTTGGCTCTTTGACCTTTAGGTTGGAAGGCAGCTGGTTTCCAGGAAGAGAGATTCTGCCTATAGTGAGTCTACTGTATCCAGCTCATGCCTAGTAGTTTTGTATTTCTGGTAATCTCTGTTCCTGTTTCCTGATGGACTCTTTGTTTACAGTAATCCTTGTGTGCCTTGTGATGGATGCACTTCTTGGAGGTGCATTAAGAATTACCTTGAGCAATCCTAGCTCTTTTCTTGTTCGTTTAGTATTCAAGCCTCAGGAGTGCCTGCTAGAGACTCTGCGACAGAATGAACCTGCCAAATTAAAGGTACTGAAACATTGATTCAGTCACCTAAATAAAAAAAAGCTGATAGGTAAATTTGAGTCTAACCCCAAAGAACAGGAAAACTTTGCCAAATGACATGTTTCTTTCCAGTGTTTTAAATTTCAGTATATTTTTCCAGTGTTACTAGCTATCATGTACAAGTCTGCCTTAAACCTGTGACCTTAGGGTTGGAAAGCAGCCACCATCTATGAGGAGCTATTCCACCTTTTGAGAGTCTTCTATAGCCAGCCCATGTTGTATTTCTGGTAATCTAAGTTCTTGTTTCCTGCCTGGCCCAGCAGGATCCAGTTCAGGGCAGGCTTGAACATTTCTGCCCCACCTCTTGGCTTGTTTCCTAAGAATATTATAATGCCTTTGCATTACTCCATGGTTTGACCACACCTCAAATATTGTGTGCAATTCTGGTCACCATAGCTCAAAAAAGATATAGTGGAATGAGAAAAAGATGAATAGAAGGGTGACCAATATGATAAAGGGGATGGGATGACTCCCCTTTGAGGAAAAGCTAGAGGCTAGGGCATTTCTGTGTGGGAAAAAAAGATGGCTGAGGTTGAGCTATAATAGAGATCTATAAAATCATGAATAGAATGAAATGGGTAGACATAAAATCACTGGATGAGTAGGGAAGAGATGCAGACTAACCAAACACAGAGTCTCCAGAGATTGATTGTAGCACATTTATTAAAACGTCAGATACTGCAGTAGACATGAATCACTTATTTACTCTTTCCAAAAGTACAAAGGCTAGAAGGCACACAATGAAGTTACAAAGTAGTACATTTAGAACAAATTGGAGAACATATTTCTACACTCAGCCTATAATTAAGCTCTGTAATTCATTGCCAGAGAATGTGGTAAAAACAATTAGCATAGTAAGATTTAAAAAAAGGATGGACAAGTTACTCAAAGTACATAAATTATTATTATGGAATTTTAGGAACTTGTCTAAACCTTTTTTTAAACCCTGCTATGCTAACTATTTTAGCACATTTTCTGGCAACTAATTCCAGAGCTTAATTACAAGTGAACTCCCCTGTTTATTCCTGGGATAAGCAGCAAGAAATCTATTTTATCCTTTTGGAATTACCAGATGCTTGTGACCTGGATTGGCCACTGTTAGAAACAGGATATTGGGCTTGATGGACCTTCAGTCTGTCCCAGTATGGTGATACTTGTGCACCTATGTAGTTATGCTTTAGTATTGATATGGACCAGTTGTGTCCTAAAGAAATATAAAAGAAATTAAACAAAACAAACATTTCTAAAAACAAAATGAAAGAAATTGAAAAAGCCTTCAAACAACACAGGAAGCGAAACATTTTTTTTGCCTATAAATCCGGGCTTCAGGAGCTCTATATTTGCAATTATTCTATTTTATTGTTTGCTTAATGGATATGAAGTGCTTTTTCTTTCTTTTTATTCTGATAACATTTAATAAACTTCTTTAAAAAAAGAAAAGTTTTTAATGTGTTCAACTAGGTAATATTATAGATTATGCTAAAGAGTCTTTTTCCATGTTATTAAGTAGTAACTTAAAGTCATGGATGATCTGTAATAGATAAAGCAGTTCCACCATTGCTCCCATTCCAATTCTTTAGCAGGAACAATCTTATTCCTGATTGCTGTTTGGATTGATAAAATGACATAGATAAAATGACATGGAGTGGCATTTTCAAAAGGGACGTCCAAGATATGATAAGGACGTCCTCGCAAAACATCCCCATCCAGGGGCGGGAAACCCGTATTTTCAAAACAAGATGGACGTCCATCTTTCGTTTTGATAATACGGTCAGGGACGCCCAAATCCTGAAATTTGGTCGTCCTTAGAGATGGTCGTCCCTACACTTGGTCATTTCTGATTTTCTGCGATAATGGAAACCAAGGAGATCCATCTCAGAAACCACCAAATGCAAGCCATTTGGTCATGGGAGGAGCCAGCATTTGTACTGCATTGGTCCCCCTGACATGCCAGGACACCAAGCGGGCACCCTAGGGGGCACTGCAGTGGACTTCAGAAATTGCTCCCAGTACATAGCTCCCTTACCTTGTGTGCTGAGCCCCCTCAAAATCCCCCCCAACACCCACTACCCACAATTGTACACCACTACTGTAGCCCTTACGGGTGAAGGGGGGTACCTAGATATGGGTACAGTGGGTTTGTGGTGGGTTTTGGAGGGCTCGCTGTTTCCTCCACAAACATAACAGGTAGGGGGGGTGGGCCTGGGTCCGCCTGCCTGAAGTGCACAGCACCCACTAAAACTGTTCCAGGGACCTGCATACTGCTGTGATGGAGCTGAGTATGACATCTGGCAATCAATATTTTTAAAGATGTTTTTTGAGGGTAGGAGGGGGTTAGTGACCACTTGGAGGCTTATTTTCAAAGCACTTAGCCTCCCAAAGTTCCATAGAAACCTATGGAACTTAGCCTCCCAAAGTGCTTTGAAAATATGCCTCCGAGTAAGGGGAGGTCATCCCTGATTCTCTCTGGTGGTCATCTGGTCAGTTCGGACAACTTTTTGTGCCTTGGTCGTAAGAAAAACACGACTAGGTAAAGTCGTCCAAGTGTTCGTCAGGGACGTCCTTGTTTCTTTCGATTATGGGTTGAGGATGTCCTAGTGTTAGGCACGCCCAAGTCCTGCCTTCACTACTCCTCCGATATGCCCCCTTGAACTTTGGCTGTCCCTGCGACGGAAAGCAGTTGAGCACGTCCAAAATCGGCTTTCGATTATACCGATTTGGACCACCCTGTGAGAAGGACGTCCATCTTCTGATTTATGTCGAAAGATGGGCATCCTTCTCTTTCGAAAATGAGCCCAATAGTTATCTGCTATGGGTGAGAGCCCATAAATACATAAACTGAATCATCAAACGGGTATCTTGCCAGTTGACACTATAGCGATTGCACCATACTTATGATCCTGCTTCTAACAGATATAGGAAACATAGCTGAGCAATTAAGTGGGCACTCCTAATTTACCTGTATAGGGATTAATTCACAGGTCAGAAAATCCAGCTCACTTGTGTATGAAATGAAAAAAGAGAAAGAAAACGGCTTCATATCTTTAGGTATCCATGAGTTGTTCATTCTAGGCAGATCTCTCCCAGTTCGTCAAAGGCGTGAGTTTTGTTATTCAGAGTAACTCTCATTTTGACTGGATGGAAAAGGCTAAATCTTGTTCCCACACGTTTTAACTACTCCCACAGGCCAATGAATGCTTTCTTTCTATGTACTGTGTTATGATGCAGATCAGGTAGAACTGAAATTTTCTTGGGCTCATACTGCAGAGGGGCTTTCAGGCTGGCTTGCTGTAGGATTGGATTCGCTTGCAGGTATCTTAAAATAAGCAAAACACTAACAGTCTAGGTAGGCCCTGCCTGAGTAATTTTCTACTTGGCTACCCTGTGGGCCCCCTCCACCTCAAAACCTGCTGTCAATTGAATGCTCAGAAACTTAGGTAGGAATGAGTCAATAAAGTCAACTGGGTCAGAGCCCAAGGATTCAAAAATTGCTCCTCCTGCTTCTGTTATTTAATTCTTCAAGTTGTTCCCCCAGCAGCAGCATGGGTTTTACCTCCATTTGCTATTGAAATAGATGGTTTTCAAGATCCAGGCATGCTGTAGTAACTCCAATAAACTGTTTTGAAATGATCCTATTTACTCTCTGAGGGAAAGTATTTCTATGTTGCTGCATCTGATTATTGATTCACATTCACGATTTATTTCAGGGCACAGAGCCCCTGCAGAAGAATGGCATTAGTGGCTCCTCTTCCCTAACTACAGATACCATCTTGACTGGAGAGAAAAACTCTTGTTTTAATCCTTTAGCTCCAATAGGAATGTGAAATGATTGTTTATTCTTGTGCAGTTTACGAACTGACAGGGTTCAGTAGTGATCGCTGAGCTGCAAGAATTTTGCCAGCAATAACATGGCAGGGTTAGACTTATAATTCCTTCTTGAGGAGCTCCTTGTTCAGGCAGCCATCTTGCAGTGTACATACCAGCGCCCCCCTTCCCCTTGATGTGGTTTTAAATGCCAGAGAGGTAAGCACACAAGGAGGGGCATAATCGAACGCGAACGCCCATCTCCATGGGCGTCTATCTCCGTGGACGGGTCCGCGAAGGGGCGGGCCAGACCGTATTTTCGAAAAAGATGGGCGTTTGTGCCGGCCAAATACATCGCATTTGGGTGGACTTGGGTTGGGCGGTATTGGTTTTCAGCGATAATGGAAACCGAAGGCGCTCAGCTCAAAAATGAACAAATCCAAGGCACTTGGTCATTGGAGGGGCCAGGATTAGTAGTGCACTGGTCCCCCTCACATGCCAGGACACCAACCGGGCACCCTAGGGGGCACTTATAACAATTAAAAAACAATTAAAATACCTCCCAAGTCCATAGCTCCCTTACCTTGGGTGCTGAGCCCCCCAAATCCCCCCAAAACCCACTGCCCACAACTCTACACCATTACCATAGCACTTATGGCTGAAGGGGGGCACCTAGATGTGGGTACAGTGGGTTTTGAGGGCGGTTTGGAGCGCTCCCATTTACCAGCACAAGTGTAACAGGTAGGGGGGATGGGCCTGGGTCCACCTGCCTGAAGTCCACTGCACCCACTAACAACTGCTCCAGAGACCTGCATACTGCTGTGATGGAGCTGGGTATGATATTTGAGGCTGGCATACAGGCTGGCAAAAAAAGTTTTTAAAGTTCTTTTTTTTTGGTGGAATGGGGTTAGTGACCACTGGGGGAGTCAGGGGAGGTCATCCCCGATTCCCTCCGGTGGTCATCTGGGCAGTTGGGGCACTTTTTGGGGACTTGTTCGTGAAAAAAAGGGTCCAGAAAAAGTGACCCAAATTCTCGCTTCTGGTGCCCTTCTTTTTTCGATTATTGGTCGCGTGCGCCCATCTCTCCTTGGCCGATAAACACGCCCCAGTCCCTCCTTCACCACGCCTCCGACACGCCCCCGTCAACTTTGTCCATTCCCGCGACAGACTGCAATTTGAGAAGCCCAAAATCGGCTTTCGATTATACCGATTTGGGCGCCCATGAGAGAAAGGTCGAAATATGGGCGTCTTTCTCTTTCAAAAATAAGCCTGTTGCTCTCTCAATCACTCCTTCAAACCCTAGGTCCAAATGAGCACATGCATGAGAGCAGGTGTAAATGATGAGCAGCATGAATGATATACAAAGTTTTGAAGCTTGAAAGGGTAATACCTTTATTTTTGAAACAACATTGGTAGCCTGTGGAATCTCATTTAATTTTTAAGTTATACTCTCTAATTTTTTGCATTATTCAAGGATCAGCCCCTAGCTATGTGTTGCAGTTTATTAATCTATCTGCTAGAAACTCTGATCTAGCTGCTAGGGATTTCCTAGTTTTAGATTATCCAAATCCAAGAAAAATTGTTTATAACATAAATTTTTTCAGCACTGAAATGAACTTCCCCACTTGATGATGTCTAACTAGTTATATCTGATTTGTTGTTTTAAGGTATTTTAGAATTTTGTTGTTATAGACAACATTTAACAACTAGCTATAGTATTGGGTTCGTAGGGTTAGGTCGTGGTGTTGGGATAAGCTTCCTTGAATAGATGGGTTTTCAGCGATTTTCTGAAGGGTAGGTAGTCTTTAATAGAACGAATGGATCTGGGTAGGGCATTCTAGAGTTGACTGCCTTTGAAGGAGAAGTTGGAACTATACAAGGATTTATACTTGAGACCTTTGCAGTTAGGGTAGTGGAGGTTGAGGTAATTTCGAGAGGATTTCGACGTGTTTCTGGTGGGTAGGTCAGTCAAGTCAGTCATGTAGTTCGGAGATTCTCCATGGATGATCTTATGAATCAGTGTGTGGACCTTGAAGTTTATTCATTCTCTAATAGGGAGCCAATGAAGCTTTTCACGAAGGGGTGATGCACTTTCAAATCGTGATTTGCCAAAATGAGTCTGGCTGCCGTGTTTGGGCAGTCTGAAGATTTTTCAGGATTTGGGCCTTACAGCCTATGAAAATGCTGTTACAGTAGTCCATATGGGTAAGTACGGTGGATTGTACAAAGTTGCGGAATGTTTTCAAGGGGAGATACGATTTGACACGTTTCAGTATCGACATCATGTTGAACATTTTCTTCGTAGTGGATTTTGCGTGAGTTTCAAGTGATAGATGTTTGTCTAGTGTCACTCCAAGAATTTTCAGGTTGTTGGATGTGGGGATAGTGACGTCAGGGGTACTAAGAGTAGTAGGGAGGAGTGAAGAGTTTTGGGATGAGAGGATTAGGCATTGTGTTTTCTCTTTGTTCAGTTTCATCATATAGGCATTGGCCAAGAGGTTATGATGTTCATGCCAGTAGTTATTTTGTCAGAGATTCTGATAGATTGGATTGAAGGGGATGAATATGGTGACATTGTTAGCGTAGATGAAAGGGTTGAGACCGTGTCTGGATAGGGATTTAGCCAGGGGGATCATCATAAGATTGAAGAGGATCGGAGATAGAGGAGATCCTTGGGGTACACCACAAACTGATGACAAAGGAGATGAGATTGTTGAAGTTGATTTAACTTGGTAGGATCTTGTTGTGATAAAGCCTCTTATCCATTTGATGATGTTTCCACCGATACCTAGTTTATCCAGAAGTTGTGTTAGAATGTGATGATTTACCATGTCAAATGCACTGGATAGGTTGAATATATATATATACTAGTAAAAAAGGCTCGTTTCTGACACATATGAAACGGGCGCTAGCAAGGTTTTCCTCATAATGTGTATGTTTTGGAGAGTGTATGTGAGAGTGACTGTGTGTGATAGAGAGAGTGAAAGTGTGAGTGTGTGTGTGTGTGTGAGAGAGAGAGAGTGAGTCTGGGTGTGAGCGTGTCTGTGAGAGAGTGTGTGTGTGAGAATGAGAGTGTGTGCAATTGCGTATGGGAGACACAGTGTGATAGAGCGAGAGAGAGTGTGTTTCACACAGATACAGTGTGTGCGTGAATGAGAGTGTGTGTGAGGCACAGATTGTCTGTGAGACTGAGTGTATGAGACCAAGCGAGTATGTAAGTGACTGTGTGACACATAGAGAGTGAATGTGATACAATGTGAGACATAGAGTGTATGAGAGTGAGAGACAGAAACACATTGTCTGTGAGAGAGAGTGTGTGTGTGACAGAGATACCTCCCTCCCTCCCTCTCTCTCTATGGTGTCAGGCCCCCCTCTTTCTCTGGTGTCTGAGATTGCTGCCACTGCACCTAAGCAATTGGTGTGCTGGAGGAGAGGAAGAGAGAGAGAGAGTGTGTGTGTGGGGTGGGGGGGGGATGTGTTGGAGGGGTTCAGCTTGGAAGAAGAGGGGTGTGGGGGATTCTGGATGCGCTGCCAGATGAAAGTAAGAGAGTGAGTATGTGTGTGTGTGTGTGTGGGGGGGGGGGGGGGGTTCAGGAAGCAATGGCAGATGACAGAGTGAGGGAGTGTGTGTGTGTGTGGGGGGGGGGGGCAGGGGGTACAGGAAGCGCTGCCAGATGAGAGAGTAAGTGTGTGTGTATGGGGTTTCATGAAGCGCTCCCATCCTTGAACCCCCTCCCCACCTCAGTCCCCTTCTCTCATTCAAGAACCCCCTCCCCAGTCTCTCCCATCCAAAAACCCCAGTCCTCTCCCCACCCGTCCCCTTCTCCAATCCGAGAACCCCCTCCCCAGTCTCTCCCATCCAAAAACCCCAGTGCCCTTCCCACCCGTCCCCTTCAAGCATCCAAGAACCCCCTCCCCCATCCTTGAACCCCCTCCCCACCTCAGTCTCCTTCTCCCATTCAAGAACCCCCTCCCCAGTCTCTCCCATCCAAAAACCCCAGTCCCCTCCCCACTCGTCCTCTTCAAGTATCCAAGAACCCCCTTCCCACCTCAGTCCCCTTCTCCCATTCAAGAATCCCAGTCCTCTCCCCATCCGTCCCCTTCTCCCATCCGAGAACCCCCTCCCCAGTCTCTCCCATCCAAAAACCCCAGTCCCCTCCCCACTCGTCCTCTTCAAGTATCCAAGAACCCCCTCCCCACCTCAGTCCCCTTCTCCCATTCAAGAATCCCAGTCCTCTCCCCATCCGTCCCCTTCTCCCATCCGAGAACCCCCTCCCCAGTCTCTCCCATCCAAGAACCCCAGTCCCCTCCCCACCCGTCCCCTTCAACTATCCAAGAACCCCCTCCCCACCCCCTTCTGCTTCTCCCATCCATGAACCCCTCCCACCTCAGTCTCCTTCCCATTTGAGAACCCCCTCCCCCCCACCTGAGAGCCCCACACCCTTCTCCCATCTGAGTCCCTCCCCACCTACCAGCTCCATTCTCCTGCCGCCCAGGCCCACCACCCTCACTGCCTTAAAAAAAAACCCAATTTGAAGCGCTGGAGTAACAGGCAGCAGCGCCTCGCGTCTGCCCTTCTACTAAAAATCTCTTCGACGACGTCATTGGGCCTTCCCACATTGAGTCCCACCCGCCCTCGCGGTAATTGGAAGTTACCTGAGAGGAAGGCGGGACTCAATGTGGGAAGGGCCAATGACGTCGTCGAAGAGATTTTTAGTAGAAGGGCAGACACGAGGCGCTGCTGCCTGTTACTCCAGCGCTTCAAATTGGGTTTTAAAGGCAGGACAGCGCCGGGAGCGGACTCGCAGCACCCCCCACCCGCTGACATCTGGGGCGGAGCGCCCCACCACGTCGCCGTCACGCGTTGCTGAACTTGGGAGGGAGGGAGAGTGGTGCTCGGGCGGTCTGGGCGGGGCTACCTGAGGCGCGCGGCGCGGTTGGTAGCCAGCGTTTCCTTGGCAGGGGGAGGAGTAGGGAAACACGCGGAGTGTGTTTCCCTACTCCTCCCCCTTCCTTGATGCGGTCCCTGCTTTCATTTTTCTGTTGGTTTTCCGCCCTCGACATCATGACGTTTGACGCGAGGGCGGGGCAGCAGGTCGTTCAGTGGCTTCACCACCACGAACTTACGAACCGTTCTGGGAGTCTGAGTGACTTCAGAACGTTGTCCTCAGAACGTTGAGGGTGCCTTTTATTATATTAGATATATATATATATAGATAGATAGATAGATATATATATATATATTTTTTTTTTTTTTTTTTTTTTTACTTACAAACATACATATAAAAATAACTCTACATGTTTCTAAAAAAGTCTAGAAATCAAAATAAAAATATCTATTGTATATGTAACTAAACATAAGAATATACCTAAGACCTTGAATGGAGTATAAGAACATAAAAATATTTGCATAAATATATTTGTAAAGTCATATTGAGGTGAGTGTGGGATATAAATGTTCTAATGTAATGTAGCATATACATTTCCTTTTGGAAAATAGGAAATGCATGGATACTTTTCAGGACTGTTTAAACGATTCTCAGAACATACTCTTTTCAAAATTGTGTATGTTGTGGGTGGCAATACTCATTTAAGTAGCAGCTTTTCTAAAATTGATGCTTGGATGTGTGTGGCCATTTACATGTGTAAATACATGTCAGTGGCACCTACCACTTCTAAAAGGAACTCCAACATGTATTTAGTTTGCAAAATGTGATTCTCTCTTGTGTTGAGGTCTAGAGCTAGTGAATCTTGATGTATCAGCCAACTTTACAATGTGCTTTGACGCCAAAATCCAAAATATTTTATGAATGTGAAAAAAAATATTTAATTATTCACATCTGTCATCAATAAATTATGAATGCACGAGCTGATTTTGCATATATTTTCTTTGAAATTAGGTTGTGATTGAGGTGTTTAGTCAATTATCCAAAAGTACTAGACTGTGAAACACAAGTAAAATTGCACAAAGTTCTACTGCTTGCACCATGGAATTAACTGTTTGAATGTTACACACGTAACTTCTGCCAGTCTGGGCTATTATGTGCTGCCTTGCAAAAGTGGGGGCACACCAGGGAGGTAACACTGACATGTAGGGTTATTATTAATGAATATAGTACTTATTTGCAGGTTGGGCTGACTATAACTGAGGGGGGGGGGGGGGGGGGGCGGGCCTTAGCACATTTATCCACACTCTCCACTCTTTACCAGGCCACAATAGGCAGAGAACAAAAATAGCATCAGACACAGTCACTTAATTCTCCCAGGACATCTCCAATCTCCACGTTCACTCTTTGCTTTTGTATATATCTCAGAGATGGCTTGAACTCAGATAAGGTCACAGAGGCAGTTTCCTCTTACTGACTTGCCCTCCTTGAAGGTCCAAGGGATATCCTATACTCCAAAGCTGCTTAACTCTTTCTTTCTCCACAAAAGCAGTATTATGCTGGTGCAAGTAACCCCTGTCACCTCTTACTACTTCTCTACTCCTTCTGATAAAGTGGCTGGGCCAGCCAAAGACCTTGATCTCCCTACAGAGTGATGCGGTGGCCAGGGAATCAAAAACCATTAACAAGAAATTCAAACTGGACTTGGATTTTATTTATTTATTTTATTGCTTTTGTATCCCACATTTTCCCACCTATTTGCGGGCTCAGTGTGGCTTACAATACATTGTAACGATGGTAGTACAATAAGTTATTACATGATAATGGTTACATTATGAGGAGTTGAGTTAAAACAATGTCCAGGTATCGATAAGGGGGAAAGAACAATAGTGATGAGAAAAAAGGTTGGGTGTATAAGAATTATGGGATAGGTGTGCTAGGAGAATGTGTTGATGCGTTGCCAACAGTGTGTGTGGACTTCATGTACTTTGATCCTTTTGATAGATCTTTTCAAAGAGATGAGTCTTTAGTAGTTTGCGGAAGTTGGTTAGTTCATAGGTCGTTCTTAGGTTTTGTGGTAGTTTGTTCCAGATTTGCGTGCTCATATAGGAAAAGGTTGATGCGTGCATCACTTTGTATTTTATGCCTTTGCAAATTGGGAAGTGGAGGTTAAGGAAAGTTCTGGACGATCTTTTGGCATTTCTGGGTGGTAGGTCTATTAAGTCGGACATGTAGGCTGGGGCTTCACCATTAATGATTTTGTGGACTAGTGTGCATATTTTGAAAGTGATGCGTTCCTTGAGTGGGAGCCAGTGTAGCTTCTCTCGTAGTGGTTTCGCACTTTCGTATTTTGGTTTCCCGAAGATGAGTCTGGCTGCAGTGTTCTGGGCTGTTTGAAGTTTCCTCAGTATTTGCTCTTTGCAGCCTGCGTATAGTGAGTTGCAATAGTTAAGATGGCTGAGTACGAGTGATTACACTAGGTTGCGGAAGATGGATCTTGGGAAGAAAGGTCTTATTCTCTTCAGTTTCCACATGGAGTAGAACATCTTTTTGGTTGTGTTGTTTGCGTGGGTTTCAAGTGTTAGATGGCGGTCAATAGTGACTCCAAGGATTTTTAGGGTTTCTGAGATTGGAAGGTTTAGGTTTGGTGTGTTTATTGCGGTGAATTCATTAGTGTTGTATTGGGAGGTAAGTATCAGGCATTGGGTTTTTTCTGCGTTCAATTTCAATCGAAATGCATTGGCCCAGGTGTTCATGATTTGTAAACTTTGATTGATTTCGTTGAGGATTTCTTTAGTGTCCTGTTTGAAAGGGATATATATTGTTACGTCGTCAGCATATATGTACGGGTTGAGGTTGTGGTTTGATAGAAGTTTTGCCAAGGGTGTCATCATCAGATTCAAAATAGTTGGTGAAAGGGGTGATCCTTGAGGTACTCCACATTCTGGTGTCCATGCTGCAGATGTGGTTGAGTTTGATGTGACCTGGTATGAGCGCAAGGTTAGGAACCCTCTAGACCAGTTTAGGACATTGCCTCCGATGCCAAAGTATTCAAGTATATGTAGTAGGATTTCGTGGTCAACCATATCAAAGGCACTTGACATGTCAAATTGTAGTAGGAGTATGTTGTTGCCGGTTGCGATGATTTGTTTGAATTTGGTCATTAGGGTAATTAAAACTGTTTCTGTGCTGTGGTTCGATCGGAATCCTGATTGGGCGTCATGCAATATCGAGAACTTGTTTAGATAGTTTGTGAGTTGTTTAGTTACGATCCCTTCGGTGATTTTGGTTATTAGTGGTATGGATGCTATTGGTCTATAATTAGTTATTTCGCTTGCACTTTTTTTTGTGTCTTTGGGTATTGGAGTAAGTAAAATTTTTCCTTTTTCTTTTGGGGAAAAGTCCGTTTTGTAGCATGGAGTTTATATGGTTCGTTAGGTCTATTATGAACTGTTGAGGAGCTGATTTCATGAGGTTGTTTGGGCATACATCTAGTTTGCAGTAGGATTTGGCAAATCTTTTGAGTGTTTCAAAGATGAGGTCTTCTGATATTAATTCAAATTCGGTCCAAGTTCTGTCTGCTGGGTATATTCCTTCTTCTGGGTCTAGACAGTCTAGGAGTGTGGTGTACTCATTGGGGCTGGTGGGTATTTTCAGTCGTAGTTGTATAATTTTCTCTTCGAAGTATTTCGCAAGGTTGTCTACACTTGGTACGTCTTTGTTGTTGTTTGTAACTGGCGTGGTGTCTAGCAATTTATTCACGAGGTTGAAGAGTTTATGTGTGTCTTTGTAGTTTGGTCCAATCATTGTTTTGTAATGTAGTCGTTTAGTCTGTTTTATGGTGTATTTGTATTTCCTCCGAAGTAGTTTCCAGGCAATTAGTGTTTGTTCATCTTTCTTCTTGTACCAAGCGCGTTCTAGTTTCCTGACTTGTGTTTTAAGGTCTTTCAGTTCTTCGGTAAACCAAGAATTTGTTTTTTTTCCTGTGTGTTATTCTGGTTTGGATTGGGGCGATTTTGTCTAATGTTGTTTTACATATATCGTCCCATGTTTGGAGGAATTGGATGGTGTCTGTATCCGTTGACCATTCGTTTTGGTAGATCTGTTGCCAGAATGTTGTGGGATCTATTTTTCCTCTCGTGGTGTATGTTGTTCGTTCAGGTTTGCTGATTGCATTTCTATTTGTTGTTTGCCAGTGAAGGGAGACATTTGCTTTATGGTGATCTGACCAAAGTGTTGGTGCCCATCTTGTGTCTGTAAGTAGGATTGTTGAGTCTAGATCAAATTTGTGTGTGATGATATCTAGTGTGTGTCCTTTTTTGTGTGTTGGTTGAGTGTTAGGTGCGTGTAGATCCCAAAGTTTTAGAAATTCTTTACATTCTCGTGTGCCTGTTAAGGTGTCGTCTTCAAGGTGTAAGTTGATATCTCCTATTATGAGGATGTTTGAGGCAAGGACACATGTATTTGAGATGAAGTCCATGAGTTGTGTTTGGGCATCTTGCCATTTACCTGGTGGTCTATAGAATAGGATTGCGTTGATGTGTCCTTGTAGGTTTGGGTGACTGATTCTGGTCGAGGCAATTTCAAGTTGAGGTGAGGTGGATTCACCGGTGGTTGTGATGGTAAACTCGGATTTGTAAATAATGCCTATTCCGCCGCCTCGTTTTCCATTTCTTGTCCAGTGGGTTATTTTGTATTCTGGTGGGCATGTTTCTAAGATGGCTGGGTCTGTAGGGCTGTGGAACCAGGTTTCTGTAATGAATAGGAGGTCTAGATTGTCTGTGGTGATCCAGTCTAGTATATCTACTGAGTTGCTTACTGCTGATCTTGCATTGATGTATCCCAGTTGGATTGTGCGGTATGGTTCCGTTGGGGGGTTCGATGTGCTTATTTTTATTAGATGTCTGTTTCCTCGTTGGTTGAATTTTTTGTTATTGTTTTTTTGTTTCTCTGTTAGTTTGCGGTTTTCGTATGTGGAGTGTTTTCCTTTTGGTTGGTTGTTGAGTCTTTGGTCTGGTGGGCTGTTGATAGGTTGTACACAGAGTTGGTGTGTTGTGGTTGGGTCGTTATGTATGTTCTTTGGGGTGGACATTTTGTGTATGTTAGTGATGTATGATTTGTGAGTTATGGGTTTGTTGTTGTCTGGGTCGTGGGTTGTGTTTCCGTGTGTGAGTAAGGTGAGACCGTAGATGGTTAGGATTGTTATGCAGGTAATCATGTCAGTGTTTAAGGTGCTATTACGATTGGTTTGCTAGTTTACAGTTAAGCGAATCAGGGTCTGCAGTTTCATCTAGGCTTAGCATCAATTCGTGCTAATTATGCTTGGCAGTTAATCATATCAAAGCAGAGCTTGCGTTTACAATTCAGCGTAATAATAAGCGTTACATGAATGTAAGCCTGTATTTAAAATTAAGCATATTAGAACAATCAAAGTGGGATAGAGCCTGCGTTTACAGTTCAGCATAATAATAAGCGTTACATGGGAGTAAGCCTGCATTTAAAATTAAAGCATATTAGAACAAGCAAAGTGGGATAATTGCATTTAAATTTGGGCTACTAGTGGTGCAGGCAACAGTTTATGAGGAATTCAATGCATTTACATTCAAACAGTGTAGAGTACAGTTCTATTAGGCGAGTCAGTTTATTTGCTTTCTGTTTAAAGCAAAGGAAAGCAGAGTGAAGGACTTTTAGCTGCGAGCTGTGCATGCAGTTAAGATAATCTAGCGGTGCATGCAATTGGGAGCAAAGAAAGCAAGCAGAGCATTTGGTGAGTCCGGTGTACCTGGTCATGGTCCGACCCATGTGTTCGTCAGCCACATGGTGGGTCAATACTTGTGATTTACCTCGGTTCTCCGGCAGTCTCGGGTGGTCCCTACCAGTCGGGGTGCAGTCTTGTGATGATCAGTGGGCAGGCCTGCACATCAGTTATGAAGTTTGTAGTTAGTTTTCCACTAACCTCGTTGGTTGTCCATGCGCAGGGCTTTGGGCTGGGAGTCGATTCTCGCTGTCCGTTGAATTCAGCGATGTGGATCAATCTCGGTCCTCAGTCTGGGGAGTCTCGGTTCGATCCACTCGGTGGGGGTCAGATTCTCGGGCTTTTTCGGAGGGTTCATTTTCGGGTCGCTCTCGTCGGGATGTGCGCCGGGGCCCTCTGGTATATTTGCTAAGCTCAGTTCGACCCGGGTTCAGAGGAGTAGACCTCGCGGTAGATTTCGCGGCAGTCCCCCACGGGGCCATCAGTCAGTTCGGCACAACTGGGTTATGATCGGGTCGGGGATGCGTGTTGGGTCTTTGTCCGCGCTGGAACTCTGGTAGTTCTACTTGCACCGCCGGTGTTCCACCGGTTGGTTGGACCGCCGGTGTCCCACCGGTTAGTTTCGGCTGTGGTTTCAGCTCCTGGTTCAGCTTGACTGGGGTTAATCGGATTGAATCAGGCAGGCTCATCTGTTGCTGTGTGGTCCCTCTCCGTCTGTCGAGCGACCGCGTGCTGGGCCCTCTACTGCTTTGCGACCTGATCAGGTGGGCCGTTCTCGCTACCAATGTGGTTCCTTGGGGCTGCGGGCTGTAATTCTAGCCTTTCGCTACTAGTTCTGCGCTGTGAGTTGCTTAGGGTGGTCCCCAGGACACAGTTCGCGGTACTGGCCCGTTTCTCGGTGGTCTGTTTCCGAGTCCCCAGCAGTCCGCAGGTCCACGTGGGTTGTAGACTCGCTTTCCGATAACTCCCTTTTGAGTTTGGATTTCTGGGGATTCTTCGGCTTAGCCTCAGTCCAGTCCGGTCCAGTCTGTCTCCGGTCTGTTCCAGACCTTCTTGTTCCGTTTAAGGATGATCCAGGATAATCTAGGTAGGTCTGTTTGTTTGGGACCTCAGGAGCTCGTTAACAGAGCTCCTTACCTGTCAGCCATTTGCCAGTCCCAGTTCAGTTTCCCTCCAAAAGGAGTTTCTGCCCACCATTACTCGGTGATTAGGAGATCTTTCTCCTTAATCTGGAAAATGCAGAGTTATACACAGGTCACATTACAATACTATAGCAGAGCCATTAGAGATCCTGTCCATCCATCCAAAGCAGAATCTTAGGAGTCTTTTCATACAGGATAAAAAAAGTTTAAGTCTAGGCTTCTGTGTTCCAGAAAGTGGAAAGAGGAAGTTTCTACTAAAAGAAAAAGGAATATCTATCTATCTATCTATCTATCTATCTATCTATCTATCTATCTATCTATCTATCTATCTATCTATCTATCTATCTATCTATCTATCTATCTATCTATAAACTTTTTATTTGTAAGGAGAATGGAATTCATTTCCAATTTGATTTGAATAAAATTATGCACTTTGACATGCTGATGTGTATTTTATCAGTAGGCATGTACAGGGGCTGATTTTACACTGAATGTGAGTGAAGTACACATTACAACAGAGATTTGATATACTACCCTAGGCTTAAAGACCAAAGAACAGTTTTCAACTAAATGAAAGAAAAGCCAGAAAAATTGCAATGCAGTCATTACCTCAGACTAACCCCACTCCACCTCACATTGCCAAGGTCCACTGTACAGGAAACAACCTAGGATCCCCCCCACCTATCCCTCCCCCCCAAAAAAATATTGGGTAAAATATTACATCTTAAGGGGCTTTTTAAAAATGGTCCCTGGAAGTCTCACTCTTAATTTATAAAAGTAGCTTACTCCACAAGAATAGTGCAAGCTATGAAATGCAGATGAGTAGAGGTTACGTGGATCTGCTTTAGAGAAGGCAAAATGAGTTGATAGTTATTGAGAGCAGGAAGAATAAAATGAATGGTATGGGATGAGAAAGTCCAAGAAATATCCTGGAAAACCTGATCAAAAGGTTTTGTGCACTCATGGTAAAATATTATATTGAATTCTATAGCAAACTGGTAACCTGTACGGAGAAAGAATGGGGGGAGGGGAATCACATTATCATACTTGAATGCTCTACAAATAGCTTGGTGGCAGTGTTTTGAAGACACTAGATCCAAAGAATTACAATAATCAAAATACTGTACAAAGAATTACAATAATCAAGGTGGTTCAAAATAAAGCAAAAATCAGGGCCCTGAGATCCTCATTATCCAGATTTGATATAGTGCCCAAAGAAAAAGACCTAACTACTGATGATCTCTGCTAGTGAAAAGTTAAGAAAGAATCCAGAGAAACATCTAGTTCACAGGTACCCTCTTGAACCAGTACGACAGAACCCTTAACGGTACAAGGAGATTTTCTGTACATTCACATTGTTTAGTTTAATTTAGTTTATTTGGTATTTGATAAACCACCTTTCAAGGAAAAATCAAAGTGGTGTACAATAAAACTAAAGAATAATTTTACAGTAAAGAACAGAAGAATAATATAGAAGAAAGAAAAAAGAAACCCAAAAGAGTTCCAGGGTGGAACCCTGCCTCCAGGAGCCTCATGTACCAGAGGAGAGGAAGACCATAGTGAACAAATTGAGTTTTCAGGGCAGCCCTAAAACGTAAATAGAACTGTTCATAGTGGAGAGCAATGGGGAGGGCATTCCAAAGGGAAGGATCCACAAAGAAAAAAGGCAGAGTGATGGGTTGCTTCAAGACAGGAATAGTGTACGGGGGGAGGGAGGGGATTGAAAGGCAGTAGGAAAGGGCCAAATGAAAGGCTCGGGAAGCTGTGTAGGGACAGATGAGTGCAGAGAGGTAAGCGGGGTTCCCAGCATAAAGGACTTCATGTGCTAGGGTGAGAATCCTCCAGTGTCTATGAAAGGAGACAGGAAATCAGTGATGTAGATCCAGGAGAGGGGAAACATGATTATAGCGGTATGCATGAGTGAATAGCCAGATGGAAGTATTCTGGACAGCCTGGAGCTGTTTTGGAAGGATTGAGCTTCAAACCGTATTAACAGAGCCAGTCAGCAATGGCATCCAACTCTTGATTGAGAAGTCAGTTACAGGCACCATGATGTCCTGGCACTCTTTTCAGAACCAGGACTACTGCTACCTAATAAGATAGTTCATATTTAGCGAATGAGCATGGCAAGTATTGGTATATATACAAAAAGTAAAAAAAAAATGTATTATTAGCCGACACTAATAGCACGCATATGGTGAAAAATATAAAAAAAAAGAAGAGTAACTCGATGAAAGAAGTGCTATACCACCAGCAGTGAAACTGGATGCAAAAATGAGCGGGAAAGTCTGAAGGGTACTCTCACACAATATAATACAAAACACTAAATAAGAACTTCAAGCGTTGATGAAGTGTGGCATGGAATAATTATGAACTATCTTATTAGGTAGCAGTAGTCCTGGTTTTGTGGAGGCTATTGATTTATTTGTACCAGAGACAGAGGGATTTTTGTTTTTCGTTATCCAAAGCTGGCACTCTCTTCATGAGAAAGATTTGCATGCAGTGGAGGCAACGCATACAAATCTTTCTCATGAATATTCGTTGTGGATATCCTGAAAACCTGATTGGCTGGAGTACCTCCAGGGCCAGGTTTGGGAAACACTGACCAATAAACACAATCTATTTGTAATATTTTTTGCAACGTAATAGTTTCAACTGAGATATTTCTGGAATTGCCACTGAACACCATCTGTAACACTCAAGCCCTCTTACACGTTATATTTCTTCCATAGAAATGAGAAGAGAGTAAGGAAAAAGTCACCCACATGTTAAGTCTGCCAGTAACTGGACTGGTATGCGGTATACTAAAAGGAAATTAATTTTTAGCACTTAACATATTTAGGTTAAATACAAGCATTCAATAAATTAAGCCATTACATGTAAGTATTGCTTATTTTCCTGGAGATTTTGTGCTATATGAGTAAGTATTAAAGGGTCAATATTCAGATAACAGGTGCTGCTGACTGGATAAGTGCCAACCAGTTGGATATTCATTTCTTCATCCTTGAATCCTCTTCCCAACCCCTTTTTTCCAGAGACTTAATCTCCATGCCAATGTCCTGTCTGATTCCTTTGCTGCAAAGCTCCTTGCCCATAGCCTCCTTGTTTGACTTCCAGCTATTCTTTGCTTGCCCTACTCACCAGCATAGCTAATACCTTGAAATAATAATTTTTCCAATTGCTCTGTCCCTGGCTTCACTTCTTTTCTTCCCCTGACTATCCTCTGATAACATTTATTACTGCAACCCCACCATTCAGGGCTTTATAGATTGGAAGACTCTGGATGCTGTGTCTGTCACTGTGCTGTGGGGTGAGTAAGGAAATGGCTGTATACACTCTGAATATATCTGCTGTGTGGGTTTTCTAGATAACCAGATAGTGCTGTTGAATATATCATCTGACCTTCTCGGCACTAATATCAGAGGGCTTTGCCAGGTTAAATAGGACCACTTAATGTTAGAGCAGTTAGTACTAAAAAGATCCTATTGCATAATTGGATCTTAGATCATAGGCTTCATATTGTTTGTTTAACTGAAACGTGGATGGTTGAGGGTGATACTGTTTCTCCTCAACAAATATGTCCTTCTAGTTATGAATATTTTGGAAAGTTAAGAGGTTTTAAGGGGGAGGGGCAAGGATTGGCTTTTACTTGTAGATCTAGCTTTCAGTTTTCTCAGAGGACAGTTGAGGTGACCTATCCTATTGAATGTATGTCATTGATATTTGAGAAGTCCCTGCGACTGTCCTTTCTCTTAGTATATATTTCTCCACATTCAAGTAGAAATCATGTTTGCTCTTGGCTTGATTTGATTTTTCAACTTTCCGTGCAATATAAAAGGTTGATCATTTTAGGTGATTTTAATTTTCCAGGCGAGTATGTTGCTGACAGTTATGAGGGTCTGTTTTTTGAATCCATGAGAGGTTTAGGGTTTTTGCAATTAGTTTCAGTTCCAACACATTAACATGGTAATGTTCTTGATCTAATGTTTGTTTCACAGAAATCTCTCAACAGTGGGTTTCTCAAGATGTTTTTCCAATTAGTTGGTTGGATCATTACTTTGTTCATTGTGTTTTCACTAATGTAAGTCCAGTATACAAAGAATCAGGGTCAGTTAACGTAAAAAGGGTTAGTCTAAAGCAAACAATGACAGGTGAGAATGTTTTAGATGTTGTTTCCTCTTTGATTCCTTTATTTGAGGATTTTTCCCTGAATGAGGGAATTGACCAGTGGTATGAGATTCTAAAATAATGTGGAGGATACAGTGTGAGAAATTGAGGTGGCTCATTCTTCCATTTCTAAAAATAAATAGCACCATTCAGGTTTATTTCTTTTGCAATGTCAGTTGCGTCAATTGGAATGCCAATAACATAAGCATCCTTCAGAGGTGTTGCATCAGAAATGTAGAGCTCAAAGTAAGTTTTATTATCTAGAGGTTTTGAAGAGCAAAACATAATATATAAATAAAAAATTATCTGAAGTTGAGAATAGTCCTCACCATCTTTTAAAAATTGTTTCAAACATGACTTCTTTTCCTTCTTCTAATGTTGTGTCTGATAAATCCTTGACTGCTGCTGGTATCTCAGATTAATTTGATAGTAAGGTATTGAATCTGAATTTGTAATCTTTGAAATGAAATAATAATATTGAGTTCCATCTAGGTACTGTTGAATATGAATTGTCTAGCCAGCCCTCCTCTTTGTAGAAGTGGATAGGGTCTGGAATCATTTTCAACCAGTAACTCAAACTGAAGTGGTTAAGCTTTATGGATGTATAAATTCATCTGCTATTTTGTTAGACAAGATTCCTTTTTGCTACTTGTCTTTATGTAAAAAAGTTGTTGCTCCATTTCTGACTCATCTCATCAATTTGTCTTTGACTACTGGCACTATTCCAATCCAGTTGAAGGAAGCAGTAATCACTCCAATTCTTAAGAAAGGGAAGAACTTAAATTTATTTATTTATGACATTTATATCCCACATTATCCCAAACAAGTTTGAGTTCAATGCGGCTTACAATAAACAGTATAGGATACATAACAAAGAATAATGCATAAGAAAGTGCTTTGTTGTAAGAATCCAAGTTTACAATACAGTATTATAAACATACTGGGATAGCTATGGATGTTTAACATGTAGAAAATTGATTATGAATGAGAAATTGTACATGAAGCAAAGAGAAAGTTAATGGTAAATGGAGTAATAACCAATTGAGGTAATAATTAATTGTTTGAGATATGGTTGTTCTTTGTGAGGGTTTGTTTGAATAGGAACAATTTGAGGATTTTGCAGAATCTAGTATTCCTGTATAGTTCTTATTTTGGGTGGTAAGGAGTTCCACAATATGGTTCCTAGGTAAGTGAAGTCTGCAGAGTGGACAGTTTTGTAGATCACTTTTTTGCAAATTAGGAGGTGTAGTCTGAGATAGTTTCTTGCCTCACATTTAGTGTTTCTTTGAGGTAAGTTTATTAATGGTACCATATAGTCTAGAGCTGTGCCATTTAGTATTTGAAAGATAAAGGTACATAATTTGAAGGTGATTCTTGCATTGATGGGAAGCCAGTGTAATTTGATTAATAAAGGGGAGGCACTTTCAAAATGAGAGATTTTGTATATGAACCTGGCTGCAGTGTTTTGAGCTGTTTGGAGTTTTTTCTCCTTACAGCCAGCATATATGGCATTACAATAATAGAATTGGGATTAAGACAATGATTGTACCAATAGTCTACATAAGTACATATATAAGTACATAAGTATTGCCATACTGGGAAAGACCAAAGGTCCATCAAGCCCAGCATCCTGTTTCCAACAGTGGCCAATCCAGGTCACAAATACCTGGCAATAACCCAAAAACATCCCAAAAAGTACAAAACATTTTATACTGCTTATCCCAGAAATAGTGGATTTTCTCCAAGTCCATTTAATAATGGTCTATTGACTTTTCCTTTAGGAAGCCGTCCAAACCATTTTTAAACTCCGCTAAGATAACCGCCTTTACCACATTCTCTGGCAACGAATTCCAGAGTTTAATTACACATAGAGTGAAGAAACATTTTCTCAGATTCGTTTTAAATTTACTACATTGTAGCATCATCACATGCCCCCTAGTCCTAGTATTTTTGGAAAGCGTAAACAGACGCTTTACATCTACCAGTTCCACTCCACTCATTATTTTATAGACCTCTATCATATCTCCCCTCAACCGCCTTTTCTCCAAGCTGAAGAGCACTAGCCGCTTTAGCCTTTCCTCATATGAAAATCATCCCATCCCCTTTATCATTTTCGTCGCCCTTCTCTGCACCTTTTCTAATTCCACTATATCTTTTTTGAGATGCGGTGACCAGAATTGAACACAATATTCGAGGTGCGGTTGCACCATGGAGTGATACAAAGGCATTTTATCATCCTCATTTTTGTTTTCCATTCCTTTCCTAATAATACCACACATTCTATTTGCTTTCTTAGCCACAGCAGCACACTGAGCAGAAGGTTTTAATGTATCATCAACGACGACACCTAGATCCCTTTCTTGGTCAGTGACTCCTAACGTGGAACCTTGCATGACGTAGCTATAATTCAGGTTCCTCTTTCCCACATGCATCACTTTGCAGTTGCTCACATTATGGTTTTTCAAGCGGACGAGTCGGAGAAACTTACTGAATTCACAGTATACCTGCAGGACGTAATGGGGCAGTTCAGCAAACTGAAGAGTAGCAAATCTCCTGGACCGGATGGTATTCATCCTAGAGTACTGATAGAACTGAAAAATGAGCTTGCGGAGCTACTGTTAGTGACATGCAATTTATCCTTAAAATCAAGCGTGGTACCAGAAGATTGGAGGGTGGCCAATGTAACATCGATTTTTAAAAAAGGTTCCAGGGGTGATCCGGGAAATTATAGACCGGTGAGTCTGACGTCGGTGCTGGGGAAAATGATAAAGGCTATTATCAAAAACAAAATTACAGAGCACATCCAAGGACATGGATTACTGAGACCAAGTCAGCACGGCTTTTGTGTGGGGAAATCTTGCCTGACCAATTTACTTCAATTCTTTGAAGGAGTAAACAAACATGTGGACAAAGGGGAGCCGATTGATATTGTGTATCTGAATTTTCAAAAGGCATTTGACAAGGTACCTCATGAAAGGCTACAGAGGAAATTGGAGGGTCATGGGATAGGAGGAAATGTCCTATTGTGGATTAAAAACTGGTTGAAGGATAGGAAACAGAGAGAGTGGGGTTAAATGGGCAGTTTTCACAATGGAGAAGGGTAGTTAGTGGGGTTCCTCAGGGGTCTGTGCTAGGACCGCTGGTTTTTAATATATTCTATATAATAATTCTCACCTCCAACATTCTAATGGGCCTGCCTGTGTCTGTGGCTCCTTCGGGGTTACTGAGCTAAGCTCCGAAGCCAGGCTGACGTCACCAGAAAGGAGACACCAGATTGGTGCGACATAAGGAGCAGGAGCCCCCCCCCCCCACATCATGCATCACCAACGCCCCCTCCTCGGCGTATCAACCATCCCTTCCTTCCAGTTCAAGGCCCCCTCATGCCCCTCCCACCGAGTTCCAGACTCCCCCCTCCCTCAAATTTCAACACCCCCCTCCGCGTTACTGACCCCTGGACCCCCCTGCCGTGACCCTCTTGACCCCCCCTTCCCACTGAAATCCCTCCCCTGCCGCCGTCGCGTACCTGTGCTGATGGGGGAACACAACCCCTGACAGCCGAAGTCCACTTCTCGGCTATGCGGTGTTGCTTGCTGAATGATCTGATCAAGTTTCTGTGCGTGTGTCTGTTGCTCACTTTTTCAGTAGTAGCTCAAGATGAATTACATTGAGGTACACTGGGTATTTCCCTGTCCCTGGAGGGCTCAGAATATGTTTGTACCTGTTATTAGTTAGTAGTAACTAGGTCTCATGATGTTATTTTTAGAATTTTAGAAGGGAATTGCCCTTTCTTCCTTACACAATTAATAGTTTATCCAACGTTTAGGGCAAACTCTTGCTTTCACTCAGTTTTATTACTGGGTTTGCCATCAGTTAAATGTGTTTGCTAAATATAAAATAAAATAAAATCTTTGATAGTTCATTTATGTATAAGGCTAGTAAAATTTAGAAATCAATAATGGAACAAATACGAACTATCTAAGATTATCTATTGTTTTGTAAGGTAATATGGGTAATATAAGGATTTTTCTATTCTTAATTTTATCTAGTAATCATACTGTAACCTGCCTAGATTCTTCATTGATGGAAGCGGGATATAAATATATCAAATAGAATAGAATAGAATAGAATTATATAAAATGGGATCTATGCTAAAATAGTATGAGTGGTACAGTAAAGTAACATATATTAATGGTAGGCCACATTGATAACTACACCCCTTAATAACAGTAAATGACTACAGATAAAGACCTGCACTGTCCATCCAATCTGCCCAACAGGGTGATATGAATGTGACCTAAATATGCATACTTGATACTGATCTATCTTTACCATTTTTGGGACACAGACCATAGAAGTCTGTGAAGCACTGGCCTTACTTCCCATCTACTAGAGCTGCTGTCTAAGAACCACTCCTGACCATCATAACCCATGAACACAGATGAGGTCATTTATATTTTGTTTTGATTGCATCTTCTTTCTGTGTAGGGATCCTCTGTGTTTATCCCCCTACATTTTTGAATTTCACCACCTCCACTTGGAGGGTATTCAAAGAAAAGTATTTCCTGATGTTACTCCTAAGTCTAAAGAACAAAACAGAAAAGTACCAGGAGCCTTCAAAAACAGGAGAAACAACTTTTAATCATGCGTTTAGAGGAAAATATCTTTGAGTGGACCCGGCACGGTCCATGTTTCGGCACGTAGCACCTGTGACAGGGGTCGCAAAATGTAGCACAGTAAGTACAGCTATGTTATAACAGTCAGTACGCTTGATGGAAACAATATACTGTGCCGCCGTGCTCTCCCGTTAAGAGAAAATATCGTATGGAAACCCTCACTGTTAATTAGTGAGGGTGATAACATTGGCTGAGACAGAAGCAGCCAAGTTAGATTGATGAGGGGTGGGGGAAGGGAAAGAGAGGGTGGGGGGTGAGTTAATTGGAGGCTGGCAGGGCAGCAACAAAGGGAAAGAAAGGGGATTGGATGAAGGAAAAGGAATAGGATTGGTTAGAAAGAAAAGGACATGATAGGAGGAAATTGGCGCTGAAAAGGATAGTTAGGTAGGAGAGGGGGAGGGTGGTTGGAAGGTAGTTGAAGGACCCATCCCAGCCCACCCCGTTTTTTGGTGGGAGTTGGAATTTTGGGGGGGAGGGGGGTCGAATTTTTGGAGAAGTTTGGGAGGGGAATGGGGGAGTGGGGGGTAGTATTTGGGAGGGGTGCCTGGATGAAGGGTGCTACAGGCACCAGAAGCGGTTAAAATGAATATTGTGAAAGTTATGAAATGGAAAAGAACTCATGGGCGGAACCGCCATGAGTAAGATGTGGCTTGACGGCACCGTAAGTCACATGGGGGGATGGGGGGTAAGGTGGGGAAGGTAAGCCAGTTTCGTGACCGAATGGCTTAACAGTATTAAACAGCTATATGAATTTAACTGGGATATTGATTGATATGTTACTAAGTGGTTGTTAAGTGAATTGAGTTATTTATGATTATTTGGAAATAAAGCTGCAGCCAAATTTTATTCCAAAGAAAACGTTGTTTGGTATTATTTATATAATTAAGAATTTATTAAGGCTGGCTGAGGTGCGAATGTCAATGTTAAGATGCCCAGACTTTGCATAAGATCAAGCGGAGAGATGATCTATTATTATTGTTATTTATTGCATTTGTATCCCACATTCCCCCACCTATTTGCAGGCTCAATGCGGCTTACATAGATTTAATAACATTGTCATATCAGGATATCAAATACAGTTAATAATGTGTAATCTCATAAACAAACTCCTCTACTCACAAAGTTTTGTTGCCTTCCTCTGGATTGCTTCATCTCTTTATGTCCTTAGTGAGATATGGCTTCAAAAATTGATTACTATATTCCAATTGAGTCCTCACCAATTACTTGTACAGAAACATTAACACTTCCTTTCTTTTGCTGGCTATACTTCTCTCTGTGCATCTTAGCATCCTTCTGGTTATGGCCATGGCCTTGTCACATTGTTTCACTGCCTTGAGTTCCTCAGACACTATCACCCCAAGATTCCTCTCCCAGAATGTTCATATCAGCCTCTCGCTCCCTAGCAATACAGCTCCTTAAGTGCATCACTCTGCACTTCTTCACATTAAATTTTAACTGCCAAACATTAGACCATTCTTCTAATTTATGTAGATCACCTCTCATGTTGTCCACTCTGTTGCAAATCTTCATATCATCCTCAAAAAGGCAAATATATTAAATAGAATTGGCCCCCGTACTAGTCATTGAGGCACTCCACCGCTCACCTTTCTGTCCTCTAAGTAGAGGAGTGTGGTAGCCGTGTTAGTCCACTCTTAAGGTTATCAATAGAAATCAAACAAAATAAAACATGGAAAAGAAAATAAGATGATACCTTTTTTATTGGACATAACTTAATACATTTCTTGATTAGCTTTCGAAGGTTGCCCTTCTTCGTCAGATCGGAAATAAGCAAATGTGCTAGCTGACAGTGTATATAAGTGAAAACATTCAAGCATTACTATGACAGTCTGACAGGGTAGGAGGATAGGGGTGGGTAGGAGGTATGCATGGGGACATCAAAGCATATCATTGATATTCTAACAGGATGGGTGTGGATAGGTGAGGGGTGGGGTGATCAACCTGTTGGTCAACATTTTACAGGACCAGGACACTGTACCAGTGACTTCACAGTGAGAATCCTGAAAGGTAACTTTAAAACCATACAAGAACGTAAGACCTTTGAAGTCAGAATGATTGAATATTTTAACACCCAACAGAAAGGTCTTAACAAGGATCTGGGGTTCCTAGCCCATTATAAACCATAAAGCTGTATGTCTCTGTTGATCACCCCACCCCTCACCTATCCACACCCATCCTGTTAGAATATCAATGATATGCTTTGATGTCCCCATGCATACCTCCTACCCACCCCATCCTCCCACCCTGTCAGACTGTCATAGTAATGCTTGAATGTTTTCACTTATATACACTGTCAGCTAGCACATTTGCTTATTTCCGATCTGACGAAGAAGGGCAACCTTCGAAAGCTAATCAAGAAATGTATTAAGTTATGTCCAAAAAAAAGATGTCCTCTAAGTGAATTCCATGGTCTGTTGTCTTTCAGTCAACCAGTTTCTAAGCCAGTTCACCACTTTGGGTCCTACCTTCAGCTCGCTGAGTTTATTAATGAGCCTCCTATGAGGACTTGTTTCAAAGGACTGGCTGAAATGCAAGGAAACTACTTTGGGCCTGTGTTCTTGATTCAGTTTTCTGGTCACCCAGTGAAAGAAATCAATCAGGTTTGTTTGGCACAAATTTCCTTTTGGTGAACCCATTTGCCTCAAATCTTGCAACCCATCAGATTTGAGGAAGTTCATTATTCTTTCCTTAAGGCTTACTGGCCTGTAGTATCTCTCTTCTTCTCTGTCACCACTTTTGTGAGGAGGGACCACATCCACTTTTCTCCAATTCTGTGGAATCTCTTAAGAATTTATTAAACAAACCTTAGGGAGGATGCACCACAACTTCTCTGAGTTCTCTCAATATCTTGGGATGGATCTCATTCAGTCGTAGAGCTTTGTCCACTTTCAGTTTTTCAAGCGTTTCGTAATCATTTGCTTCCGTGAATGATATGATATCTACTCCATTAACATACTGCATATACTGTATCATTTGCCAGTCAACTGAGATCCTTCTCTAGGATTTTTTTCTGTGAACACAGAATGGGTTTAGCATGTCATCATTTTGGGCCATGTTTACTAAGCCGTGCTGTGGGAACGCTAACTTTATAGCATGCGCTGCGCATGCTAAAATATTAGCGTGCCTATAGCACAGCTTAGTTAACAAGGTCCTTTATCCTCATCACTTTTCACAACAATTCTCAGTATCCCTCAGTCTTACAATTCCATTTCTAACATTCTTCTTTTCATTAATATACCTGAAAAAGTAATCATCTCTCTTCACATTTCTAGCTATTTTTTCTTCCATCTGTGCTTTTTTTTCCAGCTACATTTCTCTCAGTTTTATTTGCTATTTTTTTCTGTGTTCCTCTGCTTACATTCTTCTGTATTTCATGAATGTCAGCTTTGTTGTCTTTATTTTTTCAACCACTTGTTTGGAGAATCATATTGGCTTTTTTTTTTTTTTTTTAACTTTTGTTTACTTTCCTTACATAATGATCTGTTACCATTTTTATAGTTCCTTTCAGCTTGGACCACTGTCTTTCCATTTATTTTACATCCTCCCATCCTGTCAACTCTTTCTTTAGGTACTCCCCCATTTTAGTAAAGTTATCACGTTTGAAATCTAGGATTTTGAGTTTTGTGTTTCTGCAATCCACTTTAGCTCTTATATCAAACCATACTGTGTGATGATCACTATTGTCTAGATGGGCACCCATCAGGATGTTAATAACATAAGAACATAAGAAAAGCCATACTGGGCCAGACCAATGGTCCATCTAGCCCAGTATCCTGTTTCCAACAGTGACCAATCCATGTCACAAGTACCCGGCAGAAACCTAAATAGTAGCAAAATTCCATTCTACCAACCCCAGGGCAGCAGTGGCTTCTCCATGTCTGTCTCAATAGCAGACTATGGACTTTTCCTTCAGGAACTTGTCCAAATGTTTTTTAAACCCATTTACACTAACCGCTGTTACCACATTGTCCAGCAACAAGTTCCAGGGCTTAATTATTCTTTGAGTTAAAAGTTTTGCTTTAAAAGTATATTTGAGTGTCCTCTGGTCTTTGTACTTTTTGTGATACTATTTGTGATACTAGATCCAGTTTCACCCCTTTCCTCGTGGATTTGGTTTCCATTTCTTTGAGCAGAATATTTTGAAAGGCATCCATAATCACTCTAGTTCTTTCTGATTCTGCAGATGGGACATTCTGATCCAAATCCAGCAGACAGAAACCTCCCAGCAACAGCATCTTCCCTTTCATTCCCAACTTTTGGATATTAATAGCTTTTCTTTATAAAGCAGACAACTGAACAATGTGCATGGTTGTGCTCTATAGCAAGATTTAATATTCTCACCACTGACATTAAGGGGCAGATTCAAGAAAGGGCATCAAAAATTAGGGGCAAAAAAGTTGATCACTAAACACTATATTTTGACTCCTATACCTAAAAATACCCAAACTAGCCTTAGTTTCCACTATAGACCAGTAGCCTCAATTCCTCTTCTTGTCATGCTCCAACTTATGGAGTATCTCCAGCTTTATGTCATTTTGCATAGTTCACAATTTGGTTTTAGGCCCTCTTACAGCACAGAAATTGTGCTTACCACCCTCTTAGCTAACTTTAGGAGAGAATTAAGGTTTTGCAACAAAATATTGATGCTTCAATTTGATCTATCCAGTGCCTTTGATACTATTGATCATAATATTCTTTTAAATATTCTTGACTATTACAGAATCTGTGGAGTTGCCCTAAAATGGTTTTCTGGCTTCATAAGATCTAGGTTGTATCAAGTAAAACTTTCTTCCACTTGGTCTCCTGGCTGTGGGGGCCCTCAGGGTTCCCTTCTTTCCTCCATCTTGTTTAACATTATGATGATACCTCTTGTGCATCTTTTGGAAAAACATGGTCTTTTGACATACATATTTGCTGATAATGTCACCATTTATATCTCATTTTCTGAGGAATTACTTGACAGAACTCACATGATTAGTCTAGAGATAAAATTTATGGAATCATGGGCTTCTAATTTCAAACTAAAACTTAATATTGATAAAACTAAGTTTCTAATTATAACTAACCCTCACCATCCTATGAATCGTAGTAACTTTACTATTAAGAACAAAACCTATTCCCTTGACTCATCAATGAAAATCTTGGGAGTCACAATAGATCATTTCCTCACCCTTGAAGTCTCTAAGTTGACCTTGAGTGTTTTTCACTCACTTTTGAAACTAAAGAGATTGAGGCTATTTTTCTCTAAATCTGCCTTTCGTACTTTGGTTCAATCCCTTGTGCTCATCAAATTTGACTATTGCAAATTCCATCTATGCTGGACTTAAAAGGTGGTCTTCTCAAAAAATTACAAACAGCTCAAAATATTGCTGCTCGTCTTATATGTAGATCTCACTTCGCCAAAGCCACTCCTCTTTTACATGAGCTACATTGGCTACCAATATGAGAGAGAATATTTTTCAAATTATGCATTTTTATTCACCAAATTCTGTTTGATCTAGCCCCATCATATATGAATAATCTTATTGAATTACCCCCTCATAATGCTGTTTTATCATCTAGAGAATATCTTGTCTTATATTTCCCTATCTGTAAGAATGTGATATATAAAACAATTCACTCTGCTAATTTCTCCTATCAAGGCACCAATATTTGGAATGCTCTTCCTAAATCATTCAAGCTTACAGATGATTACCTAACTTTTAGAAGTCTTCTAGAAACACATTTGTTCAGTTTGTTCTTTCTGAATACAAAGAACTCTATTTGAATTTTACCCATACCCTTTTCTTAATCTCATTTCCCATCTAGTCCTGCTAATTATGCTCTCAACTATCCACCCTTAATTATTTGTTTGCCCTTGAGATAGTCTAAATCCCTAGTTACTTACTGCACATGTATTAATTTGCTTCTTGAACTTACTGTAATTTGTGTTATATTCTGTACATTATTATGCTTTATTCACTTTATTGTTTATCCTGTTGGACAGACTGGACGGACTATTCAGGTTTTTATGTGCCGTCATTTACTATGCTACTATGTAATGTGGGGTATAAATGTCATAAATAAATAATAAGCAAGTATTCTATAATGGCATAGTTGGGTGTGAAGCCATTATAGAATATTAGCATAAGCTGGTATATGAACGCCTAATTTTAGGTACGAGCGTTTATGCCATGTCAAATGCATTTAAATACTGACAGTTGTGTGCATAACTGACAGTATTCTATAAACGTTGCGCATAAGTGACCTACCCTCGATCCATCCATGGCCCTCCCATGTTAATTTTCCCTTTGCAGTTACACGTGCATAACTTATTCAAATAATTGGCTTTAAGTGACACTAAATGGTACCATTGAGCAGTTAGGTATATAACTTCCCTTAGTTATTATTCTATAAGTTGCCTGCTCAAATTCAGAGCATGCAACATCTATGGGGGTCCTGGACCTGGGAAGGGCATGGGCAGCTCAGGGGTGTGTCAGGCAGTTATATGTGTGTATTATAAAATAAAACCTTTTTTGCACCTAACTTCCGGCAGTTGTATAAGCATCTACACTAACTGAAAATGTCCTGGTTAGATTATATGTATACCAATACTAGTCCCACCGTGTATGGATCATGTAGCTCCAAAATGGAAGGAAAAAGACCTCAAAGAGCTCTTAATTGAGGAGCTCTTTGAGACCTTTTTCCTTCCATTTTGGAGCTACATGACACAGGAGAAGCTGAACCTTTCCAGATGCAGCAAAATTATTTATTTACAGAGGAGGAGCTGCATCTGTATCTTCTCTTCTTCCAAATGATCAACTAGAACTGACCGTGACCAACAGTGGCCTTCGGATTTGAACAGATTTGACATTTTTCTGGCCTGTGATCCTCACGCAGCCTTTCGAAATGATGGCCACCGTTGGTCACGGTCAGTTCTAGTTGATCGTTTGGAAGAAGAGAAGAGACCCTGCAGCCAGAGCTATTTTTTAAATTTTTTAAATTTTTGATTAATATTTACTTTCATTGCGAGTGCAGTTTTCAGTTTAAAAGAAAGGAAGTTTTTTTCCCAATGATGAAACCTCTGCTTCTGCAGTGTATAACGTACATCTGGGAGCTTCTTGAGGCTTTTTCCACCTTTTACAACAAAACCTTTCTTGATAGCTTACTATCTATAACAGAATCCCTTATATTTATGTGTTAATGTTGCCATTAGCGTGTGGCCATTAAAAAAGCTTAGTATGTGATCCCTTACCACCACCTATTTTGTAGGCAATAAGGGCTCAGGCACTAATCACATGCTAACTGATTAGCATAGAAATGCCCACTCTCCATCCCTAAACATGCCCCCTCTGAAAAAATATAAAGAATTTTTTAGCACGTGGTGAGCATGTGCAGAGTGCAACATTACCATGGACACTTCAGCGCATCCCATAGTAATCCCTTTCCAGCTAAGATAAGTGAGCTAGCGCTTACTGCAGCTGGTTAAATGACCCCTTAATTTATTTTAACTGAAAAAAAAAAACACACACACACTCACTCATAAAAAAAGACATGGAAAACAAAAGGACAAATGTCAGAGTCCCTTTCCATAAAAATCCCCTTCTGAACTCACCACCTCTTCTCTTATGTGCCATTCTTCACAGGGCAGGAGTGACTTCCAGTTGTAAAACAGAGCAAATTTTAAAGCTATTTCTGCAAGTAAAACTGTTTTTTTTTAAACCATGAAAATAGGGTGTTACAAAATCCCCCTGCTATTAAACCACACTGAGTGGAGTCATTTTCCAGAGTGGGGCTGGGAAAGAGATTACATTTAAGGGCGTAAGTATCATTCAAGACTACTCTTAAGATGTGCTATTTTACCACTAACATGTACTATTTTAGCACAGATCCCATTTTATGCAATGAGACCTAGTTACTAATAAATGGAGGGAGTCTTTTACTAAGCCGCGGTAGTGTTTTTAGCTCACAGTAGAAATCAGCTGGTGGTAAATGCTGAGACACCCATGGCGTTTACCACCAGCTGATTTCTACCGTGAACTAAAAACGCTACTATGGCTTAGTAAAAGACCCTTGGACTTAACAGTAAATTAATGGTAGGTCACACTAATAACTTTCCCCTTATATGAATACTTTAGAAATACATGCCTATGTGCATAAATTGAGCAGGGAAATTTGTGCACACCAAAGAGCAGATATAAATCTAAACACATGAATTCCCATGGGTAGTTTTTAAAATGGAAGCATGTGCATACTTTTCTTTTGAAAATTCACCACAGTATGCAGGGGGAAATTTTCTGAAGTGCTACCCGTTTCACGCGCAGGGCCCAAGAGACAGGCAGAGCTCCGGAGTCTCAATGAGACAATGGTGCAGGGAGGAGGGCTTTAGATTTGTTAGGAACTGGGCAACATTCTGGGGAAGGGGGAGCCTCTTCTGAAAGGATGCGCTCCACCTTAACCAGGGTGGGACCAGGCTGCTGGCATCGGCATTTAAAAAGGAGATAGAGCAGCTTTTAAACTAGAAACTGGGGGAAGGCCAACAGTCACTCAAAAGCACATGGTTCAGGATAAGGTATCTTTCAAAGATATCACCAAATAAGGGAAGATAGGGTATCCCGATAGTGAGGTTGAAAAAGAGACTGTAGTAGATCAGCAGGCTTATTTTCGAAAGAGAAGGGCACCCGTCTTTCGACACAAATCGGGAGATGGGCGTCCTTCTCTCAGGGTCACCCAAATCGGCATAATTGAAAGCTGATTTTGGGCATCCCCAACTGCTTCCCATCGCGGGGATGACCAAAGTTCCTGGGCACGTGTCAGTTGTATAGCGAAGGCGGGACTGGGGCGTGCCTAACAGGTGGGCGTCCTCAAGCGATAATGGAAAAAGAAGGGCATCCCTGACGAACACTTGGCTGACTTTACTCGGTCCTTTCTTTTTACGACCAAGCCACAAAAATGGGCCCTAAATGACAGGATGACCACTGGAGGGAATCAGGGATGACCTCCCCTGACTCCCCCAGTGGTCACTAACCACCTCCCACCCTGAAAAAAAAACTTTAAAAACTTTTGTCTTTTTTTTTTAGAGTATGGGTGAAGGACCTCCTTCGCTATGTCTCCGTCCCTGAAAAAGGTGTGAGAAAAATCTAAATAAATAGTGAAGGACGTCCTCAACTGCTGTCGCGAGGCATAGCGAAGGACATCCTTCACCCATACTCTAAAAAAAAAAGATAAAAGTTTTTAAAGTTGTTTTTTTCGGGGTGGGAGGTGGTTAGTGACCACTGCATGCCTTTTCCCATTCAGTTAGTGCATCAGTTAGTCCACTGCAGTGCCCCCTAGGGTGCCTGGCTGGTGTCCTGGCATGTCAGGGGGACCAGTGCACTACGAATGCTGGCTCTTCCCACGACCAAATGACTTGGATTTGGTCGTTTTTGAGATGGGCATCCTCGGTTTCCATTATCGCCGAACACCGGGGATGACCATCTCTAAGGTTGACCTAAATGTTGAGATTTGGGCGTCCCCGACCATATTATTGAAACGAAAGATGGACGCCCATCTTGTTTCGATAATACGGGTTTCCCCATCCCTTCACCGGGACGTCCTTAGAGATGGGCGCCCTTAGAGATGGTCTTCCCCATTCAATTATGCCCCTCCAGGTGTCCTTAAATAAAAATAAAAATCAGACAAATGATTGCAAATTAATACTGTCATGTACTGAACATGATGTAAATAGGAACAACAAACATAGTTTGAAATGTCTATATGCGAATCCCAGAAGCCTAAGAAATAAGATGGGAGAGTTAGAATATTTTGCACTAAATGAAAAATTAGATATAATAGGCATCTCTGAGACCTGGTGAAAGGAGGATAACCAGTGGTACACTGTCATACCGGGGTACAAATTATATCGTAGTCATAGGTTTGACAAAGTACCTCATGAAAGACTCCAGAGAAAATTAGAGAGTCATGTGATAGGAGGTAGAGTCCTATTGTGGATTAAAGACTGGTTAAAGGATAGAAAACAGACTAGGGTTAAATGGTCAGTATTCTCAATGGAGAAGGGTAGTTAGTGGGGTTCCCCAGGGGTCCGTGCTGGGACTGTTCCTTTTTAACATATTTATAAATGACCTAGAGATGGGAGTAACTAGTGAGGTAATTAAATTTGCTGATGACACAAATTTATTCAAAGTAGTTAATTTGCGGGAAGATTGTGAAAAATTACAATAGGACCTTACGAAACTGGGAGACTGGTATGCATATTTTCAAAGCACTTTGGGAGGCTAAGTTCCATAGGTTTCTATGGAACTTTGGGAGGCTAAGTGCTTTGAAAATGAGCCTCTATGCGTCTAAATGGCAGATGATATTTAATGTGAGCAAGTGCAAAGTGATGCATGTGGGAAAGAGGAACCCGAATTATAGCTACGTCATGCAAGGTTCCACGTTAGGAGTCACTGACCAAGAAAGGGATCTAGGTGTCATTGTTGATGATATATTGAAACCTTCTGCTCAGTGTGCTGCGGTGGCTAAGAAAGCAAATAGAATGTTAGGTATTATTAGGAAAGGAATGGAAAAGAAAAATGAGGATGTTATAAAGCCTTTGTATCGCTCCATGGTGCAACTGCAACCTTGTTCAGTTCTGGTCGCCGCTTCTCAAAAAAGATATAGTGTAATTATTAAAGGTGCAGAGAAGGGTGACGAAAATGATAAAGGAGATGGGACGACTTCCCTATGAGGAAAGGCTAAAGTGGCTAGGGCTCTTCAGCTTGGAGAAAATACGGCTAAGGGGAGATATGATAGAGGTCTATAAAATAATGAGTGGCGTGGAAAGGGTAGACGTGAAGTGTATGTTTACGCTTTCCAAAAATACTAGGACTAGGGGGCATGCGATGAAGCTACAAAGTAGTAAATTTAAAACGAACCATAGAAAAGTTTTCTTCACTTGACGTGTATTTCAACTCTGAATGCGTTGCCAGAAAATGTGGTAAAGGTGGTTAGCTTAGCAGAGTTTTAAAAAGGTTTGGACGGCTTCCTAAAGAAAAAGTCCATAGACCATTATTAAATGGACATGGGGAGAATTCACTATTTCTGGGATTAGCAGTATAGAAAGTTTTGTATTTTTTTGGGATCTTGCCAGGTATTTTTGATCTGGATTGGCCACAGTTGGAAACAGGATGCTGGGCTTCATGGACCTTTGGTCTTTCCCAGTATGGCAATACTTATGTACTTATGTATTACTATGTGCCACCATGTGAGCCCTCGCTGCCTACAAAATAAGGGCCCTGTTTACTAAGCCATACTGTAGGCGTGCAAACGTTTTAGTATGCGCTAACACTAGACACCCATAGGAATATAATGGGTGTCTCTATCATTAGTGCACGCTAAAAAGTTAGCATGCCTACATCGCAGCATAGTAAACAGGGCCCTAAGTGTTGGTAAGTACTTCTGTACTAATTCGTTTTAAAGACCATGAAATAATGGACATTAATGGAAAAACAGAAAATCAGCCATTTTCCGTCTGCAGTAAAAGTGGCCTTAGCACACGGAGAAAACCAGCATAAAGGCATGCTGAGACCACTTTTTCCCAAAGCTTAGTAAAAGGACCCCATATTTTGCCCAATTGTATTATTATCATGTGTTATTTATTTATTTATTAGAATTTTTCCAACTTCCTTACTAACTGGCCCTTGACAGTCAGATTCAAGCAGGGTGGAGACTGCCTAAAATATTTCTTATGGTATTATTATTAAACTTGATAACTCTTTGCTTTGGGCACTAAGCATCATATCATTTCTGCACACATAGAAATGAATGAACAAAATACCCAAGTTTGGCCACTCCGTTTAAAAATCATGGCAAGAGCTATTTACTGCAGTAGGGCTATCAGGCAGTTACCCTGTCAGATAAGGTCAAAGGAAGCAAATGTCTTCAAAGGGAGGATGAAGTTCCTCTAGCCATCACCTCCAAAACACAGAGAGAGCTGTAGAAAGATAAATCACTGGACCAGCTAAGTCATTGCTGGCAGATGAGGGCAGATAGACAAGTGAATGCAAAACAGCTATTTCAGACAAGAGGAAATGAAATGCTTTAAAATGGAAAGAAAGAAAAAGTTGCTGCCAGATGTATTTACTGCAGCATGTTGACGAAAGTCTCCTGTGCATGTTTAGCTGTGCCAGGGTACAATAATACAGAGTTCTTAAAACCGTAGTATCTTTTAATTTATCTACAGACAAAAGACTTACTTAATCTTATCCACTTAATAAGAGGGTAACCATGTATACTGGTTGTTGCAGTAGAAATTTTTTTTTTTTTTTTTGGTCTGTTTGCTTCAAATGTGGCTTGATCAGCTCTGGTCACCTTGCATCCACCTGCTTTCAAAAAGGCATCCGCTTGGCAAGAAGCTTATAATTATACAGGCCTGGGGTAGAGTTAAAAGACTGTCTGTGCATATGACAGAGGTGCTCCATTTTTGTTCTACACAGTTTTATTGTTTATGGTTTCAGAGGCCTGGGATCAAACTCCTTTCAAATACCAGGATCATTTTGCTATCAGTTCTAAATATAGGTAAGGTAATTGAGCTACTGAATGTTTACTGCTTCTGGAAAGGAAGAATGGGCCTCACTCTCAGAATTTAAATTAGTTGGCTTCATAGGTACACAAAACAGCAAGATGAAATTATGGATAAAATACCTGACAAATGCAATAACATCACCTTCCTTCTCCTCTTGCTGTTTCTTTAATCTGCCTGTCATAATAATATCATTATAGGGTGACATCATCTTTTCAGCAGTCACTTCTTGAAATGCATAATGTCTGTTTGATCTCTAATACTCTACATGTATAAGTGTATTCTGGGCTGCAAAGGTTTATACCCTGACAAGGAAAGATGTTAGTAGAAAATTGCTGGCTTCATTAAGTTCTGCAGTTAAAAGGTTGAAGCATACTTGCCAAAGATAACATATTTTAAATTTATGTGGAAACTCTGATAAATGAAAATGGATGATTTGCTCTTAGCTATAGTATTGTGAGGAGATATAACCTGGCTTCATTAACCACTCAGAAGCAAGGCAGTGGACCTAAGCATATACTTCTATGTCTGGGATCCATTTTGAGAAGTGGTGAAGGGCTGTTCTATTGGGTCTCTGCCCTCTATAGGGCCTCATTGGAACTCCCTCATCCCACATTTCATTCCCCCATCAAAGTGTAGCTGCAAAGTAAACCCCTTCCAATAAGGAGACATTGCCCAGGTTTTCCTCAACCCCCTATCCTGAACTGGTGATGGCAATGCCTTCTGGGACTTGTAGTTGGCTACTGACTTGTCACAACATGCATCAGAGAAACATTACTGACTTGTTGGAAAAATGTATTTCATGCATCTCAAAAGGCACAAACTGGCAAAACAAGAACAGATTATACCCGAAATTTGTATGTCCAAATTAATTCCTAGTCTCTAAATACAAATAAATTCCTAGACTCTTCACCACAGGGCTCAATGTTCATGAGATACTCCAGTCCTGAGATAATTCATCAGTTACTTGCCATGATGATTAAACCACATGCATTAAGACTTATCTATATCCAGTTACCACATATGAACCATAATCCAATGTAGTAAAGCCTCTAAACTTTCAGACAGCAATTTCTAGACTTCCTTAGAAACAAGATTTCCAACCTCGGAACTAAGGGGAGAGAAAGATAAACTGGAACGTCCTCAGGAAAGGAGGTCAGGGTTATTCCCTCTAGAATAGAGGTGAAGTGGCCCCATTTGGCAGCCAGGGGAAGTCCAAGGGATGAAGCTCAAGTTCCCTGGTTAAAAAAGTAATACATGATGCCTCCTCATAAGGAAGCTGGTGGGGTGGGCCATTCCCAGTCCAGATGAAAGCAGGCCGAGCTGAGAACTAGGAAAAGAAAGAACCAGGGAGATGACCATGGGGGAGGAGAAGGAGTTCCTCCCAGAGCCTGAGACTATGGATTATATGGAAGAAGGAGCACCAAGTTCTGCAGGAGAAGGAGAGAGAGAATGGGAAGCTCACTAAGGGCTGACCCCAACGTACTGGAAAGGCAGCTGTGGGAGACTTCTCAGAAAAGAGTAAGGCTAACACCTCAGTAGTGGGCCAGTCTGCAAAGACTGCCCACATTATCAAATCTGAGCTGTATACTCTTTAAGGGGAAGATTCAAGGTGAAAGTACACTAGTTATGGACCTTTATATACTGGAGCCGTTGTGGTATTAACCTTTTATTTGCTGTAACTGGTGATGTGCTTATGGGCATGAATAAAGGAAGAAAACCTGGACTGGATCAGTTTGTGGCTTTGACTTGAATGTAGGGGAATTGCTAAGAACATAAGAATAGCCATACTGGGTGAGATTAATGGTCAATCTAGCCAAGTATCCTGTTTCCAACAGCGGCCAAGCCAGATCACAAGTACCTGGCAGAAAAGAAAATAGTAGCAACTTTCCATGCTACCAATCAAAGGGCAAACAGTGACTTTCCCATGACTGTCTCAATAGCAGACTATGGACTTTTCCTCCAGAAATTTGTCCAAACCTTTTTTAAACTCAGATACACTAACTGCTGTTACTACATCCTCCCCTAAAGAGATTCAGAGTTTGATTATTCTTTGAGCGGAGAAATATTTCCTCCTATTTGTTTAAAAAGTATTTCCATGTAACTTCCTTGAGTGTCCCCTGGTCTTTGTACTTTTTGAATCAGAGAAAAAACGATTCACCTCCACCTGTTCCACTCCACTCAGGATTAAGTAGACCTCAATCATATCCCCCCTAAGCCATCTCTTTTTCAAGCTGAAGAGCCCTAATCTCTTTAGCCTTTCCTCCTACGGGAGCAGTTCCATCCCATCATTGTGGTCGCTCTTCTTTGAACCTTTTCTAATTCCGCTATATCTTTTTTGAGATACGGTGACCAGAATTGAACATAATACTCAAGGTGAGGTCGCACTATGGAGTGATACAGAGGCATTATAATATTTTTGGTATTATTTTGCATCCCTCTCCTAATAATTCCTGGCATCCTGTTTTTTGGCCGCCGCTGTACACTGGGCAGAAGATTTCAGAGTATTGTCTACAATGACACCTAGGCCTTTTTCTTGAGTGCTGACTCCTAAAGTGGATCCTAGCATTACATAACTATGATTCACATTATTTTTCCCAATGTGTATCACTTTGCATTTGTCTACATTAAATTTCATCTGCCATTTGGATGCCCAGCCTTCCAGTTTTCTAAGGTCTTGCAATTCTTCATAATCTGCATGTGTTTTGACAACTTTGAATAGTTTCGTGTCATCTGCAAATGTAATCACTTCAGTTGTCGTTCTGATTTCCAGATCATTTATAAATATTTTAAATAGCATCAGTCCTAGTACAGATCTCTGCGGTACTCCACTGTGCATCCTCCTCCATTGCATTTAGCACATGGTGCATATTTACTAATGAACATTAAGTTGTTGCACCTATGTTAAGTGCATTGGCTCTATAGTAAATGCTGAGGGTGTGTCCAGGATTCCTCCTGCAGTTTCTGAAATATGTTCCTTAACGCGCCTTACTTTCAGATGCTATGATTGTACATACATCTAATGCCATCTACTGAGGTACGTAAGTATTGCCACACTGGGACTGACCAAAGGTCCATCAAGCTCAGCATCCTGTTTCCAACAGTGGCCCAAACAGGTCACAAATACCTGGCAAGATCCCAAAAAAGTTCAATACATTTTATGCTGCTTATCCCAGAAATAAGCAGTGGATTTTCCTCTGGTCAATTTAATAATGGTCTATGGATTTTTCCTTTAGGTGGCGTTAAGTGAATCAGCATTAACTGCACACTTGCCAGTTAGTACACACTACCATGCCCAATCTCTGCTCAGTCTCTGCCCCCTATCAAGCTAGGCAATTAGCACTGGACTTTTAGTGCACTGGTTGTCTTAACATGTGCTAGGTGTTAGCACATGCTAGTGCTACTTGGTAGCGTATAAGCTTATACCTTAGTAAACGTGCCTTATAGTAGGTTATCAGGTAGTGCCACCACTGTACATGGGTGCATTTAATATGTCCTTGAGAGACGGTGTTAAGTGCATCCATACCATCAGAATGCACTTAAGAGCCCCAATTACCCCCCCCCCCCAAAAAAAAAAAGATTGCTGACCTTCCTTGCAGAACCCCTTACCCACTCCTATCCAATCATCATCATCATCCCAACTGCCATAGCCCCTATCAGTATCCACACTCCCATTCCAACCCCTGACCCATTTGCATCCATACTCCCCCTTCTGTTCCTAGATGCCCCCAACAGTTACCACACAAGTTTTGCATTTAAACTTACCCTACTTTAGTAAACAGATCTCATAGTCATTAACATTCTAAACGCCCAAGAAATATATGCTGAAGCAAATGCATTTGTTGGTAGGCAGCCTGAATTGTTCATGTAGAGTAATTCCTATGGAAAGGGCATATTGAAGTTGCATTTTCAACTCTTGAGAAGGAGTGCAAATAGTTGCTACAGGTATCATATTCATTAGAGGTTATTTGCTTTGTGATTATTGAGACAGTACATTTTCACCTTGAAGGTGATATTTCCTAATGCTCATTCAGCTGTGAGCAATGATTAATGTATCCCTTTGAAAATCTTGGTGGGATCCAAAGGTACTTAAGTACCAACAGAAGTAGTAAGTCCAAACTCCCTGCCAGAGAGTATGCGCAGGGAGTCAAAATCACAGCCCCTATGTGTAAATTGATGAAATGGCCTTTGCACCACCCTGGTTCAATCCCCTTTACTGTACATAGGGGATGGAGGAGAGAGCATTGAAGTTTTAAAAGGCCTTCAAAACTGCTCTCTAAATCTGCTGAAGGATAAAAGGTAAGCAATAATTGTCCCCCCCCCCCCCCCACCCCCAGCTAACTTTTTGGACAGAGGAGTAAAATTCTGAAGACAAGCCCCCTAATTTTATAAACCTCCATGCACAATTTAATGCTTGGCGTACAAAGTTGCATGTGCAAGTTGTCGAATAGTCCAACTACATGCGTAACTTCAATGGTAAATTAGCTGCTAATGGGTGTTAACATGTTGGCTATAATTGGTGTTAATTGGTACTAATTAGCACTAATATACAGTTATTCATGTAACTACCCTTAGTATTTTGCAAAATATGTACTGCCGGATTCTATATAGCGTGCCTAGAGTTCTGTGCTGAAATCTACATATATCCCATAACAACGCACGTAACTTAATTAGCTTAACAAGCTAATCGGCATTGATAACAGCATCTAACAAGCAATCATGAGCACTAATTGGCAGTAATTAGAAATAACACACACAACTTGCTAAGCATATTTTGTGCCTAAATTCTAATGCACGCAGTTCAAAAGGGGCATGGTTAATGTGCAGGGAAATGGGCATTTTGTGGGCATTCCAAAATCTACATTCATAGTTACAGAATATGGCCTAGTATGTGTAAATCTATGCAGAGTGATTTACGTCCCTGTTTTTGTTGGTGTAAATGGATGCACGTAGTTTTAGGTGCTGGGATGTCAGCTAAGCGTATTCTATATACTACGCCTAAATCTAAGTGCTGATTATAGAATATGCTTAGGTGGAAATGTTTACCATGTGAATTTGTTGGGCACCTTATATAGAATCTGGCCCATAATGCGGAACTGCAAGGGGATGTGGACATGGGAGGGCCATGGGTGGGTCAAGGGTGCACCCAGCATTTAAGCATACAGGTTCTAGAATACTATCAATCATGTGCCAAACCGGCAGCGGTTAGGTGTGAGCATTTACACCAATCATTGAGCTAGCATAAGTGCTAACATTGGAGGCATAACTGCAAACTTACACTAGTATTCTATATTGACATTACATGTTTAATTCCCAATATAGAATTTGCAATAAGCGTGTATCACCCTAGTATGTACCTTTAGGTGATTTGTAGAAACATAGAAACATGACAGCAGATAAAGGCCATATGACCCATCCTGTCTGCCCATCCTCTGTAACCCCTAATTCTTCCTGTTCCTAAGTGATCTCACATGCTTACCCCATTCCTTTTTAAATTCTGGAACAGTCCTCGACTCCACCACCTCCACCGGGAGGCCATTCCACGCCTTCACCACCACTTCCTTAGGTTACTCCTAAGCCTATTCACTCTTAACTTTGTTGTATGCCCCCTCATTCCAGAGCTCTCCTTCATTTGGAAAAGGCTCTCTTCCTGTAGATAAATGCCCTTGAGATATTTAAACGTTTCTATCATGTCTCCTCTCTCCCTCCTCGCTTCCAGCGTATACATGTTGAGGTTCATAAGCCTGTCCCTATAATTTTTGCATTCAAACAGTAGAGAATTAGCTCTTACCTGAAGAAGCAAACAATGATATTTATCCATCTCAGGGGTCTTTCCAGTTTAGTTTAACTACTGTATGTGCCTCATTTATTAAGTAATTTTTCCCATTCCTTGTCTATAGTAAAAAAAAAAAAAAGCTTTGAAAAATTGCCCCACCAAATTATTAGAGAGCACAGTCTGCATGAGTTGAAGACATGCAGTAGTGTCAATCAAGTGCCAGGGCTGAAAACAGTACTAGGAGAGGAGGAATGATCTAGTAGAAATCAGAGGGATGCCATATCATCATCAGCAAAAGAGCCAATGGCATGAGCAACAGGAGCGTCAGTGTCACCCCTTGCTTCCTTTTTCATATCAGCATCATCATCATTGTTAGTGTTATTTCTGTCCCTATTGTAACTGACAAGTAGAAATTCTTTGCCACTGGAGCTAGTTTTTGAAACTATCTGGAGTATTTAATGAAGACGACAATGTATATTTAACCACTATTTCATACATTTTAAAGTCCTTTTTGAGTGCAGCCAAAAGTTATATAGATAGGAAAAATATGGTTTTGTGTTGCCTTGAATTCTCATCAATCACCACTACCATTACTGTTATGCATCTAAATAAACAAAAAATATGTGGATCTATCTAGCAGGCTATGCATGGGGACTAAGAGGCTGAATGTTCTGGCAGTGGCTTTGTGATTAGACATGGAAGTAGAAAGGTAATAGATATGAACTACATAGCAGGATCTTATATGCTTATCTAGCCAAAATGCTACAGTACTAAGGAGAAAAAAGATAAGGAGTGATATCTTATATGTGATCATATTCTATGACTGGTAGCTGGGATACATCTTTAGTAGTGTGGCCAGAGAAGACTGGGGAGACTAGTTAGGGGCATAGTAAAAATGTGGGTTACCCTTAAGATCTGTTATTTTAGACTAACATGCTATTTTAGCACAGGCCCCATTTTATGCAGTGACACCTAACTATTGATAAGTGAGGTTAACAGTAAAATAACACATCTTAGCGGTAGCCCATGTTGATAACTTCCCCTTAAGTCTTTTTTTTAACATCTTCCTATGTAATAATTAATTAATAAATAAAAGTTAAAGTTGGGAGTGTCACTAGAACAGTGCTTTACTGCAGACAATTGTCAATCCCTGGTATTTGTACATTTAATAGATAATATACTGAGTCACTGTCTGACTAATGTAGCTGTCTCACTTTATTTTCGGAACATGTGCAGGGCAATTGTACAGAGGTGGGGTTCTTAAACCAGTACCTTGGGACATATCTAGCTAGTCAGGTTTTCATTATACCCTCAATGAATATGCGTGGGACAGGTTTACATTTACTACCTCCATTGTAAGCAGATTTATCTCATGCATATTCATTGAGGATATCTTGAAAACCTGACTGGCTAGATGTGTCTGAGTCCTGGGTTGAGAACCTGTAGTGGTACTTGCTGATCACTAATTACTGTATTCACAAACAATACCAGAGACAGCTATTACATAATATATCAGTGTATAGTGTATTCACTATAGGATAAGGAAATAGCATATAACCCAATTCTTTGTCTCACTGGTAATTTCCAAAGAAGCAATGCAAAAATATTCTATCTATCTATCTATCTATCTATCTATCTATCTATCTATCTATCTATCTATCTATCTATCTATCTATCTATCTATCTATCCCTGAGAACTGCAAGCCAAATATATCCAGCTATATAACCATGCTCCTGAATCTAAACCAGACTATGACAAAAGAAATGATAATCTGATTTCTGTACACTGCAGAAATAAACCCCGGCTTCTCACTCTGAGACACTTGTTTTGTGGCAGATCTCTGGTAGACAGGGTCCTGTTTCCAGCTCTAGCTAGAGCAAGTTTATCAGGATGAAGGTGACAGTTTATCTTCTGCTAGCCTAGGCAATTAGTCCTTAGCACAGATAGACAACTGGGAGTCTTAGCTTACTTTCCTGTAACAAGATTGCACATGAAGGCACAGGGAACAGACACCATGAGACAGTGTCTTTCCAGAATTATCCACGGATCATCCACTCTGGTCCATGCCAAGCAGAATTCTTTGTCTTCCATAGGTTCTGAGCAGACCTCTGTCCATTGTCCGCAGGACACACATTCCTACTATCCGGTAAAAGGAATCTAGGCCTTCTAAGACAAAGTCCAGTGTTGATCCAGACACTCTCCCTGAGCCTGTTGTTGCCTCCAACTGGGGCACACTGGCATTATTGTATATTTGCGAGTTATAAATCTGTCCGGTAACCAACTTCACCCCCTGAGATGAAGTTCTCACTGTGCTAACAGTGTCCTTATCAGCAAGCACTGTCTATGCGTTGATAGAGAAACAGGAAATATTCAAGCAGCCACTATATTTTTGTTCACACAGATGATTCAGGTTCAGGCCTATTTGTGGATATAGGCCTCAGTTACACACAGGGTAACATATCTGGATATATATTTATTTATTTATTACATTTGCATCCCATATTTTCCCGCATAGCAGTAGGCTCAATGTGGCTTACAGGTTCTGGAGAGGAGAGTACCAACTCTGGGAATATATACAGAGTGGAAAATAGAGTAACAGTAGGTGCAAGGAAGCTGATAAGGTTCCGGAAAAGAGAATACAACTCTGGGACGAATATATATTAGCATATAGAGAAAAGTAATCCCAATGAGGTTGATAAGTCTCCGGGGATGGGACTGCAGCTTCTAGTGAGCAATACAGAGTAGGATAAGGGTAGAAGTACACTTACATATAACTGGAGTGGTAAAATTCGTACAGTTTGAAGTAATAGGATTATGTGGAAGAGGTATTGTTCATTTCTTAGTTCGATAGATGTGATGCATTGTTCATGAATTAGTTTGGGTCTGCTGGATAGGCTTTCCAGAAGAGGTGAGTCTTGAGGTCTTTTCGGATTTTTAGATGGGTGTTCACAGTTCTAATGTTTCTAGGTAATGCGTTCCAGAGCTCGGTGCAAATGTAGGAAAAGCTGGATGCATATGTTGATTTGTATTTTAGTCCTTTACAGTTTGGGTAATGCAGGTTTATAAACGTTCTTGATGATTCGATGATGTTTCTAGTTGGTAAGTTGATAAGTTCGGTCATGCAGGTTGGGGAAAACTGTATTTAGGTGACTAGTACGTACCTATTTTGAGCCTATTCTATAAAGGAAAGTAGAATCCTAGCATAACTGGCTATATATGTGCGTATATGTTTAGGTGCAAGCACTTATACCAGCCATAAAGCTGGTGTAAATGCTTGATGTATTCCCTGTCCATGTTCAGCCCAGACTCTTTCCATGTGAATGCCTACCAGCAAAGTACACACTATCAAGATATGCATGCATTACAGAATATTGTCATTTACATGCACGTGTTCACATACACTTGTAAATAACTAGAATACTGGCATTTCCTATGCACAAGTCCCTTAACTTATGATGCCTTCTTACAGAATTACCTCCATAATACCAGCATCGCTATGATCATTCCCAATGGAAAAAAAATCATAATAGTCCTTATTTTAGTCCTGTTTGCAATTTACATATGTAAATTCCTGCATTTGCACGCATATATTGAATACCTGTTGAAAAGTCAATTTTAAAAAGCCAGGATTTACACATGTAAATCTGCAATATGTTCATATGGCACGGAGGTATGGTTGGAAAGGGGCTAAGGTGGGACTAAAAAATACATGTGTATTCCATGCTTCAGAAGGGGAATGTATGTCTATCATCACCAAGATCAATGTCAGGATTTACAGCTGCTCCCAGGTACCAACAGATTTTATAAAAATGCTTGCTTTGGGCAGCAGTCTACAGGAGAAATTAAGGGAGGTTGCCCATTAATGCCCTAGTGTTTCCCCCCAAAATTGATTGTGCTAAATGATTGCAGGCTCTGCACTTATATGTTCCAAAATGGCACACATGCACTTCTATGTGTCAGCACTTACATGTTTAGGTTCTGAAATGTTTTAGACATTGACAGTTGAAGAATGGTTGCTCCCACTGCATATAACCAGGGCATACACAATCCTGCATATAGATCAGTAAAGGCTTTCTGGCCGATATTCAAAACCATTTAACCGGCCAGGAACAGCACCTGGCTGGTAAAATGCTATTTAACCGGCTATCTGCCGATATTCAGCAGGATATTCCCAGTTGTGTCCCGCTGAATATTCCTGCTTAGTGCTTAGCAGATAGCTGGTTATATTGTGTAATATAACCGGCTTTCCGCCAATTTTCAGCACATCGTCGGCTATGTTTGGCGGCCAAATCTGGCTGTGTCAATACCAGGTCTATCTTTGGCTGCTATGAACTTAGCCGACCAGCGCTGAATATCGTCTTGGCCGGCTATGTTCTTAGTAGCCAAAAATGAACTGGATATTCAATGCCGTTCACTGGAAATGGCCCGACATTGAATATCCAGCATCACCACCGACCGCGGGAGTTAGTCAGGCTAACTCCTGTGGTCTGAATATCAGCCCCTCTACATTGGCAGCTCCTTTTATAAAATACTACCAGAATTTGACATGGCCTGACCTGGATGTCTCAATTCTGATTCCTACCTTCTATCTAAAATGGGGCTGAATGTGTCTGAGAGTATTGATATGCGCACAATTATATAGGTTTCTCCGCTGCCTACACTTGATTCTATGGCCTATAATTTTTGATTGTGAGAGGATAATCCTTCCTAGATGCAGATTCTCTAAAATAGAGCACTGTACTATAAGATGACCCTATCTTCCTGGAAATATGAGGATTGCTTACATCCAGTGGCGTAGGAAGGGGGGGGCGGTGGGGCGGTCCGCCCCGGGTGCACGCCGCTGGGGGGTGTCGGCGCCTCGCTGGTTCCTTGCTCTCTCTGCCCCAGAACAGGTTACTTCCTGTTCTGGGGCAGAGAGAGCAGGGAACCAGCGAGGCGCCGACACCCCCCAGCAGCGTGAACTCGGCGGATTGGCTCTCCCGCCCGCCCCTCACCGCCTTCCAGGTATGTTCTCGGGGGGGGGGGGGGGGGGTTGCGCTCCGGAGGGGGGAGGGTGCGCCGCGCTGCACCCGGGGGGGGGTGCGCAGCAGCGACCCACCCCGGGTGTCAGCTGCCCTCGCGACGCCACTACTTACATCTTGTTTGGCTATGGCTATTATGGCATGATGAGTAATTCTGCTATGGTTGGTATCAGTAGCATAGCCAGAGAGGGGATTTCGGGTGAGCCTAAGGGGAAAATAGGTGGGCACTAAATGCGCTTTCCACCCACACTCCAACCCCCGTCCCCATCCCCCATGAGGTGCTCCCTCTCCCACACACAAGTTTTAAAAGAAATCATAAGTACCTGAACTACTGGGGATCCCCCAAGCCCTGCCAGCTGAAAGCCTTCCCAAAGGTGCCAGAAACACTTGTGCTCAGCTCAGCAGTTGGCGGCTGCTTCTTAAGCTGCTGACTCCAGCACCCCCGTGCATACTCAATTTCTTTGCATGCACAAAAACTGAGTATGCGCAGAGTACTAAAATCAGTGGCTCAGGAAGCTGCTGCCAACTGCTGAGCTGAGCACAGATGTTTCTGGTGCCTTAGGGGAGCTCTTTAACTGATAGGGCTTGATGATCCCTTCCAGCTACTGCAGCAGTGTGCCACTGTTGGGTGCCTGTGCCCACCCAGGCCTCATGGCTATGCTGCTGGATGGTAGCAATTTCAAATGAATTTTAGATTTTCAGCCTGGTCATTTGAAGTCTGTAGTTATTTTTAAAACTCTTCCCTTTTTCTATAAGTTACAAGAAAACCTGTATCTGTTCATTTTTTACATTTCCGAAGTTATAAGTGATCTAATGTAGGTTAATTAGTAGATGTGAACCACAACAAATATGGGTGACTATTTAAAGAAACCTTTTAAAAAATGTAAATGTAAAAAAATTATGACTGACAAGAACAGATGAAAGTCTTTAATCATGCTTTGTCTTTCCAATTTTCAGCATGTAAGCGTACTTGTCTCAATTTAAATAATTATACTATAAACCTGGCACAAAATGAACTCTCATATATGAATACAGATGTAGTTTTGCCATTCTCAGCACTCATAATGTGCTCACCCCATCTATTGCTTTAATGGACTTGTGGGAAGATACACAAATATAAGAATTGCCATACTGGGTCAAATCAAAGGTCCACCAAGTCCAGCATCCTATTTCCAAGAGTGGCCAATCTAGGTCACCAATACCTGACAGGATCTCAAAAAGTGGCTAGATTCCATGTTGTTTAACCCAGAGATAAGTATTGATTTTTCCCAAGTCTACCTTAAAAATGATTTATGAACTTTACCATCAGGAAGTGTGCTGGGACTGCTGCTTTTTAACATATTTATAAATGATCTATAGATGGGAGTAACTAGTGAGGTAATTAAATTTGCTGATGACACAAAGTTATTCAAAGTTGTTAAATCACGGGAGGATTGTGAAAAATTATAATAGGACCTTATGAGACTGGGAGACTTGGCATCTAAATGCAGATTACATTTAATGTGAGCAAGTACAAAGTGATGCATGTGGGAAAGAGGAACCCGAACTATAGCTACATAATGCAAGGTTCCACATTAGGAGTCACCGACCGAAAAAGGGATCTTGGTGTCGTTGTTGATGATATGTTGAAACCCTCTGCTCAGTGTGCTGTGGCGGCTAAGAAAGCAAATAGAATGTTAGGTATTATTAGGAAAGGAATGGAAAACAAAAGTGAGGACATTATAATGCTTTTGTAACGGTCCATGGTGCAATCGCACCTCGAATATTGTGTTCAATTGTGTTCAATTCTGGTCATCGCATCTCTTAAAAGATATAGTGGAATTAGAAAAGATGCAGAGAAGGGCAACGAAAATGATAAAGGGGATGGGATGACTTCCCTATCAGGAAAGGCTGAAGCATCTAGGACTCTTCAGCTTGGAGAGAAGATGGCTGAGGGAAGATATGATACAGGTCTATAAAATAATGAGTGGAGTGGAACGGGTAGACGTGAAGTGTCTGTTTACCCCTTCCAAAAATACTAGGACTAGGGGGCATAAATCACTAAGGGGTCCTTTTACTAAGGTGTGCTGAAAAGTGGCCTGCGCTAGTGTAGGCGTGTGTTTTGGACGCACGCAGATCCATTTTTCAGCCCACCTGTAAAAAATGCCTTTTTTTGGAAGGGGGCCGAAAATGGACGTGTGGCAAAATGAAAATTGGCATGCATCCATTTTGGGTCTGAGACCTTACTGCCACCCATTCTCTTAGCAGTGAGGTCTCACGCATTAACTGGGAGGTAATGGTCAATGTGCATACAATGCCAATTACTGCCCATGCACCAGAAAATAAAAATTATTTTCCAGCACACGTAGTGAATGCATGAAAAAAATGAAATTCCAAATTGATGCACTTTGGGAGCGCATGGGTGCCTAACCTGCTTATCTTCGAAGGAGAAGGGCGCCCATCTTCTGACACAAATTGGGAGATGGGTGCCCTTCTCCTAAGGGCGACCAAATCGGAATAATCAAAAGCCGATTTTGGCCGCCCTTAACTGCAGTCCATCGCAGGAGCGGCGAAAGTTTAAGGGGGCTGTTGGAGGTGTAGCGAAGGTGGGACCGGGCGTGGTTAACACATGGGCGCCCTCAGCCGATAATGGAAAAAAGAAGGGCGGCCCTGACGAGCATTTGGCCGACTTTACTTGGTCCATTTATTTTCAGGACCAAGCCTCAAAAGGTGCCCAAACTGACCAAATGACCACCGGAAGGAATCAGGGATCACCTCCCTGTACTCCCCCAGTGGTCACCAACCCCCTCCCACCCTAAAAAAAATTAAAAACATTTTTTTGCCAGCCTCTATGCCAGCCTGAAATGTCATACCAGCTCCATGACAGCAGTATGCAGGTCCCTGGAGCAGTTTTAGTGGGTGCAGTGCACTTCAGGTAGGTGGACCTAGGCCCATCCCCCCCTACCTGTTACACTTGTGGTAGTAAATGTGAGCCCTCCAAAACCCACCCAAAACCCACTGTACCCACATGTAGGTGCCCCCCTTTACCCATAAGGGCTATGGTAGTGGTGTACATTTGTGGGGAGTGGGTTTTGGGGGGATTTGGGGGGCTCAACACCCAAGGTAAGGGAGCTATGTACCTGGGAGCAAATAATGAAGTCCACTGCAGTGCCCCATAGGGTGCTCGGTTGGTGTCCTGGCATGTGAAGGGGACCAGCGCACTACAAATGCTGGCTCCTCCCACAACCAAATGGCTTGGATTTGGCCGGTTTTGAGATAGCCGGCCTCGGTTTCCATTATCGACGAAAACCGAGGCCGGCCATCTCTTAGTCCGGCGATCTCAACATTAAGGTCGACCATCTCTAAGGTCGACCTAAATGTTGAGATTTGGCTGGCCCCGACCGTATTATCGAAACGAAAGATGAACGCCCATCTTGTTCGATAATACGGTTGGCTCCGCCCCTTCCCGGGGCCAGCCCCGGAGATGGGCACCCTTAGAGATGGGCACCCCCGTTCGATTATGCCCCTCCACGTGGCTTAGTAAAAGTATTCAGTAATATACTATGCCTAAATGCTAATGCACACAGTTCAAAAGGGGCATGGCTATGAGCAGGGAAATTGGTTTTTCGTGGCCATTCCAAAATTTATGTGTACTATTATAGAATATGTCCAGTGTGCAGAAATCTACATGTAGGGATGTAAATGGAGGCATGTAGTTTTAGATGCTGGGATATCAACTAAGCGTATTCTATATGTGCCTAAATCTAGGTGCTGCTTATGGAAAAAAGCTTATATGGAAATGCTTACCATGTAGATTTTGTAGGCGCCTTGTATAGAATCTGACCCTATATGATTTACATACTTCCTTAGAAGAAATATCGTTATAGTATAATTCAAATTGTGTATCCATCTTTACTATTATGCACACATTTGATTTTTAGCTTCATTGTTTTTTAAAAAAACTAATATTTGATTTAATGTGTGCCTTTATTTAGTTCTTATGCATATATTGCATTCTTAATATTAATTTAATTTGGTATATACATATAGGACTAAATTCTACATATGGCGCCAAAAACATCAGTGCCAAAAAACCCTACGCAGCACTATTCTATAACCATGCTTAAACTTAGGTGTGGTTTATAGAATAACGCTTCCACCCAGAACCGTGACTACATTCAGGCATGGCCATTTACACCAGCTGCTCATGCCTTTTCGGGTACATACTTAAAAATTTTATATTTGCATCTTTATAGAATACTGACTAGGAAGATCAGCACCAATAATTGATAGCTCCCAATTATTGGCACTGATTGGCTTGTTATTCAGTTAAATTGTGCATGCAAATTTGGTGCACACCCAAATTGGCACACATAAATTTGAGTACCATTTATAGAATTTGGAGTTTGTGCTGTAATAAGTACATAAGTACATAATTATTGCCATACTGGGAAAGACCAAAGGTCCATCAAGCCCAGCATCCTGTTTCCAACAGTGGCCAATCCAGGTCACAAATACCTGGCAAGATCCCAAAAAGTGCAAAACATTCTATACTGCTTATCCCAGAAACAGTGGATTTCCCCCAAGTCCATTTAATAATGGTTATGGACGTTTTCTTTAGGAAGGGGGGGGGTCCAAACCTTTTTTAAACCCTGCTAAGCTAACCGCCTTTACCACATTCTCTGGCAACAAACTCCAGAGTTTAATTACACATCGAGTGTAGAAATATTTTCTCTGATTCATTTTAAATTTACTACATTGTAGCTTCATTGCATGCCCCCTAGTCCTAGTATTTTTGGAAACCGTAACCAGACGCTTCAGGTCTACCCATTCCACTCCACTCATTATTTTATAGACCTCTATCATATCTCCCCGCAGCCACCTTTTCTCCAAGCTGAAGAGCCCTAGCCACTTTAGCCTTTCCTCATAGGGAAGTCGTCAAATCCCCTTTATCATTTTCGTTGCCTTTCTCTGCACCTTTTCTAATTCCGCTGTATCTTGAGATACGGCGACCAGAATTGAACACAATATTCGAGGTGCGGTCGCACTATGGTGCGATACAAAGGCATTATAACATCCTCATTTTTGTTTTTTATTCCTTTCCTAATAATATCTAACATTCTATTTGCTTTCTTAGCCGCAGCAGCACACTGAGCAGAAGATTTCAACGTATCATCAACAATGACACCTAGATCCCTTTCTTGGTCTGTGACTCCTAACGTGGAACCTTGCATGACATAACTATAATTTGGGTTCCTCTTTCCCACATGCATCACTTTGCAGTAGCTCACATTAAATGTCATCTGCCATTTAGACATCCAGAGGGGCATAATCGAACACGAACGCCTATCTCCATGGGCGTCTATGTCCAAAAACGGGTATATGAAGAGGCGGAACAGACCATATTTTCGAAAAAATGGACATTTTCCAGCTGGGCGTTTGTGTTTTTTAGCGATAATGGAAACTAAAATCGCCCAGCTCAAAAAGTCCTAATCTGAGCCATTTGGTCATGGGAGGGGCCACGATTCATAGTACACTCACCCCCCTGACATGCCAGGACACCAACTGGGCACCCTAGAGGTCAGTGCGGTGGACTTCAGACAACGCTCCCACATGCATAGCTCCCTTAACACGGGTGCTGAGCCCCCAACCCCCCTCCCCCAAAACCCACTACCCACAAATGTACAACACTACCATAGCTCTTAGGGGTGAAGGGGGCACCTACATGTGGGTACAGTGGGTTTTGCAGACCTCCCATTTACCAGCACAAGTGTTACAGGTAGGGGGGATGGGCCTGGGTCCGCCTGGCTGAAGTGCACTGCGGTACCCACTAAAAGTGCTCCAGGGACCTGCATACACGCAGGCCTCTAGGACTTGTTGCTGCTATATAACATTGGCACACCAGTTGACACCTGAAGACTAATCTCTCCGAAAACGTCCTTTATTGGAATAAGCACGCTTACTCACAGTTAACTGCAGATCAGAGGTTGTGCCCCACTGGCAACGAGTCTCCCTGGTACTGAGATGAGCAGTAGGTCAGAGCTGGCAGAATGCTGTAAAATGCCCTCTTTCAGCCACATTCAAGGTAAGAACTAAGTTCTGTAACGTGGCTAACACATGAAAGGGATCTAAAACTGGCTTACAAAAATGGCCACTACCTCATGGACTACCGGAAATAAAACAGGGCACACTCTGACCCAGTAAGCAGGGGGAAAAGCACCATGGGAGTAGAGCCTACCAACTACCAACATCGTGAGCATTTGCCACAAGCTAGTGGAATCACGGAACCCAATACCCTACACCCACCACAATGCATTGCTGATATGACTCTGCAGTGCGCATAACAGAAAAGGTGTCACACTCACCCGAGAGCCACATCAGAACCAGGGAAAGGCTGTCACAGGATAGAACACATTCTGCTGTCATGGAGTTGGCATAGAGGCTGGAAAAAAAGTTTGTAAAGTGGGGTTTTTTTTGGTGGGAGGGGATTAGTGACCACTGGGGGAGTGCGGGAAGGTCATCCCCGATTCCCTCCATTGGTCATCTGCTCAGTTGGGGCACTTTTTTGGGACCTGTTCGTGAAAAAAAGGGTCCAAAAAAAGTGACCCAAAATCGCGGTAAAAACGCCTTTTTTTCAATTATCAGCTAAAGACGCCCATCTCTCCTCGGCCGACAATCACGCCCCAGTTCCGCCTTCACCATGCCTCCAACACACCCCCATCAACTTTACCCGTTTCCACGACGGATTGCAGTTGGAAACGCCCAAAATCGGCTTTCGATTATACCGATTTGTGCACCCACGGGAGAAAGACGCCCATCTCCCAATTTGGGTCGCAATATAGGCGTTTTTCTCTTTCGATTATAAGCTGGCCAGTCTCCCAGTCTCAGAAGGTCCTATTGTAATTTTTTACAATCCCCCCGTGATTTAACGACTTTGAATAACTTTGTGTCATCAGGAAATTTAATTACCTCACTAGTTACTCCCATCTCTAGGTCATTTAATTACACTATAAGTGAAGAAATATTTTCTCCAATTTGTTCTAAATTTACTACTTTGTAGCTTCATTGTGTGCCCCCTATTCCTAGCATTCTTGGAAAGAGTAAACAAGCAATTCACATCATTATTTTATAGACTTCTATCATATCTCCCGTCAGCCGTCTTTTCTTAAAGCTGAAGAGCCCTAGCTGCTTTAGCCTTTCCTCATAGGGAAGTCGTCCCATCCCCTTTATCATTTTTCTCGTCCTTCTCTGTACCTTTTCTAATTTCATTATATCTTTTTTGAGATGTGATGACCAGAATTGCGCACAATATTTGAGGTGCAGTCACACCATAGATAGATACAAAAGCATTATAACATCCTGTTTTTTGTTTGTTCATTCCGTTCCTAATAATACCTAACATTCTATTTGCTTTCTTAGCTGCTGCCGCATACTGAGCAAAGGGTTTCAACGTATGACAACTAGATCCCTTTCCTGGTTAGTAACTTCTAATGTGGAACCTTGCATTATGTAGCTATAGTTCGGGCTCCTCTTTCCCACATGCATCACTTTGCACTTGCTTACATTAAACGTCACCTGCCATTTGGATGCCAAGCCTCCTAGTCTTGTAATGACCTCTTGTAATTTTTCACTATCCTGCAATTTGACAACTTTGAATAATTTTGTGTTGTCAGCAAACCTCACTAGTTACTCCCATCGCTAGATCATTTATAAATATGTTAAAAAGCAGCGGTCCCAGCACAGACCCCTGGGGAACCCCACTATCAACCTTCTTCATTGAAAATACTGACCATTTAACCCTACTCTGTTTTCTATCTTTTAACCAGTTTTTAATCCACAATAGGACATTACCTCCTATCCTATGATTCTCCAATTTTCTCTGGAGTCTTTCATGAGGTACTTTGTCAAATGCCTTTTGAAAATCCAGATACACTAGATCAACTGGCTCATCTTTATCCAGATGTTTGTTCACCCCTTTCAAAGAAATGTAATAGATTGGTGAGGCAAGATTTCCCTTCACTAAATCCATGTTGGCTTTGTCTCATTAATCCATGCTTTTGAATATGCTCTGTAATTTTGTTCTTTATAATTGTCTCTACCATTTTGCTCACTGGTCTATAATCTCCCAGATTATCTCTTGAACCTTTTTAAAAAATTGGTATTACATTGGGCACCCTCCAATCTTCCGGTACCATACTTGATTTTAAAGATAAATTGTGTAATACTAACAATAGCTCTGCAAGTTCATTTTTCAATTATCAGCTGGGATGAATGGTCCAGGTGATTTGCTACTCTTCAATTTGTACAACAATAATCTCTTTGGTCCTTGCTCTTACTTAATGTTAATGCAATATACGTAATGAAAGCAAGTATAAATCTCCGAAATGGCAACTGTTAATGCTAATAGAGGAAAAGACTTCAGAATCTCGGTTTCAGCTGTTACCATATAATTCAATATTTAACTAGCTGACCGCTCTGCTCTGCGTGTTGAACTTTTCATACACGCTAGCGAGAATCCTCATCAATCAGAAAAACCTCTACTTAAACACTTTCTTTTGTTATGTGACTATTATTCAAATAGTACTTAGCTGTAGTGTGTGCGAGGGCAAAATATACTAGTCCAAGCCCAACGGCAAGCTTCCGCTTCGCTCGTGGCTTCTTAAGGAGCTGGACGGCATAACCCTTCTTCGCACCTATAACAGTATAACCAAGAATTACTCAATCAGTTAACATCCAGAAATAGAGTAAGTGGAACAACTCACATTTTCGCCGAACGAGGAAATACCTTCACAAACCCTCAGCTTACAACAGCACAATTGTTTCTGTTGAACCGGAAGTATTTATAGTGCTTCCCGTATTCGCTGATACCCGCTCTATACGGTGCATATTTTAAAGGGCATTCCCTATGTTCTTAAAGGAACGCTTTCCATTCTACACGGTTGTTTAAACCTTCTGGCATCAAGGATCTCAATCTATAAATCCAGCGTTGTTCTCTTTGTATTAGTTGGCGATTTCGATCCCCTCCTCTAATATTGATTGGAATTTGATCCAAAACTACACATTTCAGATCCTCAAATTTATGGGCATGCTGTTTACTATGTTGTACTAAGGGGGCATCTATTCGTGAATGCTTCAAATTATGCTTATGATCGCTTAACCTATTTTTCAAGGGTCGTGTCGTTTTACCCACATAGATTTTACGACATGGGCACATTATTATGTATACCACGTGATTGGATTCACAATCTGTATTATATTTTAAATGGTATTCTCGTCCATCAAGTGGATTTTGAAATATTTGTGTCTTTATCATCAAAGGACAAAAAATACATTTCAAACAGGATTGATGTCCTGGATCCCTTATATTCAAGTCTAATGATTTATCTTGTAATATTTCTTTCAAATTTAGTCCTCTGGAATATGCTACTCGTAGTTCTTTTTTATTAAATACTGGATGTAATTGCAGAATCTTCCAATGTTTTTTCATAATGCGAACAGTATTTCTAGTCCCTTGCATGTACTTTAGTACACAGGTTAATAAATGACTTGTGTCTTCTTTGTCACGTTTATGAAATAAATATTCTCGATGATTATTCTTTGCCCTGGAACAAGCCCGCTTGACTAACTGATAAGGATACTCTCTAGCTACAAATTTCTGTTTCATTTGTTTTGCATGGATTTTAAATTCTGACATATCAGAACAAATTCGACGTGCTCTTAGGAATTGTGCAAACGGGAGGCTTTCTCTCGTACTCTGAGGATGATGGCTTGTGAAATGTAACAACGTGTTACGATCTGTAGATTTTACAAATAAAGAAGTACTTAATGTACCTTGTTGTTGTTTAACCAAAACATCCAAGAAGTTTATTTGAGTAACTGATTGTTGTTTAGTAAAGTTTATGTTTTGATCTCTAGTGTTTAGCCAATTGTGAAATTGATCAAGCTCTTCTTGGTTTCCATTCCATGCAACGAAAATATCATCAATATATCTATGCCAACTCATGATATAATGTGCCCAAGGATTATTGTGTAGCCATTGATCTTCAAAATCCATCATATATAGACATGCTACAGAAGGAGCACAAGTAGCCCCCATTGCTACTCCTTTTTTTTGGAGATAGAAATGGTCTTTAAATAAAAAGAAATTATTAGTTAAAGAGATTTTAGCTAAATTCATTAAGAATGAAGTTGGAACTCTATGAGGACGCTGCCTACTTGCTAGACGTTCTGTTATAATCTGTAAACACTTCGATAATGGTAATGAAGTATAAAGCGATACTATATCAAATGTCACTAATATTACTATATGATTCCTTACCTTGATAGTGTCTAGAATTTCTAAAAAATGAGTGCTATCTCGTATGTATGTTTTACCTTGTTGTACTAAAGGTTGTAGATGCCAATCTACGAACTTTGATAATGGTTCCAATATCGAATCAACTGACGCCACAATGGGTCTGCCAGGTGGGGATATATGATCTTTATGTATTTTCGGAACTGTATAAAAGTAAGGGACTAATGGATATTTTTTATTCAAAAAAGCAAACTCAGATTGGGTCAAAAACCCTCTTTCAACACCCGTTTTACTGGTGTTGAAGATTAGTTCTTGTAAACCTATTGTGGGATCTTGTTGTAGCTGTTCATAAGTAGACTTATCTGCTAATTGAGACAATATTTCTGTTTCATAATATATTCTGTCTAGAACCACTACGGCTCCTCCTTTATCTGCTCTTCTAATGATGATATCATCATCTGATTGCAATGCTTGTAGCGCCAATTTTTGACATTTAGTTAAATTATGAGGAGATCTATATGAAAAAGTGGAGTTTAATACATCTTCTAGGACTAGTTGTTTATAAGCAGCCAGTAGGGGATCTAACGCGCCGGGTGGAGACCATATGGACTTACTCTTCAAAATTGTCCTATCAGCAGGTGATTCTTTGTCACTGAAAAATAATTTTAAATGAAGCGTTCTTATGAATCTTTCTAAATCAATTCGAAACTGAAAAAAATCAAAATTTTTTGTTGGAACAAAAGTTAAACCTTTATTTAATACATCTTTTTCGGTCTCAGTCAAAATCCTAGAAGGCAAATTGAGCCATTACATCTTCCAGGGTTGTAGAGATTTCATTCAGTTTCTCCTACTCATTGGCATTGAATACCATTTCCGGCACTGGTATTTCTCCCAAATCTTCCTCAGTGAAGACCGAAGCAAAGCATTCATTTAATCTCTCTGTTATGGCTTTATCTTTTCTGAGTGCCTCTTTTACCCCTCGGTCATCTAGCTGTCAAACCGATTCTTTTGCCAACTTCTTGCTTTTAATATACGTAAAAAAATGTTTACTATGTGTTTTTGCCTCCAATGCAATCTTTTTTTTCAAGTTCCTCTTTGTTTTCCTTATCAGCGCTTTGCATTTGACTTTTTTTTTTTTTGTTACATTTGTACCCCACGCTTTCCCACTCATGGCAGGCTTAATGCAGCAATGAAGGGTTAAGTGACTTGCCCAGAGTCACAAAGAGCTGCCTGTGCCTGAAGTGGGAATCAAACTCAGTTCCTCAGTTCCCCAGGACCAAAGTCCACCACCCTAACCACTAGGCCACTCCTCCACTTCAGACTTGACAATCCTTACGCTGCTTCTTATTATTTTCAGTCAGATTCTTCTTCCATTTTCTGAAGGATTTTCTTTTAGCTCTAATAGCTTCCTTCACCTCACTTTTTAACCATGCTGGCTGTTGTTTGGTATTCCTTCCTCCTGGGCTTCCAGGATAGTATTTTTAACAGCATCCACACCTGATGTAAAGTTTTGACTTTTGCAGCTGCTCCTTTTTTTCACCATTCTAATGGGGAAATTTTACATATATGGCGCTTAAAATAAATTGATGTAAAAAAAAAAATAGCGCTTAGCACTATTTTATAAACGGTGCGCACACGGGTCCTTTTACTAAGCTGCAGTAAAAGGGAACCTGTACTAGTGGCAGTAGCCATTTTTGCTGCATGCTGAGGCCCTTTTTTTACCGCAGCAGGTTAAAAGGCTGAAAAAAGAAATGCTACAGAGAAATGCTATAGAGTACTACAGTAGCTTATTAGCACCACCAGTACACATAATCAATGTACAACAATTTTTTTTGAATTAAACTAGATTTTTGTTACGGCCAAACTATTGGAAGCAATTGTGGAAGGTTTTTTGGTGGCCAATGATGAAGAGTCGATCGTAACGATCTATTTAGCTCTATAGGATTTGCTATATCCTGGAGCTCTTTAAGGCCTTTTCCCTTCCTAATCCAAAGTGAGTTTGTGATGACTACTGCTGTATGCTAAGTATATTCTTTTGCTTTTTTGATTGTGGAAATTTCTTTTTGGATATTTTAAGTATTTAATTATTTCCACACCCATCCTGTATATTATTTTGTGAAGAAAGAAATGACCATGCGGTAAGATTGCACTTACCGTGTGGCCAAGCGGGGGGGGAGGGGGGGTTCACTTACCGCCACCCATTGAGGTGGCAGTAAGGGCTCCTGCACTAATCCAGCAGTAACCAGGTAGCACACAGCGCTGCCCAATCACCAACGGGTAACTACTGAAGTAAAAAAATAGGGACCCATTTTCCCAAGGGCTGGAAATAGTGCGCTCTGGAGGTGGAACTAATGTTGGCATATTAGGCCGGCACTAGTTCTGGATTGCCGCATGATAAGCCCACAGTGGGCTTACTTCTGGTTAGTAAAAGGGCCCCACAGTTAGGTGCTGTTTATAGAACAGCACTTAGTGCAGGACTGCACCTAAATTTTACAAGCAGCTATTTACACCAGGTAAAATGTGGTGTAAATTCCTGTGCCTAAATTAGGCATGGATCCCCCCTAATTCTATAACCATGCATGTAAATTGCATGAACACCCCTGCTCCGCCAATGACCCTGCCATAGCCATTCCCCCTTTTTGGGACTGCACCTAAATTTACATGCGTAATTTTTAATTAATTCCAGTTAGCAGACATTTCCACCCCAAGGTCTCTCTCCTAGTCTGTGCCCATCAGTTTCCCCCCTTCCTATCCTTGGGAATGCTTTTCTTAATCCAGATGAAAGTAGATGAGTTTTGGAAAAACCCAAGCATAATTTTAGCTGCTTTGAGGTGAACAAATTTCAGTCAGTGCAAATCTAACCAGATAAATCCTTTTTAAAAATATCCCCTTCATGCAATCACTTCCAGAATATTATGCACACATTCATTATTTGAATTCAGTATGATACAATCAGAACTCCGACACATTACTCTGATCAGATGACATGCATAAACCAGTGTCCTTATTCAATGTGAACTAGTAAGACCTCCAACATGTTACTTTGATCAGATATGACAAGCGTAGTAATATTTCATCAAATTGAAGACATTGTATGATGAATTAGTTAAGCAATAGCTTACTATAAAGCTTAATATGTTTAAAAATTAGCAGTGTTAATATTTATTGCTGCAAGTGAACAATGCTACAGAGAAATTATTAATCTTCTGAAACAGAAAAAAAAATCTGAAATGTAACTAAAAGCCAATTTTAAAACTATTTCTCCTTTCTTTTGTCCCTGGCTTTTCTCTGACCTATTCTGAGTCAACTGGAAACACTCATTTATTGACATTGTACAAGGGTGTGCCGGGTCAAAGGGATGGCTAAAAGGGATAACAGCACAAAGGTGAATTATGAAAGACCGGATTTTTCCTGTTGTTTCAGTTCAAAAATTACACCATTAAGGTGCTCACTAAGCTGGCTCAAAATGCACCCCATTAAAAATTATGCTCTGTGTGCTGTGAAAGATTTTGTTTCAGAATGCGTGAGATACCTGAGCCACTAAAGTGTTTCATAGCATACAGAGCATAATTTTCGAAGAGGTGGATTTTGAGCCAGCTTGGTAACCATGTTAACTTAAATACCAGTGTTATTTTTGACAGAAAAAAGCCAAAATTGTTTGTTTTTTCCCCCATGTTGTTAATAGTGCACATTATTACTCAAATAGTGTATAAACGTAGTAACATAGTAAATGACGACAGATAAAGACCTGTATGGTCCATCTAGTCTGCCCAACAAGATAAACTCATTTTACATGGTTTGCAATACTTTCATTTTCGAAAGAGAAGGACGCCCATCTTTCAACACAAATCGGGAGATGGGCGTCCATCTTGCAAGGTCGTCCAAATCGGCATAATCGAAAGCTGATTTTTTTGACACCCTCGACTGCTTACCGTCGCGGGGATGACCAAAGTTCACGGGGGCGTGTCAGCAGGGTAGCGAAGGCGGGACTGGAGTGTGATTAGGAGATGGCCGTCCTCTGCCGATAATAGAAAAAAGAAGGGCGTCCCTGACGAGCACTTGGCCGACTTTACTTGGTCCATTTTTTTTCACGACCAAGCCTCAAAAAGGTGCCCCAACTGATCAGATGACCACTGGAGGGAATCAGGGATGACCTCCCCTTACTACCCCAGTGGTCACTAACCCCCTACCACGATAAAAAACAAGTTTAAAAATACTTTTTTGCCAGCCTCTATGCCAGCCTCAAATGCCATACTCAGGTCCATCGCAGCAGTATACAGGTCCCTGGAGCAGTTGTAGTGGGTGCAGTGTACTTGAGACAGGCGGACCTGGGGGGGGGGGGGCTCAGCACCCAAGGTAAGGGAGCTATGCACCTGGGAGCAATTTCTGAAGTCCACTGCAGTGCCCCTTAGGGTGCCTGGTTGGTGTCCTGGCATGTGAGGAGGACCAGTGCACTACAAATGCTGGCTCCTCCCATGACCAAAGGGCTTGGATTTGAACGTTTTTGAGATAGACGTCTTTGGTTTCCATTATCGCCGAAAACCGAGGACGACCATCTCTAAGGTCGACCTAAATGTCAAGATTTGGGCATCCCCGACCGTATTATCAAAACGAAAAATGGATGTCCATCTTATTTCGATAATACGCATTGTCCTGCCCCTTCACGGCACCGTCTGTAGAGTTGGGCACCCTTACAGATGGTTGTCCCCATTCGAAAATGCCCCTCTGTATGTATACCAGAGTTTGATTTGTCCTTGCCATTCTCAGGGCACAGACCATAGACCCAGCACTGCTCTGAAGCTAACGTTGAAGCCTCTTAAAATTTACATTCTAGCCCATCCCTATCTATTCAGTCATGATCAGAGCATAGACAGTACAAGTCTGCCCAGTCTGCCCAGCACTGGTTTTGTTTCCCAGTTACCGGTGTTGCCACCCAATCTCCGCTAAAATTCCGTGGATCCATTCCTTCTAAATCGGATTCCTTTGTGTTTATCCCACGCATGTTTGAATTCCATTACCGTAGTCATCTCCACCACCTCCCGTGGGAGGGCATTCCATGTATCCACCACCCTTTCTGTGAAAAAAACACTTAATGACATTACTCCTTAGTCTGCCCCCCTTCAACCTCAATTCATGACCTCTAGTTCTAACGCCTTCCCATCTCCGGAAAGGTTTGTTTGCATTTTACTCTATTGCTCTGCAATACACACTGTTTGTCCTATAGTCACACTGTTCAAGAATAGTGCATTCTATTGCACTATAGGGTGCACTATTAAGCAATAGCATACACTGAGTGATGGGGCATACTATTTGAGCAATATAGCACACTATTGTTCAGCAGTGTGCAAAATTGACATTGCCTTCTGAAATGAAAAAATAAAATTGGAAAAAAAACCCCCAAATAAAATGAAAAATCTCATAGACAACATGGGAACCTAAAGAAAATGAAAATGTTTGGCCTGCACAACTCTGATCTACACATTTCTCCTAGCACCCTGAGCAGAGGTCTCCAGGAGTCACTAGGAACCAACCATCTAGATTTCAACTTCCACAGCCCCTCTCTCTTTCCCAAAGCTCATTTCCATACTTTACCCAGCAACCTCAGCTAAGTATTCCAGAGGACACTGTGAGTCATCTAGGCTTTAGCTTCCACAGTCCCCGCACTCTTTCCAGCATGTGTGAAGCCAGGTAAACTATTATATAGAAGAAAAATTGCTGAAACATAAACACAGTTTAATGGGACAGAGTCAATGTGGTTTCAGCCAAAGGAAATCTTGTCTCACCAACCTGCTACATTTGTTTTGAAGGTGTGAATAAACATGTGGATAAAGGGTAAGCCAGTTGATATAGATTTTCAGAATGCTTTTGACAAATTTCCTCCTGTGAGACTCCTGTGGAAATTTAAAAAAGCCATGGGATAGGAGCAGTGGTGTGCTGGAGCAGGCTCTCACAGGCTCTCGAGAGCCGTTTGTTAAGTTTTTAAGAATTTTGGGAGCCTGTTCTCCATGGCTACTTTAACAAATGGATCCCAAAATGTGGGCTTGGGCCCCTCCTGAATTCTCTTTTACTTTGCTGGCGAGAGAGAGCCCCCTGTTAACAATTTACCAGCACACCCCTGGATAGGAGGCAATGTTCTGTTGTGGACTGGGAACAGGTTAAAAGATGGAAAATAGGTTAAATGGACAATTCTCTCAATGGAGAAAGGTTAATAAGAGATTGCCACAAGGATCTGTAGTGGGACCAATTTCTTTTAACATATTCATAAATGATTTGGAAATGGGAACAATGAGTGAGAAGATCAAATTTGCAGATGACACAGAACTATTCAAAGCTGTTAAATTGCATACAGACTGTGCAAAATTGCAGGATAACCTTGGGAGGCATCCAATTGGCAGATGAAATTTAATGTGCACTAGTGCAAAGTGATGCCCATTGGGAAGAAAAATTTAAATTATGACTACATGATACTAGGTTCCTCATTAGAAGTCACCACCGAGGTGAAGAATTTAGAGTGGAGGAGTGGCTTAATGTTTAGTGTAGCAGGTTGCAGACCTTGGGAATTGTTTTCAATTTCCTCTGCAGCTCTGTGTGACCCTGGGCAAGTCACTTAACCTTCTGATACCCCAGGTACAACAGTAGTACAATCTACTACTTAGACTGTGAGCCCACTACTACTACTACTACTATAAATCACTTTTATAGCGCTACCAGTCGTCCGCAGCGCTTTACAATTGAACATGAAGAAGAAAGACAGTCCCTGCTCAAAAGAGCTTACAATCTAAATCAGGACAAACAGAAAGGACCAAAAAGGAGAAGGGAAGGACAGACAGAAGGACACATAAGGATAAGATAAAAGTTACAAGTCAGGAGTCGAAAGCAGCATCAAACAGGTAGGCCTTTAGCCCGGATTTGAAGGCTGCGAGGGATGGAGCTAGACGTAATGGCTCAGGAAGCCTATTCCAGGTATAAGGTGCGGCGAGATAGAAGGAGCGGAGTCTGGAGTTAGCGATGGAGGAGAAGGGTGCAATTAGGAAAGATTTGCCCAGTGAACAGAGTTTTAGGGAAGGAGTGTAGGGAGAGATGAGGGTGGAGAGGTAGTGAGGGGCTGCAGAGTGAATGCACTAGGGACAGACCCAGTACCTGTAAAGTGAAAAAACTGTAAACCGCTTAGGTCTAAGGGGTATATAAATACTTAAATGAATGAATGAATGAATATTAAAATCTGCTTAGTGTGCAGCACTAACATGTATCCTTGTTAACTGCAAACAGTCTTAATGCATGGTAAAGAATATTTCAGTGTGATAACTGCAGAGGGCATCCTGGGCACACCCCCAATAATTACTGCACAGCCTTTGCACTTAATGCAAATTAATTTTTGCTGTTAAAGTATCTCAGGAGCCCATGTCTTATTGTGTACTGGGAACTTGTTAAAAGACAGAAAACAGAGAGCAGAAGTAAAAAATAAATTTTCTCAATGTAGAAAAGTGAATTGTGGAATGCTTCAGGGGTCTGTGCTGGGATCACTGCATTTTAACATATTTATAAAGATCTGGAAATGGGAACAACAAATGAGGCAACCAAATTTGCAGATGACACAAAATTATTTAATGCTGATGGAGCCCATTCAAAGTGAACGGACTTTGTCGGCATTACTGCACCGGAAGCCGCTAGCGTGGCTTGATAAAAGAGGGCCTTAGGCACATACATTTGCGCATTTCAGTTGGTGCAAATGGATGAGCCTACAGTTAGGTGTGATTCCTGGGCATAAGTGCTATTCTATAAATCACACCTAACTTTAATAATGGCACCATATATAGAATACAACCCTTAATGTGCATATATCCACTTCCCGAGATAATGCTGCTGTAAGTATTTAATTTTAATTTCAACCTATATTTATTATTATTTATATGTGATTTTAAATGTGCTGTATATTTGTGTGAAAGTTGTCCTTTTGCAGGTGCCCATTTCTGAAATGTGTTGGACAGTTATTAAATACAGAATACAGACACACTGTTATGCACCATTATTGAGGGTTGCTTTGTTAATAAATTGCGTTCTGATGGGTATTGGCTGTTTCCATTGGCTGCTTCTTTGCTGAACTCTACTGACCCACCAGGGAAAAAGTTCATGACCGCTTGCCAACTGAACTATCTAAAGAGGCCTTTGGGGGAGAGAGGTAAAAGAGAAATTCTATCATTCTTATACCCTCACCAAAGGAATGAGACTGTGCAGTACCACAACCAGCATCCAATATGGTCACATGTCAGTTTCTTTCTCACTTTGTCCCTCAGCACTGAAAAGAAGCCCATGTACTTTTATACAGGTTTCAGCAAAGGCCTGAGCCAGGAGGAAAACAAAAATCACTGTACATGTGTAAATACACTAATAGTTTGATACAATTTTAATTTGTTTCATTGACTTTACATACTGCTAAGTACGGTTGTGTTTTAAAGTGGTTTACAGAGATGCTATGAATTCAAAAAGCAACAGTCTGAATAGGATGAGCAAACTTGATAGACCATGGGGTAATTCTCTGTAAATTGCCCGAAGTTACGCCCTGGGATGATGTGCACTAACTGTACCCAGAAAACAATCTGGGGACAAATAATTAACCAGCACTGAAGAGTAATTTATCTTACATCAAAAAGTAAAAAGTAAATACAAAAAAAGATCCACAGCCAAACCAGAAAATTACATATCAATATTAAAAAATCAATTTGAAAATTCTACAGAAGTGCTCAGAAAATACTGAAAAGACCAGCAGGTCATAAGATCTTCAATTTCTCAATCATTGCACACAATGGTCACACTTTATAATGTCAAAAGATAATAGCAATACACTCTGTGCTATTAAAAAATATCTATAACTATATATAACACTACACACGCTTCCAAACTGAAAAATAATGACAAAATGAAGCATAAATCAAACAGTTCTTCAAGAAAATGTTATATATTTGATAGCTCAGAGTGCATTGCTATGTATTTATCTTTTGAAATGATAAAGTGGGACTATTGCATGAAATGATTGATAAATTGAAGAGCTTATGACTTGCTGGTCTTTACAGTATTTTCTGAGCACATCTATAAATTTTTTAAATTGACTTTTTGATATTGATATGTAATTTTCTAGTTTGGCTGTGGGCTCTTTTTTTTTTTTTTTTTACTTAGGGTCCCTTTTACTAAGCAGCGTAGGCGCCTACGTGTGCCCAACATGTGCCAAATTGCACTTACCACCCAGTTACCACATGGCGTTTGCAGTAATTTCAATTTTGGCACACGTCTGCTATGTGCGTCTGAAAATTTTATTTTCTGGCGTGTGTAGCGGACGTGCGCCAAGTGGCATCTGACACACGTAGGTCACTACCGCCCAAATTCTTTACTGCTAGGTCTATGGCTAGTGGTAATCTCAGACCCAAAATGGACACGCGGCAATTTTGTTTTTGCCGCACATCCATCTTCGGCAAAAAAGGCCTTTTTTACAGGTGCGCTGAAAAATGATTTAGCGTGCGCCCAAAGCCCATGCCTACACTACCGCAGGCCATTTTTCAGCTTGCCTTTATAAAAGGACCCCTTACTTTTTACTTCTTGATGTATGATAAATTACTCTTCAGCACTGGTTAATTATTTGACTTAGGGTTGTTAACTCATGCTGGTCTGTTCAGTATTTTCTAAGCACGTCTATAAAATTTTCAAATTGACTTTTTGATATTGATATGTAATTATCTAGTTTGGCTGCTTGTTCTTTTTTTTTTTTTTTTACTTCTTGATGCACCTAACTGTAGGCAGTTAGGCTTGTAAATGTTATTATTCTATAAAATGTGGGTATAAGTGCTGGGCAGTGGTGGCCCTATAATTAGGCCAACTGAGGCTGGGACTTCAGCACTCTTCAGTAAGAACAGCATATCTCTCCACACCAGCCGCAGTCTGGCTTTCCCCCCTTTCTTTCTTCAGTGCCCTTCCTTGAGCCTACCTTTGTTTACTAAAAGTTGGCGGCAGTGGCAGCGATTCCCTTAGACTGTCCTGCTGCGGGCGCCAGCCTTTTCTCTCTATTGCGGCCCACCTCTCTGATGTAACTTCCTGTTTCCTCAGAGGTGGGCCACAGTACAGAGAAGAGGCCAGTCCCAGCAGCAGGGAAGCCTATGGGAATTGCTGCCACCATCACCTTTTGGGAAACAAAGGGATTCTTTTACAAAGGTACGCTAGCGTTTTTAGTGAGCATCTCTAGCATTTAGCACAGTGGCGTAGCCACAGGTGGGCCTGGGTGGGCCGGGGCCCATCCACTTAGGGCTCAGGCCCACCCAATAGCAGCACATATTTAGTGCTAGCTAGTGGGGATCCCAAGCTTCGCCAGCTAAAGACTTCCCCCTGATGGTGTTGAAAACACTGCTTTCCATTTCAGCAGTCTAAGCTTCCTAAGCTGCTGATACTGGCCTCATCGCATTGGGGAGGGGGGGGAGGGGATGAAGAGAACACTTGGTGCCCACCCACTTCTTGACTAGGCCCACCCAAAATCTGCTGTCTGGCTACGCCCCTGATTTAGCATGAGCTAATCATTAGCGCACACTAAAAACACTAATGTGCCTTTTAAAAGGACTCAAAGGTAGGGAAGGGGGTTGAAGAAGGAAGGGGGGAGATGCCAGACAATAGCCGGGGGCAGCATCTCAGCCCTCACCTCAGGTGGCATCTCAACCCTCGCCTCAGGCGGCAAATTGCCTTGGGCCACCCCTGGTGTTGGGCATGCCCCTGACCCACTCATGCCCCTCTCAGTTCTTTGCCCCCTTGCAGTTGTACACTATAGATTTTGCATACACAATTTACGGAATCCTTACTTAGGCAGTTATGTGCATAACTGCTAATTAGTGCCAATTAACATTGATTATAGCCAATAATTGGCTGTTAATGTCAATTAGCAGTGAATTATTAAATTATGCATATAACCAACAGTATTCTATAACTTGCATGTGCAACTGTGTGCTAAGCATAACATTGTGCTTACAAGTTTATAGAATTAGAGAGATGTCCTATCTGCCATCATTTTTTCCTTTTCTATGTTTCTCTGTTACACAGTAGCAGCATGTTTACAATGTTGTGGCCATTTTTCATGCATATGTGCTAAAATTTAAAAAGCACAGTCCATTGCAAGTATTCCAACGTGCATGTTAAATTTGTAGTGGTGTGCATACTAAATTTTCAATACATTTCAGTGCATAAGTCCCTCTGTGTTTAAGTATTGCAGAAAGAAACAATGCAAATGATGTTAAATTTCTGTTTTAAATGGTTTAATTCCCCCGACTCAGCTGCCAGCCTTCTTGCCACTTACATAATTTCTATCTGCTTCCTCCTTTTTGCCCCTGGAATTTTGAACACTCATAGCAGGCTCTGGTGTTGACACACTACCTTTCTGAGTTGCTATAGAACCTTGTGCTTGAATAACAAAAAAAAAAAAAAAAAGAAAATCATCAGCATTTACTTCCTGACTCTAATTTGAATTGCTCTGTGCAGCTCTACTAAAATGTGCATGCATAAAATAATAATCAGATATTCCAAAGCGTTTAGCAATCAGCTCTGATTGTACACACTTGTTAAATATTAGTCTGTAACCTTTAGATATAATTCTTTTTAGCACATTTTTAAAGGCTATTGCTACAGCTCTGCATTTTTAGATAGCAAAGTATTCTTTTCAGATTATCATTAAACAATTAAGGGACCCTTTTACTAAACCATGTTAAGTACTTATGCCCAGTTTGCCCTGTGTTAACTTTGAACGCAGAGCCGTATTAAGGTTTTTTTTTTTTTGTATTTTCACAGTAAGGGGTCCTTTAGCCAAACTGCAGTAAAAGGGGCCCTGCGCTAGTGGCAGGGGATGTTTTTGTCACGCACTGAAGCCCTTTTTACCGCAATTTTTATTTTTATTTTTTTAATTTTTGTTACATTTGTACCCCGCACTTTCCCACTCATGGCAGGCTCAATACGGCTTACATATTGTATACAGGTACTTATTTGTACCTGGGGCAATGGAGGGTTAAGTGACTTGCCCAGAGTCACAAGGAGCTGCCTGTGCCTGAAGTGGAAATCACAATGGGTGAAAAGCTGAAAAAAGAAGTGTACATGCGGTAAGATTTCACTGGCCATGCGAGGGGGGGAGAGGGAGCACTTACCACCACTCATTGAGGAGGTAGTAAGGGCTCCTGCGCTAACCCAGCACTGGAAATGCCTCGCACTAAGGGTGGAGCTACTGCTGGCACCTGTGTTGGGCTGGTGTGTGGTAAGCCAGATTGGCATGTGGTAAGCAAGTGGTGGGCTTACTGCCGCTTTGTAAAAGGGCCCCTTATATCATGTTAATCTGGGGTAAAGTGGTTTTTGCATCAGGAGGCATCTCTTGGGCAGAGAGAGAGAGATCATGGAAGGTATTTGGCAGTTAATGTCTTGCATTTATCATGTGCTAACTGCCTAATGTAGAGTTAACTTGGGATCATTTACTGCCTCCTACATAGGACACACTGAGGGACAGATTTTACATATGACGCTAAGAATTATGCGTGTTACTTGAGTAATGAGCCAATCAGCACTGATAATTGGATGATAACAACCAATTAGCACTAATTGGCAATAATTAGGACTTACATGCATTTCGTATTCAATAACGATGTGTGCATAAATCCTAACACATGTATATATTTGGGGGTGTGGATGGGGGCATTCGCAAACGTTATGTGCATTGATATAGAATATGGCCACAATGCACCTAACTGTAGGCACCTGCGCTGAAAAATCGATCTGCGCACGCCCAAAACTCGTGCCTACACTAGTGCAACCCATTTTTCAGTGCACCTTAGTAAAAGGACCCCTTAGTTGATATCCCAGTACCTAAAACTATGTGTATCCATTTACACCAACAAAAATGTGGTGTACATCCCTGCATAAATATGGCCACAAATATGGCCATAAACCTTTATGTAAGGAGAGTAAATAAAAGCAAGAGAAAAAGGAAACCTATATGGTTCTCCTAGCAAGTGACTGAGAAAATAAAGGCTAAAGAGTTGGTGTTCATGAAATACAGAAAAACTCAAGAAGAGGAACACGAAGAGGAATACCGGATGAAACTGAAAGAAACCAAAAGAGAGATACATCTGGCGAAAGCACAAGCGGAAGAACAAATGGCTAGAAATGTAAAGAGGGGCGACAAAAATTTCTTCAGGTATAGTAGTGAAAGGAGGAAGACTAAAAATGGAATTGTGAGACTGAAAGATGCTGCGAACCACTATGTGGATAATGATGAAGGAAAAGCAAATTTGCTAAATAGATACTTTTGTTCTGTTTTCACAGAAGAAAATCCTGGAGAAGGACCGCGATTGACTGGCAAAAGCACTAATGATAATGGAGTGGATAGAGCACCGTTCACGGAAGAGAGTGTGTATGAACAACTTGAAAATCTAAAGGTGGCCAAAGCCAAGGGACCGGACAGGATCCACCCCAGGATATTGAGGGAGCTCAAAAAGGTTCTGGCGGGTCCTCTTAAAGATTTGTTTAATAAATCCTTGGAGACGGGAGAGGTTCCGTGGGATTGGAGAACGGCGGATGTGGTCCCTCTTCACAAAAGTGGTGATAGGGAAGAAGCTGGAAACTACAGGCCGGTAAGCCTTACTTCAATTATTGGAAAAGTAATGGAAGCAATGCTGAAGGAAAGGATAGTGAATTTCCTAAAAGCCAATAAGTTGCAAGATCAGAGACATGGTTTTACCAAAGGTAAATCGTGTCAAATGAATCTCATTGAATTCTTTGACTGGGTGACCGGAGAATTGAATCATGGACGTGCTATAGGCGTTATCTACTTAGATTTCAGCAAAGCTATTGACACGGTTCCCCACAGGAGGCTCTTGAATAAACTTGACAGGCTGAACATAGGACCCGACGTGGTGAACTGGATTAGGAACTGGTTGACGGACAGATGCCAGAGAGTGGTGATTAATGGAATTCGCTCGGATGAGGGAAAGGTGAGTAGTGGAGTGCCTCAGGGATCGGTGCTGGGGCCGATTCTGTTCAATATATTTGTGAGTGACATTGCCGAAGGGTTAGAAGGTAAAGTTTGCCTTTTTGCGGATGATACTAAGATTTGTAACAGAGTGGACACCCGGGAGGGAGTGGAAAACATGAAAAAGGATCTGCAGAAGCTAGAAGAATTGTCTAAGGTTTGACAATTAAAATTCAATGCGAAGAAATGCAAAGTGATGCACTTAGGGAATAGAAATCCTCGGGAGATGTAAGTGTTAGTCGGTGAGAGTCTGATATGTACGGACGGGGAGAGGGATCTTGGGGTGATAGTATCTGAGGATCCAAAGGCAACGAAACAGTGTGACAAGGTGGTGGCCTTAGCTAGAAGGTTGTTAGGCTGTATAGAGAGAGGTGTGACCAGCAGAAGAAAAGAGGTTTTAATGCCCCTGTATAAGTCGTTGGTGAGGCCCCACCTGGAGTATCGTGTTCAGTTTTTGAGGCCGTATCTTGCTAAGGATGTAAAAAGAATTGAAGCGGTGCAAAGAAAAGCTACGAGAATGGTATGGGATTTGCGTTACAAGATGTATGAGGAGAGACTTGCTGGAGTGGAGTAGTAGCCTAGCGGTTAGTGCAGTGGACTTTGGTCATGGGGAGCTGAGATTGATTCCCGCTGCAGCTCCTTGTGACTCTGGGCAAAGTCACTTAACCCTCTGTCACCCCAGATAAAAAGCTTTGGATGTGGTTGCAAAAACAAAAGACCTGAACATGTATACCCTGGAGGAAAGGGGAAACAGGGGTGATATGATACAGACGTTCAAATATTTGAAAGGTATTAATCCACAAACAAACCTTTTCCGGAGATGGGAAGGCGGTAGAACTAGAGGACATGAAATGAGATTGAAGGGGGGCAGACTCAAGAAAAATGTTAGGAAGTATTTTTTCACGGAGAGAGTGGTGGATACTTGGAATGCCCTCCCGCGGGAGGTGGTGGAGATGAAAATGGTAACAGAATTCAAAAATGCGTGGGATAAACATAAAGGAATCCTGTTCAGAAGGAATGGATCCTCAGAAGCCTAGCCGAGATTGGGTGGCAGAGTCGGTGGTGGGAGGCAGGGCTAGTGGCTGGGAGGCGGGGCTAGTACTGTGCAGACTTCTACGGTCTTTGCCCTGAAAATGGCAGAAACAAATCAAAGTCAGGTATACACAAAAAGTAGCACATATGAGTTTATCTTGTTGGGCAGACTGGATGAACCGTGCAGATCTTTTTCTGCCATCATCTACTATGTTACGCTACTATGTTACTATCCTGCTTATTTTCAAACGAGAAGGCCGGCCATCTTCCGACACAAATCAGGACATGGCTGGCCAAATCTGTATAATCAAAAGCCAATTTTGACCGGCTACAACTGCTTTCCATCGCAGAGCCAGCGAAAGTTCAAGGGGGCATGGTTAAGAGATGGCCGGCTTCGGCCGATAATGGAAAAAAGAAAGCCGGCCCTGATGAGCATTTGGCCGACTTTACTTGGTCCCTTTTTGTTCGTGACCAAGCCTCAAAAAGGTGCCCCAACTGACCAGATGACCATCAGAGGGAATGGGGGATGACCTCTCCTTACCCCCCAGTGGTCACCAACCCCCTTGCACCCAAAAATATATATATTTTTTTTGCCAGCCTCAAATGTCATACCCAGCTCCATGACGGCAGTATGCAGGTCCATGGAGCAGTTTTAGTGGGTGCAGTGCACTTCAGGCAGGCGGACCCAGGCCCATCTCCCCCTACCTGTTACACTTGTGGTGGTAAATGGGAGCCCTAAAAAAACCCCAAAACCCACTGTACCCACATATAGGTGCCCCCTTCATCCCTAGGGGCTATGGTAGTGTTGTACGGTTGTGGGTAGTGAGTTTTGGGGGGATTTGGGGGGCTCAGCACACAAGGTAAGGGAGCTATGTGCCTGGGATCAATTTGTGAAGTCCACTGCAGTGCCCCCTAGGGTGCCCGGTTGGTGTCCTGGCATGTGTCCAGTGCACTACAAATGCTGGCTCCTCCCACGACCAAATGGCTTGGATTTGGCCGGGTTTGAGATGGCCGCCATTAGTTTCCATTATCGGCAAAAACCAATGGCGGCCATCTCTAATGCCGGCGATCTGTAAGGGCAGGCCAAATGTTGAGGTTTGGCCGGCCCCGACCGTATTATCGAAATGAAAGATGGCCGGCTATCTTGTTTCGATAATACAATCGGGTATGCCACTTCAATAATACAATCGGGTATGCCACTTGACGGGGCCGGCATTAGAGATGGCTGCCCTTATAGATGGCCGACCCCGTTCAATTATGGCCCTCAATGTAGATTTACACGGATTGAGCCATATTCTATAACAATGTGTATACATTTGGGAATGCCCATGAAACATCAATTTCCCTGCCTATAACCACTCCCCTTTTGGGATATGCACATTAGAATTTAGGCTTAGCGAGTTATGCACGCAAATTCTAATGATTGCCAATTAGTGCTCATTATTCTTAAGTGCTGTTAACAATGCTGATTGGCTTGTTAAGCCAATTAAGGGCTCCTTTTACTAACTGGCGGTAAGCCCAACATGGGCTTACTGCTCGCTATACAGGAAGTACCACTGGGCCATCGCAGCAGCCTGGCGGTACTTCCCACCCCTAACATGCTGTCATTTCTGGTGCTACAAACATTTATTTATTTTTGTAGTGCCAGAGTGTACCTGGTGGTAATTGAGCAGTGCCATGTGCTGCCCGGTTACTGCTGGGTTAATGTGGGAGCCCTTACCGCCACCTCCTGTAGAAAAGTGAGACTTTCCTTTACTAGCTGTGGTAAAAGGGGGCCTCGGTGCGCATGCAAAACATGCGCCGATGCCAGCGATGCCAGTGCTGGCCCCTTTTTGTCACAGCTTGGTAAAAGGGCCCTAAGTTACGTGCATTGTTATGGAATACTCTTAGATTTAGGTGTGGAACACTAGGAGTGATATATAGAATCTAGTAAAGTCCGTGGGCAAAGTCTGTAACCTGAGGTGCATTTAACAGTTGATTTCCAAACGGGAAATTCTGTGCTGCTTGTCTGTATGATAATACTCTTGAAAGTTTTATGTCAGCAGCAAATGATGACTGGAAATTGTCCTTTATGTTATGGGCAACAAATATATACTAAACATTTATGTTAGTATTAGCATTAATATAATAACTTATTTAGAAAGAGGCATTCAATTTTTTCAATACACTATGGGTTCCTTTTACTAAGCCACGTGGGCACATATGCACATCCTATGCATGTCAATTTTGAACTACCACCTGCCTACGGTGTGGCCTGGGTGGTAATTTCATTTTTTCTGCTCGTCCACTAAGAGTACCAGAAACTTTCCAGTATGCGGAGCTAACCAGGCAGTAATCAGAATTGTATGTGCATAGACCATTACCACCTGGTTACTGGGTGAGACTTTACCGCTAGGTCAATGGATGGCAGTAAGGTCTCAGGCCTAAAATGGATGTGTGCCAATTTTTGTTTTGCCACGCGTCCATTTTCGGCCCCCCACCCAAAAGGCCTTTTTTGCAGGTGCGCTGAAAAATGGACCTGCGCACGTCCAATACACACATCTACACCAGCGCAAGACACTTTTCGGTGCACCTTAGTAAAAGGACCCCTATATGTGGTAGAGGATGTAAATATTAAGCTACAGAGAAGGACAACCAAAATGGTGGTGGTAAGGGCTCCCGTGTTAACCCAGCAGTAACTGGGCAGTGTGCAGCACTGCCCATTTACCGCTGGGTACACTCCGGCACTACAAAAATACATTTTTGTAGTGCCAGAATTGATGGCACACTAGGGGTGAGAAGTACTGCTGGGCTGCTGTGGTAGCCCGCCGGTACTTCCTGTATAGCAAGCGGCTTACCGCAGCTTAGTAAAAGAGCCATTGGACATTGGGATTTACACCAAGTTTTACTTGGTGTAATTGGCCGTTACTAAATTTAGTGGTGTGGACTGGCACTCGGCATATTCTATAAACCGTGTGGAAATTTAGGCTTATTCTATAAATTATGCCTAAATTTTTTTTTAATTTGTAAAGTTTATTGAATCATCCATATACAAAGAGAAAACCTTACAATTCCCATTATGCCTAAATTAAGGTGTACTTTATAGACTACGCTTAAGTGAATTTTATTTCAATGCCAAATTGTTAGGTGTGATATATAGAATCTAGACCCATATGTGCTATACAACTCAGAAAAAGGTACCTCTTATCATAAATACATATTTGGTGCAGATAGGAACAAAAAGAAAGATTGTAATAAAAGATTGTAATAAAAAACATACCTAATAGAGATTAAAAAAATATATATATACATATATATAAATCATCTTAGCCAACCATGGCCCCTGTTTACCAAGTTGAGTTATAGGTGCTGTAGCATTTTTAGCGTGCACTACAAATTAGCACATGCTAATGCTAAAGACACGCATATATTCCTATGGGTATCTCTAGCATTAGCACTCTCTCATGTTTTTCAAGTGCTAAAAATGCTAGCACACCTTAATAGACGGGGCCTTATATTCGCTCAATACCTGAAAAAAGGTGGCATGATTAATAAAAGATAGAAACGCACAAGTAAAACAGATTGGATACAGAGCAGTAATGAGTTCAGCATTAAAAACTGCAGTAACAGATTCAGTATGTTGTCTACTACACTCACTACGTATATTTTAAAACAGAGTCAAAGGTCACATACCAAAAAATAACAATATTAAAGTACAACCCCCCCCCCCCCCCACACTAAAAATGGAGTTTAAATTTCTTACATATTAGTAACAAACTTAAATAAAGGTTGAAAAAAACGTCAAAAATACTTAATAGTCAACCCCCAGGGATTACTGAAAAACTACTTAAATCCCAAATCACTGCTGAATAAGCTCAAAATCTGTAAAATAATGCCAAAAATTCATTGCATTGCAGATAACCTCTTCACCTGCATTCTAGTAACACAAATGACGTTAGTGGAATGCAAATGATGTCATTGGAATGCATGAATCCAGAGCAATACTAAAGACTCTAAAAAGACCTAAAAAATTGCTGAAAAGAGCCATAAAATCAAAGAAAAATTAATAAATGGCTAAAAGCAGTGGCCACTCACCAAAAATAAAAAATAGAATACCAACTGACATACATATTAAAATAATACATCATAAATATATAATGGTATCAATCACATAGCATAGATATAAAAAATATTATAAAATGCCATACATATTAAAATCATCAAGTGCCAATCAAAAAACAGCATCATCGGTAAATTTATAAGGCCAATAAAACATATTAAACATAAACAAATGTTTATTTAAAAAGAGAGAGAAGGGAAAATACCTCAAAGGTTAATGGTCACTGCTTTTACCAAAAAGCGTCCCCATATTGGGTAATGAAACCTGCAGCACCAAATGGACAAAAAAAGATCTGTATATACTTTGCAGTTGTCCAATACATCGCATGCATGCTAAATAATCTATTTCTTTATTAAGACCATCAGGTGTGACTGCCCTAAACTCAAAAATCATTCTTTGTACAATTTTTATCAACACTTGATCCACATCCCCTCCTCTCCAAGAAATTATCTGTTTTTGTAATAAAAAAAAAAACTAAAATCTTCAAAACGATGGTTCGTTTTTACTGCATGTTCCACCAATGGCTTATCTAGTGCTCTCCTTTTGAGAACACTGCAATGTTCTATTACTCTTGTATTTAACGCTCTCTTGAGTTTTCCAATATACATGAGCAGGTGGGGGCAAACACATGCATAAATAACTTTCTCTGTTTTACAATTGGGAAAAAAAAGATGTAGCACATACTCCTGTCCAGTCACTGGATTTAATCTTCTTATTAACCAACACTCTGAATGCTTTTCACAGGGATAATGTCCATGTAAAGCTATTTGCTCAGTTCTCGACTGTGTGACAAACACTGATGGTACTAAAATTGCCCTCAGAATCATTTCTTTTATATGCAATCATCAACTCTTTATTATTAAAAGGTTCCACTTTTTGAATCAAATGCCAGTGTTTCTTTAAAATCTTAATTATATCATATGACAGATGATTAAATTCCAGACTGCAAACAACTTTATTGTCAATATGCTTTTTTGATTTTTAAGAGCTCATCTCTATCCTTAAGGCTTGCATATATATAGCCTTAATTGGTAAAGTTATGTGGGTATCCTCTTTCATAAAATCTTTTCTGAATCTCCCTTGCTTTTCATTCATAAATATTCTTTTCTGAACAGATATGTTTTGCTCTTAAAAACTGGCTGTAGGGAAAGTTTGTTTTTAAAGCTCTACAATGACAACTATCATACTGTAATAGCTTGTTTACATCTGTTGATTTTCTAAAAATGTCAGTGACTCATTTATCATACTCTTTCTTGATCAAAATGCCCCCCCCCCCCACACACACACAAAAGCAATATTTTCTTTGCTGTAGGTTAATTGGAATTTCAAATTCCTGTTCAAAGTATTAATCCATTCATTAAAGACTAATAATTTTTCTTCTGTTCCTTTCCAAACAATAAAAATAACATTGATATATCTTTTCCAGGCAATCAATTCTGTTTTATATTGATGTTTGGTCAAGTATCTCTTCCCAAAATCAGCCATATAAAGATTTGCCACAAATGGTGCCATGGTAAAGCCCATGGTTGTCCCTTTTATTTAATGGAAAAACATAATCAAAACAGAAATAATTCTTTTTCAAAACAATTTCTGTTAATGACATCAAAAATTCTATTGTCACATCGGGTCCTTTTTTACATAAAATGTTGTTTGACCTTCACCTGTGATCTGTTCTGCTCTTTGTGAAAAGTCCATAAACCATTATTAAGGTAGACCCGAGGAAAGCCAATGCTTCTTCTTGAGATTAGGTAGCATGGAATCTTGCCACTTTATGGGACTCTGTCAGGTACTGGCTATTGCTGGAAGCAAGATACTGGGCTAGAAGGATTCCTGGTCTGTCCCAGTAATGTAACACTTATGTTCTGATATTACTTTGGGCTTTGAGTAACTTGTAAGACATACTGTAAAAATCAAGGGGCCCTTTTACTAAGTCGCATGGAGGGGCATAATCGAATGGCGCCGGCCATCTTCAGGGCCGGCGGCAACTGTATTTTTGAAAAAGATGGTCAGAGTTCGCCAGGTTTGAGATGGCCGGCATCGGTTTTCAGCCATAATGGAAAATAATGGCGGCGATCTCAAACTCGGCGAAATCCAGGGCATTTGGTCGTGGGAGGAGCCAGCATTTATAGTGCACTGGCCCCCCTCACATGCCAGGACACCAACCGGGCACCTTAGGGGGCTCTTCTAAAAATAAAAAAAAAATAGCTCCCAGGTGCATAGCTCCCTTCCCTTGGGTGCTGAGCCCCCCGAACCCCCCCAAAACCCACTCCCCACAACTCTACACCACTACCATAGCCCTAAGGGGTGAAGGGGGCACCTACATGTAGGTACTGTGAGTTTTGGGTGGGTTTTGGAGGGTTCCCATTTACTATCACAAGTATAACAGGTAGGGGGGGATGGGCCTGGGTCCACCTGTCTGAAGTGCACTGCACCCACTAAAACCTGCTTCAGGAACTTGCATACTGCTATCAGGGAGCTGGTATGACATTTGAGGCTGTGATAGAGGCTGGCAAAAAAGGTTTTTTTGGGTGGGAGGGGGTTGGTGACCACTGGGGAAGTAAGGGGAGGTCATCCCCGATTCACTCCGGTGGTCATTTGGTCAGTTGGGGCTCCTTTTTGAAGCTTGGTTGTGAAAACAAAAAAGGGACCAAGTAAAGCCGGCGAAATACTCGTCAAGCCTGGCTTTTTTTTTCCATTATCAGGCGAAGCTGATCATCTCATGAGCACGTCCCCGTCCCGCCTTCACTACCCTACTGACATGCCCCCTTGATATTTTGCCGGCTCCGTGATGGAAAACAGTTGAACCCGGCCAAAATCGGCTTTTCGATTATACCGATTTGGCCGGGTTCAGGAGATCACTGGCCATCTCCCGATTTGTGTCGGAAGATGGCCGGCGATCACTTTCAAAATTGAGCTGGATAGGCTCCTAGACGTTCCCAACGCATGTCAGTTTGGAGTTACTGCCTGGCTACCATGTGGCCCTTGCGGTCATTTCATTTTTGACACGCGCCCGCTACGTGCACTGGAAAATACATTTTATTTTCTGGTATGCAGCAGAAACCAGGTGGTAATTGTCATTCTACGTGCGTAAATGATTACTACTTTGTTAACACGTGAGACCGTACTGCTAAGTCACTGGCTGGTGGTAAGGCCTCAGACCCAAAATTGAAGCGCGCCAATTTTTTATTTTGCCGCACATCCATTTTTGGCAAAAATTTTAAAAAGGCCTTTTTTTTTACAGGTGCATTGATAAAATGGATGTGTGCATCCGAAACACGTGCCTATATTAGCGCAGCCCATTTTTCAGCGCACCTTAGTAAAAGGACCCCCCAAAGTCTTTTCTCCTGGGATAAAGAAAACAACAACTGCCTTGCCACACTGCTGAGAGGGATAAAATATATTCATAGAACATCTTATTTAATGAACAGAAACATTAGAGTAAGAAAACCATTCATGACTCCCTGCTAAGAAATTCCTACATGACTTTGCAGTAACATGACCTGTACCACATAAGCTTATGATCTAAATTGATTAATCACTCTGAAGTGTTTTTATACCAATAAATCACACAATCAGAATGCAACACATACTGAGTACAATAATAAAAATCAGCTGATGCAGAACTTGCATTGTGTTGTGCAATCCAGTATCACAGGAAGTACCATTGCAATTTGTGATGTCTGTTCTTTCTCTCATTTCAGTCTGAAGGTATTTCAGTTCCTGTGTTATTTGTATTTATAAATGTATACACTGCAAAGATCACAGTTTGATGTGGTGGAATGTAGAAATGATAAATATCAGTTCTCTCTGAATTTCCCTTCTTTACTTCTATAAGGTCCAGCACAGGGTGTTGCCATCTTGCCACACCTATTGTGGTATTTTTCTTTCAGTGTAGAACTCACTGAATAAATAACTTCTTGTAGCTGTGTCAGGATTTCACTGGATACATGCAAGATAGAAGCAGTTTAAAGTCCACTGACTAATAACTTCCTCTGTGAAATGTGGCATTGAAATTATGGTTGTCTTTTTCTAACCCTTTTTTTAATGACAGGGTTATCTAAATAGAAGGAGCTAATCAAGCCTACAAATCCTTACATAGTAGATGATGGGGCAGAAAAAGACCTGCACGGTCCATCCAGTCTGCCCAACAAGATAAACTCATATGTGCCACTTTTTGTGTATACCTTACTTTGATTTGTACCTGTCTTTTTCAGGGCACAGACTGTATAAGTCTGCCCAGCACTATCCCTGCTTCCCAACCACCAGCCCCGCCTCCCACCACCGGCTCTGCCACCCAATCTCCGCTAAGCTCCTAAGGATCCATTCCTTCTGAACAGGATTCCTTTATGTTTATCCCACGCATGTTTTAATTCCGTTACCATTTTCATCTCCACCACCTCCTGTGGGAGGGCATTCCAAGCATCCACCACTCTCTCCGTGAAAAAATACTTCCTGACATTTTTCTTGAGTCTGCCCCCCCTTCAATCTCATTTCATGTCCTCTCGTTCTACCGCCTTCACCTCTCCAGAAAAGGTTCATTTGCGGATTAATACCTTTCAAATATTTGAACGTCTGTATCATATCAACCGTTTCTCCTTTCCTCCAGAGTATACATGTTCAGGTCAGCAAGTCTCTCCTCATACGTCTTGTAACGCAAATCCCATACCATTCTCGTAGCTTTTCTTTGCACCGCTTCAATTCTTTTTACATCCTTAGCAAGATACGGCCTCCAAAACTGAACACAATACTCTAGGTGGGGTCTCACCAATGACTTATACAGGGGCATCAACACCCCCTTTCTTCTGCTGGTCACACCTCTCTCTATACAGCCTAACAACCTTCTAGCTACGGCCACCGCCTTGTCACCCTGTTTCGTCACCTTCAAATCCTCAGATACTATCACCCCAAGATCCCTCTCCCCGTCCGTACCTATCAGACTCTCCCGCCTAACACATATGTCTCCCATGGATTTCTATTCCCTAAGTGCATCACTTTGCATTTCTTCGCATTGAATTTTAATTGCCAAACTTTAGACCATTCTTCTAGCTTACTCAGATCCTTTCTCATGTTTTCACCTCCTTCCAGGGTGTCCACTCTGTTACAGATACAGCTGTCTGAAATGGCCAATTCTGCTGCTGAATGATATATGCTTTTAGCAAGAGTATGACTTGGATATGACTGTGACAAGAATTTCTATTGATTTTATGAGGAGTATGTGAGCTCAAATCTCAAAATGTTGTTGCTCTAGTAATAGTATCAAGCTAAGCTATCAACTCCGATTGATATTCTTTGAAACACTTAAACATGTTCAGCCCCTTTTTAGGTAGAACGTAGAAATTAGAATTGATATGAACAGCCAGAAGATGAAATGTTAGCTGCAATTAGGGACACTAACAAATTAGGTAACATAATAGGAATGGGTGATGCAATTACCAAAATCACAAAACATTCTGTTGTAGACAGAACCAGTTGAGTGTGAGAGTACAAAAGCCAAAAAATGAAAACAAAAAAATATATCTCTTTTCAAAATCCATTGGATAGATAGGGAGCAAGGTCCGCAGAATTCTGTGCTTTTAAATGTATACACATATAAGCACCATGGAGCCAAACACAATCATAGGAATCCATTGCTCTCCTCAAATTCATCCAAAATTCTATTTAAAAAAATCTAAAAACCAGGAAAAAAATAATTTATAGAAATGTGTATATACAAATTTAATTCTGGAGAAAAAGACCCTATCCATTCAAAGTAGGGCCAAAAAATCTCCCTAAAATAGTATTCCACACTTAACCAACTCAGTTATGTTTTGATCCTTTGATGTTGGCTATTCTTTTCATTGTGAAGCAGAATTCACTAAGTATTGGATTTTACACCCAATAATCATTTCAGGTTGAACATCTGCCGATATGTTGCTATCATTATACAGTATAGATGATGTTTTTGCCCTGTGGTCAGACATGGTTAATCAATTACAGCAATTTGTAGATTATTTGAACATTTGTTATCCTATTATTCATTTTGATTATAATTGTCATCGTTCCACTATTAATTATTCTAGTTGTAACAATAAACTTCACTTGTGGTGAGTTTCATATGACCAGTGCTTTTTTTGTGTCAGTACGCGCCGGTACGGCGTACAGGCACCTTTTTTGTGCGGTCTGGCTCACCTGACCACTCCTTTCCATTCATGCACCCGGCCATGGTCCCTGCATTGCAAACGTTTGTTTACCCGAAGTCGCAGCAAACCGGCAGTGAAAGCCCTCCCCTCCATGTCCAGCGATTCTTCTCTCTCCCCTGTCCTCCCCTCCTATCCATGTCCAGCAATTCTCCTCTCTCCCCTCCCCTCCACTCCACTCCACTCCATGTCCAGCGATTCTCCTCTCCTCTCTCCCCTCCCCATTTCCAGTGATTCTCTTTTGCCCCCTATCCTCCCCCTCCCTTCCATGTCCACTGACTCGCCCCCAACCTCCACCTGCCCCCGAGATCATTCAAACCCCAGCCCCACCTGCCTACCCTGACCTGCCCACTCCCTTCCGTTCATGCACCCGGCTGTGCTCCCTGTGTTGCAAAATCACAGCGAACCGGCAGTGAAAGCAGCGGCAGGCAGGCAGGCTCGCCTCCTCATCACTCGCTTTGCTTCCCTTCCCTCTCAGTGCATCCCGCCCTCCTCTGATGTAATTTCCTTTCCACGAGGGTGCGTGTTGGAAACAGGATACGGGGCTACATGGACCATTGGTCTGACCTAGTATGGCTATTCTTATGTTCTTGTGTAACCCTGGCCAGAAAAATCAGGCTATTATGTGCTTCTGGGTTTTCTTTTCCCCTAAGTGGCCCCCTAATAAATGACTAGGGGCCAGCTGTATTATTTGCATATGATAGGGTTGAGGTACTAATAGTTGTTCTACCTCTTCTTATCATGTTTCATTATAAAACACAGGAGATCTGTCATGGAGGGATCTCAGTTGTCTTCAGGTTTCCCATGTAGCACTTGCACCTTAACTTAGTCCTCTCTAATTGTCCTGTCTTCCATTTGGGCCCCCTTAAGATTCCCTGGAGTTTCCTCCCCACTGCACTCTGGCAAGCTGTCTATGGGATCAGACATATCTCAGATGGCCTCCTCTGTACCAAGGTCCCCATCTACTGCAGCCCCTAGATTCTGGGTATAACATGACTTCTCTAACCAACATTGCTTCTGGAGTTTTTGATAGCAGAAATATCTTTGGGAATGATTCCTCTCTCAACTTTTCTGGAGAGACATTTAGCTGGGTCCAGACAGCTATGTATTCTGGATAGTTCCAATCCAAGACAACTGGGTAGGAGCGCCAGTATAACACTGCCACTTCTAGCTTGCCTTATCCTACTGATATTTTGATTGAACCTGAGCAGTCAGGCATTGTCTCTGGTCTCCATGACCACAGGCAAAATCACTGTCCATTCATAATTACCATAAAGTCTTTTTATTATCCTCTGAATAAGAGTCTTCATGATTTCAGAATCCACCAATGCCTGAAAAGGAATTCTGTCCAGCTTAACTTGAAGCACAAATTTCCACATTGTTGAATGGGAAGCATCCACAAAATTACAGTAATGTGAACTCACTAATCTCAGATCCATAATGCTACATTCCATTATGGCTTATTGACTGCATATACCAAATGTTCAGTGAGGGACACAGAGAAAGAAACCAGATCATACTCTGGGAATGACAATGAATCAAATCAAATCATTAATTAATCTTATAGAAGCTAGAAGTGAATTCCATATTAAAGGTTCCTTGATAGATCAGAGAAGACTTAAAACATTTTCAATGAAGCTCCTCCTCGAACATTAGGGAAACTGAATAACATCTGCCCATTATGGGGCAGTCTCTGGCAAACGTCTCTTTTCCCCTCAACTGAAAGAAGTGGGAGAGTCCAGTTCCCACACTTGGGCTGGCATGGAATATTGGGTCCTTAGGAAGGAGGGTCCCAATCATTCTGTCCTTCCCTTCTGTCTGCCCGAGCTCATGCACGGTTTCCTCTCCTTGGATCTTTCAGACACAGCCTTTCCCTTTAGTCTTCCTGGACTCAAGAACAGCTTCCTTTCCTTGGAGGGTTCAAGAACAGGTTGAGTCATCTATCTGTCCTAGGTTATCGAGATAAGTTATCCAAATAACAGACCAAATATTGCCACTATCCAGATAAGTGTAGAGGTAGTCTGTAAAGACATTCAGAGGCAGTATCTGGATAGTGTCTCTGAATATCCTGGTCATCACCATTTACTCAGATAGCAGGTGCTGTTATCTAGATTAATGCCTTTGAATTTTGATCCAGGTGTGACAATTCCTGTTTCTTAGAAAAGTTCTCATTCTGTTTTTTAATTTATAAGTCTATGTAAAATGAATAAAGCAACTTCAACAGAAGATGAACACATCTCTGTGCAAAGACATTGCAAAACCTGAAATAATATAGGCTTTTAATAAATATATAAAACAGCATACATAAGGTAACCATTCCTGTGATTCAAGCTATTAATCTTGGGGGTCTTTTTACTAAGCTGTGGTAAAAGGGGCCTGCGATAGTATCAGCATGTGTTTTTGATGCACTCTGAGGCCCCCTTTTACTGTAGGCAGTAAAAGGCTGGCTATTTCAGTGGGGATCCCTTACTGCCACCCACTGAGATGGCAGTAAGGCACTTAGAGGGTCTTTTAGTAAAGTGCACTCACGTTTTTGGCGCATGCTAAAATTGTGGGCGCGCTAAACGTTAGAGACGCCAATGTATTCCTATGGGCATCTCTAATGTTTAGCACGCTCACAATTTTAGCACACGCAAAAAACATGAGCACACCTTAGTAAAAGACGCCCTTAGTACTATTCTATAAACCTCGCCTAAAGTTAGGTGCGGTTTATGGAATACGCGTAGCGCCCGTTCCCACAACTAAAATTTAGGCACAACCATTTATGCCAACTAAGATCTAGTGTAAATCTAGTGTGGATGGGGCATATTCTATAACAGTGCACATCATTTTTAGGAATGCCTATGACTCCCCCATGTCCCACCCATGGCCAAACCCCTTTTGAGATCTGCGCATTAGAATTTACTGCACCGCGTTAGAGAATACACTTAGAAAGTTGCATAGGAGGTAGTGTTCTATTGTGGATTAAAAACTGGTTAAAAGATAGAAACCAGAGAGTAGGGTTAAATGGTCATTATTCTCAATGGAGAAGGGTAGTTTCCAGGGGTCTGTGCTAGGACAGCTGCTTTTTAACATATTTATAGATGACCTAGAGATGGGAATAACTAGTGATGTAATTAAATTTGCTGACGACACAAAGTTATTCAAAGTGGTTAAATCATGGGAGGATTGTGAAAAATTACAAAAGGACCTTACGAGACTGGGAGACTGGGCATCTAAATGGCAGATGAAATTTAATGTGAGCAAGTGCAAAGTGATGCATGTGGGAAAGAGGAACTCGAATTATAGCTACATCATGCACGTTAGGAGTCACGGACCAAGAAAGGGATCTAGGTGTCGTCGTTGATGATACGTTGAAACCTTCTGCTCAGTGTGCTGCTGCAGCTAAGAAAGCAAATAGAATGTGGTAAAGGTGGTTAGCTTAGTGGAGTTTAAAAAAGGTTTGGACGGCTTCCTAAAGGAAAAGTCCATAGACCGTTATTAAATGGACTTGGGGAAAATCCACTATTTCTGGGATAAGCAGTATAAAATGTTTTGTACTTTTTGGGATCTTGTCAGGTATTTGTGATCCGAATTGGCCACTGTTGGAAACAGGATGCTGGGCTTGATGGACCTTTGCTCTTTCCCAGTATGGCAATACTTATGTACTTATGTAATTAGTGCCAATTAGTGTTGATAATTGCTTGTTAGTAGACAATTTTCAGCTTGTTAAACAATTAAGTTGTGCGCAATTTGGCCAAAAGGCCAAATTGTGAACGCAACTTCAGTCACTATATATAGAATCCAGGAGGCATATGCGTACATAAATTTAAAGAATACTAGCACTTATGCAAGTGAATGTACATTTACACGTTAAGTGCTAGCAGAGCACTTAGCGGTATTCTATAAAGAATGCCTTGGTGTGTAAAAGTGAGGGGACATTCACTGGGGAGGAGCATGCATGAGGTATAGGCGGGGCTCCCACTTACGCATGTGATTTACAGAATACTGTAAGTTACAAACAAAGGTGCTACATTTAGATGTGCACATTTATGCCAGCCATAGACCTGCTGTAAGTGGGCACGCCTAAATGAAGATGTGTTGATGTCAACTTATACTAGTATTCTATAACAGCATCTTGGCACACAGATGCCTATATAGAACTGGCACTCAGTGTGCGGCATTAGTGAACCTAACTTGAGGTGCCAAGTTATAGTATTGCCCCCTTGCACTGCTAATAATATCCAGTGCAGTTAGCTATACACCTTGAAGTGGCATTAACTGCCAAGCGTTATCTGCCACATTAACAGTTAACGTGTTCTAACAACTTCTGTGTTAATTGTAAGATGCATTCCTATCCCATTCCTTTTTCCTAAATGCTAACAGCTGTTTAACAAAGCAATTGGCATGTACTAACAATTAACACACTGCATTAACTGTTAGTGTATGCTAAAAGCCACATTAAATAGCTAACATAGCTCAGTAATTAGGCCAGTAGGTGTTTAATATGTGTTTTGACACACACTAACAATTAACAATTAATGTGCAATTGGATGGAATCCAATTAAAACTTTAATGACTTTATAACTGGAGTGAGTTTGACTTTGGGTTCCATAAATGGCAATCATAGATCAGGATCAAGGCTGGAGTGGGCTTCGAGGGCATTCCCGTAGTTGGGAAGTAGGACCAATGCTGTGCAGACTTCTACAGTCTGTGCTCAATACTTTGCAGGGAGAGATAGAGATTAAGTATGTCAGTGTTTGATCATGAAGAAATTGAAGCAGCACAGAGTGCCAGATACAACTCTAGTCACCTTGTTGGGAGACTGGATAAACCATGCAGGTCTTTATCTGCCGACATTTACTATATTACTATGTTACTATACTGCCAGATTAAACAACTAACAAGGGAGTTAATATTAAAGAAGCAAGGAATGCACTTTGAAGTTAGCAATTAACATGCACTGACACGTTAACAACACCCAGCCTTTAATGTGGAACAGTTAACACAGTAGCACAGTAAATGATGGCAGATAAAGACGCACATGGTCCATCCAGTCTAACCAAAAAGACGAAGCTGCACTCACCACTCTGTGCAGGTTATAATCATTCATGCTTAAACACTGGTTGGCAAATTGCCATCATAGTAACATATGATAACATAGTAGATGATGGCAGTCTACCCAACAAGATAAACTGATTGCATGTGATACTCCATATGTATGCCTGTCCATGATTTGTCCTTGCCATTTTCGGGGCACAGATCATAGAAGTCTTCCCAGAATTGGCCCTGCTTCCCAACTACCAGTGTTGCCACCCAATTTCCACTAAGCTTCTACTACTACTACTATAAATCATTTCTATAGCGCTACCAGTCTCTGTGGATCCATTCCTTCTGAAAAGGATTCCTTTGTGCCTATCCCATGCATTTTTAAATTCCGTTTCCATTTTCATCTCCACCACCTCCCATGGGAGACCATTCCAAGTATCTACCACCCTCTCTGTGAAAAAATACTTTCTGACATTACTCCTGAGTCTGTCCCCCTTCAACCTCAATTCATGTCCTCTAGTTCTACAGCCATCTCGTCTCCAGAAAAGGTTTGTTTGCGGATTAATACCTTTTGAAATATTTGAACGTCTGTATCATATCACCCCTCTTTCTCCTTTCTTCCAGGGTATACATGTTCATGTCAGTAAGTCTCTCCTCGTATGTCTTGCATTGCAAATCCCATGGTAATAGCACCTTTGGACACCTACCGGTGCAATAATGATACAGTCCACACAAACCGAATGGGAAAATAACTTTAACTGCAGCTGACACTTTCAATACTGAAAATATTATACAGGGTTGAAGAAGAGACCTCAGATGCTTGTGCTTTTTTATGCTGTTATATACTGAATCCCTTTTTTCTCCACTTTAGATGTTCAGAGTGCCAGATGCATGAGGGGTGTATTCCACAAACAGGGCAGGCAGCAGTTTGGCACTCTTCTACATCCCAGACCAGACACTACAATATCAACACATGACACTTTATCCAAGAAGAAAAATGGAATTTATTATGGCTGCAGCATTCTGCTATTTACATATGTAAAGATATTTACAATATCATGCAATTACATTCATACATACAGTTTAAAATCTCAAGCAAATCAATACATTACTTGATCTAACTAGAGCATTTTGGGCAGGGTGCCTAGCCTCTTGAGTCACAGAGAACCACTACTTCTGTCTTGCCAGTGGAGCACATTTCCTGCCCCGCCTGTGGCATATACGTAGAAATGCTGAAAGACTACCATCACTTTCTTGATGGGGGGTTGCCGTACAAGCACATCACCTTACTTAACCGTTGACTCTCTTTCTTGATGCCTTCAGCCTCCCCATTCTGTCCGAGTCTGAGGTAGGCACCACCATTTTTCTGCTACTCTGGCACTGGCCCCCGCCTCCTTTCAAGAGGGGGAATGCCCTTGGTTGACATCATCCATGCCACTGTTAGCACGTGACAAAGACACTTCATATTTGACCACTGTTGAAGCTTAATTCGTTCTGCAGCATACTGCTATGTGCTCTAATAGGCTAGGATCCACCAATGAATGCTGCGACTTGACCCCTACCTTCCTAACATTTGGGTGGGTAGGGTGGGTGAGCCACTGGAGCAGCATAAAAATGGTGACTGGCCTCACACATCGCCCTTCTTGCTGCCTCCAGCGGTCACTCCTTCCCGCCGTTAAGACCTCCCCTTAGTCCCTGCCTCACCTATCTCTCCTTTACTCTATATCTCCTTTCCTTGCCTACCCCTGATCTCACCTGCCCCCAACTGTACCTGTAGCCCCTCCAAACCCTCCCTTCCTCCCCCCACCCCATGCCCTCTTTCCTAGCCATGCCAAGCTGTCACCCGTGTGTGCGCTCAACCTGCCTAAGCCTCTAGGTCGGCTTCCTTACCTTTTATTATTTTTATGTTCTCTGAGCTATCTATGATGTTTTTATTACTCCTTCCACAGTCTCTTCCTTTACCTGTTTGTCTGTTGTCTACTTCTAAGAATGAGTGCTTTTGCTGTCCCATCAAACGATGGAGCTCCTTTTCCTTTCTTTTACGTTATTCGGTATGTACATCGTCCTGTCCTGAAAAGTCAGTTTGGGCAGTATAGCAAGAATTAATCAACTGTGAACTAAACTAAACTATAGTGCTTCCTGAATTAGGCCAATTTTCCTGTGTTAAGTGCACATTAGCACTTAATGCAACTTAGTAACAGGGCCCCCTAGTTACTAATAACTAGGGTTAAAAGTAAACTAACACATCTTAACAGTAGCCTGCATTGATTATTCCTTTTATTCTTGTTGCTCAATCCGGTAAAAATAAATCTGTTCAATTTTTCAGGGGCCAATACTAGTGTTGGTCAAAGTACTTAAGTAAATGTAAAAATAAATGTATATTTACTTAACTAAAAGTTCAGTGAAGAACATATTTAAAAATTTACATAAGTGACAGTACAAAAGTTATTGCCTAACATAATACATTTTGAAAGTACCACAACTACAATGAATGCAACTATTGGAAATGTTTTTACCCCAACAACCTTTTTGCTCTATAATTCAATTTACTTTGCTTTTAGTAAAACTAAGGGCATCTTTTACCAAACTGCACTAAAGTGAATGGGCTCTCTCAGCATTGCTGTGCTGGGATAGCATGGTTTAGAAAAAAATGGGCCCTAAATGTTAAAAATGAATTGCCACTTATGCGAGTGTGCTTGTGAGTCATTAATTCATCATAGCTAAAAAGGTGTTCAACAGCTGTACAAGTAGGAAGTGGATTGTTCGGTTTGATAAAAAGGTCTTTTAAATCAGGCCAGGCTGCATCATTACTGATGTCTTCTGACTGGGACTGCAGGTATTGGTCAAGGGAATCTGTCTGAAACACTTGAATTTCGTATTCCAACGAATACTTTATTTTTATCATTGTCATTATCATCTGCTTTAGAAGTAGTGCTGTCTCATTCATCTCTTCATCTTCATCTTTGTTATCACCGTCATGCTGTCCAATTACAGAGAAGGCTTTCTCAAAGTTGGAATCATTGTTGTTGTTCTAATAGTTTTTTGTCCAGTGGCAAACCTGTTTGAGCACCTTCAAGAACTGATGCAAAAACATCAAGACTCTTATCAATCCAGTGGAGAATCACCCCAATGTAAAACTTTCCATGGGATGACCAGCAGTCTGTTGTAGTAGAGACGTATATTTGTTTACCAAAAATTGTACATAAGTAATGCCACACTGGGAAAAGACCATCTCTGCTTCAAAGTGACCCAACTCATCACTGTTTGTTTGGCTAGAGACCAGTAGTCAGTACAACACACACAGGCAACTCCACTGTTCTCATAAGATGATCCACTGTTTGCATTATGAGGTTTACAACTGCAAAATCCTTCTCCAGGTTTTACTTTTTACTGCAAGCATCAGATGTAACTAAGTAGTGAAAAGTAATGAAATTGTTACTTCAGTAAAAGTAAAAGAAACAAATGTTGTCCTGCACTTCTTTACAAGTAAAAGTGACAGCACTTTACTTAAGTACAGTAACAAGTTACATTTACTTATTTACCTCATTCCTCCCTCCTTCTGTCCAACCCAATTGAAGAAAAATACCATACCTTCTGTTAATGAGCTTAAACCACTTTCCTCCAGCCAAGTCTAATTACATAAAATGTCAGGGGGTTGATGGCCCCATCTTTCCTCCTTCACTCTGCCTGACTAGGTTTTTAAAAAACATATCTTTCTGGGGGTGCTGTGGGGGTAGAGGGGGGTTCTGTTTGTTCAGTGGATGCATGTTGACCCATCAATTGCAGAGCGGGGATTATAAAGTAAATGTAGTCATTTGCTCTTATGATTTTATTAATATTTGTGTTCTACATGAATCATTGGTTGTATTTGTAGTTTGATGACTTAATAAACAGATTTAACTATAAGAAAACATCTATCTCTGTCTTGGGGTCAAGATCCCTTTTTTCTTTTTCTCCTTCCTGTTCTGTCAAGATCTTTAAAAGGTTGGCCAACATAGAATTCTCTTATCTGCGCTCCTTCCATATGCTTCTGGGGAAAATAAATCCCCGCCTATCACACCGTCCTGTCCTTTTATTGTATCTTTTTGACCAAAAAGGGATAGAATAGTATTGGCTGGGAATGGAAGTAATCCCCCTGTTTCCAGAAACATGCAAAGGGCAGGAAGAAGGGGTAAAGAATGGGGGCCTACATAGTTTTCTTTTTTAATAATCAAGTGGGGAGAGAGGGAATAAAGGGGTAGACACCATCCAGAAATGGTGTTAATTTTAAGATGAAATTGGGGACTGAGGAAGGAATTTCCATTTGGATGCTTTTTTTTTTCCTTCAGAGGACTTAGCTGATTATAGTCTGATTTTCACGGTGAGGCCCTGATACATATGTCAGACCTCATAGATCTACCAACAAGAAATACAAAAAGTTCATTATGCACATTCCTGAACCTCCATTATCCCACTTGTAAAGGAATTAAATATAAATCAATACATGCATCAAGCTTCTCCTACATCTGCACGCAGCTTTGGAATGCACTACCGAATGCCGTAAAAACAACACACGATCTGGCAGCCTTCCGGAAATTATTAAAAACTAAACTGTTCAAAGAGACTTATCAAAAAGATCCCTCTTAAAAGACTTGACATCAAAACTTTACTAGAATAAGTTAACATTGAACTTTTTATTTGGTTAATTTAATCACATTATCATTATTGAACGTTCTATATTACCCTTGATCTCAGTTACCTGAAATGAATTGTATGTCTATTTGCTACTGATTTACTTTATATTTTCTGTACTTTAAATGTGATAATACTCTGTACTTCTTACTCTGGAAATGGCGATCGCCACTACGGTATAGTGTAAGCCACATTGATCCTGCAAGGAGGTGGGAAAATGTGGGATACAAATGCAGAAAAATAAATAAATAACCATCTTTGTTCACAGAAATAGACTTTTTGAAAATGTTTCACCATGGAGGAAGTCCGAGGAGGGGGGGGGGGGATATGATAGGGACAGGGCTGCCGAGAGGGGGGGACTGGGGGGACAAAATTCCTGGGGCCCGGCGCCGCAGTCCCATCCGCCACCGGGCCCCTTCCACCCAAACCCCTGCCAGCAGAAGTGCTGTCTTCTGACTCCGGCATGCGCAGCCCACACAGACGCGTTCCTCTCAGCTGATCTTCGCTGTACTTTGCAGGGCTTCTGTGCGTCTGACGCCCTGGCGGAGGCGGGTGGGACTGTGGCGCCAGGCCCCCTTTGGGGGGGGGACAACCTGGGGGGCAGTGGGGGCGAGGCCAGGGGCGGCCTTGTCCCGGGCCCGGCCCAGTCTCTCAGCAGCCCTGGATAGGGATAGGTTAAAAGATGTGTAGTTTTGCATTTTGCAAGCTCTGCATTCTTTTGGTTGGAAATAGTACCTGTATGAAAGCAGGTGCAAATCTCTATGCCCATTTGTTCACCTTGGACATAGTTTCATTCTGATTTCTGATGCAAACCCCACAGGTAGAAACTTCCCACTGAGTTTGTACCAAGTTCAGTTGTTTTAAGTCCTGTGAAAATTGTAGGCTTGAGGAATCTTACAAGCTTCATCTACTTGTCTGAGTAAGCTAATATGCTGCAACATTTGCAACTTTCATAATTCTTTTTCTTGGCATAGCACAGTATTATTTTGAGAGAGTGACCTGGGTTTTGTTTTTGATGTGTAATGATTTCTGAGCCATCAAATTATTGCTTTGTTCAGAAAAATACCTTGTTGCTTGCTAGTCATTTCCTCTTTAGTTTTCACAGCAGGTTACATTTTTAGTTAATGTTTAATGTGTGCAACCTAATTGGATGAAACAGAGAGTCCTTTTTATTTTCTCGTAAATATATGTCTGTAAGGAGCGCCCCCCCCCCCCCCCCCTGGTAAAAGGGGCTATTCAGCCTTACAAGGCAACCTACTGTAGTGTCTAGACCCAGAGTGGAGCAGAGCAATGCAGGAAGCAGAAAGTCTATAGAAAATACCAGGAAATCACAGAATAAACCAGGCACAGAACTAGAACTAGACCAGAATCAACACAGGTACAAGAACAAGAAAATTCATAAGGCAATACCTGCTTAAGGTGTTGGACATGCTACAGTGGGTGCTCCAGGCTTTCTTTATATTCATGTCTAAACGGGAACACATATATTGCTAGTCCATCTGGAGTATTTGGAGGTGTGTCTATTTTACTGAGGTCCAGAGGATTACTATCTCCTGGCTGCAACCTTGACTAGAGGTAGCTTCTACAACAGGTCTCCAGGCTCAACCCCAAATGTTCGTGGTTCAATTCCCATCAGTGCTGACAAAATGAGAAAAATGCAAGACCAACGGTATAGAGATATCGTATAAAGTTCATAGTTCAACAGAAAGGTAAAATATGAATTTTATCTAAATGGGGCCAGCCTGATGGCTTAGCAGCCTGGCTCTTGATTGTCAGGCGAGCTATAGCATGGGAATTTAAAGAGACAACTGTCTGAGACGCAGGGAAAAGAATTGACTCCTGAAGGAGCTAAATGGTGAAACAGAGGCTCTCTGTCGAGCGAACCAAATTGTGCTCTTGTATTATTTCAAGTAAAAATAAAGTAACAGCTGCAATTTAAAATAGAATATAAACAAAATCGATACCAGAGGGTTTTTGACTAATGAGGAAGCTTGCCCAGCATCCATCTTGAAAAAAACTTCAGTCTGAGACAGCCGAGCATCTGAAGTCTTTTCCTCCGGTAACTCATAAAATTTCAACAGCGGATAAAACAAGAGGGAACCTTACTTGCTCAATAATAGGGTAGAACTAAGTATTTATATGAAACTTGGCTTCTAGAAAAATATTTTTTTCAGAAAGTCATTGAAGTACAGTTCAGGCAATGCTCTTAAATGTACTTGAACCTTATCTTTCATGTGAAATCCTGTCAATATCCCAGGTAGGCATTAGCCTGGTAGACAATTCTCTTGCTCACAATTGGACCTTGAACTAGATCAGACCTTTTGCTTCTGCATGTTTAGCACTCACTCATCTTGAACATAAGATCAAAACTTTCCCTCAGTTGAAGTATGTATCCTACAAACATTATTATTCAGTTTTTGTTCTTTTTCCATTTTTATTTCTATTTGAGAAAATATATTAGATGTCCAGCCAGAGATTCTCAACACGCTGCAGCACATAGGAGGAATTAGTACGGTAAACCTAGTTCCCTTTAAACATTTAAATCCTAAGTAAACAGTAACAGCAAATATATGATTCAGAAAAATGCACTTTCAGCTATAATGGCCTCTCCTTTCAGTGTCTCCTATTTAAAAATAGACAAACATAGCACTGAGTTATTTCTATTTGCTTTCTCTGTTTGAATATTTTAATGGTTTGTTCTGTCTGTAGAAAACCCCTGTCTACTTAAAGTTGACACAAACCGCAAGTGGACACGTCAAAACATGTTAAAGTTATTTTTGATTGTACTTGAGCTATGTTACTTTCCATTTATGGAATGTCAGTGAAGGTAATTTTCAAATTGTTTTTTTTCCAAAAACCCCTAAAAATTCATATGCGCCTTTGGGGTAATTTTCAGCAAACTGGTTACATACAGGATTTGCAAGTACTTTTAATGCCACGCATCTAGAAGTGAATATTCAGAGAAGCCACTTTGCTAGTTTAATTCTGAAAATTCACAACACTTATGCCCATACAAAATTGCTTGTTTGCAGTGCACCTGCTATTTGAGCAAACAGAATAAGAGAAAAAACATGCATGCACGTATTTCAAAATGCAACTTTATGGGTGTGTTTTATCCTGTTCATTTATCATGTTCACGGAATGCCTCATGTTAATGTGTCTGAAAGTATGCACATATTCGTAGATACTTCGCAGCTGGCAAGTTTCACCTTAGGCAATTAAGGGACCTTTTTACTAAAGAGCGTTAAGTCCTTAATGCACGCTTAGCACGCGAAAACAGGGTACCGCACAAATGTGTTACAGTGTCTTGAAGTATTTTCCATGTTTCTGCACACTAAACCCTGAGGTAATGATTTTTTAAATTGAATTTTCCTCTGAGGGGGAAGGGCAAGGGTGGAGAACAAGCATTTTTGCATTATCCAGCTAATGCGTTATAATTGGCGTGTACTTACTGGATAACGTGGAGTCAACATGGGACCATTTAATGCAGGTTCCACGTACTACTGGGAACATTAGAGCATGAATTGAAAAACACAAAATACCTCATAGAAATGCCCTTTAAAAGGCCGCATTTAATCTGGGATTAGTGTATGGAAAGAGCCATAATCTAGCATGTATCAATGTATTTTAAAAACTTTCACAGATAATATTAGGCCAAAAATATGACTGAATTAACTGATACAATCCATATAATTTGGGGTTGTGTTAGGGCGAAACAAGGACAAGCTGAAACGTTTTTCAGATAGTGGCAATATTCTGCCACTACCTAGATAATTTATATATTCATTTTGGGCCTGATAGCTTTGAATATCAATTCCCTGACCAAAGCTGTGAAGTTAGCACCTAGGCATATTTACAGTATATGCTCCAGGTGGATTAAAGTGAGCCAATCAATATTGTGTATCTGGATTTTCAAAAGGCATTTGACAAAGTACCTCATGAAAGATTTCAGAGAAAATTGGAAAGTCATGGGATAGGAGGTAGTGTTCTATTGTGGATTAGAAACTGGTTAAAAGAAAACAGAGAGTAGGGCTAAATGGTCAGTATTCTCAACGGAGAAGAGTAGATAGTGGGGATCCACAGGGGTCTGTACTGGGGCTGCTGCTTTTTAACATTTATAAATGATCTAGATATGGGAATAATTAGTGAAATAATTAAACTTGCTGACAACACAAAGTTATTCAACATTGTTAAATCACAAGAGGAGCTTGCAAGACTGGGAGGTTGGGCATCCAAATGGCAGATGACGTTTAATATGAGCAAGTGCAAAGTGATGCATGTGGGAAAGAGGAACCGGAACTATAGCTATGTGATGCAAGGCTCCACGTTAGAAGTCACCAACCAGGAAAAGGTTCTAGGTGTCATTGTTGATGACACGTTGAAATCCTCTGCTCAGAGTGAAGCAGCTGCTAAGAAAGCAAATAGAATGTTAGGTATTATTAGGAAAGGAATGGAAAACAAAAATGAGGATGTTATAATGTCCTTGTATTGCTCTATGGTAGATGGGACGACTTCCCTATGAAGAAAGGTTAATGTGGCTAGAGCTCATTAGCTTGGAGAAAAGATGGCTGAGGGGAGATATGATAGAGGCCTATAAAATAATGAGTGATGTGGAACGGGTAGATGTAAATTGCTTATTTACTCTTTCCAAAATACTAGGACTAGGAGGCACTCAATGAAGCTACAAAGTAGTAAATTTAAAACAAATCAGAGAAAATATTTCTTCACTCATCGTGTAATTAAATTCTGGAATTTATTGCCAGAGAATGTGGTAAAAGTGGTTAGCTTAGTGGGGTTTAAAAAAAGGGTTGATATCTTTCTAAAAGAAAAGTCCATAAGCCATATGGATTTGGGGAAAATCCACTGCTTATTTCTAGGATAAGCAGCATAAAATGTACTGTTTTGAGATCTTGCCAGGTTCTTGTGACCTGGATTGGCCATTGTTGGAAACAGGCTACTGGGCTCGATGAACCTTTGGTCTGTACCAGTATGGCACCGCTTATATTCTTATCAGTATGGCACCGCTTATATTCTTATGTTCTTATGATGTCTGAGCGATTCCCGCAGTATGCCATTTCAAGTTGTATTAAATTGTGTGTTAGTGTCTAATACAGCTTAGTAAAAAGGCTCCTTAATTTGGCATATATATTCAGCAACAGAGTTAAACCAGATCATAGAACAAATATATTTTACCATAGAATGAACATCACCTGTTAACATTAAACATATGACATTCATAAAAAATTAAGAAATCTTTATAACTTTTTAGGTTATTAACCCCCCCACCCCATCTTCTTCCACCAGCTCACCTTTATTTTTATAAATATTATATAAACAAAAATCACAACACTATTATTCCATTTTTCTTCAAACATTAGGTATTCAGTGCTCGTTTTTCAGAATACTAATCTTTTTTCTAATAGATCCAACATTTTAGCTTCTTTCAAAATGAAATACAATTTACCTTAAAATTCAGCTCAGCGAATTCCATAGTGAAAGGGCTTTACCAGTCAATGTTTCATCTTGGGTGGTTGAAAGTCTGATCTAACATACTGGAGCAGCCTTTAGCCATAGACCTTCATTTGAAAGGAGGGGGCAAGAAGGAAAGCAATGTTTAAAGTAATACGATAATGAGTTGCAATATGTCTTAAAATTCTGAAGGTAATAATTTATAATTTTGCAGAACATTTTTAATTTTCCAAAGGTTCATTCAGAGATTCAAGGAGGAGGGAGTTCATCTTCCACTGTTCTGAATTAATCAAAGTCTACTCAAATCTTTTTTGTCATTTCTAAATAAACATTATTTCAGTCATTGAGCTATGGCAACACTATTGCTTTCATAGAAGTGTGCACGTTGGGCGTAGATTGAAAAAGGTGAATTTGTTGGACATATTCAAATTAAATAAACCCTTTTTAACAACTAAACAAACCTGTTCTTCCCTTTTGAGGGAAGAATCAATAATCACCCCTAAACTCTGAAGTTTCAAACAATGGGTAATTAGAAACTCACCCTGTCTCAAGCCATATTTAACAGCTTGTGCACCTTGCTTCCCAATCAACAACTCTTGTTTTATCTGGATTTAGTCTAAGCCTTTTTGTACATATCCAACTACTGACTAATGCACAGGATATCTCTGTCAATCAAAATGTTATTTCAACAGTTTATCACAGGGAAAAAAAAACAACTTGGATGTCTCAGCATAATTATAGTGCAGTATGTTCAATGACCTAATTACCAGTCTCAGTGGCTATAGAAAAATGTGGACTACAATAGTCACAAGGGGCATCAATGAGGCACTCCAAAGACAGCAGAACATAGCTTGGAACCTCAACCCCCAAGTTTTACACTTTGCTGCTTGTTTGAAAAAAAAAAAGCAATCTACCCTGCAACCCATCCCATTATACTAAGGTTTCTAATTGGTTCAGTAGCAAAAGGTTGTCTAACAAATCAAAGGCAGCTGAGAAGTCCTGCTGTGTCAGTAGTTCCCAAATGAAAAGGCCCTTTACTGTAGCTTGATGTCCCAAGGGCATGGGCGTAGTTTGACTGTTTCATTTGGGGGGGGGGCAAAGGATGGGGTGGAGTATATTAGCATATTCACTTGCATATATATATATGCAAATGAATATGCTAATATGGAGGAAGGAAGGAAGGAAGGGAGAAAGAACTGGCTTTTTTTGGGAATAACCATAATAAATATGTATGAGTGGAGGAGTGGCCTAGTGGTTAGGGTGGTGGACTTTGGTCCTGAGGAACTGAGTTCGATTCCCGTCACAGGCAGCTCCTTGTAACTCTGAGTAACTCACTTAACCCTCCATTGCCTGCCGCATTGAGCCTGCCATGAGTAGGAAAGCGCGGGGTACAAATGTAACAAAAAAAATATCAAGCCAGCTCTTTCTCCCTTCCTTCCTCCTTACCCAGCACTCCCTCTTCCTCTCCAGTAGTATTTCCCCACCCCCTTTCCCATACCATGCCAATGTTGACCTTAGAAATGCATAGGCTCTTTATGTAGATCCTTCAAGAGGCAGTATGTCATGATTTAGGCTCTAAAACCCTTTCTGATGTTTTGGTGCCACCTCAGTAAGGCCAACACACAATCTCTCCACTGCAAAACACTATACACAAACTTGTGCAAAAACAATCTCATAACCTTAGCAAACCATAACAGCACTAATTCCAAGGACAGGATGAGCTACAACCTTATGCGTGGAAAGGCAGAACTGTAATTATACCAGGCTCTGAAACACCAATACACTACCTCATGAAAAACAAAACAAAACAAAAAGGGCTGCAAATATTACACACTAGCAGAATACTGCACCTTGATCACACATGAAAAACACATGACACAACAGACATGACACAAGGAACTAGAAATAAAAAATATGAAGGCAAAATACTGAACTGGAAACTTACCTCAAGAAGTCAGACTCGGCATGTACTAGAGAAATTGAAACTTATATGCAAAATATCACAGATGTACATTTCCAAAAGCTGACATATTCCAATTAATAAATTCTGAATAAAATACTTTTTTCTACCTTTGTTGTCTGATCATTTAGTTTTTTATTCGCTTTGCTCCCAATGTTTTCAGTTTTATGCAGTGTCTTCTTTCCATTTTTTCACTAACCATGTCCACCATCCTTCTGTGTCCTTATGCGTCCTGTCTACCATCTGTAGCCCTGTCCCTATCCTTCCTCCAGTTTTAGCATCTGCCCTCAAAGTGTTCTGATCCAGCCCTTAAATTCAGCAGTTTTCCCTCCATCCATATCCAGCATTTCTCCTCAATCCCTCCCCTCCATCCATGTTCATCTACTTCCTGTCTTCCCTCCCCTCCATTAATGTCCAGCATTTCTCCTCTCCCTTCTCCTCCATTCATGGCATCTCCTTCATCTTTCCTTCCCTACATCCTTGTCCAACATTTCTCCTCTCTTCCCTGCCCTCCATTCCATCCATGTCCAGCATTTCTCCTCTCTTCCCTTCCCTTCATCCATGTACATCTCCTTCCTGTATTCCCTCCCTTCCATCCATCCATCCATCCATGTCCAGCAACTCTCCCCTGACCTCCCCTCCATCCATCCATCCATGTCCAGCAACTCTCCATTCTCCCCTGCCCTCTTCTCCATCCATCCATATCCAGCAAATTTCCTCTCTCCTCTGCTCCCTCCATCTCCCCCTCTCTCTCTCTTCCCTTTGCAGGATCTTCCATCTCTCTCATTCCTTTCCATCCAGCGTCTCCCCTTCATCCCTCCATCGAACATCTCTGCCTCATCCTTTTATCAATGTCCTCCCTCACTCCCCTTCCCTGCCTCACCTGTCCTCTCACTCACTCTCTCTACCCCCCCCCCCCCGCCCCCAGAAAGGTTAGGGACATAGGTGCCATTGTGCCAAACTACTAGTTACTCCTCCTGGCTGCTGCTATGGCAGCCAGGAGGAACCGCGAGCTTCTGTGCTTTACCCTGCCCTTTCCTGCCTCTCTCTCGCTCACTCTCTCCATCGGCGCTGCTACAAAACAAAACAAAAACGTGCAAGGGGCCGTGCTTGAGTATGTGCCGCTGCCAGCTTCCCTCCTTTCTCCAGAAACAGGGACTTATATTATGAGGCGAGTGAGGGAGAAGGAGGGAGGCCGGCAGTGACGCGCACAGCAAGTGTACAACCCCGCACATGTTTGCGTTATGCTTTGCCAGGTAGGGGGAGGAAGTGAGTGAGTGAGTGAGCAGCAGGGAAGGAAAGGGAAGAGCATGTAAGTTTGCGGTTCCTCGGGGTTGCCAGGGAGGAGCACCTCATTTGGGGGTGCAAAGCCCCCCCTCACCCCCAAACTATGCCCATGGGATTCAGCAACCTGTGGAATCCTGGTACCACAGGTTGCTGAATCCCAGACCAAGAGAATAACGCTGCTTGCTAACCACCTCACAAGCAATGTTATTCCTGTGGGCTTAGAACATTGGGCCATGCAAAGCCACACCCTAATGTTCCTGCCCTGCAGCTCTAGATCCTAATGCTGCTTGATGAATCCCCCCTTTAATCTTCTGCTTAGAACATAAGAATAGCCATACTGGGTCAGACCAATGGTCCATCTAGCCCAATATCCTGCTTCCAACAGTGGCCAATCCAGGTCACAAGTATCCAGCAGAATCCCAAATAGTAGCAAGATTCCATACTACCAATCCTATGGCAAGCAGTGACTTCCGCTATGTCTATCTCAATAACAGACTTTTCTTCCAGGAACTTGTCCAAACCTTTTTTAAACCTGATATGCTAACCACTGTAAACACATCCTCTGGCAACGAGTTCCAGAGCTTAACTATTCATTTAGTTAAAAAAATATTTCCACCTATTCGTTTTAAAAGTATATCCATGTAACTTCATTGAGTGTCCCCCAGTCTGTACTTTTTGAAAGAGAGAAAAAAAAAGTGATTCATTTTTACCCATTCTATACCACTCAGGATTTTGTAGACCTCTATTATAACCCCCCCCCCCCCCCAGCCATCTCTTTTCCAAGGTGAAGAGCCCTAACCTCTTTAGCCTTTCCTCATGTGAGAGGAGTTCAATCATCTTTATCATTTTGGTCGCCTTTCTTTGAACCTTTTCTAATTCTGCTACCCTTTTTGTGATACGGCAACCAGAATTGAATGCAATATACAAGGTGAGTTTGCACCGTGGAGTGATACAATTATGATATTCTCTGTTTTATTCTCTATTATTTGCTAATAATTCCATGCATCCTGTTTCCTTTTTTGGCTTCTGCCACACACTCAATAGAAGAGTTCAGTGTATTGTCTTATATGACACTGAGATCATTTTTTTGGGTGCAGGCTCCTAAGGTATACCCTAGCATCAAATAACCATGGGCTTCTTTTACAAAGCCATGCTAGCAATTCCCGCTTGGCAAATGAGAGGAAGCCCATAGGAACTGAATGGATTCCTCTCATTTGCCACACTGAGAATAGGTAGCACAGCTATGTAAATCAGGCCCTATGGTTTGGATTATTCTTCCTAATGTGCATCACTTTGCATTTGTCGACATTAAATTTCATCTGCCACTTGGATGCCAGTCTTCCAATTTCCTAAGGTTTTCCTGAAATTTTTCACAGTCTGCATGTGTTTTAAAAGTGTTGAATAGTTGTGTATCATCTACAAATGTAATCACCTCACTTGTCGTTCCGATTTCCAGATCATTTATAAATATGTTAAATAGCACCAGTCCTAGTTCAGATCCTTGCGGCATTCCACTTCATGAAAGAGTTATCTTTCTGAATTTACCCCCTTTACTTTTGATATATCTATTTATTTTGAGGTCCATTACTGGGCTTCTAGCTCAATCAGAGCCAGTGCTGGAATCTAGTGCCACGGGATCATTTGCAACTATATGGGGATTTTTTTCATTTATATCCACTGTCTATTAACTTTGCTCATTCTTCACAGTGAAAGTCCTCAGTTGTAGGCCATGCTTCAGGACTCCTTCTGGAAACCTGCAATCATAGGTCCTAAATCTGGCCACTGAGGTCATTTTAAAAGAGGTTTATGTGGGAAAAGCAGCTTTAAACACTGCAGAAATGGATTTTTAAAAAACATTGTGCATAAATAACAAAATTGTAAGTTAGGTTAAACCGTACCTGCTGTACACCACCTTGGGGTGAATCTCTTCATAAAGGCGATTAATAAATCTCAACAAACAAATAAAGTTCTATATACTGTAGGATTATCTGACCTGGGCAGAGATGTTTCCAGAACTCATATGCCTACTTTATAAAACACCTGTGAATTTGCACAAAGGGAAATAGGAAATCTGTTTATGCCAAAGATGATGTGTAAATGTGTATGCTTGCTATAAGTTAATTTTCAGAAGGAAAGTGCATTCCATGCTTTTCCCTTTGAAAATTAGTGTAACTTATAAGATAGATACACCTGTTGCACTGGATAGAGCTGTGGTATAAAATTATTTCCTAGATGAACAAAAACTAGGTCTCCCTCTTCTCCCAGGGCTGTGAATGCTGCCTCTGCAGCACCTCCAATCCTAGGAAGTGGATGACCCAGGGGAGAAACCCACTGAACTTCTGGGCCATCTTCTTATTTGCAATTTTCAATCTAATTGTATCTGAATGACTATTAATTACTTGCAGATGGTCTGTAGCTAAGGTTAAAGACTTGACTGTTGATCATAATGTTCTCAGTTTTCAAACTTGTGCTTATTCAACCCCTCTGTGTACCTGTTTCATAAAACAGAAGAAATGTAATTTTTCAAACTCGGTGTAGAACTTAGAGGGTTAATATTTGGAAGCACATGGGGTGGGGAGGAACTTATAAATGCAGGCTGCTGTTGACATGTTATTTTATCATTAACTCATGCTATTTTAGCATAGGTTTCATTTTATGCAAAGAAACCTAGCTACCAATAACTGAGGTTAACAGTAAAATAAAATGTCTTCACAGTAGCTCACATTGATAACTTCCACCTTGTCTGGTTAGCTGATGCTACCAACTGGATATGTACTGGCCAGTAAAATATTCATCACCTCTGACCAGATAGTACTACTGAATGTTTCCGCTGTCCACCTCGGCACTATCCAGCTAGAGCAAGGGTAGCCTAGGGCAGGATGTGGGGTACAGCTGGAAAGTTATTTGGAGGGTCTTTTACTAAGGCACACTGATGTTTTTGGCGTGCGCTAAAAGTTAGAGACACCAATGAAGTCCTATGGGTGTCTCTAATGTTTAGCACGCCCACAATTTTAGCGTGCGCTAAAAACATGAGCATACTATAGTAAAAGACGCCCTTGGTTAGCAGGAATACTCAGTCTGCTGACCATCTGGAAAAGTTAGAACAGCAAAAAGGCTGTCCTAACTTTATTCGGCTAGCTGTCTACTTAGCCCCGAATTCTGTATAGCGTGCCTAGAGATCTGTGCTGAAATAATGCGCATAATTTAATTGGCTTAACAAGCTAATCAGCATTGATAATAGCTAACAAGCATTAATTGGCAATAATTAGAACTTACGCACATGACTCGCTAAGCCCATTCTGTAACGCAGTGCGTCTAACTTCTAATGCACACAAACAACAAGGGGCGTGGTAGTGGGTGGGGAATTGGCATTGCGTGGGCATTCCAGAATTTATATGTGCAGGTATAGAATATAGCTCAATGCACCTAAATCTATGCGCCGGGATTTACACCACATTTTCATTGGTGACGTTTGATGACGTTTTATGTTTGTGAAAAATGGCTTATAGAGTGTCACAGGTGTTAATATAAATATGTTTAGGTGTGTGTTAAATCTAATGGGATATTGTATTTAATAAAAATTTGTTGATAATTTTGATAACAGAAGAATAGGTCATTAATTATTAAGGATATTAGCTGAATTTGACCGATAATTAAGATAATTTACCCAGGTTAGTAGTATAACATAGTTTTAGGCGTAGAGATATCAACTAAGCATATTCTATATACGGTGCCTAAATCTAGGTGCCATTTATATGCTATGCTTAGTAAACACTGATTTCCACACCAAAGTTTTAGGTGCCAAATACAGAACCTCCCCCTTAGTGGCTTGAAATCACCACTGACCGGATATTGTCACTAGTCACTGCTGGGCCCAAAATGCAATGCATTTACTGCCTGCTGCTGGCATCAAACCTTGGATATTCAATGTTAGGCCATATCTGGCGACCAGCATTGAATATATGGTTTTATTTTGGCCGTTAAGAAGTTAAGCGGCAGTGCTTGTATTCAGTGCTAACTGGTTAACTTTTTAGCTGTCAAAGATAGGTCTGCTATTTAAGCGGCCTATTCTGACCACTCGACATAGCCAGTTAGGTGATGAATATCTGCGTTTAACTGCCTATGTTGCGCAATATAGCCGGTTAGCAGATTGCTGCTAACTGGGATGTTCAGTGAGAGGTAACTGACCATCTCCCACTGAATATCCGTGGTTATGTGCTTAAAGCTTATTTAACCAGCCAGGAGCTGTTCCTGGCCAGTTAAATAGTTTTGGATATCGGGGGGGGGGGGGGGGGGGGGTTGTTGCTGAATTTGGATATTCAGAGCCTGTAGAAGTGCTGAATATCAATTTATAATATTTGATATACTGCCTTTCTAACCAAATCAAATTCAGTATATAAAAAACATTGAATCATCCATATGATAAGTATCCAGATTATATTCAAACACAGAGGCCTATGTTTGATAAAACTGCTAACTACCACAATTAAATATTAGAAGGTAAGTTTATTATCATACAAACACTTTAAACTGCTTGCACAAGACAAGATGACAGTTAATTCTGGAGTCCAACATCTATGAAAATGTACAATTCATTTTTCAGAAAAATGCATGTGCATATATTTGGAGGAGTGTAGAGGAGTGGCCTAGTGGTTAGGGTGGTGGACTCTGGTCCTGAGGAACTGAGTTCAATTCCCACTTCAGGCACAGGCAGCTCCTTGTGACTCTGGGCAAGTCACTTAACCCTGCATTGAGCCTGCCATGAGTGGGAAAGCGCAGGGTACAAATGTAACAAAAACAAATATATTATGGGGGTCATTTACTGAAATGCATTAAGTTTTTGCATTTGCAGCACCTCAACAGACAAACTTAAGATGCAGTAAGTACAAAGGGATGCCCAGAAATGTCCACTAGGGCGCATTATCTTTGGTGACAAATAGCATGAATGCACTTAGCTCCTCCAATTGTATTTTATATTTTACTGTACAGCACCTGAAAGGCGTCTCATTGGGTGGCATATGGAAGATAAAATAATCTTGGAGATCTTCATGAAGGGTCGATACAGAGTCATTAAAATTTTCTCTATTTTATTCTCTATTTCTTTCCTAATAACACCTAACATTTGTTTTCTTAGGGCCTTGTTTACTAAGCTGTGCTAACCATTAGCACGCCAACTGTGTAGGCACCCACAAAATTCCTATGGGCGCCTACACAGTTAGAGCATGCTAATTTTGTGCGTGCGCTAAAAATGCTAGTGCACTTAATTTATTTATTACATTTGTATCCCACATTTCCCGCATAGCAGTAGGCTCAATGTGGCTTACAGTTTGCGGAGGGGAGAGTACCAACTCCGGGAATATATACAGTGTGGAAAATAGAGTAACAGTAGGTGCAAGGAAGCTGATAAGGTTCCGGAAAAGAGAATACAACTCTGGGATGAATACATAGTAGCATATAGAGAGAAGTAATCCCAATGAGGCTGATAAGTCTCCAGGGATGGGACTACAGCTTCTAGTGAGCAATACAGGGTAGGATAAGGGTAGAAGTACACTTAATTATAACTGGAGTGGTAAAATTTGTACAGTTTGAAGTAATAGGATTATGTGGAAGGGGTATTGTTCATTTCTTAGATCGAAAGATGTGATGCATTGTTCATGAATTAGTTCAGGTCTGCTGGGTAGGCTTTCTGGAAGAGGTGAGTCTTGAGGTCTTTTCAAAATTTTAGATTGGTGTTCGCAGTTCTAATGTTTCTAGGTAAAGCGTTCCAGAGCTGGGTGCAAATGTAGGAAAAGCTGTATGCATATGTTGATTTGTATTTTACAGTTTGGGTAATGCAGGTTTAGAAACGTTCTTGATGATTCGATGATGTTTCTAGTTGGTAAGTCGATAAGTTCGGTCATGTAGGTTGGGGCCAGACCATAGATTATTTTGTGGACCAGAATGCAAATTTTGAAGGCTTTTCATTCCTTGATTGGTAGTCAGTGCAGTATTTCGCGTAGGGGTTAGGCACTTTCGAATCTTGTCTTTCCGAAAATGAATCTAGCTGCCGTGTTCTGCGTGGTCTGGAGTTTCCTTAAGTACTGTTCTTTGCATCCCGCATATACGGCCTTACAGTAGTCAATATGTGATAGTACCATTGTTTGAATTATATTATGGAAAGTTTCCCTTGGGAAGAACTGTTTGATCCGTTTGAGTTTCCACTTTAGTAAACAGGGCCCTTAGTTTCCACCACACATTGAGCTAAGAACTTCAATGTATTGTCCAAGATGACACCGAGGCCATTTTCCTGGGTAGTGACCCCTAATATGGAACCTAACTTCATGTAGTTTGAATTATTTATATACATCACATTGCACTTGTCCTCATTTAAGGGCCAGATGCTATATAAGAATATATAAGATGTCTAAAAAAATTTATGTGGTAAACATTTCCGCCTAAGCATATTCTATAAGCGGTATCTAGATTTAGGAGCGGTATATAGAATTTGCGTAGTTGATATCCCAGCGTCTAACACTATGCACCTCCATTTACACCAATGAAAATATGGCGTAAACCCTGCAGGACAATCTACGTGTACTGTACCATATTCTATAACTACACATTTAAATTTTGGAACGTCAATGAAATGCACATTTCCCTGCCCCTTTTGAATTGCACGCATTAGAATGTAGGTGCAGTTTATTACAGAATATGCTTAGCGAGTTTTGCACGTAAATTCTCACTGCCAATTAGTGCTCATTATTGCTTGTTAAGTACCGTTATCAACACTGATTAACACATTAAGCCAATGAAGTTACACACCTTGTTATAGAATACGCCTCAATTTTGGCACAGGTCTCTAGGTACGCTATATAGAATCTGGAGGTAAATGTAGAGATGCCAAGTCTTCCATTCTTGCAAGGTCCTCCTGCAATTTCTCACAAGCCGCTTGTGATTTAACAACTTTAAATAATGTTGAGTCATCTAGATATTTAATCACCTCACTCATTGTTCCCATTTCCAGATAATTTATAGTTTTTTTAAAAAGTGCTTCTATCATAGATCCTTGATACCCTTCACTATTTTACCTTCCTCCTGTAAGAAAGTTGGCCATTTAGCTCTACTTTATTCTCTTTTTCAACCAGTTCCTAATCCGCAATAAGACATTATCTCCCATTCCGTGATCTTTTAACATTCTCAGGACAGTCTCATTAAGGAATTTGTCAAGCGCGTTTTGAAAATCCAGATAAAGTATATCAAAACTAGGCACTCTGCCCGACAGTGAGCAGTGCTGCCACACATCTACCAGGTGAAGTCTCCTCCATTGCCTAAGTGCAGAATAACATCGTAAGCGCTATGCAGACAGGAAAATACCTACTGCACCCGACTAACTCGTATGGAGCTACAATTTTCCTTTACATTTGCAGGAATTGTACTAGAAGTCTATGTGGTCTTGAAAATTGATGTGTAACAATATTTTGGGGTATAACCAGAATCCACTTTTTGCTAATCATTTTGTCATTTTACCTGCTACTTTCTCATCTGTCTCTATTCAGTAAGAGGCCCTTTTACCAAGTTGTGGAATAAAGGGCCCTGCGCTAGCAGCAGCGCCTGTTTTTGCTATGTGTCAAGGCCCCTTTGATCATGGAGGGTAAAAAGGGCAAAAAAAAAAAAAAGAAATGGGTAAGTTCACACTTGCCGTGCGGCCATTTCGGGGGGGGGGGGGGGGAATCACTTACTCCACCCATTGAGGTGATGGTAAGGGCTCCTGCGCTAATGCGGTGGTAAAAATAGAGAAATTTCTGTAGCACCAGAAATGGTGCATGCTGGGGGCAGAATTATTGCCAGGCTGGTGCAGTAGCCCAGTGGTAGTTCCAGACTGGTGCATAGCAAATCTATTGCAGCGCACCAACCCTTTAGTAAAAGGGCCCCTAAATGTTCAATTCATGAATTTTATATGCATATCAGATTGTTGCAGTACAAACACAAACCTATCTTTTAAAATGTTATAATTAAAAACTGTTAAAGTAGGATCAAGCATAATTATTTTTCTCATACACAATCACTCATTACACTACTTTTGTGTTTAATTATATTTTCCTAAGTAATCATCATCTGCTACTTTGGCATTTCAATTACAATTTGAACACACATGTTCTCGAAATATTGTGAACTCAAACTGCATAATGAAGAAAGGATATAGCATGATCACGTTATGAAAAGTCTACCTTTCATAACCAGGAAAATTAGTTAAGAAAAAATGCGGTACAGCTTAATCTGTCAGTGTATAGCAAACTTTTGCGAGTGGAATAATTTAGGGGTACAAGCTGTAAAGGACTTTAATGGAATTTTCGGGCACATGAAGAACAATCCTATAATTGTGTACCTATATGGCACCTTTTCTATAAAGGAAAGTAGGCACTTAGGGGCCATTTTACTAAGGTGCAGGAGGGCTAATGTGTAGGTAGCATACACCAAATCAACACTACCGCCAGGCTTGTCGGTGCACACAGCAGTAATTCTGAGTTTGGCATGCGCCAAATCCCACGGTAGAAAATTATTTTCTAATTTCTACCACGGGGGCGTTCCTGGCGGTAATCAGCAGTTGGTGCATGCTATATGGTTACCATGCAGGTAGCACGTGAGCCTTTACCATTAGGTCAATGGGTGGCGGTAAGGACTCAGAATGTAAATAGATGCATGCTAGTTTTAATTTCAGTGCACGCCCATTTCCCGGCCCATTAAAAAAGCCCCTTTTCCCAGCGTCGGTTAAAAAAAATGGCCCAGCACATGTCCAAAACAGATGCCCACACTAACATAGGCCACTTTTTACTGTGGCTTAGTAAAATGACCCTTTAGTTTGCTTTAAAAAACATTAGGTTAGGCATGAGCTCTTCTTCCAGCCATAGAGCCTAAAAATTGGAGATACACATGTAACTTATAAGTTGCACACATAAGTGTGAGTCCCACCCATGCTTCATCCAGACCAGACTCTGCCCATGTGTACTCCTTCCTGTAAAATATGCACTAAGATATATGTGTATTTACAGAATATCTCTAATGAGACTGGGAGACTGGGTATCCAAATGGCAAACGATATTTAATGTGAGCAAGTGCAAGAGATGTGGACAATTCAGGTCACAAGTACCTGAAAATCCAACATACTCTAACTTTTCCATCTTATTTTATTAGGCTTCTGGCATTGCATAGTAGAGGAGTGTGGTAGCCGTGTTAGTCCACTCTTAAGGTTATCAATAGAAATCAAACAAAATAAAACATGGAAAAGAAAATAAGATGATACCTTTTTTATTGGACATAACTTAATACATTTCTTGATTAGCTTTCGAAGGTTGCCCTTCTTCGTCAGATCGGAAATAAGCAAATGTGCTAGCTGACAGTGTATATAAGTGAAAAACATTCAAGCATTGCTATGACAGTCTGACAGGGTGGGAGGATGGGGGTGGGTAGGAAGTATGCATGGGGACATCAAAGTATATCTTTGGTATTCTAACAGGGTGGGTGTGGACAGGTGAGGGGAGGGTGATCAACAGAGACATACAGCTTTATGGTTTATAATGGGCTAGGAACCCCAGGTCCTTGTTAAGTCCTTTCTGTTGGGTGTTAAAATATTCAATCATTCTGACTTCAAAGGTCTTACGTTCTTGTATGGTTTTAAAGTTACCTTTGAGGATTCTCACTGTGAAGTCACTGGTGCAGTGTCCTGGTCTTGTAAAATGTTGCCCAACAGGCGTGGGAACCCTGCTGGCACCAGCATTGTTTATATGATGTCTATGTAAATTGAATCTTGTCTTAAGCATCTGGCCTGTTTCTCCAATATAGCATCTGTAAATTCTATCTATTGGCCCGCTTTGCGCACCAGGAGTACCCTTTTCCAAGGACAAAAGGTCTGCGCTTCCATTATCTGTTGGGCTGCCTGCCTAAATTCTCTTGAAAGTCCATCCCAGTAATATTCCTGGTGTACAACTGACTCTAAGATAAGGCCCATGATCATGGTCTTATGTCTATCAGGATCTAAATGAATCATTAGTTATCTGTGTACCCAAATGTATTCTATTAAAATGTAACAGTATTTTGTACAGGCAATGAGTGTCAATTGTATTTTCTAATTTCGTTGGTAGAATAAAAAGGAAATAAGGAATAGACAGAAATTAAGACAAACATAGTTTTAGGAAGATAAGTATAATTTATTTCTTACCCAAACACAAGTCTTCAAGTTGGTACAAATTACAGATTCAGTCTGACAGCTCACCCCGAGTAGGGTCTTCAGTTCGGTACCGATTCTGGAAGTAACCGGACAGAACTTCGCTGCTTTCAAGGCGTTGGGGACGGACTCCGAAATTAAGCCCAAATCACCCTTCTTTTATACTCTCTTCTCTCAATAGAAGTCTATGGCTGGACCTATTTTGGGACCTGTTTTTTTTCAACTATTTCTCAATTTCTGTGGTTAAACTGTCGTGTCCTGCCATCTGTTGTTCTGTACCCAACTCTTTCCGTTCCAGCTATTGCAAGTTATTTCGCAATTTCCTCTTTTGTCAACATGTTTTTCTCTTCTGCCAGAACATCTTATTCTTAGCATATCAGTTTCACTTCCCCTTTTTCTATTATCTTATGATCTAAGTTTCATCTTATAGAAAGACAAACTCCATTTTAATAAGTGCTACATTCAATTTGTACCTGATTTTGTTCTATAAGGCCATTAGTAGGTTATCAGGCCTAGGCAGTGCTTTTCAGCTGTACAAAGCTATGTAGTTTGGCCTGCCACTATTCCAGTGGATAGATCTTAGGGTAGAACACATATTAACTTGCAGGAAAAGCAAGTCCATGCTCAGCCAGTCATAGATTTTTAAACCTAGCTGGTATTTTTACAGCCTGAGTCCTAAAATCTGGCCTTCCACCCTTTCGGTGGGCATCCAGTGAGGGCCTCTTGCTGTAGTATAATTATACATTCCCCACTTGTCACCCCCTCTGGAGAGGGGTGACACAAAGCTCGTCAAGCTTGTCATCATCCATTCCAGAAGGTGGTAAGCTATCAAACGAGAGGGGGAGTTTTGGTCTTACAAATTGTTAGAAGGTATGGTGCAAGATAGGAAACTTCATTCTCAGGTGATATATTATTTGGGCATATGGAATTCCCTTTATATTACTCAATCCCTTGGGCCTTAATCTTGATGTTACCCCTCTTGAGGCTAACTCAAACCTGTAGTGAGAGAGGTTTTATGAATGGGACAAATCCATGAGTTCATCTGCAAAATCTCATGAAGTATAGGTATGTGGGTAATAGCAATTTCAGGTGGATCATACTAATAAATACTTTCAGGTCTTGCTATGACTTCTATTGCATCTGTTGCATAGTACATGGGGAGATAATCTAATGTATCTATCTCAGTGGTCCTCGGAAGGAACAGTGGTTTTGATTAAGCATTGTTATGGTGGCTCAACAAATATATGGTTAGTACTCAGATTGCAGGCTGTTTCAGGTTGTAGGTATTCAGAATCCTTAAACAAGTATGAGGTTGTCATATCCAGCAAAAAGGGTCAATCCTAGGAAAATTTATATTAACAAAGGTCATGCATGGATATTGACATATGCATAATGACCTGGAAGTATGGGAAGCATTTTATATATCCGTTACCCCACTTGGAGCTTAGTCAAACCTACAGAAAGACATGCAGCTTAAGTAAGCCTATACCAAAGTTAAACAATTGCATAACAGGTTGATACAAGCAGGGTTTATACCTGCATTACATAAACAGAAATAACGGGGAAACTCTTAGAAAAACAATTAGAACAATAAAGGAAATAATAGGAAAATAAAAATAAAACCTTTTCAATATATATAGACAGGATTGCTGCTAAACTGGAAAATAAAACAAAATATGAATCTATAATGTCCATAAACAGCAACAGTTAATCTCAAATGAAGTATCAGTTCTGAACTCTCTTTCATCGATCATGGTTGAGGCGGTGGAAGCGCTGAAGAATCTGGACGGAGATCTGGAAGATCTAACAGGGCTGGATTTTCATGGTTGGCCTGCTGAAGGAAGTGGCTGGTCTTGAGATGGTTAGGCTGGTAACATCAGGTTCTGCGACTGAGTAAACACGTATATCTTTCACATGGACCCAAGACTTGTGGTCCAGTAGTTTGCAAGGTGTAAAGATCATTGCCACAACCTTAGGGGATCTAACATCATTTGGGCCTGGATAGATCTTGAAGACGTATTTATGGTGTACAAACTTGGATCTTTCCATGTCTTTATTCTAGGCATATACCATCAAGTCCATCAAGAGTCAGAGGCTGGCAAAGGAATAAGCAAAATAACTGTATGCCTGAATGATACATTGCTATATCTTGGTGGGCATAATCAGTGTGAATTGAATAAGCAAAAATAATATATAAATGTCAAGAGAAATGAAAGACAATGTAAACATGGAGAAATCAGTGCTAATTAAGTGCAAAAACAAAAGGGAAACCATAAGGGTTAAATAATGAAAAGCCAATTTTCATAAATAGCAATAGTATATATAAAATTATATCTCCTGTTTGGTAGGGGTCAATTGCAACCCTCTTAATACTAGAAATTGGGATGTGCATAATATATCCCCACTTCTGGCTTGCATAACGTGCGAGACAGATTGGTAATTTTAACGAACACATGATCAAAATAACAATGGTTAAGTATATGGAACAAAAAAAGTACAAAAACTAACAATAAAAATTTAGAGATGATGGTAAATGTTCAAGTTATTGATGTATGGAGGGCAATGTGTTGCCATCTATCGCCAATAGATATGGAATCTTCACCTGCGATGACTAACATTCACCAAGGGTTGAGCCCTCAGCTGCAGGAGGCCAGCAGGACTTACGAGCTAGACGATTCAGAAAGAAGGGTAGAGGCCAAAGCTTCTTGCAACTCCAGTAAGTGGAGAGCCTATCTCTTTCGCTCATGGACCAATCGATGTATCTGTTGAAACTCACACTCAATAATGTCTCGTATCTCACACCGGGTAATGTTGGGGTCTGTGCATCTGTCCTTTAATGTAGCGATTCTTTGCTGCAACATAGCCTTCAGATCAGACACATTATCGGGTAGCTCTTCTTTGCTAGCAGTCGTCTCCTCGGTGAGGGACGTCAGCATCAGAGAGGAGGGCCGTGAGGTGTATCCCTACTATGGTGTGTCCCCAAAACAGAAAAGTATCGAAAATGAAAAATTAAAAAAAATTAAAAAAAATTAAAAAATGGAAAAAAAAAAAAACACTCTGAAGGGTGTAAGATAAAAATAGGCTTAATAAAAAAAAAATAAAAATAAAACCAAATATGATACATCTGAATTGCAGCAAGGCATATTCAGAAGGCAATGCCAGAAAAAGGTTCCTTTAAAAAGACAAATGAAAAAAAACATTCAAAAGTTATTGACCTTCACATAGAGTTTAAGTAACCCTTTTTCAATCAGACAAAGAAGTAGGAAGAAGCATATCGCTTCAAGACAAAATCACCACGTGGCAAGAGTTAGTTGAAGCAAGGTGTTAGTTAAATACACAAAGCATACTGTTTTAAATAGAAAGGAATCAGAAAGTTGAATGCATAATTTTCCTTATTTATGACTGAAAGCTTCACCAATTCTCAATTCAAGAATACTACAAAATCTATGATCAGCGCAAAATGTTCCCCCAAATGGCCAGTTCAAGGGAATATTTCTCGCATTTATTCCATAAAACGGATAATGGTTATTAAATATTGCTTCTTTCTTAGACAAGGAAATAATGAAAAGCTTTCAGATATCACACATACCATAGAGAGATTTCAAAAATGAAGGCTTTATATTCATGAAAAAACTAAAGAAGTGAATGTAAACAGCGTAACAGTTAAAGCAGAAAACATTTTAACAATGAGCAATACACAGCTTTTATTTAAAAGGGATCCCGTATAAAGTAAAATGGCATAAATAAGTCAGTTCAGGTATATATAAAAAAACATAAAATGAATATCCTCTGGGGATCGCTCATCCCTGCAGTTGATAAGAACTCCCCAGGGAAGGTATGCATAGAAACAAATAAATAACTTGCTGACTTAGTTAGGTCATTTGTATGGTACCATAAATATACACTTGCTATTAAACCTAGAGGAATATAAAATAAAGACATGTTACCTGTAATGGAAACAGAAACATCAAACCAACACATATACAGAGAAATGGTTACCGGATACTAAATGAGGAGCCGAGTAGTTTTGAGTAACTGAGAGCAACAAAATCAAATCGTGTTCGGATTACGCCTAGTCATTATGGGGTGGGTAATATTGATCCCTAAATCTGTGGTCACTGCGGACGGTGTTGATCCGGGTTCCATAAAGGGAATGACTGCCGTTCAGGGGGATTTTGACGGATCTGCGATTTTCTAAATCTATATGGCTGTGTCTGAAGACATTCAGCAGCATAATGACCGTATTGTTGGCAGCGATAACAGAGCACATCAGGATAGCGATCAGGGCTAGGCCAGGAACGATAGTCTCGTTGTCGCCTAGTATCTCCAAGAGGGCCCCTTGGGGGACCTCGCTGGGGTTGAGAGCGACGACCTCTTTCTTCAGGGTAATCAATTCTACGGTCTGGGCGGTAGGGCCGTGGGCCCTGATTTCGGGTGTTATTGTCATAGCGTTGATCAGCATACATAACAATAACAGGGGGAGAAGTGTTAGGAGTATTGGTATTGGTGTCAGAGCTCTTAGAGGCTCTTTTCTCTTTGAGATCTTCAGTCTGTAGCACCTCCAAGTTAGTGTGTACTGTCTTACGATGTTGGGCTTCATTTTGCTTGCTTTTAATAAGTCGTCTGCAATGATGAAGGATGTGTTCACGAATTTTAGGCCATTTTTCTAATTGGAGACCCACGGTGTTCTCTAACTTAAGTTTAATTTCTGAAGGTAAGGTTCCCTTCAGTAAATGGTAGAATACTGGGAGGGCATTATCAGAGTCAAATTTTTCCTCTGTTTCTTCCTTATAGAGGTCTTGGAGTCTGAGTAAATAGGCCTCAATAGGCTCTGAATCCATTTCCCATCTTTGGGAAGTGATAACCGAAAAGTCTTTAAGGGTCGGATACATGGTCCGGATTTCCTGGAATACTTTGGTCTGAATTTCTGTCAAAGGGTTGCCATCATACTGAGTATCGGTGGCAAATTTTGCATAGCCCGATTGAGTGAATATGTCAGTGATACTAGCGTGTGGGGTTCTGCCCAGGAGCGCTTTCATATCACCTACTGATAGAGTAGTCCCCAGGGTTATGTCCTGTAATTTCTTTAACCAGCGGTTACCTCCCTGTGCAATATCCGGGAGCTGTAGTATGAGGCTATTCAATTCAACAGCTGAAAGTGGGGTGTATTCCGTATGAGGGACACCACCTGACATTTTATTCAGCAGGGGAAAAAGTTTCACTGATTTAAGGAGATCAATCGAGGTGGTTGGGGGAAACTGATTCTCATACTTTTTCCAAACCTGAAGACCTTGGATTAGATAGAGGGTTGTTTTCTGATCCCAATGGGGGTCGGGGTGGTCATAAATTAGATCTCTTACAAGTGAAAGCTTGTCAGAACGTAAGGATCCTTCACGTGGGAAGAGAGCGGACTGGGGCTGGAGCGCCTCAGACCATCCTGCGAGATTATCAACCCATGGGTGAACGTAATGCCATGAATTCTCATGCAAAGCCACATATTGGGCAGGTGTGCTAGGCGGACTAGATAAGATAGGGTCTGTACTGATATTCAAACTTGTAGGGTGTGGGGAATTGTCAATAACCGCAAGGCAGCGGCTAGATCCTTCATCAGTAAGATAACTGTGAGGATGGCGCTGTCTAGTATGATGAGAAATAACATCATGTTGTTGAGGAAACTCAGATTTTGGTGCAACAGATACCACGGTGTCCGGGGTATCAGGGTGCGGTTGCGTTGTCAGGGACTTGTGTAAGGAACGAAGTCCTTCTGAAACAAACGCGAGGCCATCTCCCATACTAGCCAATGTGTGATCGTATTGTTCTTCCGAGGGGACTGGGGTATTAGGTAACGTGAAACGAGGTGAATCGTCTGCAAGGGAAGGGATTACTTCACTATCTGAAAAAGAGGAGAAATGGAACATCGGAGGAGGCTCGTTTCGAATATCCTCTATGTCCGATTTTGTGGGGAGTTGTTGTTTTAAAACTTCCCATGCTTCGTCTAATGGGGAGAGTCTAACCTTCGGTCGCTCCTTATTAGCTGGTTTGGCTGGGAGTACCAAGGGACGCATTGGCCGTGCACCTAACGTGTCCCATCTAGGAGGAATAGAACACTGAGGTTCTAGAATGGGCATTGAAGGGTTCACTGAAGCAGGGGGTGGTTTAATGAAACCCCGATCATAGAGTTCCTGACAAATAGCCCGTGTCTGTGTAGCAGGACTACATGGAATGAAACCCATCTGTCGTAATTGAGACAGGATAGACTGTAGGGATTCAGCTGGCAAGGGACCAGTTTGGACAGAAGAGTCCAAAGGTAGTGGTGGAGGTGATGTCTGAGTTGTGTGTCCCATATGTGGGTAGGTAGTCGTTTGGGTGGTCATGTGTGAAGTCAACCCGGATCCTAGGCTAGGGTAGGTGGAGGTCTGGGCAGCTACGTCAATTTGACTGATAGCAGGGTACTGGACGGTGGCCGGAACTGATGGGTTCGGGACACAAGGATATTGCTCAATAATGGGAGGGGGTATCTCCATCTCATAGCCTCCAAGAGTACGATATACATGAGGCGGTGGTGGGGTTAGCGTCTGGGTTGTTGCTTGCATCGTTGGAGCAGAGGTAACAGTGGGTAATTGGGCCGAAATCAGGGCTACTGGTTGGGCCACTGGGATTGTTGAAGGGGTTAAAGGCGTCTGAGTTTGTACTGACCCCTGAGATATTGGAATTGAGTTTTTTTGTGATGAGGGAAGAGATAGATCAACAACACCGGCGATGTGCACGGTAGTAGGTGGGTCAAATATCATAGGAGCAGGAGATACTGCAGGCAGCGGGGGTGTCACTGTCTGAGATCCCTGAGAAATCTGTAGCTGAGGATTTGTGTCAGGTTTATCACAATATCCTGGGGGTATTGGGGTATATCCCACTGCACATGGTAACAACTTGGTAGTACTTGCAGCAGTAGCAGCATCATAAGGTGGTGGAGCTGTAGGTGCTACAGGATCTTGATAGGGGGCTTGATCGGTATCTGACTTACCCAGAGCTCTATCGTGCTGGTTTCGTGCAATAAGTATGAATTTGTTAATGGCAGCTAAATGTTTATCCCTAGATTTTCCCGTTTTGTTGGACTCATTGTAGCAGACCAAGGCTTGGAGTTTGCCCTGATCAAATGAGCCCCTTGATGGCCATTCCAGTCCTTGATCCTTAGCGGACCAAGCGGTATGCCAGGTTTGACATAACCGGGTAAGTTCTTTTCTATCAGCGGGAAAGAAATTAAGGACTCTTTCCAAGGGAGTAGGGGACGAGGAAGTGGGCATAGTGGGATCAGAAATAGGGGGAAGACAATTCACATAGGAACTCATAGAAGAGTGTATTCAATATAATGCAATATCTACAAGTGAGATGGTTCAAATCAAAATGCTGAGGTCTATAACAGGGGCAACTAAACAAAACCATGCACGGGAAAATTATCTAAACAAAAGAACATGCATCATGCGTATAACAAAAACACTTATACTCACGCGTCTTCAAGAGCGTCCCATTGGCGGAACCTAAAACATAAATTACTAATTGGCGGAAAGCTCAATGCTTTTGCCGCAGGTTATATTAACAAAGAAATGATAGCCATGAACATGAGAATAGTGCAGGAGTCAGTTGTGTCACTTACTATATATAACCTACTCTAAAAATACTGCCCTCCAGAGTATGCTTCTATAGAAATTGACCATGGGATAACACTCGCCATGAATTTTGACATGGGATAACACTCGCCATGTGATGGGACTACACTCGCCTGGGATCGCACATGGGATAACACTCGCCATGAATTTGGATATGGGATAACACTCGCCATATTGAAAACCCCAAAAGTGGGGGAAGCAAAAACTCCAAAAAAAGATTTTAGCGAACAGCGAAAATAAGTTCTCTAAAATTAAAGGGCAGCGATCTAATTGGTTTTCGCCGGTTAGAAATATGGGAATACACTCGCCATATATGGGAATACACTCGCCATTTTGTCGCTAACCCCCAATAGATGCTTAAATATTCGTCTAGAAGAGAACAAAAATTTAGGGCCCCAGTCAACCTGTCTAAATTTGCAACTAAAGGATTTTAGACGTCTCTGTATATCCCCAGCGCGCATCTGTACCGGTAACTTCTATATGGGCAATAGTCCAATTCAGTGAATGCAGGCCATTCCAAAAATAGAATGGGGTTCTGCTTAAAATCTAATAATTGCGATACCGTCATCCACCTTCGATGGATGTAAGCCCCAGGCATCGATATCAAACCCAATAGTTATAGCGTGACACTGGTATATAAGAAAGTATAGTATGTTCCAGGGAAAAGCCCCTGAAAATTACTATAGAAGTGGTAGAAAAATAGAGAGAAAGACGAAATATTCCAAGGCAAAACAAAACAAATGTAAGCTCTTCGGGGAAGGCACAGTCACAAAAAAGTCATTAGTTGGAACACATTAGCCAGAACTAAAAATGCCAAAGACATCACTTGTCATGCAGCAATGGAAAATAGAATTTTCCATCCAACAAGCCAGTGAAAGGAAACACCGATTTCAACAAAAGGCAAGAAAATGTATATTAACAAAGACATATTAAATATAAGAGAAGCATATAAATCAATAAATTTTGAAACAGGACACCAGAATCGTGGTGTAAAGATGACAAGCTCATACCCATAAATATACACTCAGAAAAGGGACATAGTAAATAAAATAAACCCGAATGCAATGGCAGGAAGCTTTTGTGGCTAAACAGGTGAAAGGGGAAAAAGAACAAATTAAAACATGTGATTCTTACATCAAGAACTTCCAATGATACGGCATAAAACATACATACTAGTCAGTGACTGAAATGATATGTCTAAATGATGACAAACAGAACAGCTGCAGCATTAGAAGGAAAGAGAAGGTTGGGTTATAAAGGACCAACAGGAAATAACTGAAGTGAAACAACGCTGTATTCTCATGGCACGCAGCCATCATCTTCTCAACCGGAAACACTGAATGATATATACCACATTGGAAGATGAGCAAGGTATCATCTTATTTTCTTTTCCATGTTTTATTTTGTTTGATTTCTATTGATGGCATTGCATACAAACGGTTCAAAAATGTTTGTTCCTATTTATAACTTGCTAAGCACCTTTGCTTTCCTATCAGCTTTTCCAGCTTCTCTTAGCTTTTCTAGGTATTTTTGCCTATCTTCCTCTTTCTGAGTCATCTTGTAATTTAAGAAGGTTAAACTTTTTTCCCTTATCTTTTCAACTACTGTGTTTGAGAACCAGAGCGGCCTTCTTCTCCTCTTACTTTTATCTAGTTTCCTAACATAAAGGTTTGTTGCCTTTAAAATAGCTCCTTTCAGTGTTGTCCACTTATGTTCTACTTCCTTCAGCTGTTGCCATCCAGCTAACTCTTCCTTGAGCTATAACCTCATCTCAGCAAAGTTAGTTCTTTTGAAATCCAGGACCTCAATCTTGAATAAGCCCTCTCCTCTTGTAATATTGAACCACACCAGGTGCTATTACTCGGATAAGTGAGGATGACCAGGGCCAACCCTTGATTTTTACCTAACACTGGGGCAGGCCAATTAGTGAAACTGAGACAGTTACCCACACATGTCAGTATTTGAAATGTATTAATATAGAAACATATTTTCCAGATTTAACAGATAATGGTAAAACTAGAGGACATGAATTGAGGATGCAGGGTAGTAGACTTAGGAGTAATGTCAGAAAATTCTTTGTGGCTGATGCCTGGAATGCCCTCCCGAGGGAGATGGTGGAGAAAAAAAAACTGTGGTGGAATTCAAAAAGGTGTGGGATGAACAAAGAGTATCTCTAATTAGAAAATGAATGGTATAAAAAAACAAAACTTAAAGGGCTACATACGTGTTTAGGTGTCAAATAGTGTTCAAATTGCAACTCTGGCTGTATCAACTAAGGTCGACTTGGCCTGCTTTGTATGGTCTAGAGTCCCACATATAGCAAACCGGTTTAGAATGGGCTGGAGGGAGCTTCCACAGAAACACCAGCGATTTGTAACGCAAGGGCACTGTCGGGCAGACTTTTAAAGTCTGTGTCCCGCAAATGACAAGACAGATTCGGATAGGCTGGAGTGGACTTCAGTAGTTGGAACATAAGGAAAGAGCCAGGTAGACTTCTATGGTCTATGCCCCATGCCCCAAAAACACCAAATAAAGACCATGATCAAGTATACAGTATCACATTCATTGTTGATTAAAGCTTGAATTGATAATGAATGTGACCATTGGACAGACTCGATGGACCATTCAGGTATTTATCTGCCGTCACCTACTATGTTAATATTTTCAGGTTAGTGGAGATATTCATTCCCTAACTATCTGTATATAGTCAGGCCAGCAAAAAAGACAGCCCTATCTTTAACTGGGAAGCTATCTGGATAAGGGGTTTGAATACTGCTGTTATCCGGATAGTACCAGTGGTCACCATTGAATCTGGATACCTAGTGCATGACAATTATTTCTGAGGTCTGGAGAGCTGTTCCATCATGATGTCATCCATTTGTGCACCTGACTCAATAATCCTGCTTGACAAAAAATAAAATAAAAGATAAGAAGGAAATGACACCAGCAGACCAGATGACACCCCAGTGTGGAAGAATACTGACCCCCTTCAGCAAAAAAAAAAAAGACTTACTAAGAGGTCCATGGCATGGGTGAGAGGAGTGGTAAGGTAGGATGACAACTAGATGCAAGGCAACAGACCTATAAGACTATCCAGCTTATAATCGAAAAACGCCTATATTGCCACACAAATTAGGAGATGGGCGTCTTTCTCCCATGGGCGCCCAAATCGGTATAATCGAAATTCGATTTTGGGCGTTTCCAACTGCAATCCGTCACGGAAACGGGTAAAGTTGACAGGGGCGTGTTGGAGGCGGAACTGGGGCATGGTTATTGGCCGAGGAGAGATGGGCGTCTTTAGCTGATAATCGAAAAAAAGGCGCTTTTACCGCGATTTTGGGTCACTTTTTTTGGACCTTTTTTTTCACGAACAGGTCCCAAAAAAGTGCCTCAACTGACCAGATGACCACTGAAGGGAATCGGGGATGACCTCCCCGGACTCCCCCAGTGGTCACTAACCCCCTCCCACCAAAAAAACCCCACTTTACAAACTTTTTTTCCAGCCTCTATGCCAGCCTCAAATGCTGTACTCACCTCCATGACAGCAGAATGTGTTCTATCCTCTGACAGCCTTTCCCTGGTTCTGATGTGGCTCTCGGGTGAGTGTGACACCTTTTCTGTTATGCGCACTGCAGAGTCACATCAGCAATGCATTGTGGTGGGTGTAGGGTATTGGGCTTCGTGATTCCACTAGCTTGTGGCAAATGCTCACGATGTTGGTAGTTGGTAGGCTCTACTCCCATGGTGCTTTTCCCCCTGCTTACTGGGTCAGAGTGTGAACTGCTTTGTTTCCGGTAGTCCATGAGGTAGTGGCCAGTTTTGTAAGCCAGTTTTAGATCCCTTTCACGTGTTAGCCACGTTACAGAACTTAGTTCTTACCTTGAATGTGGCTGAAAGAGGGCATTTTACAGCATTCTGCCAGCTCTGACCTACTGCTCATCTCAGTACCAGGGAGACTCATTGCCAGTGGGGCACAACCTCTGATCTGCAGTTAACTGTGAGTAAGCGTGCTTATTCCAATAAAGGACGTTTTCGGAGAGATTAGTCTTCAGGTGTCAACTGGTGTGCCAATGTTATATAGCAGCAACAAGTCCTAGAGGCCTGCGTGTATGCAGGTCCCTGGAGCACTTTTAGTGGGTACCGCAGTGCACTTCAGCCAGGTGGACCCAGGCCCATTCCCCCCCTACCTGTAACACTTGTGCTGGTAAATGGGAGGTCTGCAAAACCCACTGTACCCACATGTAGGTGCCCCCTTCACCCCTAAGAGCTATGGTAGTGTTGTACATTTGTGGGTAGTGGGTTTTGGGGGAGGGGGTTGGGGGCTCAGCACCCGTGGTAAGGGAGCTATGCATGTGGGAGCGTTGTCCTAAGTCCACCGCACTGACATCTAGGGTGCCCAGTTGGTGTCCTGGCATGTCAGGGGGGCAAGTGTACTACGAATTGTGGCCCCTCCCACAACCAAATGGCTCGGATTAGGACGTTTTTCAGCTGGGCGTTTTTAGTTTCCATTATCGCTAAAAAAAACAAACACCCAGCTGAAAAACGTCCATTTTTTCGAAAATACGGTCTGTCCCCCCTCTTCACGTACCCGTTTTCGGACATAGACGCCCATGGAGATAGGCGTTTGCGTTCGATTATGCCCCTCCACGGCTATCTGAACAGGGAAGCCAGTATTTTGCACACTACACGAGGCAGAACAGTGCGTCTAATGATGGGAACGAGGCAGACGGATCAAACTTGGCGAATCGAGATGAGATGATTTGCCAAATGGGTTCACTGAAATAAGAGGCAAGCTAAAGACCTACACAATGAGATTAAAGGTTATGTGGTAGAGCTACAGCATGAAGTGGTTAATCTGGGAGCATGTGCAACTCACCAGCGTGATCGCAAAAGCATAACCGATCATCTCACAGACAAAATTGAAGATCTGAAAACAGGTCCAATTGCAACAATCTGAGTAGTAGAAGGGTCCTGGAGAGCAAGGAGTACATTGATTACTGCACAGTGCCAACATGGCCTGTTCAGCAGTTGTTGTTTTGGGGTTTTTTTGGAGGGTGTGTGCAAGTTCTGGCACATTTATTATTTATTTATTGGGATTTATTGACCACAGGTACAGTTTAACATAAAGCTTCCAATTTTGATAACAGCATAGCAATAGTAAAATGACCATGTATAAACATGTACCTACCATATATGTACCTCATTCTACCACAATATCGCTTTGAATGAATCCAAACCATGTATTTGTTCAGACCGGAATCGGCTAACGCCATTTACGGTAATACGTAAGCCACATTGAACCTGCAAAATGGTGGGAAAATGTGGGATACAAATGCTACAAATAATAATAATAATAATAATAAATACAATAAATGAGGTAAAAGTGAAAACAGCAAATTGAAACCTAATAATGGGACTACCATGAAACAGGATCAAAAATATACACATCTGACAGATGAAACGGGACACAGCCCACCGGGTAATGAGACGGGCACCAACCAGATAAATTTCCCAAAAGATCTAATAGTCTCTACTCATGAAAGAACAGATCTTGTTTTGGGATCTTGCCAGGTACTTGTAACCTGGATTGGCCACTGTTGGAAACAGGATGCTGGGCTTGATGGACCTTCGGTCTGTCCCACTATGGCAACACTTATGTACTTATGCATGTGGAAAGAGGAACCCAAACTATAGCTAACTGATGCAATGTTCCACATTAGGGGTCAACGACCAGGAAAAGAATCTTGGTGTCATCGTTTATGATACTTAGAAACCTTCTGCTCAGCGTGCAGTGGTGGCTAAGAAAGCAAATAGAATGTTAGGAATTATTAGGAAAGGAATGGAAAGCAAAAATGAGAATCTTATAATACCTTTGTATTGCTCAATGGTGCGATCGCACCTCATTGTGGTCACCGCATCTGAAAAGAATATATAGTGGAATTAGAAAAGGTGCAGGGCAGGGGAACGAAAATGATAAAGGGGATGGGACGACTTCCCTATGAGGAAAAGTTAAAGCGGCTAGGGCTTTTCAGCTTGGAGAAGAGACGGCTGAGGGGGAGATATGATAGAGATCTATAAAATACTGAGTGGAGTGGAATGAGTAGACATGAATCACATGTTTACTCTTTCCAAAAATACTAGGACTAGAGGCATGCGCCCTCTCCGTGAAAAAGTACTTCCTGACATTACTTCTGAGTCTGCCCCCTTGAACCTCAATTCATGTCCTCTAGTTCTACCACCTTCCCATCTCCAGAAAAGGTTTGTTTGCAGATTATTACCTTTCAAATATTTGAACGTCTATCATGTCACCCCTGTTTCTCCTTTCCTCCAAGGTATACATGTTCAGGCCAGCAAGTCTCTCCTTGTGTGGTTTGCAATGCAAATCCCATACCATTTTTGTAGCTTTTCTTTGCACTGCTTCCAATCCTTTTACATCTTTAGCAAGATACGGCCTCCAAAATTGAACACAATACTTCAAGTGATGCCTCACCAACAACTTGTAGAGGGGCATCAACACTTCCTTTCTTCTGCTGGTTATACCCCTCTCTATGCAGCCTAGCATCCTTCTGGCCACAGCCGTCGCCTTGTCACATTGTTTTTTCATCTTCAGATCCTCGGACAACATCACCTCAAGGTCTCTCTCCTAACTCAAACTTACTAATCTCTCCCCTCCTATCCAGTATCTTTCTTTTGGGTTTCTGCACCCCAAATGCATCACTCTGCACTTGTTGGCATTCAATTTTAACTAATAATGTACAAAAATCACAACTGGAGGATATAACAAAAACCACCCCTGTGTTTACATGTAATAATTCCTAGTCACAGGTATAAATGTATTAAAACACTCACTATTTGTTACACTATCAATCATACAAACCATTCTATGCTGCACAATCCTTTAGTGAAGGGATAACAAACCAAATTCCTACTGATATGGTACACATTTATTCAGTGAATAGTATAATACCACTTTACTATTTCTATCACTCACAACTGCGTGACAACCTGCAGAAAGGAAAGATCATATGTGAGTAGTTCTTAAATCATTTCAGAGGAATCCCCTTAATCCAATACTCCTCTTTCCATGCAGTCTTTTCAAAAATGTAAAGTTGTTTCTAATCAGCCAATCTTCCTTTTAGATATAAAACAAGGAGAACTTAGCATCTTGCGTTGTTCAGACCACCAGTCATGAAATAAATTCACTCTTCAAGGTGAAATGTGATCCATGTCCTTCAATGCTCCACTTGCATGAGATACGTTGCCTTGACTCAGGCCGAGTTTCACTATGTGCTTTATCAAAAGGCACGCTAAGATTCACCTACAACAATATGCGCATCATGTCAAATACAACTAATATCCCTTCACTTTTTCTTATTTAAACCACTAAGATCTTCTTACCTTAGATAATCTTAATTAACAACATTTTCTTTCAGCATTTTCCAGTGACTGTTAACCCTGGATGGAGCGCCAGTCCACAATGCATCTTGCCCAACGGCGGCGCGTACTAGCGTTGTCATGCGGCGGAAATTTAATGTCTTGTCACTAACGCCTATAGTACATTCACCCGTCTGTCCCATTCGATTTTCTTGTTCAGTCCACCCCCGGCTGGGTTGTGTTCCAAACATAAACAAACTGTCGTTCTTTATGTATTAACCAATCCGGATAAACTTTACCATGATGTTGTACCTGCAATAACACTACAAATTTGTATTCAGGAAAAGAATGTCTGTGTTCCTTCCAATGATCTGTCAAAGGAGCTTCCTTTTTATTGGTCCTTATGTTAGAAACATGCTCCCCTATGCGAGTTTTTTTTATCTTCCTTGTTGTCAGTCCAATATAATAAAGACCGCATGGACACAATACAATATACAACCCTTTCTGAGTTGCAATCTGTTCTCCTAGATAATTGAAACCTTTTAGTTGAATGAGGAATAGATATAGCATCTGTTTCTACTGCATACTGACAGTAATTACACTCTCCACACTTAAGTGTACATTATTTTCTGCCAACAAGGGTTTTGGATTTGACACTAATTCGCCCAGGTTTTTCCCTCTATGATAAGCAAGCTTGAGGTATTCTTTAAAAACCTGATGAATACCCAGCACACGCCATTACTTTTTAATAATTTGCATTACAATGAGAGTACAGGGAGAGTAAGGTAATACACGTTAACTCATTAGAATTTTTTGAAGATGAAGAATGTATTAACTGCCAGACCCTCAACCATTCTTCTAACATTTGGAGATCCCTTCTCATTGTTTCTACTCCCTTCAGCGTATCCACTCTATTGGCTATCTTTGTGTCATTTGCAAAAAGGCAAACCTTTCCTTCCAACACTTCAGCAATATCTCTCACAAATATATTAAACAGAATCGGCTCCAAAACCGACCCCTGAGGAACTCCACTGCTCATCTTCCTTTCCTCCGAGTGGATTTCATTTACCACCACCTTCTGCCACTTGTCAGTCAACCAGCTTCCTATCCAGTTCACCACTTTTGGTCCTAAGTTCAGCTCTTTCAGCTTATTCACAAGTCTTCTGTGGGGGACCGTATGAAAGGCTTTGCTGAAATCCAAGTAGAATACATCTAGCGCAAGTCTTTCTTCCAGTTCTTTGGTCACCCTGTCAAAAAAGTCAATAAGACTTGTTTGGCAGGATTTTCCTTTGGTAAAGCCATGTTGCCTCAGATCCTGTAACCTGTTGGCTTCTAGAAAGTTAACTATACTTTCTTTCAGCAGCGACTCCATTATTTTTCCTACCACCAATGTGAGACTTACAGGTAAGTTTCCCACTTCTTTCCTGTCTCCACTTTTGTGAAGAGAGACCACATCTGCTCGTATCCAATCCTGTGGTACCTCTCCAATCTCTAAAGATCTATTAAATAAATCTTTAAGAGATCCCGCAAGGACTTCTCTGAGCTCCCTCAGTATCCTGGGATGTATCCCATCTGGCCCCATATCTTTGTCCACCTTCAGATTCTCAAGCTGTTGATAAACTCTTTCTGTAAACAGTGCAATATCCACTCCATTCCCAGATATTTCCTTGGCAGTCAACCACAGTTCTTCTCCAGGATTTTCCTCTGTGAATACCGAAGAGAAGTAATTGTTTAGCACGTTCGCTTTATCCTCATCACTCTCCACATAACTATTCTCATTATCTTTCAGTCTTGCAATTTCATTCTTATCTTTTCTCCTTTATTCAATATATCTGAAAAAGGTCTTGTCACCTCTATTTATATCTTTAGCCATTTTTTCCTCCACTTGTCCTTTCGCTAGCCGTATTTCCCTCTTCGCTTCTTTGAGTTTAATCCGATAATCTTTTCTGTGATCCTCTCATTGCGTTCTTTTGTATTTCTTGAACAAAGCCTCTTTTGTTCTTATTTTTTCAGCTACTTGTTTGGAGAACCATATAGGTTCCCTGTTTCTCTTGTTTTTCTTTACTTTCCTTGCCATATTTATAGCAGCCTTTAGCTTTGACCACTGATTTTCCACTTATCCTACGCCTTCCCATGCCAACAGCTCCTTCTTCAAGTATTCTTCCATTTTTTCAAAATCAGCATGTCTGAAATCCAGTACTTTGAGTTTTGTGTGTCTGCACTCCGCTTTTTCCCTTATATCAAACCATATCGTGTGATGATCACTATTACATAGGTGGGCATCCACCCGAATATTGGAAACACTTCCTCCATTTGTGAGCACTAGATCTAGCATCGACCCTTCCCTCATGGGTTCTGTCACCATTTGTCTGAGCAAGGCACTTTGACAGATGTCCACAATTTTCTACTTCTTTCCGATTCTGCAAACAGGACGTTCCAGTCCATATCAGACAAGTTAAAATTTCCCAAAAGTAGCACCTCCCCTTTCATACTTTGAATATCTATCAGATCCTTGTCTAGCTTCTCCGTTTGTGCCGGAGGTCTGTAGATAACCCCTGTGTGAATACAGGTTCCATCTTCTCTTTCCAGGATGATCTATAAAGCTTCTTCCTTTTCTCATGTTCCCTGTATTTCAGCCACTCTGATATTGTCTCTCACATACAGGACCACTCCTCCACCTCTTTGTCCCTCTCTGTCCTTCCTAAAAAGATTATAGCCCGGTATGGTCACATCCCATTAATGTGAATCATTGAACCATGTCTCTAATAGCAACAGTATCCAAGTTTTATTCAATAGACAACTCCTCCAGTTTACCACCCATCCCTTTGGTCTGTATAATCCAAGGTTGTGCTGATAGCATTGGCTGTCACCAGCAAATTCCTCCAGGATCATACCTCCTTGTCTGTCCTCTCCTCCAGAGCTGCACCTCAGTGGCTGCACCCTCTGGACTTGAACAGTCTCATCCCTGTTCCTGCTCATGAGTTGGGCTTCCCTTGCCCACCCAGAACACTCCTCTTAGTTACTGCCTTTGGCTGAAAATAAATCCCCCTTAATTCAGCCTTAGGTTATCTGGCCTTTCTAGGATATTCCCCTCTCCTCCCAGAGTCCTGATGGGAGTGAGGGCAACCAAAGACCATGGGCTTAGACAAACAAGAACTTTTATTACCTTCAAACTCCACCTGTACTGTCAATCATTTACATTTCCCTCTGCAATTTATTCCAGGAACCCACCCCCCTTGGGCTGGATCCTTTACCTCCCACTATCTTAAATGACTTCCCACAACTCCAGAACCTTCCCCTCAGAGTCTCTGGAGAATTCTCTCAGATGACTCTAGTAATCCTCATTATAATGGGGTATTACACTAACTTCCTCCTTACGTATGCTTTTGTGGAGAGGGACCATATCTGCCCTTCTCCTGTCCTCTGAGATCACTCCCAACTCTAAAGAAGCATTGAAAAGGTCAGACAGCAGAGCCACTAGAACTTCTGTAACTTCCATCAATATTCTTGGATAGTTAAATGGTACTTAACTGGCTATCTGGCAATATTCAGTGGGAGATAGCCAGTTATCTCCTGCTGAATATTGACAGTTATCTCCTGCTGAATGTTGCCGGCTAGTGCTTAGCAGATAACCGGATTTATAGTGCAATATAACCATCTTTCCACTAATATTCAGCACATTGCCAGCTAAGTTTGTCAGCCAAATGAGGCAGCTGAAATAACAGGCCAGTATTGAATATCGGCTTGGTCGGTTTGGCCAAAAAACACCTGGACTTTCAATGCCATTCACAGAAGATGGCCTGGCATTGAATTTATGGGCTGACTGCCGACCACTGGAGTTAGCTGGGCTCCCTCCTGTGGGCTGAATATTGGCCCCACAGTCTTACTCAAGGCTGTTCATTTGTGAACACAGAATAGAAATATTTACTAATTAATTCTGCTTTATTTTTATCAGCTTCTACATATTCCTCTCATTTCCCCTTGAGTCTCACAATGCCACTTTCACACTTATCCTATCACTATGCTATTCCCCCTGACAGAAAAATTCTGATAAATTTATTATTGTGCAGTTTAACATGTGGTAACAGGCAAACTACTGCCAAACACGCTAACACACTCAAGCAGTAGCCTGTTTCTGGGCATTAACCATGTGATAAGTGCTTAACAGACTTTTGGGATCTTTAACTAAAGCTAGTTCAAGTTATCTGCAGCAGGGCCCATAGGAATAAAATGGGCCCTGCTGCAGATAACTCGAGCTAAGCTTTAGTAAAAGACCCCCTTTATTAGAAGGACCCCATAGGAACATATGTATTATAAAATAGGCTGGAAACAGGTGCCTTCTTGGCCTTCACACATCAAGACCGCTTATAAAATTACCCTGTATGAATTATCTCAGTGCTTCCCAAGGTTATCCACAATGAATATGCATGAACTTGATTTGCATACACTACCTCCATTATATGCAAATCTTTTTCATGCATATTCATTGTGGATATCCTGACAACCTGACTGACAAGGGGTATTCCAGGACTGGATTTGGGAAACACTGAATTATACATTTCCTCCTAGCAAGAGGGACACATGGCAGACCATGGACAAGGAATTCTATGACACAGCCTAACTAAGGTGGTTGGTGCTAATTACTGTGAATATATGTTTAATTTACGATTAATTTTGATTGTGCTGCTGCAGATGGTTTTTCTTTTTTACAAAATTGGCGACCTAGTTCAGGTATATATACATTTTGTTGACTCCAAAAATCTAGAAGGAACTAGGTATAAATCATACATTTTAATGCACATTGTTTGATTCATGTAATCTATATATAAAATTCAAAGTCAGCGGAAATTAGAATATAACCATTGGAATTTCCTCTGTTGCTATCTTAACTCAAATGTCCTGCTGAGGTATTTTTTTTCCAATACTTGGTGACATTGTCTGAAAGAATCATTTTACTGTAAGTGCGTCCTGGCAGCTACACTGCATAATCTTTTTATATTTCATACAATCCAATTTATTAATGTGACTTATTTTAATATAAGACTGTAGAATTTGGGAGTCTGCTCCAACAAAAATTTGTATTACATCTTTTCCAGGTGTCATAATGAGTATGTGTTGGAGAATAGCAAGAGAGAATAGAAAAAAGTATTATTCAAATAGTTCTATACAAAAAATTATGCAGTAGAGAAATTAGATAACGGGTGTAAACAGGACAAACGAGAAAATGGTGGCAGTTCTATAATTGGTGCCTCCATTTGGGTGATCCAATGCAGTGCGGTTAGTGTCAATTCTATAACAGCATCTAGGCACCCCAATTCCATTATAGAGTTCTAGTGCATTCTTGGGGCCCGTTTACTAAAGAGCGGTAAGGGTACCATGCAGGTAGCGGGTGTCAAAACAGCACCACTGCGGGGCGTGCTGAGGCATCCCGCAGCGTTGCTATGATCAGTGCATAGCCAAATCCTGTGTTCTAAAATAGAAATTATTTTCTAGAGTGTTGTGGTGACTAGGTGTGCCGTGCACTAATTGGGTAGCGCAGGCACATTACTTCACGCTACCCGATTAGTGCATGAGTAGCGTTGGAGCCCATACTGCCTCCTAAATAGGTGTCCATAAGGGCTCCTGGCAGTAATGACCATGTGCAAATGGGGAAAATAGTGTGTAATGATTTAAAAAAATCAGCAATGGGAGATGATTATGGCTCCTGCAATATTTAAAGTGATTTAACTGGTCAGAAATGGTTCTGGCTGGTTAAATTGCCTGTTCAGAACCCACCACTAATTTTTAGCTGCACTTAACCAGTTAGTTCTGCTGAAAATAACCAGTAAGTGTCAAATTGAAAAGTGGCTATTTTGGAGGGTATTCCGGGGACGGAGTCAGCACTTTGCTGGTGAAGTGCTGATATTCAACACTTAATTAGCCAGATTAACCGCCTAAATGGAACATATAAAAGACATTGTACTTAAGTGCTCTAGCTCATAACTGCAAGATAGCATACACATGGGAGAGGTATGGGTGGGTCACAGGCATTCTAATTATTCCAGCATACGCTTTATAGAATAATGTCAGTTGCACGCCCAGGTGCCATATTTAATTGCAAACATTTAAGCCTGCCATAAAGTAGCTATCCCCTAATACAAAAAGAGCAAGAGATGGGGCTCCCTTGACCTCCATTCGTGGAATTTCATAAAAAGGTCTTTTCTGCAGGTTTTAGATGGAAAGACCTTTATAATATTACCCTGATGGAGGTAATTCTATGTTTGTGGCAACACTGATGCAGTAAACATGTGCACAAATGACTACAATACTGGCATATGCACATTTATATATATATATATATATATATATATATATATATATATATATATATATATATATATATATATATGTGCATGCCAAAAATCTGACTGAGCAGTATTTTATGAAACTTTACCTAAATGTGATGGTGCGTCATTTGAAGGAGAGTGTACACAAAGGTGGAATCTGGGTGGAGTGCGGGCAAGGTACAATTTCATAAATAAATAATACAAACTTAAGAATATAAGAATAGCCACACTGGGTCAGACCAAGTGTCCATCTAGCCCAGTATCCTGCTTCCAAATACCTGGCAGAACCCAAATAGTAGCAATATTCCATGCTACCAATCCCATGGCAAGAAGTGGCTTCCCCATGTCTATCTCAATAACGGGCTATGGACTTTTCCTCAAGGAACTTGTCTAAACCTTTTTTAAACCCAAATACGCTAACTGCTGTTACCACATCCTCCAGCAGCGAGTTCCAGAGCTTAACTATTCTTTGAGTGAAAAAATATTTCCTCCTATTTGTTTAAAAAATATTTCCAAATCATTTCATTGTGTGTCTCCTGGTCTTTATACTTTTTGAAAGAGTGAAAAAATGATTCAATTTCTGATGAACCCCTTGTGACCAACAGCCTGCTCCACCCAATCTCCTCTCTTCCTGGGGACTCTGGTGGGATTCTGACCTCCTTCTCAATCAGCTGATACCTTGGTGTGTTCCCAGGTTCTCTGTAGTTTTGACTGTACCCAGTCCATAATGTGTTAGCTTTACAGACCCGAACTCCAGATACAAGTTATGGTAAGACCCTTACTTATAGCCCTAGAACTTAGTAAGAACACTTATAAAGCCATCTAGAAAACTTTGTCTCTAAGAAATTGCTTAGAAACAGACACTTAAGGGCACATACTCACAGGGTCTTGTCTGCTGGTCCCTCTCTAACTTAGGGTGACTTCAGTGATTGTCTCCCCCCCCCCCCCCTTGCACTCTTCTTGGGGCAGGATCCTCCTACTCATCTGCTAGTCACATCTACTGATCTTTCTTTCAGCACTTAGGCTATCTTGGGTGGGAAAATGTCCTTGATTCGCTGGCTCGGGGGTAATATGCAAAGTAGGATCATTATCGTTAGCCTTATGCAAATTCTATCAACAATCAGCCTTTTTCCAGCTCGAGTGTGGGGTTTGCCGCTCCTCTCACACAGTTCTCCTTTAACATGTAGTATGGGACTGAGCCCCTTTGGTAAAGCATTGGGGGTCCCTGTCCAAAATCCACTCCCCTCAGACAGGACTTTCATACACTATAACCTTACAGTCATGTCCTCCATCCCATGGCTGTCAATATCACAGTCTCATATAAAGTCAATATTCCTATACATCATTTCCTGCATTACAAGAGCAATTCAAATGTCTGCATTCCTGACAATATAGGTAAGTACCTCGTCTTTGATCCAACTTCCTAGATCTCTCCTGGGTTCTCAGCCTATCTTCCCCAGCTTCTTGTCCAGTTTTCTCTGGCTCTCCATAGCAGTCCACACCCAGGGATTCTCAGCCTGAACTGGTCCTTTGCTCAGGTTACTGGTAGTCTTCTCCTTCTCCAATGATCAGGCCTCCTCCACTTCTGATTGCGCTCTTCCAGGGAGTACTTTTTAAAGGAATGCTTATTGACAACCCCCACCCCTTCTGGGATCCTCCTCCAGGTTCTAGAAAGGTCCAGAACTCTCTCTACTGTGCCTGCCTCTTAAAGGGAACCTTCCCTCTGCCACGGGCCCTCCCAGTCATCTGTTTCTGGGTAGTCAGTGAGGCAGGGCTCCCTCTAGTGGTCTCTACAGGATAATGTAAGCCCCTTCAATAGTAGAGCGCCTTCTAGTGACCTCTTCCTGGCTTAAAAGGTCCCTTCAGGCTCCAAGTGCCCTCTAGTGGCCTCACTACACCAAGGCACTGTCTATATTCACCACAACCTCTACCCATTCTACACTACTCAGGATTTTGTAGACCTCAATCATCTCTCCCCTCATCAGTCTCTTTTCCATGCTGAAGAGCCCTAACATCTTTAGCCTTTCCTCATATATGAGAGGAGTTCCATCCCCTTTATCATTTTGATCACTCTTCTTTGAACCATTTCTAATTCTGATGTATCTTTTTGAGATATGGCGTGTTATAGCAATGTAGGCCCAAGCATTGTGCTTGGCCCTAAATTATAGGTGCATTTTCTATCTGTTTCACTGGTATTCTATAAGGGAAAGTAGATATCTATTTTCCCTTTTAGGCATGCCCTTCATGGGGGTAATTCTCAATAGATCGCCAAATGTTAGGCACTGGGATGATGCCCACTAAGTGCAAATTCTATATTGGCAATTGCTGTTATAGAATACTAACGTAAATTTGCAGTTACATACCTAACTTTAGGTGCAAGCACTTACTCGAGCTCATTGGCTGGTATACATGCTTGCACCTAAATGTATTCTGTAATCTATATCTCCAACCCAACCATGCTCTCCCAGTTGTGTGCTAAGGATTTTGCATACACATTTTGTAAAATACTGACTAATAACAATTACATGCATAACTGCTAATTAATGCCAATTAGCAACAATTATAAGCATGTATTGATCATTAACATCAATTAACAGCTCATTATTAAAATTGTAACTGCCACTATAACTCACTCATGAAACTTTGTGTGCTAAGTGTGAAAACGAGCGTGAAAATTTATAGAATTAGTGAGCTTGTATGTTACATGCATATTTTATACAATATCCATAAACATCGCAACTCCAGCCCAGCTCCATCCAAAGTATACCCCTGGGGTTATCCATGCCCAGCTTACATCAAAGTAGGTACGATCCTGTGTTGCATATACTTTACATGCATACATCTGCCAGAATTTTATAACAGCTAGTTTCTGTGTATAGAAATGTTCTACATGTGGAAAAAGCTTTATAAAATTACTCCAGTAGTCCATAGTTTTTTTCATGTAAGTCCCAATGAAAGTTTAAAATAACTAGCCTGAAGTCGACAACTGAACTTTGATTAATAAACTATAGTATAGAGTGGTTATAATTATGGGCCCTGTTTACTAAACCGCATTATAGGTGCGTTAGCATCTTTAACACACATTAACCATGTATGTGCATTAACCATGTACACGCCTACAATATCCCTATAGGCGTCTACACGGTTAGCGCGTGCGCTAATTGTAGGCATGTTAAAACCACTAACGTGCCTTAGTAAGCAGAGCCCTAAATGTTCTTTTTATCTCTGGGGTATTTCAACTTACATTTATATTTGATAGTGTACTCATAGCATATAAAGCAGTTGTATATTAAAACAAGGGCATATGGGAACATTTTGGGATGACTAGTTTCCTTTTTTGTTATAGAAATTTGCATATGCAGGCAGCTTTCAAAATGTTCAATGACATCACAATATACTTCAACCTAAGGCAGATTTTAACTAGAATAAACTGGCCTGATTAAGCATTAGAAAATAGTAACAGTAATTCTAAATGTTTTCAGTGTCAAAAGTTGATGAAACATCTAATCAAGGGGTCATTGATGCTCTACTATCTATGGCAGAAACTTCAATGAAATCTGATGGACAGTTCAAAAGTTATAGTTGAGCGAGGCACACTTACAAGGTAGGGTGAACAGGCAGACACACAGACATAAAGATCCAGTAAGACAAGTTTCCCTGTAGGAAACAGGTTAAACATGAAAAGTAAAAGAGCCCTCTACCGGGCTGTACATGTTTAAAGGAATTATTGACAATGGTTTTGCTTTAAATGAAGAAGAGGTCCCAGTTTGATGTTGGAACCATTTTTATTGAATCTCAGTTTTTTTAAAATAAGATGGTCCTGTGCAATAGTATCCAAAGCTGAAAGGCATGTTTTTTTCCAAGCTTATCACCTTCAGCTCAGTCAGATTTTCACATCTCTACTCTGACTCTCCTCAGACCCAGCCTACATTTTTCTGCTTAATAATTTATGTCTTCGGTGGTATAAATATTGATTCAAACTGGTGCCAGGCTATAGTTATGACAATGAGATTTTGTACAATGCCCAGTTATTCTAATGCACTCCTGGTTTTCTGTACATAGTTCAGGATTAGGTGACCGCAATGTAGCTATGACTGGAGCAAGGTTGACAAGGAATCTGGAACTCATTGAAACAAAGCCTGCTGATGTCTTGGGATTTCACTTGCATTATTTGAAAGTCACTTGTACTTTTTTCACATAGCTTTGCAATACACCCAGGGAAGAAATAACCGCAGAGCTTTACCACAACCACTGTTCATCATCGACAATTGATTCTTATGATTACTGCTTGAACATAACTGTCTTCATAACCTTAACCGTTTTAGCCTTACTGTGAAAATTTGGATTATACAAAGTGAAATAATTTCAATCAGTGTTTTTATCAGGCTCCATGTGCTCTCTCACAGAGGCCCCCACTGCATTAGTTATTCTACTGAAACCCCAGATGAGATAACTGATGCTAGGTCCATCCTAGCATTTATATGTCACTGAGCATTATGTGAGCAGCACTATAAAAATCCTCTGATAAGCATCCTGGATATCTTTCAATCAAGGCTGATCCTTGCAATCACAGCTACATTGTTCAGACCGTGTTGCAGAGAAAATGCCTTTTGACAGAACAAATGATGATCACCTGTACTCAAGTTTTTAAAAGGCTAAGACCCAATCTGCCTTCTCATCAGACAGAAAGAAGGCAGAAAAAACATTCAATTCATTTCTCCATCTCTTTCATGTCTGCTGCTTTTCATGGGGACACAGTGTTTTAAAGTTATTCACTTGCTTCTTTTCGCATGAGTCTCACAAAGCAAATATCTCGCAGGGGCGTTCATAAAGAATTGCTTTTGCTTTCTTCAGGTGCTGATGGCAGAGTGTGGTTTGTTATGTTGGGGAGGCTTAAAAAAACAAAGGCTGATACAATTGGACGCTGGCTAAAAGACTGCAGCAAAATTTTCTAATTGCTGTGATATTCTTGTGTCTTTCTAGGGCATATAGATATTTCCCCAAAAAGGCCTCCAACCTGAGTTTGGTTTTAGAGCATAAGCTGTGAATACTTTCATGTGTGACTCATTTGGGTTGTAATAGTAACTTAACATAACCACGAACCTTTATATTATTGAAGGCTAAAGGAATTTCTTTCAAAACCTAGCATTTGGCTCATGATAAGAGGAAATGAAATGGATTACTCTAAGTTAAAGTATATCAATAATTTTCTCTGTAACCCTTTAAATACTAGATGTACAAGTACTGTTCTATTATTGAAATTGTAAAAGCTTTTGAATATAGGGTTTAACTTGGTAAACACTCATGAAACAATGTCATTACATACTGTGATTATGTCACAAATATTTGTTTTTACTTGTCAGATTGAAATAGAGATGGCGAAAGTACTTCATACTGAACATGGATTTTGTCTACTGCTAGGTAGCTCTCCACTCCCACTGCTGCCACCAAATCAGAGAGGTTCAGCTGGACCAGGCAGAACTGGCCACCCTCCTGCCTAAAGGAAAAGTCCATAGACCATTATTAAATTGACGTGGGGAAAATCCACTGCTTTTTTCTGGGATATGCAGCATAAAATGTATTGAGTTTTCTGGGATCTTGCCAGGTATTTTTGACCTGGATTGACCACTGTTGGAAATGGGATGCTGGTCTTGATGGACTTTTGGTCTGTCCCAGTGTGGCAATTCTTATGTCTTATGTCTAGAGTCAATCTCTCACATTCTTCTTCTGCTTTGAGGTTTGAAGTAGTGTTCACAAATGTAAACAAAGTTTTGGGATGGAAGGTAAAAACTGACCTTCAACATCCTAAAAGCTGGTAAATCTCATTGAGGGTTTTCACCTTTGTGTGCTAAAGTTCATCAAACTACATTGTTTGTAATCCATGGTAGCTGATCGCACAGCCACCAGACATTTTTATTATCCACTGCAAAGGTAAAATATTCATTTTTTGAATGAAGGGGCCTTTTCCATTGGAAGCAAGTTGGAATCTTTTTATGAGAAGCAAGAACATTCAAGTTGACTTGCTCAAAGCCCACCTCTTCAATGTCGCCTTCGGTACCGAACCACCATACCTCTATTCAGGAAACCTGGACTGCCCCTACTTGACATTTCGCCCTTTAGATTGTAAGCTCCTTGGAGCAGGGACTGTTCTTTATGTCAATTTATGTTAATCTGTACAGCGCTGCGTAACCCTAGTAGCGCTCTAGAAATGTTAAGTAGTAGTAGTAGTAGTGTTTTGGTGCAAAACTAATTCAGATATTATTATTCTAATTATTCACAATTGTTATTGCTATTCTTGTTTCAATAACATAAAAACTGAGATGATTTTTTAAAATGCAAGGCTAAAATAAGATAATGTGAGGATCTTTACAGCAAGTATTATTGTCCTATATTGGGCTATTTGAATGAGCAGTGTAAATATACGATTTTGAGCCTTTTTCTCCAGAATAATAAATATATTAGGGTGGTTTATTAAATTTAAAAAAGTCAAAATTTATGGGGTGTGTTATAAAGTAAAAATAATCTACAGAGTTATTGGGATGGTTTGTTGATATATATCAATGCAAATACAAAATTGATGTGATAGTCTATTAATGCTTTTTATACTACAGTGTGGACCAGCAGACTTTTAACTTCATATGAATCTGAGATGAGGACTCCAGAGGACACCAAGAGCAACCTAAACTTTGAACTTCCACAACTATGCACACATTTAGCAGCAGATGACCAGAAGGCTCATCTGCATACAACCGCCAGCAACACCAGCAGAGGACTTCAAAGGACAAAACAAACCATCTAGGCCAATGCTTCTCAACCCATAAGAACATAAGAATAGCCATACTGGGTCAGACCAATGGTCCATCTAGCCCAATATCCTGTTTCCAACAGTGGCCAATTCAGGTCTCAAGTACTTGGCAAAAACCGAAATAGTAGCAAGATTCATGCTACTGATCCCAGGGACAAGCAGTCGTTTTCCTCATGTCTATCTTAATAGCAGACTATGTACTTTTCCTCTAGGACACTGTCCAAACCTTTTAAAAACCCATACACACTAACCACTGATACCATATCCTCCTGGTAACAAGTTCCAAAGCTTAACTATTCATTGAGGGTTCCTTTTACTAAGGTGTGCTGAAAAATGAATGCGCTGTTGTAGACGCGCATATTGGATGCCCGCAGGTCCATTTTTCAGCGTGTTTGCAAAAAAGGCCTTTTTTAGGCCAAATATTGATGTGCAGCAAAATGAAAACTGGCGCGCGTCCATTTTGGGCCTGAGACCTTTCCACCACCCATTCACTTAAGGGTAAGGTCTCATGCGTTAACCGGGCGGTAATCATCAAAGGTCTCATGTGTTAACTGGGTGGTAATTGTCATCTCGTGTACAATACCGATTACTGTGCTTGTTAGTGCCGCATGTCGGAAAATAAAATATATTTTCCGGCACGTACTGAACGCACGTAAAAAATGAAATTACTACCCGGGCCACGCAGTAGCCGGGCGGTAGTTCCAAATTGGCATGCATTGGGTGCACATAGGCACCTACGCAGCTTAGTAAAAGGGCCCCTGAATGAAAAAAATATTTCCTCCTGTTTGTTTTTAAAATATTTCCATGTAACTTCATCAAGTGTCCCCTAGTCTTTGTAGTTTTTGAAAGCGTAAAAAATTGATTTATGTTAACCCGTTCCACACCACTCAGTATTTTGTAGACCTCTATTGTACCCCCCTCAGCCATCTCTTTACCAAGATGAAGAGTCCTAACCTCTTAAGACTTTCCTCATATGAGAGAAGTTCCATCCCCTTAATCATTTTGGCCACCCTTTTTAGAATATTTTCTAATTCTGCTATATCTTTTTAAAGATATGGAGACCAGAATTGCACACAATACTCAAGGTGTGCTGGGAGCTGCAGAAAGCTGCTGGTAAGAGACCTCAATGGAACAGCTGGCAGGCACTTTGGAGGACCCCCCTATACACACACACCTGACACTGACGTTTGGGTCTCTTAACATCAGGACAGAGCAACACCACATGGCCCATTAGAAGGGAATTTTTTCAAAAGAAGAGTCAATAAGGTGTTTGCATCTTCAAGTAAGAAACCAAGTACATTCAAATATATTAAATGTAGTCCCTGTGAAGGTCATTGACAAAAAAACATAAAATAAACCAATGGACTAAAAGTACTATACATCAGTTTGAATGTCCCAGCTCCTTTAGAAATTTTAAATAGTTAACAACTCAAGAAAATTAAGATGCAGACAGTAGTCCAGCAGCAAGTAGGAGATACTGAGTCCCACAGGTATGATTATCTACTAGTCAGTGAGAGGTTGTATGTGTGCACTCAGTGAAAAGAGTTCCTAGCCTTTAGAGAATGAGTCCCACTTCTGGAGGGAGACAGAGAGGGTAACGTTAATGACAAAAGAAAACAGGTCCATCTCCATTTTGAAATATCTGTATAAAGATTCTAGAAGTCTAAACATTACATATGAAATTTAGGGCCCGATATTCATCCAGTGGCAGTCACTGTTTTGCTGACCACTGCTGGCATTATACTGAGAAATTCAATGTCTGGGCATACTGAGCTGGTAGCCAGTTAAATGTGATATTCGGCACTTAACTGGCTATGAAGAACTGCATAAAGATAGGACTGTCTGGTTAAGTGCCACTAAAATGTCCAGTTAGCTCCTGACAGGTGATTTAAACAGCCAAGACCCTTTCCTGGTTGTTTAAATCAGTTTGAATATTGGTCCCTTAGAGTAGCATTAAAGAGGTTGATATAATAGGCATCTCAGAGACCTGGTAAAAGGAGGATAACCACTGATACCAATGCACTGATACCAATGCACAAATTATGTCACAATGATAGAGTGGATGAAATAGATGGAGAGGTGAAGCTATATGTTAAAAAGGGCATTGAATCAAACAGAATAAAAGTTGTGCAGGAAACAAAATACACCTTTGAATTGTTACAGTTATCAATTACATATTTGAACAGGAAGATAATAGCAGTGGGGGATCTACTGCTGTCTGCCTGGCCAAAATGAACAGATGATTAAATGCTAATAGAAAGTAGGGAAACTGACAAAAATGGCAACACAATAAGAGTGATTGGTTTCGGTTATACTAATATTGATTGGTTAAATGTTACATCAGTGCATGATAGGGAGGATAAGCCTTCCGAATGAAATAAATGACTGCTGCATAGAGCAGCTGGTTCAGGAACTGACAAGAGAAGGTGCTATTTTATACCTATCATTAGTGGAGTGCAGGATTTGGTGTGAGATGTAAAAGTGTTGGGGTTATTTGGCAATAGCGAACATAACGTGATCAAATTCAATTTAATAAGTGTAGGGAGAACACTATCAGGCTTATTTTCGAAAGAGAAGGGCACCCATCCTTCTCCCAGGGTCGCCCAAATCGACATAACCGAAAGCAGATTTTGGGCGCCCTCAACTGCTTTCTGTCGCAGGGATGACCAAAGTTCAAGGGGGCATGTTGGAAGCACAGCGAAGGCGGGACTGGGGCATGTTTAACACATGGGCATCCTTGGTCGATAATGGAAAAAAGAAGGGTGTCCCTGACGAGCACTTGGGCGACTTTACTTGGTCCATTTTTTTTGCAGCCAATACTCAAAAAGGTGCCTGAACTGACCAGATGACCACCAGAGGGAATCGGGGATGACGTCTCCTTACTCTCCCAGTGGTCACTAACTCCTTCCCACCTTCAAAAAAAAATCTTTAAAAATATTTTTTGCCAGCCTCAAATGTCATACCCAGCTCCCTGACAGCAGTATGCAGATCCCTGGAGCAGTTTTAGTGGGTACTGCAGTGCACTTCAGGCAGGCGGACTCAGGCCCATCCCCCCCTACCTGTTACACTTGTGGTGGTAAATGTGAGCCCTTCAAAACTCACCACAAACCCACTGTACCCACATGTAGGTGCACCCCTTCACCCCTTAGGTCTATGGTAGTGTTTGTTGTACAGTTGTGGGTAGTGGGTTTTGGGGGGCTCAGTACCCAAGGTAAGGGAGCTATGCACCTGGAAGCAATTTCTGAAGTCCACTACAGTGCACCCTAGGGTGCCCGGTTGGTGTCCTGGCATGTCAGGGGGACCAGTGCACTACGAATGCTGTCTCCTTCCATGACCAAATGGCTTGGATTTGATCGTTTCTGAGATGTCTCTAAGGTCGATCTAAGAGTAGCAAATCAAATGGACCAGATACATCCCAGAGTACTGAAAGAATTCAACAATGAAATTGTGGATCTATGATTTGTAGTGTCATCTATCATTACAATCATTCGTAGTGCCTGAAGATTGGATGGTGGCAACTACAACACTAGTTTTTAAAAAGGGCTCCTGGAGTGATCCTGGAAATTATTATCTGTTTAAAAAGGCATACCCTATCAATCCAACATAAAAGCCTGATCTCTGCAACACAACAAAACTAAAATATGGAATGGACATAACACAATTCTTCCGTTGTACTATTCCCTTATGTTGCTGTACCACATGAACGATATCTTATCTCAACATCACTCTGTATTTGTTTACACCAGAGTCTGCAAACGCATCTCCGGTACTATGTAAGCCACATTGAGCCTGCAAATAGGTGGGAAAATGTGAGATATAAATGTAACCAATAAATAAAATAAATAAATAAATAGCCCAGAGAGCCTGATGACATTACTGAGCACAATGGAAGAAACTATTATAAAGAACAAAATTACTGAATATATATAAAGCCATGATTTAATGAGGTTCTTTGGGCGTATCCTGTAGAAGGATGCACCTATACTTCTTTCAAAACACCTGATGATCTTGGCCTCCCGACCGTCCAAACCAGGAGACAAGCTGTGTCACCATTCATTCTGTCATAGTCCCGCTAACATGCGGGCATATCTTTCTTTAATTACATTTCAACATTATTCCAAAGATTTAACATCAAACTTATAAATGTTATCTGCTCAGATGCTGTGTACCCGGCGCTGGCAACGTGTAACTGAACATGACAACTACTACTCTGGTCATAGGGTGGGTGGGCTGGGTCAGCGCTGCCTTCTCTATGCTCATTAATCTCCTACTGCCACTACCCTCGTTTCTTTCTTGCTTTTCAAACCCCCTTTCATGCTCCTCCCATATTTTCCTTAACCCTTTCTTCACCCTGATTGTTCTGCATATTGTCTGTACTCATTTACATTGCTAACCCAAACCCCCTCCCTTTTCCTTGTCTTCCATAGCCTTCAGCCCATTTGTATACGGCCTCCCCTTAATGGGTTTGCCTAGGTCTTTTCTCTTGAGATGTATTTGCACAATTGATGACTTATGTTACTGTTGGGACCCATGACTGAACAGAGGGAAATGAGCTGAGGCAGTAGGACTGTGATTCTTCTCAGGCTACCACAGCAGCCCAGCAGTAGTTCCTACCCCAACACGCACCATTTCTGGTGCTACAAAATTATTTTTATTTTTATAGCATCGGTGTTTACCCGGCAGTAATTGGGCAGTGCCGTACACTGCCTGGTTACTGCCGGGTTAGTGCGGGAGCCCTTACCGCCACATCTGTGGGTAGCAGTAAGAGCTCCCCACTGAAATGGCTGCACAGCAGGAACTTCACTTGCCATATAGCCATTTCTTTAAAAAAAAAAACCAGACTTTTACCCGCTTTGGTAAAAGGGGGCCTCAGTACGTGTCAAAAAAAACACTGAGAAGAGAGCAGGCCCCATTTGCCACAGCTTGGTAAAAGGACCCCTTGGTTATTGAAACAGGTAGACATGAATCACTTATTTACTCTTTCCCAAAATACTAGGACTAGGGGGCACCCAATGAAGCTATTAAGTAGTAAATTTAAAACAAACCAGAGATAATATTTCTTAACCAAATAATTACACTCTGGAATTCACTGCCAGAAAATGTGATAAAAAGCAGTTAGCTCAGCAGGGTTTTAAAAAGGTTTGGATCATTTCCTAAAAGAAAAGTCTATAAACCATTATTAAGATGGACTTGAGAAACTCCACTACATATTCTAGGATAAGTAGCATAAAATCTGTTTTACTGTTCTGAGATCTTTCCAGGTACTTATGACCTAGATTGGCCTCTGTTGGAAACAGGATACTGGGCTTGATGGACCTTTGGTCTGTACCAATATGACAACACATATGTTCTTATGCAGGTGTCAGCACTCAATATCACCGTCAACTACATAACTTCTATGTCGGCAGCTGCCCTGGATATTCAATGGCAGTACCCAAACATGGTCAAGCATTGAATATCCGAGCTTATTCTGTCTGAGGCACAGTGGCTTAAAAACCACAGGCTGTACGTTTCTTTAAAGCCAAAAGGCCTTCTAGAGGTTCCATGCTATATATATATTTTTTATTGAACAACTCTTCTTTGTATATGCTTTTTTTGTATAACTTCCTTAAATATTATGTGTATTTTCACTTAAGACAGATACCTTTAATGAATATGTAGAGACAGTTGTAGAATATTTTCAAAAAGTGTAGCTACGAAATGGTCCGCACTGAATAATTTTGATGCAGCCATTCTGGTTTCTTCCTGCATAGAAGATTGGTGAAGGTAGGAATAATAAATGCTTTGAAAGTGCTAATTTCAGCAACACCACATTCCTATTTTGTTTATACTAAACAGACAGGGCTGTATTTTAGAACTGCCTCCCTTCATTTTGAAATATCTTTTTTTTTTCCTATGAGAATAATGATTTTCATTTCCTACAGTAAGCTGCGACACAGAGAGGCATTTACAGTTGGCTTGTGGCATACCGATGCACATTCTGTTGAAGACGCATTTCAAGTTTAATGAACCAAAACATACCTAATAGACTGTGGCTTGCAATGGTGTTGCCTTTATACTTTTGTCAGACTTTACTTTTCAGCTGTACTTGCTCCACCCATGCCTTCAATGCAGCAGACAAAACAGCATTTGACTGACAAGTAGACTTTGCGGTTAGTTTTCTGCAGATTAAGAATTTAACTCTTTGAAAGCTATGCAGCTGCCAGGCTTGAGGACCACTTCAGATGAGATTTATAATGAAATGTGGAATAAGATGCCATAAAAAAAGTTATAACTACTTAGGCAATGGTACTGTAAGGGTCCCCAAATCGGATCCTGGACGACAGCAAGCCAGTTAAGAAGTTTTCAGAATTTCCACGGTGAATATGCACAAGATACATTTGAATACACTGCCGCCATTGTATGCAAATACAAGCATCCTTGCATATTCATTATGGAATACTGAAATGCCGACTGATTTGCAGGCCTCAAGAACTGGATTTGGGGACAGCTGATTTACTGTCATAAGAAATATGTTGTAGGTCACTATCTAGGTTTAAGAGTTTGCATTTTATAGTGAACAGACGTCTGTCATGTCCCCTACCTCAACGCAAGCGGCGTCCTCGGGCTACACAGGGTCCCGTTGACACGCACACTTGACTGGCACAGCCCTGTGTGGTTCTTCTCTGGCTGCAGGCTCCTTGATTGCTTTGCTTCTATACACCTGGCTCTGCTCTCTCTCTGCCTGGCTTCCCTTGCTTCTCTCCTATTGGTCTTCCGGTTCCTCCTTTCCCTACTCTTGTCCTATGGCTGTGCCCCTTCTCCCTGCTGATGTCAGATGCCAGCACTTTATCAGCTGAGCTCTACCTATACTCCTTGCTTCGGCTTCTACTTTGGTAGGTATTACTTGCTCAGTAGTGTGCTTCTCCTCTATTTTGTTCTTCGTTACTGACTCTGCCTGTACCTGGATTACTCTTGTGTCTGCTGCCTGCCTACTGACTCTGCCTGTACCTGGATTGCTCTCGTGTCTGCTGCCTGCCTACTGACTCTGCCTGTACCTGGATTACTCTTGTGTCTGCTGCCTGCCTCTTGACCTTGCTTGTACCTAGATTACTCTCTTAACCTGTTGCCTGCCTACTGACTCTGCCTGTAACTGGATCACTCTCTTGCCTGTTGCCTGTCTGGCCGTCACGTTCATCACCCCGCTTCCTGCTCCATCTCATAAGCCCTGCAGGCCACCCGCACTTAGGGGCTCAACCTCTGGGGAACGGCGGTCAGCGCAGGTGAAACCCAGGGTTGTCCGACCGCCAAGCAGAACCTGGTCCAAGTACCGGGCTCGGCAGCGCTCTACTTGGTACAAGAACTCACAGGTCTGACAACATCCCAGACAGCAATATGTACAGATTGTGTAGATGTTCATAAACTGGCACGATGACATTTATATTGCATAAAATGTCTATACATTTTACAAGGTCAGAGTATACACATCTAAAACTGAAAAGCATGCATCTGGAAAGAGGGTGTGGTCTGGGCATGTTTTGGGTGGGACTGGGACAGGCCTAAAAAATAATATGTATCCCCATTTCTGAAGTATAATGCACATTTTTGTCCAAAAATATTGATGTTGAGATTTACATCTGATACCTGAGATGTCTACATTTCAAACAAGCTCTCCTATTGAGCAACACTCAATTTGCCAGACTCTGTGACAGCTTAGGAAAAATAAAAACTTATTTCTCTAAAATGGCTAATACAAATATTTATGTTCTGCCACATAAAACCTTTATGTAGCTGTTTCAGGATGTTTATGATTCTAAAATGGATTCTCCTGCTGCATGTAACTAACACATAAGCGTCAATTTCTCCATGTATTTTAGAACAGGCTCTATGGTGGCAAATCCTTTTCTGAAATACTAGTGGAACTTCAGACATTCATATCTGGATGCCTCAGTTCTGATTTATAAGTTATTTCTAAAATGCCATTAGAAATGCTAGACTAGCTAATGGAGCTTGTATAAGCATAAAATCCTGAAGGCAGGATTGGTATGATCTTAAAAATTCATGTGCAGAATCTTTGTATGTTTGATATATTAAAAGGTACCTCAGAGAGCAAAGAATCCAAAGAAATTATAACTTTGTTAAAACAGAAAACGATTTAGGTCACTTTCCCCCTAATTATATAACCGTGTAACTGGGCATGTGGTTAAAGAATAGGGCCATTTACATACATAGACTAATTGGTTAATTAGCACTCAGTTGGCACTTAATTGTGCATCATTTTTCTAGCATGAAATTCCAAAGAGGCATAGCCAAGGGAGGGGCATGGACAGGTCAGAGGCATGCCAAGCACTTAGGCACACTAGGCCCGATATTCAGACCACAGAAGGCAGCCTGTCACAGGCCTGTCACGGTCAGCACTGAGCCAGGATATTCAATGTCAAGCCGTTTCTGGTGACTGGCATTGAGTATTCAGGGTTTTATGGCTGGTTTAAACATAACGATATATAAGTTTAAACTGGTCAAAGATATAGCTGTTATTGACATAGCTAGATTTGGCCGCCACACTTACAGTAGCTGGCGATGTTTTTGAAATTTCTGTTCTATAACTTTGTATTGTAAATTACTATGTAAGCCGCATTGAGCCTGCATTGTGTGGGAAAGCGCGGGGTACAAATGTAATAAATAAATAAAATCATGTGTTATAACTGGCTAAGTGCTAACTGGCAATGTTCAGCAGGAGAAGCCGGCTATCTCCTGATGAATATTGCTGAATAGCTGGTTAAGTGAAGTTTAACCGGCCAGGAGCCTTTCCTGGCTAGTTAAACAGTTTTAAATATTGGGCGGACTGTTATAGAGTATTTGCATTTCCACGCCTATGTGTCTGTACTTACCTAAAGTTGCTCACTTAAGCTAATATTTCATGGAGGATTGCCATTGTAGAATTTGCACTTAGCAATCTGTATGCAGACTGCTAACTTACAGCACCTTTTACTGAATAAACTTCTTTGGGCTCAAGTTCTGCCAGTCAGCTTGGGCGGTATAAAAAGTTTTAATAAACATAAACATTGCTAGACCTGCGGATAATATCAGACAAACGAACAAGATAAATATTAGAAAAGAGAGGGGACAAAATGGATTCCTGAGACACTCCTTACTTTTATTAGCCAGATGCCGAAGTCCTTGCTATCCCGATGAATATTATGTGACCACATATAAGCACAAATGTCTGTTATAAAATTTGGACCAAAACAGCAACCAAAGGTAAAAGTAAGAAAGCCCCCACATATAGTTCAAATACCAATACGGGAAAGTAGGGGCAGACCAGGAAATCTCATCAGCCGAAGGTGGGTTAAAGCAACTTTATTCAGCACCAGATATGTACATGACCCGACACGGGGCTGTGTTTCGATGGAACAACCGTCTGCCTCGGGGGTCAAACATTTGCTACTGGAAATCACAAAGTATATGTGCAGAATGTGGAACGATATACCTTGTAATAATACCGCTTTGAAGCAGTGAAAACTCAACGAATTTGGCGGGCTTTACAGCGTCCGTTGAGTTTTCACTGCTTCAGAGCTGTGTTAGGCATGACAATGTGCATTAGTGCCCTATAAGTCAAGTACCATAATGCAGCTTGATAACCACCCCCTTAACTGGAACTTTATAACAAATATGGGGTTGATATTTAGCCAGTAGCAGCATGCAATTTATAAGCCACTTCCAGCCGTGGGCTGTCCTAACTTTATGAAGTTACTTAGCCAGTTAGCATACTGAATAACGCTGCTAACGAGCAAGGTTGCTACTCCACCCTAATGCCATTGACCTAGCCAGTTAGGGGTTGGCCAGTTAGCGATGATATTCAGTAACTGGCTAGCACATCGGGTTTAACCGGGTAGGAGCCTTTCCTGCCTGATTAAACCCTTGTGAATATCAACTCCTATGTCTTAAAATTGATGAATATTTGATATCATATATTTGATAATTATCTGTGTTCTTTACTGAATTTTTGGATGTGATTCATAGGTCTATCTGTTTTCCTTTTTTATGATATAAACTGTAGACAAGTGAAAATTATAAATTTAGAAAGACAGTGATTGATATTTGGACATGCTTTCTATGTCTATATGTCCAAATGTTTAAAAGAGGCATGTTGGGGATGTGATATTGGTGGTGATATGGTTTACACATATAGAACAAATTTTGCATAGCATGTTGACATGTGGGGCAGTACATGTAAACATGTCCATTTATAGCTGCTATAAATTACATACAAACCCCAATCTCACTTGTCTTTCATGATTGTTTTGTTGATGACTAGAGGAGATCCAATTGTTAGTCTTTGTTCTGATTGTTTTCTGTGTCCTTATTAGTCTGTCTTAGGCTACCTATTATTCCCTTACTTGGTGTCCTATCCATATCATTTTCCATTATAGACTCTTTCTTCAATCCCTCTATATTTTATAGTCCCCAACACCCCATTCCTCAACCCAAGCTGTGCTTCTTTCAACCTCCCTATGTCTGCTGTTTACTAAGCCGCGCTGTAAGCATGCTAACTTTTTAGCACAAACTAAAAATTAGTGGACGCTAATACTAGAGACACTCATAGGAATATAAGGGTGTCTCTAGCATTAGCGCCCATAGAAATGTATAGGCATGTTAGCGTTTAATGCGCCTTAAATTTAAGGGCGTGATAGAAATGATAACGCACCTTAGTTAAACATGCCCCATAGATAAATAGATAGATAAAGATGACATTAAACTGTTTGTGCCCTTATGGCACTCTTTTGGGTTTTCAAATTTGATTTTTATAATTTTATAGAACATTTTTTTCAATGGGTTTGGCAATATTAGTTACAATTGATGTGCTTTTTTGTAAGGTTGTTATCCATGATGGTTTAAAGGAGCTCCTGTGAGAGTTTTTTCAGCTTTTTCCTGTTTAGTTACAGCTTAGTTATGTAAATGTGCATTGGTAGCAGTAATATTGAAGCTGTTTTAAAAATATTATATTCTTTTTTTGTAGTTACTGCTTACTTTTGGGCCCTTTTACTAAGCTGAGGCAAAAGTGGCATGCAGCAGTGCGAGCTTGTCTTTTGGCAGTGTGCCAGGCCATTTTTTACCATGTCTTTGAAAAAGGGCCTTTTTTAATGGGCCAGAAAATGGATGTTTGGCAAAATGAAAACCAGCGAGCATCCATTTTCGGCCTGAGACCTTACCGCCAACCATTGACTTAGCAGCAAGGGAGTTAAGCATGCAGAGCGTGCCTACTGCCGTTTATCACTGGTTAAGTGCCCTGCAGTAGAAAATAGAAAATATTTTGTACTGCGTGTTTTCAGTGTGCAGAAATTTTGGAATTACTGCCCGGGGCAAATGGTAGCCGGGCAGCAATGCCAATTTGGCGTGCTCTGGATGTGTGTAGGCCCTTAAATGCCTTTGTGAGCTGAAATCTTTGACAACCTTGAGCCCCTTGAGTGGAGGTATAGCCTAGTGGTCAATGCAGTGGACTTTGATCCTGGGGAACTGAGTTCAATTCCCACTGCAGCTCCTTGTGTCTCTGGGCAAGTCACTTAACCCTCCATTGCCCCTGGTACAAAATAAGTTCCTGAATATATGTAAACCGCTTTGAATGTAGTTGCAAAAACCTCAGAAAGGCAGTATATCAAGTCCCATTTCCCTTTCCCTATTTGAGATTCTACATGGAATGTTGCTACTATTGGAGATTCTACATGGAATGTTGCTATTCCACTAGCAACATTCCATGTAGAAGCCTGCCCTTGCAGATCAGCAACGCGGCTGCACAAGCTTCTGTTTCTGTGAGTCTGACGTCCTGCACGTCCTACTCACAGAAGCAGAAGCCTGCGCGGCTGCATTGCTGATCTGCAAGGGGAGGCTTCTACATGGAATGTTGCTAGTGGAGGAGTAGCCTAGTGGCTACTGCAGTGGGCCTTGCTCCTGGGGAACTGAGTTCAATTCCCACTGCAGCTCCTTGTGACTCTGGGCAAGTCACTTAACCCTCCATTGCCCCTGGTACAAAATAAGTACCTGAATATATGTAAACCGCTTTGAATGTAGTTGCAAAAACCTCAGAAAGGCAGTATATCAAGTCCCATTTCCCTTTCCCTTTTACAAAGCTGCGCTAGCGTTTTTTGTGCACTCTAAAAATTAGCTTGTGCTAACTGTGCAGATGTCTATAGGAATATTATGGGCATCTACACAGTTATCTCATGATAATTTTTAGTGCGCACTAAAAACGCTAGCACGCCTTTGTGAAAGACCCCTTTATGAGGTATTATAGGTGGTAGTCTAGGAAAATATACAATATTATATATATATTTTATATGCTACTTGGGGGATCTTTTTATGTGATGTTGGGTGTTTACATAAAAAGATTCCCCAAATAGCATATAAATATATATATAATATTGTATATTTTCCTAGGCCACCGCCTATAATAGCTCATAAGGGGGTCTTTTACAAAGGCGTGCTAGCGTTTTTGGGTGTTGGGTATTCCTCAAAGATTTTGTCCCCTGTTTTGTTTTTTTTTATACGTGGTGTGTTGATACAATTTATCTTTTAATTTGCCCCTGAATTAGGCAGTAGCTGAAACATGTTGGGCTAATGAATTAATCAAAAGTATTTTGGATCTAGTATTTCCAGTTGTTACAAGGTTGTGTTTTGGGAACATTAAAAATTGCGGCTCTGTGTTTGTGACTTATTTGGACTACAGCATATTTGTACCTCTTTTGTTTGCTACAAGCTTCAGAACAACATTTGAAGTTCTTATGCTACACCTGATTTCACCTTATTTATTGATTCCCCTTTAGGGTTAGAAAAGACCTTTAGCTGAAGATTGAACAATGTTTTAGAAAAGATTGCTTAAAAGGATGAAAAAGATTAACAGGAAGTGTATTGTGCCAAACGTTCTATATTCTTTATGGACTGAATGATGTTGACAATGAAACAAAATTGATGGCTCAGACAAATGTTTACTTTCATTTGTCTGGAATTGTTTTCATGCATTATTCACTTTACAAATACTTATGTAGAAATGTATAGAAATCTAGGTTAAATAGGTGGGCACACCCATCATTTTGGCAAATTTGTGGAACTGACACCTGGACAAACATTTGAGCAATCTAATCTGTCATCAGTAAGGGAAACCAATCAGAAAGGTTAAAGACGTGCTAGACAGTTGTACAACTCCATTTAATATCTGTTTACCTTGTTTGTCTTCTTCTTTTTTTATGATTATAACTTTCTAATCTTGTTGAAAATGTCATCCCAGGACATTTGTCTCCAAATTTTTCACTTGAAAATCTTAGTTGTAGAATAGAAATCATTCCATGAGTTTCTAGGGAAAGGAACAAAGCTTGAGTTCTTTTATTAAGCTCAATGATAAAAGGAGGCAGTAGGCAAGAAATTACGTACTCTTTTAACCTAGGAACTGAGCCCTATATTGAACAAGATGAATTACTGCTTTTATGCACTTACTTGTGGACAATTTCCTATTCTATATTCATTTTAAGGAAGATCTATGTTGACTTTTGGGTTAATTTTGTTAAGCACACATTTAGATGAGATTTCAGCCACGGACGAAAAGCTGAACAATCCAAATTATGTCCTCGTATTTACAGCTTTGCAAAGATGCAACTTGACTGGTCTAAGGCAACAATGACAAGATATTCCATTGTTTTTAAACTCTGTTTTATAAGCTCCATAGATCTACTAAAATGTACTACCAAATTAGCATGTGCTGTGATTAATGTATGTTAGTAGTAAATAATGCAGTAGCACCATTCAGTAAATCTATCCACATAACATACCAATATTTATCCTTCAAGCATATTAGTAATGAAAACACTATTTAAAAAAAAATTTAAATAAAAATTAGAAGAAACAGCCCTTATAGCAGTAAACCAGACTGGCTAGTCCTACATTTTTCAGGATCAGCCAATTAAAAACCTCCATTGTTGTCTTTACATTATTTGTTTTTAAAACAAAAAACAAAACAGTTTAACCCACTTCTTATTAATTTCTTTCATTCCCCTTCCAAAAAAATTATTTCTCAAAAGTATACTTAACTCAGTGGAAGATGGTTCCAACTGTACATGTTTTTTCAGTGGAAGATCACAGGCAGAAAGTCAATCTCACTCTTCAGGTAGGGCTGCCAAAAAATGAACGTTCACAACTTTTCCATGGCTCATCTTCACTCCTTGGTCACAAAGATAAATAAATAAATAATCAAATATAAATAAAAATGCTGCTGTGCCTTATTTTATGTAACCACTCATTCTAAAATAGTCTGGACTTTATAACCTATCACCCAATCAATTTTCCCACAGGAGCAAATCAACTGCAGCCATATGATCTTGCAGTTTAAATGAAATGTATTCATTCAGCGCTGGAGTTCAATACATCTGACTCCAAAGCATTCAAATGGTTATTATTCAGTTTTCTTCTTTTTTTATGGTTACCATGGTTACCATCTATTCCTTTTCTCGAGATATTATTTTTAAAATACTTGATCTGTGATGATTCTGCATTTCTTTGGTTAATTGCAGTGACTGCTTATCCGATGTGTGTTTGTGTGTGTGTGTGGGGGGGGGGGGGGGGGGGTTGTCTGTTTTTTTTTTTTTTTTTTGGGGGGGGGGGGGGGGGTTGGTAGACCATTTGATGCAATCCTACCTTCAGAAAAGTCTTCAGCACTTCCATGATGTATCTGGACCTACTTCCTCTTCTTTTTCAATTCTCACCCTGCTTTGTATAAAATTACAAGAAATCAGGGGCTGCAGAACACCTTTTTGGTTGGAGGGGTCAAAGTGTTATAGATTTTATAAAGATTAATATTTAGCAATATTTTAAAATAATTTGTATTTTTTTTTCTATTCAATGTGTGTATGCTTTTTGTAACCCACTAAGGACTGACAGAATATAAAATCATAGAAATAAATAAAATAAATAACACTGGAAAGAGTAAACAACCATTCCCTATTTATCCCCAAACCTGTCATGATGTTATAAACCTGTTAAATTCTCTCTCATTCATCTCTTCTCTAAGTTAAAGAGCTCTAACTGATGTGAGCCTTTCTTTATAGAGGGTTCTATTCCATCTCCGTTATAATTTGTCTTGCTCTTCTCTGTACCTTTTTAAATTCTACATCATTTTTTAGATGGGAGAGTGGAGGAGTGGTCTAGTGGTTAGGGTGGTGGACTCTGGTCCTGGGGAGAACTCTGGTCCTGGGGAACTGAGGAACTGAGTTTGATTCCCACTTCAGGCACAGCTCCTTGTGACTCTGGGCAACTCACTTAACCCTCCATTGCCCCAGGTACAAATAAGTACCTGTATATGTAAGCCGCATTGAGCCTGCCATGAGTGGGAAAGCGCGGGGTACAAATGTAACTAAAATAAAATAAAAATAACCAGAAGAACTGCTACTACTACTACTACTACTTAACATTTCTAAAGCGCTACTAGGGTTACGCAGTGCTGCACAATTTAACATAGAAGGACAGTCCCTGCTCAAAGAGCTTACAATCTAATGGACAAATGTACAGTCAATCAAATTGGGGCAGTCTAGATTTCCTGAATAGGTATAAAGGTTAGGTGCCAAAAGCAACATTGAAGAGGTGGGCTTTGAGCACTGCTCTCAGTACCCAAGGTGCAGTCACACTATGGACTGATATAGAGGTATTACAATAATCTGTTTCATCCTCTGTTCCTTTTCAAATGATTCTTAACATGCTGTTTTTTTTTCTTAGCTGAGAATTTCAATGTTTTGTGTACAAGGTCTCCAAAATCCTATTCCTGGGTAATGACTTCTAATATGAAGTTCAACCTTGTGAACCTATAGTAATGATTATTTTTCCCCATGTACATCACTTTGCACTTGTTCATATTAAGGGCTCTGTTTACTAAGCTGCGCTATAGGCGCGTTACAAATTTTAGTGTGCGCTAATGCCAAAGACACCCATAGGAATATAAGGGTGTCTCTAGTGTAAGTGCGCACTAATTTTTAGCGTGCACTAAAAATGCTAGTGCAGCTTAATAACAGGGCCCTAAATGTTATCTGCCATATATTGGTCTGGGCAAAATGAAAGTCCTTTGGAGAGTACAGAGACTTCATGCTGTGATAATTGATGGTTTGTGAGGTTTATTATCCCTATCTGATCTGCATCTCCAAAGGACTTTCATTTTGCCCATCCAGCAAGCTGGATGAAATCCAATTATACTCATGCCTGGAAGAATTTTTTTAGAAAACTGCGCCTGAGGGCACATTTTCACAATAAAGGGGCACCCAACAAACCGGAATACAGTTCTAAACAAAAGAACGCTTATTTCACCCCACAGGATGGACAAAACTACAAACTTGACAACTACATAGAAAGCTTCAGACATAGGGTAAAATCACAACTTTCCACCAAACAAAAGAAAATTCTGTGCAATCTTACCCCACCAGAAAGAGCAGCCATAAGAACTCTGCAAACTAACGAACGCATTATCATCAAACCCGCAGACAAAGGAAGTGCAGTGGTAATTATGGACACACAAAAATACATTGAAGAAGGGCACAGACAGCTCTTAGACAATACATACAACAGGAAACTAACTGAGGACCCAACACAGGATTATACAAAGCAACTGAAAGACCCTATCAGAACATTTCCTAAACAAGTACAGCCACATCTGAAGAAACTCATACCAAACCAGCCTTCTGTGGGCACATTCTAAATGCTACCCAAAATCCACAAACCCGGAAACCCTGGCAGACCAATCATATCAGGTATTGGCACACTCACGGAGGAAATATCTGGACTCATAGGGGGAATTCTGAAACCTCTCGTGCACAAAACAAAGAGCTTCATACAAGATACCACAGACTTTCTGAATAAATTGAAAACTATCAAACAATTACCACCTAGTGACCTTCTGGTCACGATGGATGTAGAATCACTATACAGCAACATCCCCCATGCGGATGGCATAGCTGCATGTGGGAGGTTCCTAAAAACATAAACACTGGACCATCAATACTCACCAGAAACTATTACAAAACTAATCAAATTTATTTTAACTCACAACTACTTCCGCTTTAACAATGATATCTATCTACAAATAATGGGCACTGCGATGGGCACCAGGACAGCACCCCAATATGCCAACCTCTTTATGGCTGAACTGGAAGAGACATTTCTGAATACATACCAGACCAAACCCCTAAAATACTAGCGGTACATTGATGACATTTTTATGATTTGGACTGAGGGGGAAGAATCTCTAAAACAATTTTACAATTCCTTCAATACATATCATCCTACAATCAGATTCAAAATTGACTACTCCCCAGAAAAAGTCAATTTTTTGGACACCACAGTCTCAATCAGCAATGGCAATATACAAACATCTATATACAAAAAACCCACAGACAGATGCAGCTACCTCCACAACTCCAGCTTCCATCCTTCACATACAAAAAGATCCATTATTTACAGCCAAGCCACAAGATACCACCGTATCTGCTCTGACCCAGGGGACAGAGACAGACACTTAGAAACCCTGGCTGCATCCTTCAAACATAAAGGCTACAATCCCAAAATAATCTCCAAGAATATTGCCTCCTCCCTCAAAACACCCAGGGAAAATCTACTACAGTACAAAGAAAAAAATACACAGACAGAATCCCCCTTATAGTGACATACAACCTAGAGCTGTAAAAATTAAGAAGAATCATAAAAGATCTACAGCCTCTACTCCAGAAGGATGAATTACTGAAAGTGATATTCCCATCCCCACCAGTGCTAGCTTTCAGACAGCCACCCAACTTAAAACACAAGCTAATTAGAAGTAAGCTCCCAACACAGACTCAAAAAGAAGAGAATGGCACACATCCTGCAATATATCCAGCTGCAAACTATGCCAAAACATCTCACAGGACCCCACAGTCATTCACAAAGGAAAAACATTCAACATAAAGGAATCCTTCACATGCTCATTTTCCAATGTGGTATACATCATCCAGTGTAAACAATGTGACCAAGGATGCTATATTGGAGAAACAAGCCAGATGCTAAAAACAAGATTTAACTTACATAGATATCACATGAAAAACGCCATTGCCAGCCAGGATACCACGCCTGTGGGGCAATACTTTACAAAAACAGAACACTGTACTAGTGATTTCATAGTAAGAATCCTGAAAGGTAACTTTAAAACAATACAGGAACGTAAGACCTTTGAAGTCAGAATGATTAAATATTTTCACACCCACCAGACAGGACTTAACAGAGATCTGGGCTTTCTAGCCCATTATAAGCCATAAAATTGTAAATTGTACTGCTTTGTTTGTCACTCTCCTGTCTCCATGCATATCCCCCTGTCTCACCCATCCACCTCCATTCCCACCCTGTTAGATTGTCACTGAAATGCTTTGATGTCTCACTTATATATACTGTCATCTACCAAGATTTGCTTATTTCCGATCTGACGAAGAAGGGCAACCTTTGAAAGCTAATCAAGAAATGTACTAAGTTATGTCCAATAAAAAAGGTATCATCTTATTTTCTTTTTCATGTTTATTTTGTTTTATTTCTATTGATTACCTCTCATATAAGGAAAGGCTAAAGAGGTTATGGCTCTTCAGCTTGGAAAAGAGATGACTGAGTGGGGATATGCTAGAGGTCTACAAAATCCTGAGGGTGTAGAACAGATAAAAGTAAATCCATTTTTACTCTTTCAAAAAGTACAAGGACTAGATGACACTCAATGAAGGTACATGGTAATATTTTTAAAACAAATGGAAAGAAATATTTTTTTCACTCAATAAACAGTTAAGCTCTGGAACTCATTGCTGGAAGATGTTGTTACAGCGGTTAGCATATCTGGGTTTAAAAAAAATTGCTTGGACAACTTCCTGGAGGAAAAGTCCTTAGTCTGCTATTGAGATAGAAATGGAGAAAGCCACTGCTGTCCCTCGGATCAGTAGCATGAATCTTGCTACTATTTGGTATTCTGTCATGTACTGACCATGGGTCTTACCCAGTATGGCTATTCTTATGTTTTTATGTTGAAACATACGTATCTAAGTTTTCTGACAAAGGGTCCACTATCCTTGGCCAGCATCATTCTGTGGAGGGAGTAAAGAAGGAGGGGGGTTAAGGAGATGACTTCCCCAATCCCTCTAGCGTTGCACTATATAAAACAAGCACTTTCCTGAGACCTAGACATCCTGGGGAGCAGGTGTAGATCTGAACAAAGTCATGATTTCTGAAACTGGGAATGCACATTTTAGGCACTGCCCTAGTTCAACCCCAAAAGCACTCAGACCATGTATCCTTGCCATCTGCTTGTTTTTGAGATTTAGAAGTGGATATCTCAGTATTGTAAAATCAGGATTTAAATGTGTGTATAATACACATGTTTAAATGTCGGGTTATGAATGTCTAAAACTTCTAAAATAAGCACCACAGTTTTTTTTACAAAGGCCAATATTTATATAGATTTCAAAAGATGAAAAATATGTAATATCTGAAAGCAAATTATAACTTCTTCCAATAATTTGATTAGTCCTTTCATTGTAAGCAAACATTTGAGAACAAAAATTACAGATACCACATGGATGATGTCCAGGCATTGTTTCCATTTCCTAGGATGATCCTACAAAAGACTGCACTATCCTATCCTGAATATGAATCAGATGTAAAGTTAGAAATACAAATCTTTTTTTTTCCAGATTTCATTAAGCATTCAGAAACACTAGCACATTCTAAGTATACATATATATTTATCCATAAATGACCTGGATTTAACTTGCAGTGGTATACCTCAATTAGCAAAAAAAGCAATCTATAATATATAGATGAAATACTAAAAATGGGATATTCTCTGGCAAAAAAATCTCTGAGCTAAAATCTGGGTATGAGATTTGAACTCCTGTACAAATTATACCGTAATCTGAAAATTGTCCAATAAGAAATGCCAGACAAGAGCTCCTAAGGTTATGGCTCTCAGATCTAAGGAGGTTGGTTCTTTCAATCAGTTTACAATATGTTCCTCTTTAATAATAAAACAATGTTCCTCTTTAATAATAAAAGCATCTAAAAAGGATATCCTTCTTGTACCAGCATTGGTGAGGGCTGGACTGAACTCTTGATAAAGCACAGCCACACAGCAGGTTTAAAGGTGAGGCAAAACAATTTGTTACCTCATAGGGAAACGGGTTGACCTGTTCCTTTCACAGATGGGGAAAAATAAACATAAAAGCCAGTCCTTGAAATCAAGAATTATCTCCCGTGGCCTGTTCCTGCAGGACCATTGTATGCACTAGGCTGTCTCTCAAAAGGCAGTACAAACAGCTTGACTCTGGCCTGGTCCACAGAGTTAAAATTTTGTCTTCCAAAATGCAGTATAACCAGGCCCGGTTAAAGTTTCTACAGGATCTCAAGATAAACTTGGACTACCCGAGTATAGCATCTGCAGTTTACACGTATGGGGTGAGAAGATATGCTGGAGTGCTTCTCTTCTTTCCTCTGGGCCTCCCTGACTAAGTTCTGCTGATGGCTTTTATCCTGCCTTGATCACACCCTTCCTGCTCTGCTTTAGCTGAGTCACTTCCTCCCTGCTCTGTAGTATATTTTTTAAGATGGATCTGTGGATGTAAGGGAATGCCATTGAGGGGGAGCGTAACTTCCTACAGATTCCTTTACACTGCACTGGCTACCAATTAAATGGCGGATTTAATTGAAGATATTGACATTGATTCTTAAAGCTTTGAATAATGAGGCCCTTCTGTTGTTATCTACATCTTTGAGCGTCTGTTGTCCATCTTGCGCACTGAGATCAACAAACACATTTTTACTGAATGTTCCTCCCTTCTTTAAAAAAAAAAAATTAGATTAGAAGATTATAAATCCTGGATATTTTATGTGGAAGGGGCTCAATTGTGAAATATGCTTCTAGAATATCTCCACAATTTAAAAAGATATTTGCATTTTCAGATGCCATTGAAGGCATTTAAGTTTCAGCAAGCTTTTAGCTGAATGAAACAAGAATGTTTTTTTTAAATATTGTATGAAAAGAGTTTTCCTGATGTCTGTTATATGCTAAGTTATTAATAGTTTTAATTTGTGTATGTTATGCTATCAGCCACCTAGTATTTTGGATAGGTGCAGTATAAAAAATGTGAAAATAAATAAATTAAAAAAAATACCAAGGACAGAATAGAATTACTTGCAAGACACCTATCTGTTTAGAGACTGAAGAACAGCTTCCCAGGGCCCAAAATCATGCCTATGCTCTATTCTATCCTTCCTTGCCCTTCTCTTCCCTTCCATTCCCTTAAGGCTGCTATATGTGTACCCACATAGACATGTACCTTTCCTATTGAAATGCCTGTCAAGGCATGCCAGGCCCTGGTAGAAGCCCAGGGGTGGCCATATAATTAGACGAACTGAAGCGGTGGCCTCAGGCGACACTTTTGAGGGAGCAGAATTTTGCCACTGGCTGGCCTACTTGGCCTCCAAGTCCTTCTTTTCCCATCTCTGGAGCTTCACTGCTGCCCCTCTCCCTAGCATCTCTCCTTCCATCCCCTCCCCCTCCTTCTGGGCCAACATCTCTCCTTCCTTCCCCCTAGTCTACCTTTGTTTGTTTGCAAAAGTCACCGCTGGTGGCAGCGATTCACATATACTGCCAGGCTGTCAGCCCGGGAATCTTCTCTCTACTGTGGCCTGCCTGCTGTGATGTAACTTCCTGTTTCCTCAGGGGCAGGCTGCAGTAGAGAGAAGATGCCAAGGCCTGTGCCTGGGCAGTGTATGCGAATTGCTGCTGCCGCTGGTAATTTTTACAAGAAAATAAAGGTAGACTTGGGGGTGGGGGGGTTGAGTAAGTAAAGGGTAGATGCCAGACTGCGTCCAGGTGGAGGTGGGACAGGGAGTGGGGAGAGAGTGTATGGGTGAGTGAGTGATGCTGCAGTTGAACAACAGAAGGCAGAAGGGAGAGATGTTGGCCTCAAAGGGGCTAGAAAGGAGAGAGCAATGTCAGACTCAAGGGAAGGGAGTGTTGGGAAGGAGAGTGATCTTACGGATGGGATATGGAAGGGAGGGAGAGATGTCAGATTCAAAGGAGGGGAGGGAGAGGGAGAGAGAGAGAAATGGATGGGAAGGGTGAGGCAGAAGGGGAGAGGAAGAGATGGGCTATTATAAACTTCTCTGAAAGATATCTTAAGGGCGGTATATCAAACCCCTATTAAATGTGAAACTTGAAATGGAGAGATGGGGAAGATGGAGGGAGAGATGAACTCAGGGGAGGGCAGAAGAGAGATAAACAGATGGACTCAAGGGAAGGCAGAGGAGGAGCAGAAGAGAAAGATATGGAATCAGGGGAGGGCAGAGGGGGGCAGAAATGGGAGAGGGAGAGATAGACAGGGAGGGTAGAGGAGTCCAAAGGAGGAGAAGGAGAAACAGGAGAGGGCAGAGACGGCCAAAGAGAAAGAGGGAGAAATGGACTCAGGAGGGCAGAGGGGGCCTAAAGGGTAAGGAGCCATGGGGGAGAGGAAGAAATGGACTCGGGAGGGTGGAGGGGTGATAGGGAAGAAGGAGAAGGGCAGAGGACGGCTGAGGGGGAAAGGGAGAAATGGAATCAGGGGAGGGCAGAGGGATCAAAGGGGAAGAGGGATAAATTGACTCAGGGAGGGAGGAAGGGGCCAAAGGGGAACAGGGAGAAATGGATGGGGGAGGGTGGAGGGGGCCAAAGGGGCAGAAAGAGAAAAATGGACTTGGGGAAGGGTGGAAGGAGCTGAAAGGGGAGAGGGAAAAATAGACTCAGAGGGGGGCAGAGGGGGGAAATGGGAGAGATGTCTGGGGAGGGGCAAAAGGGGAGGGGAGATTTGTATGGTGAGGGAGGAGCGAGAGATAGACTTACAGGAGGACAGAGGGAGAGATAGACTTGGGGGCAGAAGGGGGCAGAGAGAGGAAGGAAGATCTGGAACAGAAACTGAAGCCAGAGCTTCCAGGGAGCAGACTTCATGGCTGAAGCAGGAAATAAAAGTGAACCACAGGCCTGCAATGGGAATCAGAAAAGTTGAAACCATAGCTGAAAGTACACTGAAACTGCAGACTTAGAACTGGAGTCAGGAAAGATATAGCAAATCAATACGGAGCAGACAGACTTGGTAAAAAAGATCCTGCGTAGAAGAGGTTAGTTTTAAATGGACTAGTGAGCAGCAAACTGCTTCCGGCTCCCCAGCAACCTCTTTAAACAGACTCCCAGCCAATCCTTGATACCTAGAACTATGGCCTTGAGGGCTATCTGACAATCTTTATCGTTACTGCTGTAACTTGTTTTAGTCTGCTGTGTGGTCTGGTGGTTATCACTCTTATCCTAAACACATGGATAGTATGATTGCACTCTACCTTTGTCACACAAAAAATATCAGACAAAACATGCTTTCCATAATGAAGTTGGTAAGAGAAGCCACCAAGGATATTCGCCCTGGTTTTCAATAATGGTCCTGTGGGCCAGTTATAGGAAGCCTGGTGGATATGCTGAAGTGCTGGCCAGCTCCTATGCTTCTGCCCTTTTATACTGTGTACAGCACTGATTACTGGTGCATCACCTTATTAGTCTTTAAAGAAGCCAGGATTGTTTGGACTGTGTAAGTACTGCTGAGAGACATCCAATGCTTTTCTGAAGGCTCAGAATATCTGATCTGAGAGAAGAAGCAAGAGGCATGAGTGACAAGTTACTCTGGGTTCTACCTATGTCCACTGGTTGCTACATTGAATGGGTCCCTCTATAAATATTGAAATGCATCTGTGTTTCAACAATGACAACAGAAGGTATGCAGGGCATCCTAGTCTAGAAGACACTATGCCAGCCAATGTATCTGTTGACTATCCAGCTCATTTTCGAAAGGGATCGCCGGCGATCTTCCGACACAAATCGGGAGATCGCCGGCGATCTCCTGATCCCAGCCAAATCGGTATTATCAAAAGCCGATTTTGGCCGGCCCCAACTGCTTTTTTGTCGCAGCGCCGGCCAACCTTCAAGGGGGCATGTTGGTAGGGTAGCGAAGGTGGAACGGGAGCGGGGCAGGGGCGTGGTTACGGGATGGCCGGCTTCACCTTATAATGAAAAAAAATGGCTGGCTCGAACGAGCATTTCACCGGCCGAACCTGGTCCATTTATTTTTAGGACCAAGTCTGAAAAAAGTGCCCCAACTGACCAGATGACCACCAGAGGGAAGTGGGGATCACCTCCCCTTACTCCCCCAGTGGTCACCAACCACCTCCCACCCAAAAAAAAAATTAAAACTTTTTTTGCCAGCCTGACATGTCTTACCCAGCTCCTTGACAGCAGTATGCAGATCCCTGGAACAGTTTTAGTGGGTGCAGTGCACTTCAGGCAGGTGGACCCAGGCCCATCCCCCCCTACCTGTTACACTTGTGGTGGTTAATGTTGAGCCCTCCAAAAACCCCCAAAACCCACAGTACCCACATGTAGGTGCCCCCCTTCACCCCTTAGGGCTATGGTAATGGTGTAGAGTTTTGCGGAGTGGGTTTTGTGGGGATTTGGGGGGGGGGGGCTCAGCACCCAAGGTAAGGGTGCTATGCACCTGGAAGCTATTTTTTTTATTTTTTTAAGTGCCCCCTAGGGTGCCCGGTTGGTGTCCTGGCATGTGAGGGGGGCCAGTGCAATACAAATGCTGGCTCCTCCCATGACCAAATGGCTTGCATTTCGCCAGGTTTGAGATGGCCGGGCCCGGTTTCCATTACGGCTGGAAAATGAAGCCGGCCATCTCATGTAAACCCGGCAATCTTGCTGTAAACCCAGCGAGCGATTTGGCCGGCGCCAAGCGTATTTCAAAAATACGCTTGGCTCCGCTCCGTCACTGAGTCAGCCCCAAAGATGGCCGCCATCGATTTGGCCGGCACAGTTCAATTATGCCCCTCCATGTGGTGTAAGGTAGCAGGGTGCTTGTAGGTGCCTGATAGATAAAAACAACATCCCAAGCATTTGTATATCAACAAATTACTGCAGTTTCTTTTTACTGAATATTAAGAGGACCTCAGCATGGGTGCCTGGCTGGCTGGTGAATTCAATACCGCTCAGAGCTTTCCCAAAATCGTCACCAGTCACTGAAATATCTTAAAGATGAATGTTTTTGCCATTTTAATAGTGTTAATAGTGCTCAAACTTCTCAAATTATTTTTTAGTTAAATGTAGTACTTATCTTTTAAATAAACATAGTTGCATATGGGGTTCTGCTGTCCAACATGTCACATGTTTCGTCTGTCTGAGGCTTTATCAAGGACGACCTCCCTAGAAATAAGACAAACATTGTGTCAAATTTTAAATATTGAAAAAAGCATATATATATATTTGAAACCTATAGTGGAAGTTATCTTAACTCATCAATCTTATGTTCCTGCCATTCATGCCGACAACAAATACTCTTATGTCATCAAGATGGCAGCTGGGCATTTAGTGACAAATTTATACCTACAGCTGATGGTACCATCCACCTATCAGGATCAAGGAATCAGATTAAGGTAGACCATTTAAGTTCTGCATTTAACCCCATAGGATCAACAGTTAGCAGAGTGTAAATCCAGAATGGTACCATCAACCTTTGTTTACTTATAGACATATGCTGGCTTTGTGTGTCAGCAGTTTCTTATTAAGGTATTGGTGGCTTGTTGTGTGATTGAAATATTTGGATTTTCTAAGTGTATGAATGCTGGGGAATTCTCCGTGGATTCCTGTAGAGATGAGTTGAATAAATGTTTTCAGAAACTATGAAAATAAGTGGGTGTGGGTATTGAAGTGTGGCATGTGTGAAAAGGATAGTAACGCTTAGTCACAGGTGACTGAGCCAACTAATGCAGTCCAGTGCTTGAAGCTAGGAAACCTGAAATACTTCATTATATGCCCTTTATCCCCAGTTTCCCCCAATATCGAGCTACCTGCGCAGATTTAAATAGAAGATACTGCTATTTATTGGTGCGCTTGGATTTTGGTCTGCTGCTGTTTGCCTTCTGGCAACAAAATAGGAAACTTGTTCTCTGCGTATTCCAGAAAATATAACACACTCTGAAACAATTATTGAATCTCCCTTCCTTTTATTTTTGTACAGTATGCATATACTCTCTTTTTCCCTACCTAGATTTGTAGCATATAGTGAATACAGCAGAGATACCATAACAAAAAAAATTAATAATAAGCAGTTGACTCTAAAACTTTGGTATCCCAGTCGTGAAAAACATCTCAGTAAAATCAAATAAGATCTATATCCTTTGCTGTATTGTGCATTACTTTGCATTGTTTTTGTGTAAAAATATCAAAGGCAGATTTGTATCTTTGCTTGTATATTTGTGTATATGCCTGAGACAGACAGAGAGAGAGAGAGACAGGAAAATAAAATATTGTTCTATCTAGGAACAAAGACTTCTTAATACCAACCTTTATTGCTTATTGCATTGTACACAACAAATCCTGCACATCAATAGATTGTTAATAATTTATGTGTACAAGTTTGAATTTAGAAAATTGATGGCTCAAAATCAAACAAAATGGCAGACTTATATGATTCTTCCTCTTGAGTATGCGCAGTATCCTAATAGGAGTCATCCAAACAAGCTTATCTACCATTAGTCACAGCCCTCAGAAGAATCAGTCTCTGATTAACTAATTTGGCACTACACAGTGCATCTGGTGCCAAGTTTGATCAGACTATTGCAGCGGCTCAGCATTATAGGAGAGAGGCACTGATGGCTAGAGGAGATGATGACTCAGCTTTTAAGCTGCTGCCAGTACAGTAGTGACTTTAGGGCTCCCTAAATTCCATTTGAAATCAAAATCCACAGTGATTTACATGCACTGCTCATTTTCACATGGATCATTAAGTCTTGATCACATTTCCAGAAAGGACTGTACTGTAACTCATAATGCAGACTGGCCAGTCTTTATATAGATCATTTTTTTTTTGCTCATTCTGTTAAATCCCATATCTCTTAAGCCAAACTGCCTTGCTAACAGCTAAGTTATCATTTATTTTATCTAGGGGCGTCTGACATTCAGTAGCAAAATGTTATCATTATTTTTTAAAGAGCTTATGCTGTTATACCTAGGAGGAATAAAATAAAAATGACATGTGAGTTCTGCTTTAATGGTTAATTTGTGAGAGAAAAGGGTGAAAATGCAGTTTAATTTAAAACATCTTCAAAAATCAAAGATGATTTCTTTTCAGTTTATTTTTGCAGTAGGACTTACAATTATTTTGAGGAATACAGGTGAATTTTGTCCCTGATTCTTCTCTTACACATGAACTCTCTAATTCTATAAAGTTGTATGCACTGTTCCCTCTAAGCTGGGTGGGAGTCCTCCACCTATGGTGCTGCCAGTGAAGGGTGCTGTTTCACCATCACATTTTCAATAGTGAGGGACAGGCAAGTGCTGCAGGATTCCAGGGAACCTACTTGTCCCTAGCAACTGAAAACGCAATATTGATGCATCACAACCACACCCCACTGGCAGCAATACTGTTGGAGGATTCCTGCTTAACTTAGAGGGAACAATGCTTGAGTGCACAATTTTATGTTTAGCGCACAATCCAGGTCATTTTCGAAAGAGAAGGGCGCCCATCTTTCGACACAAATCGGGAGATGGGCGCCCTTCTCTCAGGGGCGCCAGAATCAGCATAATCAAAAGCCGATTTTGGGCGTCCCCAACTGCTTTCCGTCGCTGGGACGGCCGAAGTTCCCTGGGTCATGTTGGAAGGGTAGCGAAGGCGGGACAGGGGTGTGCTTAAGAGATGGGCGCCCTCGGCCAATAATGGAAAAAATAAGGGCGTCCCTGACGAGAATTTGGTCCGCTTTATTTGGTCCCTTTTTTTTAGGTGCAAGTCAGAAAAAAGTGCCCGAACTGCCCAGATGACCACCGGAGGGAATCGGGGATGACCTCCCCTGACTCCCCCAGTGGTCACCAACCCCCTCCCACCCTAAAAAAAAACAACTTTAAAAACTTTTTTTGCCAGCCTCTAAGCCAGCCTCAAATGTCATACTCCGGTCCATCGCAGTAGTATGCAGGTCCCTGGAGCAGTTTTAGTGGGTGCAGTACACCTCAGGCAGGCGGACCCAGGCCCATCCCCCCTACCTGTTACACTTGTGGTGGAAAATGGGAGCCCTCCAAAACCCACCAGAAACCCACTGTACCCACATGTGGGTGCCCCCCTTCACCCCTTAGGGGTATGGTAGTGGTGTATAGTTGTGGGGAGTGGGTTTTGGGGGGGGGGGTTGGGGGGCTCAGCACTAAAGGTAAGGGAGATGTACCTGGGAGCAATTTGTGAAGTCCACTGCAGTGCCCCCTAGGGTGCCCGGTTGGTGTCCTGGCATGTGAGGGGGACCAGTGCACTACGAATCCTGGCCCCTCCCATGACCAAATGCCCTGGGTTGTTCGTTTTTGAGATGGGCACCCTCGGTTTCCATTATGGCTGAAAACCGAGGGCACCCATCTCTACAGCCGGCGATCTCAGCATTTGACCCAAATGTTGAGATTGGGGCACCCCCAACCATATTATTGAAATGAAAGATGGACGTCCATCTCCTTTTGAAAATACGGTTGGCCCCGCACCTTTGCGGCGCCATCCTCGGATATGGGCACCCTTAGAGATGGGCGTCCCCGATCAAAAATGCCCCTCAATGTTGCACGCGTAAGTTATGGAATACTGTCAGTTATGTGCATAATATAATAATTATTGGTTATAACTGGTGTTAATTGGGTCTAATTGGCACTAATGATCAGTTATGCGTGTAACTGTGCTCAGGCATGATTCTACAAATTGAGCACGCAAAATCTATAGTATGCAACTGCAAAGGGGGTGTGGATCTGGGAGGAGCATTGGTGGGTCAGGGGTGTGCAGTGCACTTGGATGCACAAGTTATAGAATATATGTGCCTAACTGCCTACAATTCAGTGCAACCATTTACACCAGCCATTGAGCTGATATATAGGTACTTGCACCTAAAGTTACAATAGGTGTATACCTGTGGAGTTAACCTAGTATTCTATAATGACAATTATGTGTAATTAGGTGCGTACCTATGAACTTTACCTAGTATTCTATAAAGACAATTATATGTATAATTGCTGTTACAGAATTCACACTTACCCCCTAATTCTATAAAAGTCATCAAAAATCGTGTGCATGCCCAGTTTGTGCGTGCAATTTAATTGAATAGTGAGCTAATTAGTGCCAATAATTGGCTGATTAATTGGATTTAATTGGAATTTATGCAGATAAAGTTTATGCGTGAGTAAAAAAAGGTGCAGAAATGGGAGGGTCATGGGCAGAATGGGGACGTTCCTAGCCTGTAGGCGCATTGTTATAGAATACAGGGATACATGCCCAATTTTGTCACATACATTTGCACCAATTGCTGTGCCAAAATTAGGCATGAGTCCTGGGCATAAGTGCTATTCTATAAACTGCGCCTAACTTTAAGTGTGACTTATAGAATAGTGCTTTTTTTCAGCAACATATATAGAATTTACCCCTTAGTGTGAATCATCCCGATGCCTAAATTTAGGCAATCTATAGAGAATTACCCTTGAAGCGCCCACAGTCATATTTTCTTGCTTGAGCCCCAGTCCTTGATATTCTGATGAATGGTATTAGTTCACATCTTTTTTTGGTCTTCCTCTGGGCCTTTTCCCCTCCACCTGCTTTTCCAACATCTTTCTGCCGATACAGATTTTGCCTCTTCTTTTCATGTGTCCATTTTACCACCCCTCTTTCTTTCTCTGCAGTCTTAACCCCCCTTAAACTTGTCTTAATATCTTTAAGCTCAACCTTGTTATTTTGGAAGTAATTTTATAAAAGTTTTTCTTTACCTACATATGCATGTATACATTCATAAAATGCTGCTTATAAAATTATCCCCAACATAAAAGAACCTCAAACGTGAAGGCATGTACTTTTATGTGACCCAGTTGTGGGTGTATTTGAAGGCAGATTTAGTATGGAGTGTAGGCAGAGTCACAATTTATACACCTACTTTATATAATATGCGCAGTTGCATGCAATTTGTATGAACACTTATACCTGCTCCTGAGCAAGTATCCATGTATGTGGCCTGCCCATATTTGGCAGGCTGACCCCTAGCAGTAATATCACAAGATTACCGCTTGGGGTTGTGGGAGCCATTTTGGAACCCAGAGCCATCAGAGCAGAAGTGAATGGGCATTACTCCTGATCCAACTAGACATGACTGAGGATGGGATCAGGGTAGGGTGGAGGGATCTGCTAGGGTGCCTTTGTTTTGCTGAGGATGGTTGGGTGGGCAGTCTTCTGTCTGGGAAAAAGCCATCTGGGAAGACTGGATTTGTTTGACGGATGGAAAGACTGGATGTTATTGTGGGAGGGGTGGGGCACCAGACACTAGCAGTCATAATTGGGGGGGGGGGGGTAATGTAACCCGAGGGGTTAATAAAATAAGTAAAATTACTCAAGTTGTCCCAGGGTTCCATTGTGGCCAGCAGCACAGGTCTTAGAATTAGCTGAGAGCTGATCTTCTGTTGGCTTAGCAACAGCTTGGCTTACTGTTACAGAGAGGCTCTCTGGCTGGCAGTTAGGAGAGGAAGCTTTGCGCTGAGGGAGTGAGGATGCGTGTTTGCAAGCTCTGTGCATGAAAGAGTGAAAACTGTTTTAAAGTATTTGGGGGAAGTTTGGGGTGAAAGTGGATAGGTGAGACCTACCTTTGGGATGCTTGGAGAGTGGGTATAGAGAAGAGAAATCGTTGTGAGGGAAGGGTATGTGAAATAGGGTGTGTGCTTGGGATAAGAGAGAAGTGAGGCTGTGAATGATTTTGGCAAAGAAGTGGAAGTGGGTTTTAGTGAAAAGAAACAGATACAAACCTGGTATTAATGAAAGTGGGAAGTAAAGAGTTCTGAAGGGAAGGTGGGGTTTAAAATGATTGGGTGAGTAATTGAGGAAGGGAATGTTGCGAGACTGACTGTTTCTGATTGAATAGATTGCGAAATCGGTGTAAACGCTTCCTCCAGCTTTACCAGAATAGGGACATTCAGTGAGAATTAGATTTGTAAGATAGAAATGCTTTATTTAGTTTTGTTTAAGTTATTTATCTGGCCACAGTAATGTAATATCCCTAAAGTCCCTCAGTTAAGATTCCTGAAGAGTGAAAGGAAGGCAGGGTTTTGCTTCCTAGTTTGATTTTATTATTAGAGAGGTGTAGGAAGAAGAGAAGAACCGCCAAGGAATACCGGTGTAAACTCAGTTTACCTAAGGGCCCCCACGCAAGAAAGTCTACTGCGCTGCAAATACCATCACAGCTAAGTAACGTGGAGCACACCAAAGATAACAGAGACTGAAGTGGGGTGGGGAGTGTAAGAGAGGAGCAAGTACTAAGTATATTTACCGGGTTCCTTGGGTTCAGATGTGAAGATCCGAGAACAGCTGAATACCTGAAAAACAAAAAGTTGAAACAAAGAATCAAATTCTTTGCGGAAGAAATAAAACAAGAGACACATGCCAAGTATAAGAAACAAAATGACTTATTAAGTGAGAATATAGGAAAGCGTAGAGCTCGGATAAAATACTTATCTGACAGAGGTTCAGGGATGAGCTTGATCCTGTGGGAAGAAAAACAAACAAAAGTAAATGTGGGTATTAATAATTTCAAGGTTTACAATGCTATTCTGTGTATTGTTAAGCACTGAGTAGTAATCAGGTTGTTAGTCATTGGTACAAACCACACAACTGTTTATTTCCTGTTATATGAAGTCAAGTGTATTACTATTAAAAGTTTTATCATTTAATTGAGAAAGAATCTAGCGTGTCTATTCCGAAATCAGGTAAAATCCCTACAATTAGATTATTTTCCTCACCTATCCTTTGAGGGTAGGTGACGTGGTTAGTTTTTGTTGCTTGCTCTTCATTCCTGTGTGCTGGTTTCCGAGAAGTTGCCATGACTGCTAACATCTGGCTTCCCAGAATCCTGCTCCTACATGACATCATCCACAGGTGTGAGTGGGGCAAAGCTACATTAATACTAGGAGGGTTTGAAGCAATGGGAGCAACAATTTCAAAAGACTGTTCCCACACCTATGTGAAGTGTACTGCACATATGTTTTCCCCATGTGCAGCCTTGAAATCGCTGCTTCTGCTGGACATGGATGAATATACACATGCAGTGTCCATTTTTCTCTGTGTTCTTTACAGTGTAAACACCATGTCCATCCGTGCGGCTGTTAATTGCGTGTATATAGCAACTTGTACATGTAAATTTCCTGTTATTGAAAAGTTACACATATAAGGAAACTTATGCTATTAAGTCTAAATATGCAGACAGGCATTGGTGGGTTTTCAGTACTTACTACTTTCAATCTTCAGCTAGCTGTCAATTACTGCCCTGATTTGGCTTGCAGGGACAGAGTACTGCAGCCACTGGCATGTCCTTCTTCCCATTGAGGACTACTGGGAATGAGAACTGTAGCTTCTGACACTACCTCTTTTCTGTTGTGCCTTATGGGGGCTGAGGACCTATTTCTCTATTAGATCAAGGCTACCCTCCTACCAATCTACCTCAATCACTCAGGCTCCCTGTTGATAAGTCTTCTAAATGAGCCAACAGGAAGACTTTCTTGATATAGGCTGCAGTAAGAAAATAGTGGTGCCTCATACTATGTTGTCTTCTATTGCTGGCCAAGGCCCAAAGTCTTTGAACATGATACTTTAAGTATGTTCTATATGGTTCAACATACGTCAAATTCCAGGAAGATGAGGCATTGGAGAAGGAGAAGGCATCACCACTCTTGTGCTCTTCTTCATAGCTCAGATCAGCAATGGCAAGTCAAGTATTGACAAATAGAACGGAAAGTGAGGATGTCTGGGGAATATATTCCGCCAGAACCGATATACTCATATCACCCCTCTCCTCAAATCACTTCATTGGCTTCCGATCAGATATCGCATACAATTCAAGCTCCTCCTCCTCCTTACCTACAAATGCACTCAGTCTGTGGCTCCTCACTACCTCTCCACCCTCATCTCCCCCTATGTTCCCGCCCGTAACCTCCGCTCACAGGACAAAGCCCTTCTCTCAGTACCCTTCTCCACCACTGCCAACTCCAGGCTCCGCTCATTCTGCCTTGCCTCACCCTATGCCTGGAACAATCTTCCTTTACCCATACGCCATGCCCCCTCCCTACCCATCTTCAAATCTCTGCTTAAAACTCACCTCTTCAATGCTGCCTTCGGCGCCTAACCACTTGAGAAATATAGAATGCCCCGATCTATCCACCCTATCAGATTAACTGTTCACTCGTCCTCTAGATTGTACACTTGTCTTTAGATTGTTCTCTTGTCTTTTAGATTGTAAGCTCTTTGAGCAGGGACTGTCCTTCTATGTTTAAATTGTACAGCGCTGCGTAACCCTAGTAGCGCTTTAGAAATGTTAGTTAGTAGTAGTAGTAGGGAATAGAAGTGAGGTGAAGATCCCTATCTGTTTCCAGCACACACATATCCATATTCAGTGAAAAGAACAACTTTGGAAATTTAGTGAACTCCTTGCTGTATACTTTCCCAATTTTGTTTCAACTGGCTGTGCCTTTCTGGGTACTTTAGCATTCAAACATGGAACTGTTTTAAAAGGATCAACTATAATGCAACAAACTGGATATGGATTTACAAACGCAACAAGCAACAACCCCAATTAATCCACGCAATATCAATATATGAAACTGTGGTGAAAAAGGAAGGAAAAGCCTTAAAGTAGCTCAAATCTCCAAAAAGATTTAGAGAGCTATATGGATCTGAATAGATCTCTACTTCATCATTGACAAAAATCTTCCCAACTGTTGTACGACTGCATTAAGCTCTTCAAAAGGGAAAACCATACACTCTTAATAATACATCAATCTTTAAAAACAATGTTCCAGAAAAATGAAGACCACTTATCTCATAGCTCAAATGAAGCTCCCTTTTGAAGAGCTTAATGCGGTCATACAACGGTTGGGAAGGTTTTTGTCGATGATGAAGTAGAGATCTGTTCAGATCCATATAGCTCTATAAATCTTTTTTGAGATTTGACCTACTTTGAGGCTTTTCCTTCCTTTTTCACCACTGAGTTTCATAGATTGATATTGCGTGGATTACTTTGGGTTTGCTGACTGTTTTAAAAGGAAACATTCATCTTTTTTCACTGCATTATGACAAAAAAAACCCAGAACATATATATATATATATATGTTATGCTGGTCAGAAAACTCTCAAGTCACAGCTTTAGGCTTCATTCCTTAGCTGCTCTACTACTTAAAAGTTAATTACCAGAGGTGAAAAACATACATGACAATTATTAGCTGCTTCTTTTAGCAAACAATGACATTGGTGCATAAACAAAACAGAGCATTTAACAATTATACTTCAAGACAGATCCAATCCAATGCCTCTCTGTGCCCCTGAACGGGCTGCACAACATATTCTAGTCAATACAGCCAAAGCCCCAGATCCACAATAATTCTCATAGACCAAACGAACATTGAGCACCAATGTTTTTTTCTTGTAATAAAAGACTAATTTTTGTGCAGCCTTTTCACCCCTAGATGTCGGAGCAACTGTGATTCCTGTGGAGCTTAGATATGTGTGTCTGAGATTAGAACTGGCTAGTTGCTGGACCAGACACAAAGTTTAAGCCTAGGTCCACTGTATGTTTGGTGATTTCAATTGCTTCTGTCTATACTAACCCATTATTTATTTTTGGTCCTATTGAAGGGCATTTCAGTACCCCCAGGCAGGCAACTTGCAAGCTTTCAAGCAAAGTTTCATAGGGATAAACCCTATGGACCTTTTACTTACAAATCTGGTGGTAGACTCATGGTATGGAGCTCCTTACCTCACTTGTTTTACAGGGGTAAATTATGTGTGAGATTTCATTCTAAAATCCCTACTGGTACATTAGAAGGGATGTATTATTAACTATAAACACACTTAGAGGTGATCTCCCTTTACGTAGGGGAGAAAGAGAGAGGAGAACCTGGAAGAGGAACCCATGGATATCTCAGCTCTTGCCAAAGCAAAAGGTATTAACGGAGACCACAGACCCTGAGGCAGGTTATCGAAACGCTGTCCACCGTAGGTAGTGGTCAGAACTCCAGGTGGTGTAAAGACTGCAAGACTCATATAAGAAGTGAAACGAGCAAGGAATAAGCAAGCAACAATACAAGCTAAGTAATCTATAAGATTCACTAAGATTGCATGCTCAAAATAACAACTAATGCAAAGCTATTAAGCTAAAGGTTTTTTGGCCGACGATGAAGCAGTCCAGCCCCCGAAGCTATAATAGAGCTGGGGGCTTCTCGAGGCCTTTTCCTCTCAAATACGTCTAGCGTTCAAGCTAAGATTGCCACAGCTTGACAGAAATATACTTTTGCAAACAGATTTTCCTATTTTTCCAGATAACATTAGAAGGGATGTGCATTTGGTTCTTTAAAGCACCTTTAAAAAATTTCCATATGCAAAATGGATTTAACATGTTATCCATTTGTTATCCACCGACTGGGCAAACGCCTTTGATGGTACTACGTAAGCCACATTGAGCCTGCAAATAGGTGGAAAAATGTGGGGTACAAATGCAACAAATAAATAAATAAATGTTAACCTAGGAATGTATATATAAATGCATTTTCAGTTTGCTCCCATTTTAAAACAAAAGTCTGAAATAAACTGAGAAAAATCTGAAAATCATTAAAAAGGTTTTTAAAATATCCAAGAACAAACATAAATTTTATGTCCATGACATCCTTATTCTTTAGGGGGCTCACCCTAAATCCATGGTTTATAGGAATATATACTGAAGGCCTACATTAGCCTAACTGAGGCCTATGAACCAAACTGACTGCATCATAACCATGTCATGGATTCCTAATGCTCTGCATGGTGGATTTTTCTATGGACATGTCTGTACAAACAAAGACACTGAACAGGCCTTTGTCCATTGTTCTTTGTGTGATCATGAGGTCTGGGATTTTCCGCATGATATTTTTGGGGCCTATGTCCTTGGTTAGCAACATTGTGTGCACACTGGCCTAAACAGGCCAAATATCATAGTCCACCTGGCCTGTGTTTTGTGCATCAGCACCTCAGCCATTGCTCATAGCCTTTTCACGTGTACACCTGTACCTGATTGGATGATGGGATGAGTTAGTCATATGAATTCCCTCAGGACCAATCAGAGAACTGTTTTACACATGATATGATGTGTAACATAATCATGGAGATCCTGAGCTGAGCTAGAGAGAGAGAGAGAGAGGAGGAGGAGGAACTAACCAGAGATGTGAGATCGGAGAGTTATACAAAGAGACTTGAAGCTGAGAGCTCTTCTTAGACATCTTTCTCCGATGAGTGTTACCTTACCATCCAAGATGTAGTTCGTCTGGTACCTCTAAGTGCATGAGCACATGGTGCTCAGAAATATACTTTACCAGAATTACCAACTTGTACCTTTCTGAATAACAGCCAGTATTGTGTAGCTTCCCAATTACATCTAAGTTCCTGAGAAAGGCTAAATGCCAGCATGCCAACATCCTTGCTGATCCAGCCTGCCACCGTGAATATGGATCTAGATGCTGTGCAACAGGGTGTCCTATTTACATGACCTTGTGCAGTCCAAGAGCCAGATCTGAAACCCTGGCTTGGAGTCGAGGGGAAAGGTGAGATCTGCCACTCTGAGGGAGCCAAGGACTCTTCTGTGTGCATCCCACATGTCAGGTGAGAATAATGATTTCCTTTCTATGGCCAGGGTTAGATAGAGAAGGAATTGCTAAGTACCAAGTGTGATTCAGGAGCTTTGATATATAGTTCCTTAGGTTACTGTTTTTTGACTGTTAAGAAATACTAAGATTATACCAGGAATAATCATTAGTTGTGCTGCTATTGCTACCTCACTGTCATGATTAGTACTGTGATAATTTTTGCTGCTAAGTTTCAACTGCTTTGCCCTATTGATATGCATATATTTTTATATCACCAATAAATTGTAATATACATGTCCAGAATGTTGCATTTCTTTCTTACACTGCCAGCAAACCTTCGTAAGAACCTTATTTTTGTTGTGGGATCACATAAGGGCAAATTCCTACTTCAAACAAATGAGACAAGCCACAAACTCTAACCAGAGAAATTATTAGCTAATTAGCTTAACAGCTAATTGCCCTACAGGCTGGACCATTCTTTTTCTTGTGGCAAAAAGTATGTGCATTGTGGTTGGGGCAGGGTGTGAGCAATTCCCCCAAAGGGCAGATAAACACCCTTTTACAAGCAGATCTTGTGAAAATTACACCATTCATTTTCCATGACATTCTTCTCTATATTGGTGTCTTCAAGGCCAGCAAGCTTCTCTGCTCATGACAACAGACCCATAATTTTATATGAGGTTTATCTCCCTGTTTACTAAGCCATGCTAGCGGCTGCGGGTACACTAATGCCGACAAAGCACGTGGAGTAATAGAGGGTTAAGTGACTTTCCCAAGGTCACAAGGAGCTGCAGTAGTACTCAGACTCAGGGGTCCTTTTACTAAGGTGCACTGAAAAATGGCTTGCGGTAGTGTAGGCACAGGTTTTGGTTGAGCACCAATCCATTTTAAAGTGCGCCTGTAAAAAAGCCCTTTTTTTTTAAATTTTGCCGAAAATAGATATGCGGCAAAATCAAAATTGCTGCACTTCCATTTTGGGTCTGAGACCTTACCACCAGCCATTGATCTAGTGGCAAAGTCTCACGCAATAACCGGGCGGTAATGACCTATGCACGCCAAATGCCACTTGGCGCGCATAGCTGACGAGCGCCAGAAAATAAAAAATATTTTTCGGGCTTGCATAGCGAACGTGCACCAAAAATGAAATTACCGCAAGGGCCATGCAGTAACTCAATTTTGGCGTGCGTAAGGCATGCGTAGATGCTTACGTGGCTTAGTAAAAGGGCCCCTCAGTTCCCCTGGTTCTCAGCCTACTGCACTAAGAATTAGGCTACTCCTTCACTCCTTCCCAGTCTTATACCTGAAAATATCTGCATGTATATGAGCTCATGGTAGCATACAGAGAAAAGGAGTGAATTAGCACCAGTTTGATACTTGTGAGCAGTAGTGCCAATCATCAAAGTGTCAACCCTGGCTACTTTCATAAGCTTTCAGAATATAATGACTTTAAAAAACCTTAAAAATTATTAAAAGTAAACATAAAGCTTTCATTTATGCATCGCATGCTTGGATCAATACTGATTATGCTCCTTAATGTTCCCATTATGAAATTTAAATGTCAGTAGAAAAAAGGAGGCAGAAGAATGGGAACCAGGCAAAACATATATTTAAAAAGTGGTTAGGAAGCTGACTTGGGGGAGTGACGTTAAATTCGCAAAAACATATTCCTATACTTACAAAGTACAAGAGATATTCATAGAGTATATAACAGCATCACGAAAAGATCAGTCTGTTCTCTTTTTGCATGCCTTATGTAGCATCTACATGGATTAGTATATGGTGTTTTCTCCTTTTCGTTGCTTCAATTTGATCTCTTTTCATTATCTCCTAAAAGCATGTTTGGCTCTGGTTCAGGAAGAGCTCTTGCTTTTCCCCTGGGTAATGTTGGCAATCAGCTCATTTTCATGAGGTCACAGTGCTTGAGGATTTGGCAGTATTGCCAAACTCCACATCATCCTAAGATTATTATGATCCTGTCTCAGTTTGTGATCCAGTGTCACTATTCAAAATATAATTACAATTGTGACTGTGAGAATGATGCTTTAAAAGTGTGAATTCATTAATTTTGGTATTTACACAACCAAACACATTCCTTTTCTCTTTGTCATGTCATATAAGACATACATGGGGTTAATAAAGACAGGCCAATTATAATAGGAATAACTGTTATACCTCAAACTCCTTCAATTTGCCACCATCACTGGGATTTATCATGTTCTTCAGATCCTCCGACACCAACATCCCAAGATCTCTTTCTTGAGTCGAGTTTACTAATCTCTCCCCTCCTATCCGGTATCTCTCTTTTGGGTTTCTGCACCCCAAGTGCATCACTCTACACTTCTTGGCATTAAATTTTAACTGAATTCATTCAAAGTACTCCAAAATACCATCCATATATATGAAGCATTAGTGAAGACAGTGGCGTACCAAGGGGGGGGGGCGGTGGGGGCGGTCTGCCCCGGGTGCATGCCACTGGGGGGGGGTGCCGTGCGCCTGTTGGCTCCGCTCGTTCCGTGCTCCCTCTGCCCCGGAACAGGTTACTTCCTGTTCCGGGGCAGAGGGAGCATGGAACTAGTGAAGCCGACAGGCGCGCGGCACCCCCACAGCAGGTAAAAATGCACGGGGGGGTATCTTTTCGCCAGGGGGAGGGGGTGTCCTTTCGCCGGGGGTGGGGGTCGTGCTGCACCCGGGGGGGGGGGGGGCGCATCAGCGATCCACCCCGGGTGTCAGCCACCCTAGGAATATCACTGAGTGAAGAAGTCTTGCTTCATGAGGTTTTGAGACAAATTGTTCCTAATTTGGACTATATGAGAGCAGGCAGTTTGCTTTTTGTCTAGATTGAGAATAATGTAGTGTCAATATATATTCACATAGAGGTTACAACAGGTATGAATGATGTTGGGCGAGTGGTTGTGAGTTTCAAAGTATTTGTTGTTATTTTATGGACACATGATGTTTAATAAATGATATCTATATATGGATGGTATTTTGGAGTACTTTGAATGAATTACTACTACTACTACTTGACATTTCTAAAGCGCTACCAGGGTTACGCAGCGCTGTACAATTTAACATAGAAGGACAGTCCCTGCTCAAGGAGCTTACAATCTAAAAGACACTCTAAAAGACAGGTGTACAATCTAAAAACAAGTATAGAGTATAGAGTCCGTCTGATAGGGAATACTATAATTCAATTATTGTGTCTGTACACTGATTATAGACTGTAACCCTAATTTGTAATCTGTCTATTAAATTTTAACTAAATCTAAATATTAAAGCTTCCACCTGATACAAAATTACAATGATGTATGGGGAAAAGCCTCAAAGAGCTCCCAGATCCAATATCAATCTGTCGGAGCTAAAATAGACCATCAGGTCTTCTCTTCATCATAGGCAAAAAAAACCCTTTTAGGTGGCCCTCGATGAATTTCTATAGGCAAAAACCCCTTATGAGCAGCCCTAAGTATGTTTCTACTGGGACTGCGGTAATTTATTCACAATTTTTTGTTTCTCTAGAATAAGAATTTTTTAAGAAAAATAACATATTATGTTGCAATGCACTTAGCTTAATTGCTTGAGATTCAATGCTACTCCTGCTTCATGCTGTGTTGTTCCTTGTTGAGTTACCCCGAGCAGACGTTGGCCAGCGTTTCGCTGCTTTTTCAAGGTCTCGGGTACTTACTACGGGATACAAACACAAGAGTTAATATATTGCAACTTAAACCATTTAACAAAAATTCTTACTATGAAGCCAACAGCACAGTACTTGGAACTCGTTGCACGGCGTTTCAAATGTAGCTAGTCTGACCTAGAGAGACATCACTCAACTGGTATAAGTAAAATATCTGACGTCAGACGCTGACTACTCATTATCCAATCAGAAATTAGGAGAAATACTACAATTGGATGTTCTAAAAGAAATGTTGCAATATATTAACTCTTGTGTTTGTATCCCGTAGTAAGTACCCGAGACCTTGAAAAAGCAGCGAAACGCTGGCCAACGTCTGCTCGGGGTAACTCAACAAGGAACAACACAGCATGAAGCAGGAGTAGCATTGAATCTCAAGCAATTAAGCTAAGTGCATTGCAACATAATATGTTATTTTTCTTAAAAAATTCTTATTCTAGAGAAACAAAAAATTGTGAATAAATTACCGCAGTCCCAGTAGAAACATATTTAGGGCTGCTCATAAGGGGGTTTTGCCTATAGAAATTCATCGAGGGCCACCTAAAAGGGTTTTTTTTTGCCTATGATGAAGAGAAGACCTGATGGTCTATTTTAGCTCCGACAGATTGATATTGGATCTGGGAGCTCTTTGAGGCTTTTCCCCATACATCATTGTAATTTTGTATCAGGTGGAAGCTTTAATATTTAGATTTAGTATTCATCTCCACACCACCAAATATATCTTTTTATTAAATTTTAACTGCCAGACCCGCGACTATTCTTCTAACGTTTGGAGATCCCTTCTCATCGTTTCTACTCCCTCCAGGGAATCCACTCTATTGGCTATTCTGAGAAGTTCCAAGAGAAGAGGACATTTCTCTGGTAAGTGAACACTATTTTGTTTTGTGCTTTGGGAACTTAAAGATTTGGGTTTAAAGGAGGAATTGTAGGTTAGTGTTAGGCAAAATACAAATATAAAAAGCAAATTTTATTTTATCAAATAATCTAGTCTTTTCCACTTAGTTTTAAAAACTTTCTACCACAGCATTAACAGATAGAATATAGCAGGCACTGCAGGATCTAGTTACCCGTTCCACGTGCAAACGAGACCGTGGTAGATCAGGTGTCCTTAAATAAAAATAAAAATCAGACAAAAGATTGCAAATTAATACTGTCAAGTGCTAAGTATCATGTAAATAGGAACAACAAACATACTTTGAAATGTCTATATGCGAATGCCAGGAGCCTAAGAAATAAGATGGGAGAGTTAGAATATATTGCACTAAATGAAAAATTAGATATAATAGGCATCTCTGAGACCTGGTGGAAGGAGGATAACCAGTGGGACACTGTCATACCAGGGTACATATTATATCGTAGTGATAGGGTGGATCGAATTGGTGGAGGGGTAGCATTGTATATTAATGAGAGCCTTGAATCAAATAGATTGAAAATTCTGCAGGAAGCAAAACACTTCTTGGAATCACTGTGGATTGAAATTCCATTTGTAAATGGGAAAAGGATAGCGATAGCAGTGTACAGGGCCGGTCTTAGGCAGAGGCGACCGAGGTGCCCGCATAGGGCCCCACGCCTAAGGGGGCCCCGCGCGGCCCGCCTCAAGTCTGCCTCGCCTCTCCTACCACCGCCAATGCTCGCCTGCCCTCCATGTCCAGCGACGCGACTCTCCAGTCCTCGTTCCCCTGCTCCACCTCCCTCCAGCCGACTGAGCCCCTCCCCGGTCTGAGCCCCCCCTCCCCGACCCGCCAAAAGACCCTCGCCTCCTCGCGTCTTGCGGAAGTTACATCAGAGGGCGGGACATGAGGGAAGGCCGGCCAATGAACGAAGCGACTTTTCTTCTTTCACAGACGCGAGGAGGCACTGCCGCTTGTAGCTTTTTTAAAAATGCTGGGTCAGGTGAGGTGCCGGCGGGTCGGGTGGTAGACGAGGGTCATTTGGCGGGTCGGGGAGGGGGGCTCAGGTGGCTGGAGGGAGGGGGATCAGGGGAATGAGGAGAGTCGCGTCGCTGGACATGGGTGGAGGGCAGGGGGCACAGGAGGGTCGCTGGACATGGGGGATAGCAGGGGAGGGGAGTTTCTGGAAATAGGTGGATGGCAGGGGAGGGCAGGGCAGGGGGCACAGGAGGGTCACTGGACATGGGTGGATGGCAGGGAGGGGGGCTTCTGGACATAGGTTTGTGCAGCGCTGCGTATGCTTTGTAGCGCTATAGAAATGCTAAATAGTAGTAGTAGTAGTAGTAGTAATGTCAGGGGAGGGCAGGGGGCACAGGAGGGTCACTGGACATGGGTGGATGGCAGGAGAGGGGGTTTCTGGACATAGGTTGAGAGCAGGGGCACAGGAGGGTCACTGGACATGGGTGGATGGCAGGGGAGGGGGGCTTCTGGACATAGGTGGATGGCAGGGTAGGGGGGTTTCTGGACATGGGTGGATGGCAGGGGAGGGGGGTTTCTGGACATGGGTAGATGGCATGGGAGGGGGTTTCTGGCCATAGGTGGATGGCAGGGGAGGGCAGAGGGGACAGGGGGGGTTGCTGGACATAGATGGATGGCAGGGGGGACAGGAGGGTCGCTGGACATGGGTGGATGGAGGAGAGAGAAGAAATGCTGGACATGGATGGAGGCAAGGGAAGAGTGAGGAAGGAGATGAGGTGAGGGAAAAGGAAGAGAGGAAAAAAAGTGCACATGGATATAGAAAATAGGCAGAAGCTGGATCCACTGGACAGTCAAGTCTGCGGAGGACCCAGCTTTTACTTACGGATGTAGGGCAAGAAATGAAGAAGAAAGGCGGAAAGTAAAGAAATAAATGGAAAGGAAGCCCTGGGAACAGAGTTAAGAGGACAGATAGCAGCACTATCGGGTACTGAGCCAGCATGATCAGAAAAACAAAGTCACCAGACAACAAAGGTAGAAAAAACTATTTTATTCAGGATTTATTAATTGGAATATGTCAGTTTTTGGAAATGTGCATCTGTGATATTTTTCATGTACGTTTCAATTTTTGTAGTATTGCTGCATGCTGAGTCTGACTTCTTGAGGTAACTTTCCATTTCAGTATTTTGCCTTCATGTGTTTTTCAGGTGTGATCAAGGAAGGTGCAGTATTCTGCTAGCGTATAGTTTGAATCCCTTTTTGTTTGTTTTTTTTCACTAGGCTGTGCACTGGTGTTTTAGAGACAGGTGTAATTACAGTTGCCTTTCCACGCAACGCATAAGGTTGTAGCTCGTTCTGTCCTTGGAATTAGTGCTGTTTATGGTTTGTTAAGGTTATGAGTGTGTTTTTGCACAAGTTTGTTTATAGTGTTTTGCAGTGGAGAGATTGTGTGTTGGCCTTACTAAGGTGGCACCAAACATCAGAAAGGGTGTAGAGCCTAAATCATGACACACTACCTCTAAAAGGGTGTTTTGTGGATCTGCATGAGAATTGTGGTATTATGATCCCTTGCTAGCTTCATATTGTTGACGGTCTGCATTTTCCATAAGGCTGGTGTATTGGTGTATAAGGTATTAATTGTGACAATTTGTTTTTACTTATTTTTTTTCTGTGTGTTGTCAGACAGTTATGGATGACAGACAGAGTCGGAGTCTTCTTGAGTCAGAGAGCTGTGGTATATATTTTAAAACAATTTTAATACCTTGGTGGTCTATATGTTTTTATATTGTACATTATATTTCACACATCACTTTATTTTATTGTATATCTTTTCATTTCATTTTTATTTTATTGCATATATGGGTTACAGAGTAATAGGGGAACTTGAAAGTACTGAATCTTTTCTTAATATTTTTCCTTTATTCTCCTTTGTTATGAGAATTGGAACTACTAATTGTAGTGGACTTGAACTGAATAATTTCTGGGGAGGGGAGGTTTCATGATAGCATTGTGCTTATTATTTCAATCATTTTTTTTGTACAAGTTTAGCTTCATTTGTCTTTATTTGAAATTTCATAAATAAAGTTCTAAAAATGGAATAATCTTATCAATGGGGTGGAGGTAGGGGCGGGACTACGGTGGGGGCGGGACTACGGTGGGGCTAGGATGGGGCCCCACCAAATTGGTCTGCATAGGGCCCCGCACTTGCTAAGACCGGCCCTGGCAGTGTACTACCATCCACCTGGCCTGGATGAACAGATGGATGCAGAAATGTTAAAGGAAATTAGGGGCACAAACAAACTGGGCAACACGATAATAATAGGTGATTTCAATTACCCCGATATTGACTGGGTATATGTAACATCGGGGAATGCTAGGGGGGTAAAATTCCTTGATGAAATCAAGGACAGCTTAATGGAGCAGCTGGTACAGGAGCCGACGAGAGAAGGAAAAATTCTAGACCTGGTCCTTGGTGGAGCGCATGATCTGGTGCGGGAGGAAATGGTGCTGGGGCCGCTTGATAACAGTGATCATAATATGATCGGATTTGATATTAGCTTTGAAGTATACGTGGAGGGGCATAATCGAACGCGAACGCCCATTTGTAAAAACGTCCATCTCCGAGAACGGGTCCGTGAAGGGGCGGGCCGAACCATTTGTTTTTTTTAGCGATAATGGAAACTAAAAACGCCCAGCTCAAAAACGTCCTAATCCGAGCCATTTGGTCGAGGGAGGGGCCACGATTCGTAGTACACTCGCCCCCCTGATATGCCAGGACACCAACTGGGCACCCTAGTTTAGTGCATAGCTCCCTTACCACGGGTGCTGAGCTCCCAACCCCCCTCCCCCAAAACCCACTACCCACAAATGTACAACACTACCATAGCTCTTAGGGGTGAAGGGGGCACCTACATGTGGGTACAGTGGGTTTTGGAGGCCTCCCATTTACCAGCACAAATGTTACAGGTGGGGGGGGATGGGCCTGGGGCAACCTGGATGAAGTGCACTGCGGTACCCTCTAAAAGTGCTCCAGGGACCTGCATACACGCAGGCCTCTAGGACTTGTTGCTGCTGTATAACATTGGCACACCAGTTCACACCTGAAAACTAATCTCTCTGAAAACGTCCTTTATTGGAATAACCGCGTTTACTCACAGTTAACTGCAGATCAGAGGTTGTGCCCCACTGGCAACGAGTCTCCCTGGTACTGAGATTAGCAGTAGGTCAAAGCTGGCAGAATGCTGTACAATGCCCTCTTTCAGCCACATTCAAGGTAAGAACTAAGTTCTCTAACGTGGCTAACACAGGAAAGGGAACTAAAACTGGCTTACAAAAATGGCCACTACCGCATGGACTACAACAGGAAACACAACAGGGCACACTCTGACCCAGTAGGCAGGGGGAAAAGCACCATGGGAGAAGAGCCTACCAACTACCAACATCGTGAGACTGTAACAGAAGCTAATGAAATCACGGAGCCCAATACCCTACACCCACCACAATGCAATGCTGATGTGACACTGTACTGCACCCGAGAGCCACATCTGACCCAGGGAAAGGCTGTGACAGGATCGAACACATTCTGCTGTCATGGAGGTGGGTACGGCATTTGAGGCTGGCATACAGGCTGGAAAAAAAGTTTTTAAAGTGAGTTTTTTTTTGGTCGGAGGGGGTTAGTGACCACTGGGGGAGTCCGAGGAGGTCATCCCCAATTCCCTCCAGTGGTCATCTTGGCAGTTGGGGCACTTTTTTGGGACTTGTTCGTGAGAAAAAAGGGTCCAAAAAAAGTGACCCAAAATCGCGGTCAAAACGCCTTTTTTTTTTTTCGATTATCAGCTAAAGATGCCCATCTCTCCTCAGCTGATAACCACGCCCCAGTCCCGCCTCCACCACGCCTCCGACACGCCCCCATCAACTTTATTTGTTTCCGCGACGGAGTGCAGTTGGAAACGCCCAAAATCGGCTTTCGATTATACCGATTTGGGCGCCTTTGCGATTTGGGTCGAAATATAGGTGTTTTTCTATTTCGATTATAAGCTGGATAGGAAATCAAATACGTTAGCGTTTAACTTCAAAAAAGGAGACTATGATAAAATGAGAAGAACGGTGAAAAAAAATTAGAGGACCGACTGCGAGGGTCAAAACTTTACATCAGGCATGGATGCTGTTCAAAAACACTATCCTGGAAGCTCAGGCCAAATATATTCCGTGTATTAAAAAAGGAGGACGGAAGACCAAACGACAGCCGACATGGTTAAAAAGTGAGGTGAAGGAAGCTATTAGAGCTAAAAGAAAATCCTTCAGAAAATGGAAGAAGGAACCAACTGAAAATAATAAGAAACAACATAAGGAATGTCTAGTCAAATGCAAAGCGCTGATAAGGAAGGCTAAGAGGGACTTGGAAAAAAAGATTGCGTTGGAGGCCAAAACACATAGTAAAATTTTTTTTAGGTATATTAAAAGCAGGAAGCTGGCAAAAGAATCAGTTGGACCGTTAGATGACCGAGGAGTAAAAGGAGCGATCAGGGAAGACAAAGCCATAGCAGAGAGATTAAATGAATTCTTTGCTTCGGCCTTCACCGAGGAAGATTTGGGTGGGATACCGGTGCCGGAAATGGTATTCGAAGCTGACGAGTCAGAGAAATTTAATGAATTCTCTGTAAACCTGGAGGATGTAATGGGGCAGTTCTACAAACTGAAGAGTAGCAAATCTCCTGGACCGAATGGTGTTTATCCCATCTGATAAACTGAAAAATGAACTTGCAGAGCTATTGTTAGTAATATGTAATTTATCCTTAAAATCGAGTGTGGTACCAGAAGATTGGAGGGTGGCCAATGTAATGCAAATATTTTAAAAAGATTCCAGAAGAGATCCGGGAAATTATAGACCGGTGAGTCTGACGTCAGTGTCGGGCAAAAAGGTAGAGACTATTATTAAGAACAAAATTACAGAGCATATTCAAAAGCATGGATTAATGAGACAAAGTCAACATGGATTTAGTGAAGGGAAATCTTGCCTCACCAATCTACTACATTTCTTTGAAGGGGTGAACAAACGTGGATAAAGGTGAGCCAGTTGATATTGTGTATCTGGATTTTCAGAAGGCGTTTGACTAAGTACCTCATGAAAGACTCCAGAGGAAATTGGAGAGTCATGGGATAGGAGGTAGTGTCCTATTGTGGATTAAAAACTGGTTAAAAGATAGTAGGCAGAGAGTAGGGTTAATTGGTATTATCAGTGGAGAAGGGTGGTTAATGGGGTTCCCCAGGGGTCTGTGCTGCTTTTTAACATATTTATAAATGACCTAGAGATGGGAGTAACTAGTGAGGTAATTACATTTGCTGACGACACAAAGTTATTCAAAGTCGTAAAATCGCAGGATGATTGTGAAAAATTACAAGAGGACCTTACGAGACTGGGAGACTGGGCATCTAAATGGCAGATGACGTTTATTGTGAGGAAGTGCAAAGTGATGCATGTGGGAAAGAGAAACCCGAATTATAGCTACATCATGCAAGGCTCCACGTTAGGAGTCACTGACAAAGAAAGGGATCTAGGTGTCGTCGTTGATGACACATTGAAACCTTCTGCTCAGTGTGCTGCTGAGGCTAAGAAAGCGAATAGAATGTGAGGCATTATTAGGAAAGAAATGGAAAACAAAAATGAGGATGTTATAATGCCTTTGTATGTGGTTTACCATGTCGAACGCACTTGACATGTCAAATTAAGGAGGGGGATGCTTTTGCTTATTGCTATTTCTTGTTTGAATTTGGCTAGGAGAGTGAGTAATACTGTTTCGGTGCTATGGAGGAGGTGAAATCCTGATTGTGATTTATGTAATATTGTGAATTTATTTATGTAGTCTGTGAGTTGTTTGGTTATCATGCTTTCCATCAGTTTAACTGCCAGTGGGATGGATGCTACTGGTCGGTAGTTGGTGATGTCGTCTGTGGGGACTGCATCAAAGGTTTTGCTGAAGTCCAAGTAGATTACATCTAGCGCATGTCCCTCATCCAGTTCTTTGGTCACCCAATCAGAAAAGTCAATAAGATTCATTTGGCAGGATTTTCCTTTGGTAAAGCCATGTTGCTTTGGGTCCTGTAACCCATCGGCTTCTAGAAAGTTAACTATCCTTTCTTTCAGCAGCGACTCCATTATTTTTCCTACCACCGACGTGAGACTTACCGGTCTGTAGTTTCTCACTTCTTTCCTGTCTCCACTTTTGTGAAAAGGGAACACATCCGCTCATCTCCAATCTTGCGGAACCTCTCCCGTCTCTAAAGATCTATTAAATATATCTTTAAGAAGACCCACCAGGACCTCTCTAAGCTTCTTCAGTATCCTGGGATGTATCCCATCCGGCCCCATAGCTTTGTTCACCTTCAGATTCTCCAGCTGTTTATAAACTCTTTCTTCCGTAAACAGTGCAGTATCCACTGCAGCCAACCGCGGTCCTTCTCCAGGATTTTCCTCCATGAACACCGAAGAGAAATAATTGTTTAGAATGTTCGCTTTATCTTCATCACTCTCCATATAACCATTCTCATTATCTTTCAGTCTTGCAATTCCATTCCTATCTCTTCTCCTTTCTCCATGGCTTTACCAAAGGAAAATCCTGCCAAATGAATCTTATTGACTATCTACTGAAATCCGCCCCTGACTGCTTCATAACAGACCTCACATCCCACCTAAATTACATGCTTCAGCGAGGTCTCTTCCCTAAGGAAAATGGCAATATTCTACTCACCCCGATACCAAAGGACTCCACGAAAAAAACAAATGAAATCAATAACTACCGTCCAGTAGCATCCATCCTGATGTCAGTCAAACTGATGGAAAGCATGGTAGCCAAACAACTCACAGAATATATAAATAAATTCTCAGTTCTACATGAATCTCAGTCAGGTTTCCGTCCCCTTCACAGCACAGAAACAGTATTGCTCACTCTCCTTTCCAAATTCAAAACAGGAAATAGCAATAGGCAAAAACATCCTCCTCCTCCAATTCAACATGTCTAGTGCGTTCGACATGGTAAACCACAACATACTACTAAGAATACTACATAAGTTTGGGATTGGTGGTAATATACTAAGATGGATCAAAGGTTTACTAACCACAAGAACATATCAAGTAATATCAAATTCAAACATATCACCACCATGGAAAGGAGATGCGGAGTACCACAAGGATCACCACTATCCCCAATCCTCTTCAACCTAATGCTGACCCCGCTAGCCAAGACCCTATCCAACCAAGGCCTTAACCCTTTCATTTATGCTGACGATGTTATAATATATATTCCTTACAAAACAAATCTGTCTGAAATCACCAACGAAATCAAGATCAGCTTCAACATCATGGACACTTGGGCAAATGCATTTCAACTGAAACTCAACAAAGAAAAAAACACACTGTCTCGTCTCATCTCAACACAGCGTGGACAACCCCACAATTATCAACACTCCAGACCACACCCTCCTTATCTCAGACAGCCTGAAAATCCTTGGCATCACAATAGACCGTTACCTAACACTAGAGAGCCAAGTGGCATCCACAATGAAGAAAATGTTTCACGCAATGTGGAAACTCAAACGCATGAAACAATACCTCCCAAGGGAAACATTTCGCAATCTGATACAATCAATGATACTAGGCCATTTAGACTACTGCAATGGAATCTATGTGGGACATAAAGAACAAACCTTAAAGAGACTCCAGACCACTCAGAATAGGGCAGTCAGACTTATCTTCGGAAAAACCCAATAAGATAGCGCAAAACCCCTCCGCGAAAAACTACATTGGCTCCCAATTAAAGAACACATTGCTTTCAAGATCTGCACAGTGGTTCACAAGATTATCTATGGTGAAGCCAACAAATGCCTGATCTCTTCAACACAATAACACTAGAATCCAAAATGCACAAAACACAACTCTCCCACTGTTCAACGATCTTATGTGGCTGTCCCACATAAACTTTATCTCATCTCAACATCACTCTGTATTTGTAAACACCGGAGACTGCAAACGCACCTCCGGTACGATGTAAGCCACATTGAGCTTGCAAATAGGTGGGAAAATGTGGGATACAAATGCAACAAATAAATAAATAAATAAATAATATATCTGAAAAAAGTCTTGTCACCTCTCTTTACATCTTTAGCCATTTTTTCTTCCGCTCACGCTTTCGCTAGCTGTATTTCCCTCTTCGCTTCTTTCAGTTTAATCCGATAATCTTTTCCTTGATCCTCTCATTGCGTTCTTTTGTATTTCTTGAACAAAGCCTCTTTTGCTCTTATTTTTTTCAGCTACTTGTTTGGAGAACCATATAGGCTTCCTGCTTCTTTTGTTTTTGTTTACTTTCCTCACAAAAAGATCAGTCGCTATATTTATAGCAGCCTTTAGCTTGGACCACTGTTTTTCCACTTCTCCTATGCCTTCCCACACCAACAGCTCCTTCTTCAGGTATTCCCCCATTTTATCAAAATCAGTACGTCTGAAATCCAGTACTTTGACTTTTGTGCGTCTGCACTCTGCCTTCGTCCTTATATCAAACCATACGGTGTGATGATCACTATTACATAGGTGGGCACCCACCCACCCGGATATCGGAAACACTACCTCCATTAGTGAGCACTAGATCCAGCATTGACCCTTCCCTCGCGGGTTCCATCACCATTTGTCTGAGCAAGGCAATTTGACAGGCATCCACAATCTCCCTACTTCTTTCCGATTCCGCAGACGGGACGTTCCAATCCATGTCAGACAAATTGAAATCTCCCAACAGTAGCATCTCCCCTTTCATACCAATCTTTTGAATATCTTCTATCAGATCATAAGTACATAAGTATTGCCATACTGGGAAAGACCAAAGGTCCATCGAGCCCAGCATCCTGTTTCCAACAGTGGCCAATCCAGGTCACAGAAACCCAGCAAGATCCCCCAAAATGTACAAAACGTTTTATACTGCTTATCCCAGAAATAGTGGATTTTCCCCAAGTCCATTTAATAACGGTCTATGGACTTTTCCTTTAGGAAGCCGTCCAAAACTTTTTAAAACTCCGCTAAGCTAACCACCTTTACCATATTCTTTGGCAACAAATTCCAGAGTTTAATTACACGTTGAGTGAAGAAAAAGTTTCTCCGAATTCGTTTTAAATTTACTACATTGTAGCTTCATTGCATGCCCCCTAGTCCTAGTATTTTTGAAAAGCGTAAACAGACACTTCACATCTACCCATTCAACTCCACTCATTATTTTATAGACCTCTATCATATCTCTGTTCTCTATTTAATATCAACTGTACCTTTCTACTCTGGAGTGGCAAATGCCATGAAGGATCATTGTATGCCACATTGAGCCTGCAAATAGGTGGGAAAATGTGGGATACAAATGCAGCAAATCAATCAATCAATCAATCAATCAATCTCCCCTCAGCCGCATTTTCTCCAAGCTGAAGAGCCCTAGCCGCTTTAGCCTTTCCTCATAGGGAGGTCGTCCCATCCCCTTTATCATTTTCGTCACCCTTCTCTGCACCTTTTCTAATTCCACTATATCTTTTTTGAGATGCGGCGACCAGAATTGAACACAATATTCGAGGTGCGGTCGCACCATGGAGCGATACAAAGGCATTATAACATCCTCATTTTTGTTTTCCATTCCTTTCCTAATAATACCTAACATTCTAGGAAAGATCCTTGTCTAACTTCTCCGTTTGCGCAGGAGGTCTGTAGATAACTCCCGTGTGGACACAGGTTCTGTTTTCTCTTTCCAGGATGATCCATAAGCTCGTTCTTTTCCCCAGGTTCCCCACATTTCAGCCGCTCTGATATTTTCTCTCACATACAGAGCCACTCCTCCACCTCTTCGGCCCTGTCTATCCTTCCTAAAAAGATTATAGCCTGGTACGGTCACATCCCATTCATGAGAATCGTTGAACCACTTCTCTGTAATAGCAACAATATCCAAGTATTCTTCAAACATCAGGGCTTGCAAGTCTTGAACCTTTTTACTTAGACTACGAGCATTTGTGCACATAGCTTTCCATATGCTTAGTGAGTTTGGGTGTTTTTTTTATATTTACATGATCTTTCCCTTTGCCATCATGTTTATTCTGGGGGTGACTTTCCGAAATCCCCTGTTTCCTTTTGTCACCCCACCCTCTAGTTTAAATGTCTAGAAACATACTGTCTGAATTTCTTCCCAAGGATCATAGTAACATAGTAGATGACGGCAGAAAAAGACCTGCATGGTCCATCTAGTCTGCCCAAGATAAACTCATATCTTGAATTTGTACCTGTCTTTTTCAGGGCACAGACCGTATAAGTCTGCCCAGCAGTATTTCCCGCCTCCCAACCACCAGTCCCGTCTCCCATCACCGGCTCTGGTACAGACCGTATAAGTCTGCCCTCCCCTATCCTAGCCTCCCAACCACCAACCCCTCTTCCCCCCACCTGCTCCGCCACCCAATTTCAGCTAAGCTTCTGAGGATCCATTCCTGCTGCACAGGATTCCTTTATGCATATCCCACGCATGTTTGAATTCCGTTACCGTTTTCATCTCCACCACCTCCCGCGGGAGGGCATTCCAGCCTAGACTTGGTGAGAGAAGGACGTGTGCTTGAAGGCTCGGTCTCTAGAGAGCAGGAAGGGTGCTGGGCTGGCTCCTTCCCCAGGTGGGCAGAGAGGCCCGGGGAAGAGTTTCCCAGGAAAGGCCCAGGACATGGGGCCTCTGGGCCCTATGGACCAGAAGGCCCGGAAGGGTTGTGTGCAGCTCAGTCCAGCCTCGGGGAGCAGAGAAAGGAGCCCTGTGGACCGCAGGGCTCAGCGTCTCCGAGATGAAGAGGTAACAGGTACCTCCTCCATGACCCAGCGGTTTCCGGAAAGGGAGCCTGAAGAACATGGAGGGAGGAAGTGGATAGGGAGGGCCTCGGGCCTCCAGACGGTGGAAGGAGAGGAGCCGATGGTGGTACACCAGGAGCTTCAGCCGGGTCCGGGCGTACAGGACTATGATAGTGATTGGTCGGAGGAGGAGGAGGATGAAGACAGGGAGGATGGTGTACGGTCGGTGAGTGAAGGACCGGGGCACTTGGCTGAAGAAGTGGTACAAAGGGTGCGAATGATTAAAGCCCTGGAGAAAGACATAGAGGAGCAGGGGAAACGGCTGAAGATGGCAAAAGCCATGACTAGGCTGGCCCCGGGAGATAAACAGGACATTTACAAGAAAGAAGAAGCTCGTTTGTTAAAGCAGCTTCAACACAAAGAAAAGACTTTGGTTTCATTAAAGAAGAATACTGATAATCCCTTAAGGGAACTTTACATAAACCAGGAGAGAATGGCACAAGGCACAGCAAAATCTCAGAGTCAGGTTTCCCCAGTATATACAGCAGAACTTTTTCAACAACAACAGTGTGTGAGTGAGGACTTGCCAGCTACAAACACTGGACATACACTGCAATTTATGAAGGGCTTAGCAAGTCAAACAGATTCTGGTGCACTTACTGTGATGGCTGCTTCTGGTAATGAGAGGGGAGGAGGCAGCAGGGAGTCCCTAGTATCTCTGGAGCCTACAAGGACAGAGAAAGAGCTTCAAAAGGCTACTACACATTTGCAGGCTATGGAAACCAGAGATAGAGACTTTTTCATACAAGAGCTCCAGACAAGTGTTCCTAGTCTTACAGAAAGAAGGTTTCCTGAAGAAGGCAGGACAGGAGAAGGTAAAAAGGACAGTTTTACTCTGGTTGAAGGTGCATTTGTGGAAGAACTGTTGCCAGCAGAAGAGCTCTGCTTGCAAACACAGCTGCACTCTACAGGCTCCCTGAGTGCAGGAACGGTTGCTAAATTACAAGGAGTAGCTGCAGCTGGGCAAGCAGGCTCTGGCGAATCCTGCCTTCCAGAGCTGGAAAGACAGGAGGTTTCTGCCAATCAGGAGGAAGCAAGGGGAAATTCCTCTCATAACACAGTGACTGGTCTCGCGCGGGACCCTTCTGAGCAGAATGCAACAGACAGCCAGCTGGGAGCAGAGGAGCCTGAGCAGCAGGATATTCAGATGGAGCAGCAGTGCAAGGTTTCTTCTGAACAGATAAGCAGGGATCTCCCCTGTGGACAAAATCTGGAGAACAGTGACAGTCTAGTAAATGGTTTCAGTTTGGACTTGGGGGGGAAGGCTGCTTTGGATGGGGTGGATGAGCAGGGTGGGGGATTGGTAAGAGAAGAGGGACAGAATGGGTGTTCTTTTGAAGCTATGGAGGTGGCAGTCTGTGATCAGAGGAGGGGGGAGGAAGGGAGGGAGGTGGTGCCAGGGCAGGCTGCAGAAGGTAGAGGGGGTGGGGGCATGGGGACAGCTCAGAAGGGGCAGTTGAAGAAGGGCATGGGTTTGGATGGTCGGGACGGTTCCAGGTCAGGGAAGAGCGGGGGTGGGGAGGGGAAGATGTCGGTATCTTTTGCGGCTGTGGTGAGGGGGGAAGGAGAGCAGGGGAGGGGGAGGTTAGGTTTTGCGGGTAGGGGAGGAGACGGGTTTGGAGGAGGAGGGAGGGGGCAGGGGCAGATCCCCAAACGCCGAAATGTCGTTCAGCTCAAATGGGTGGGGGAGGGGGGTATGCCATCCCGGGATAAGGTTTTGCAGTTGGTACTAGGGCTAGGGTTTATTCCAGAAGATTTATATGCTTGCATCCACCCGGCTAACATTCCGGAATATGATGTTAGTTTTTTGACTCAAAGGGGGATGGAGGTGTTTTGGGAAAAGTACGAAGAAGTTCGAGGGAGGGGGGAATGGAGAAATTATAGGGTGATTCCGATAAGCAGACCTGATCTGGTGCAGGTGACCCTTTTAGTCCGGAATGAATCCATCTCAGCGGCGGACCTGGCCTTCTGGGTTCAGCGGTATGCTGAATTGAGAACTCCACTAACCAAGCTCCCGGATCCAAGTAGAGTATGGGCAGGGGGGTGGGGGGCTTTAGTTAGGCTTAAACAGGTGGGTCAGGTGGTCCAGCATATTCCCTCAGCAGCTTTTATCGGGAGAGATAGGATCCTGTGCTTCTATAAAGGACAGCCAAGACAATGTTTTAGGTGTGGGTCTTTCCGCCACTTTAGCATGTCCTGCCCGGTACAGCAGTGTGCAAAGTGTGGGTCTAAGGATCACCTTTCGGAAGAATGTTCCTCTATCCGGTGCAATCTTTGTGGGGATCTGGGGCATGCCTTTCGGAATTGCCCGAGGGCTTTTCATAATGAGGGGGAAGAGGGTGGGGGACGGGGGAGTTTGGTCCAGGAGGGGGGGGGGGGGGGGTGGGGGGAGGGCGGTTTCAGGGTCAGGGCCCGGAGGTACAGGGAGTAGGGAAGCTGCAGAAGGGGAGGAGGGAGGAAGAGGTTTCAGGGGTACGGGGGGAGGAACAGGTGAGGGAACGGGGGGAGGGAGAAGGGGGTTGGGTTCAGGGCCGTGCCTAGGGTCTCTGGCGCCCCCCTGCAGACTATCAGTTGGCGCCCCCCCCCCCCCCCCCCGTGAAAATGATCACGCCCCCCCCATGAAAATGATCGCTCACCACTTGCCACACTGAAAGGAATTGTCAGCAATATTCTTAGAAACAAATTGCTATACATTGCAAAATAAGATAGCAGATGTAAATTCTCAAAGTGGACATATTCCAAATGCTAAAATGAAAATAAAATAATTTTTTTCTACCTTTGTTGTCTGGTGACTTTCTTTTTCCGATCATGCTGGCCCAGTATCTGAGTCTGCTGCTATCTGTCCTCTTAACTCCATTTCCAGGGCTTCCTTTCCATTTATTTCTTTACTTTTCTCCTTTCTTCTTCATTTCTTGCTCTATATCCATTTCCAGCAATTTCTCCTCTCTCCCTGGGTCCTGCCCTCCCATCCATGTCCATTCTTGTCCCTCTCTGCCCTTCCCTCCTCCATCCATAGCCAGCAAGCCTCCTCTCTCCCCTCCCCTCCATTTCCAGCAATTTGTCCTCTCCCTGGGCCCCCAATGTCCATCCTTGGCCCTCTCTGCCCTTCCCTCCTCCATCCATAGCCAGCAAGCCTCCTCTCTCCCCTCCCCTCCATTTCCAGCAATTTGTCCTCTCCCTTGGCCCCCATGTCCATCCTTGTCCCTCTCTGCCCTTCCCTCCTCCATCCATAGCCAGCAATCCTTGCCTCCTCTATCCCCTCCCCTCCATTTCCAGCAATTTGTCCTCTCCCTGGGCCCCCATGTCCATCCTTGTCCCTCTCTGCCCTTCCCTCCTCCATCCATAGCCAGCAATCCTCTCTCCCCTTCCCTTCCCTTCCAGCAATTTGTCCTCTCCCTGGGCCCTGCCCTCCCATCCATGCCTCTCTGCCCTTCCCTCCGCACCCTGGGGCCTTTAATCTTTTACTTCCGGTCGCAGCAGCGTCAGTGAAAGCGGAGCGCTGCCGACGTCTCCCTTCCCTTTGCGCTCTTGGTTCCCTCAGTGTCCGCCTTCTTCTGACGTCAGAAGAAGGCGGGACACTGAGGGAACCAACGAGTGCAAGGGAAGGGAGACGTCGGCAGCAGTGGCGTAGCTAGGGTAGTTGACACCCGGGGCCGGTCATTGTTTAACACCCCCCCCCCCCAAATCCAGTACTAGGCATACCGAGAATACAAAACACTCACGACCTATAGAGCAATTTTACCATACCATAAGCAGTCGTTTCTACGAGTCACACAAGGAAAAGGAAAGCATCTTAAACACTACAGTGAGCACTAGAACATCAATTCACCTATTGTAAAACGAAACCAGACAGAATAGTACAGATCGTAGATCCTGCACAGTCAATGCCAACTGAAAGCCATGTCTTTTTCAAACACAGATACACCCTAATCCACTATAGGATAAGTAATCATAAACTTTCTATTTAGACAAAAATTAAACTGAACCCCCGATGCCAGACTCTGCATACAATGCAACACCACAGAAACAGAAAATGTCCCCTAGTACTGTGCAAAATATAAAGACAGCAGATGTAAATTTGAAAAAACTAACAAATACCAATCACCACTTTACAAATTAACAAATAGAAATAAAACATATACAGAAAATAAAATAATAACATTTTATTGGACTAATACATTTAGCTTCCAGAGGCCAAAATCTCCTTCCTCAGGTCAATACAGTATAGTGCTGTTACAGTATCCTATCCTGATCTGAGGAAGGGGGTTTTGTTCTCTGAAAGTTAAGTCAAAATGTATTAAAATTAGTCCAATAAAAAGATTACCTTATTTACATGTTCTATTTATAAACATTTATTAACACAGCTAAAATACTATATCCTAAAGCAAAATAATAAAAATATATATTTACAGTTTGTTGTCTTTGGTTTCTGCTTTCCTTATCTTCTTTTCACCGTCTTCCTTCCATCCAGCATCTGTCTTCGCTCTCTCTCTGCTCTCCAGTGTCTGCCCTCTCTAATATTCCTTCCATCCACATCTGCCCTCTATTTCTGCTCCTTCCATCCACCATCTGTCCCAGTCTGCCATCTCTCTCTCCCCCTTCCATCCACCATCTGCCCTCTCTCTCTCCTTTCCCTCTAGCATTTGCCCTCTATCTCTGCCCCCTTCCATCCACTGTCTGCTCTTTCACTCCCTTCTATCCACTGTCTGCCCTTTCTCTCTGCTCCTTCGATTCACCATTTGCCCTCTCTCTTTCCCCCTCCCATCCATTCAGGGTCTGCCCTCCCTCTCACTCCCCATTCCATCCAGGATCTATCCCCCCTCTTCTCACTGCCCCCTCTTTTCGGCTCCCAGTTCCCACCTGCGGCTGCCCCTAGTTCCAGATCCATTGATTCTCCCATCCACCCCTGCCCCAGGCATGACCCCATTCTCCCTCCTGCTCACTTTTCAGACCCCAGTTCCAGCTCCATGCCCCTTCTCCCATCTGTCTCCCACCCAGTCCCTTCTGCCCATCTGAGTCCCCCTCACCCCATCTGTCTCCCTCCCAGTCCCTTCTGCTATCCAAGTGCCCCCCACCCTCACCCCATCTGTCTCCCACCCAGTCCCTTCTGCCCATCCGAGTCCCCCTCACCCCATCTGGCTCCCACCCAGTCCCTTCTGCTATCCAAGTGCCCCCCCCCCTCACCCCATCTGTCTCCCACCCAGTCCCTTCTGCCCATCCGAGTCCCCCTCACCCCATCTGTCTCCCACCCAGTCCCTTCTGCCCATCCGAGTCCCACTCACCCCATCTGCCTCCCACCCAGTCCCTTCTGCTATCCAAGTGCCCCCCACCCTCACCCCATCTGTCTCCCACCCAGTCCCTTCTGCCCATCCGAGTCCCCCTCACCCCATCTGTCTCCCACCCAGTCCCTTCTGCCCATCCGAGTCCCCCTCACCCCATCTGCCTCCCACCCAGTCCCTTCTGCTATCCAAGTGCCCCCCACCCTCACCCCATCTGTCTCCCACCCAGTCCCTTCTGCCCATCCGAGTCCCCCTCACCCCATCTGTCTCCCACCCAGTCCCTTCTGCCCATCCAAGTCCCCCTCACCCCATCTGCCTCCCACCCAGTCCCTTCTGCTATCCAAGTGCCCCCCACCCTCACCCCATCTGTCTCCCACCCAGTCCCTTCTGCCCATCCGAGTCCCCCTCACCCCATCTGTCTCCCACCCAGTCCCTTCTGCTATCCAAGTGCCCCCCACCCTCACCCCATCTGTCTCCCACCCAGTCCCTTCTGCCCATCCGAGTCCCCCTCACCCCATCTGTCTCCCACCCAGTCCCTTCTGCTATCCGAGTCCTCCCCCACCTTCATGGTCACCCCATCTGTCCCCCACCCTCACCCTGCCTCGTCTTCTCCCTGCCACCCGTCTTTAAAAAGAAATTGTTTGCCGACGCGATAGCGAGCGCAGCACCTCGTGTGGAAGTAAAAGAAGCGAATCCGATCATCTCATTGGGCCTTCCTGCACTGTCCCGCCCTAGAGGAAATAGGAAGTTGCGTCAGAGGAGGGCGGGACAGTGAGGGAAGGCCCAATGAGATGATCGGATCCGCTTCCTTTACTTCCACACGAGGTGCTGCGCTCACTATCGCGTCGGCAAATAAATTTAAAGGGCTGGTGCGGGGGGGGGGGTGCCAGGATGAAGAGCAGCGGGAGGAGCGGCGGCACCCCCCTTTCTGGTGACACCCGGGGCGACCAAAAGATTTAAAGGCCTCGGCGGGGCGAGGGTAAGCACCGCGGCGGCGCCCTCCAGAGGTGGGCGCCCCCCTGCGGCGCTTACCTCGCTTACCGCATCGGCACGGCCCTGGTTGGGTTCAAGTTCGTAAGAAACAAAGGGGGGCTAAGGGGAAGGGTAGGGAGGAGTTGGGTGGCTCGGGATTTGGATCACAAGAGTGTAGGGTGGAGAACCGTTTTCAGATTCTGGAAGAGGAAGGTAGGGAGGAGGAGCTCGAGGAAGGTGGGGGAGGGGAGGGAGAGGGAGTCCTGGGGGGGGATGAAGGGAAGAGGAAATTTGAGGTGGAACAGGGAGAGGGTGGTAGGTGTAAGAAGAAGGGGGGGAAGGTCCGGATGGTAGGGGTTGGGAACGAAGGAGGAGGGGGGGGTTGGAAGTAGAGGGAGTGGAGAAGAAGGGGACAGGAGAAGGAGAAGGGATTAAGAGGCGGTCTGATAGGATCAGATCTAGACAGGAACAGGGTAAAAGGGGTGATGGGAATGAGGTAAGGGGGGTGGGGGGGCAGGGGAGCAGCTCAGAGTTAGGGAGCAAGTAGGGGAGGGGGGGTGGGGGCCTTCTTTTGTGAGAGGGGAGATGGTGGTCTGGATGACTCTAAGAAGAAGAAGGGGAGGAAGAAAGGAGGGGGGGGAGGGGGAAGGGAAGGATAAGGGTTTTAAACTTGGTGTTCGGGATTGGGCGGAGGAAGGAAGGGATTCTGCAGAAGGGGTGCAGGGCGTTGGTAGTGGGGTGCTGCAGAGGGCAGATATGCAGGAAGGAGGTGAGCAGAGGATACCTTCTACTCAATGATGGTAATGGCAGGAATTGTTTTTTTGTTTGCCACATTGAATGTGGCGAGTGTGGCTTCCCAGAGGGCGCAATGTTTGGCCTTTGATGGCCTCTCTAAGATACAGGCAGACTGTATTCTGCTTCAGGAAACACGGCTACAAACGCTAGAAGCGATTAGGCGGGCACAACGGGCCTGGAGATGGGGACCTTCGGTTTGGGGTTTGGCAGGAGAAAGGTATGGGGGGGGTAGGGATCCTATTTAAAACACATAATGTAGATATTCAAAAAGTGATAGAGTTAGGTATTGGGAGGTGTTTGGTGTTAGATGTGTTGTGGCACGGGGTGGCGTTGCGGATTATTAATATTTACGGGCCTCAAAGTAAGAAGGAACGTTCCTCGTTGTTTGGGAAAGTTAAACCTTATCTCTATACAGCACGTCAGGTGGTTTGGGGGGGGGGATTTTAATACTATTTTAAGGAGGCAGGATAGTGGGGGGAGGACAGCGCAGGTGAGGTATGATGGGGTACGTTTGGCAGGGATAATGAAAGGGGCAGGGCTGGTTGATGTGCACATAGAACATTCCCCTGAGGTACAGGGTTTCACATTTTCACGGGGTCAGTGTAAGAGTAGGATAGATAGATTTTTGGTTCGGGAAGGGGCATGCGGGCAGGGCCCCAGATTAGTGGACGTAGACTTCTCGGACCATAAGCTGGTGTTAATTGAGGTAGGAGGTTGGGCGGGGCATAGGCCAGGAAGGGGTTTATGGCGGCTCAACCTTAAATGGGTAGCAGATACGAGAATGCAGGAGGAGTATCGGGCCTTCTTGGAGGATCAGCTCTCCATCCAGGGTATTTTTCCCTCTATTGGAGAATGGTGGGAGGTAGTCAAAAAGCGCACGAGGAGATTTTTTACCCAACAGGCAAGAAGGGAAGGACGGGAAAGGACGAGGTTAGGAACGGCAGTTAAGAAACGCAGGGATTATTTACTCTCCACAGGGGGTAGGCGGGAGGATATCCTGGAACTGCAAGCGCAGTTAGAGAAGGTCCAATACGATAGATATGCCTCCTTGCTTTATGAACGTGATTTTGGGAAATTGATTAGTCCTGATCCGTTTGTCTGCTGTAAGGAGCGGAGGGAGCGTAGGGTAGTGGGAGGGTTAAGGGACGCAAGGGGGGTAGTGCAGGTTTCGAAGGAGGGGATTTTGAAGGTAGTAGGAGAACATTTTGCACGTTTTTTTTCGGGAGGACACTTAGATAAGGAGGTGATGGGACACTATATCGACAGGACACCAGGGGTGGGAAAGGGAGGGCCCCATCTCCAGGCCCTGTCGCGTCCCTGGACACTGGGGGAAGTGGAGGAGGCCATCGGGGCCTTACGGAAAAGAACGGCTCCAGGGCCAGATGGCCTGACGGCTGAATATTACCAAACTTTTAAGGTCCATCTGGCTCCAATTCTGTTGCAGGTCTGGGAAGCCGCACGACAGCAGGGGATTCTGCCCCAATCTCTGACAGAGGCAGCATTAGTTTTGCTTAGTAAAGGGAAAGATCCTGGGTCCCTGTTGAACTGGCGTCCTATCGCCTTGTTGAATGGGGACAGGAAACTTTTTGCACACATGCTCTTAAAAAGGATGAAGTCAGTGGTCCAGGAAGTGGTGGCAGTCTCACAGCAGTGTGGGGTTAAGGGGAGGGGGGTCTTGGAGGCGGCTGCATGGGTTAGGGAGGGTCTAGAGCACAGCCGGGGGGAGGGGAATGGGAGGTTGGTGGTGGCTTTAGACCAAGATAAAGCTTTTGATAGGGTACAGTGGTTTTTTCTTTGGAGGTTGTTAGAGCATTATGGGTTTCCAAGGGATTGGGTGGCACAGTTACAGTTACTTTACACCGGGGCCAGTTGTTTTCCTCTGGTAAATGGTTGGAAAGGGAAAAGTTTTGGGGTCACAGCAGGGGTTCGGCAAGGGTGTCCCCTAAGTCCTCTGTTATACACCTTCGCAATAGATCCCTTTGTTAGGCGTTTAGAGCAGGGAGGGAGGGAGGGATTTCGGGGGGTGGAGGTGAGTACAGGGTGTCATTTGAGGGTGGTAGCTTACGCAGATGACATCACAGTGTGGGTGGCGGATCCAAGGGAGGGGGAGAAGTTGCAGGAGTTGATTTCCAGTTACTCACGGGCCTCGGGGTCACTGATTAATTTCCAGAAAAGTCAGAGTTTATGGGTGGGTCCACCAGGGCTGGCATTTGCTTTGGGAGGGGGGTTTCCGGCCGCAATTGCCAGAATGAGAGTGTTAGGGGTTTATTTTGATCAAGGAGATTATGCATCTTTTAACTGGCAGCGGTGCATCCAGGCAGCTACAGTCAAGGTTGACAGATGGAAAGGCTGGAGGATGACAATGTCTGACCGGGTTCAGCTGATTAAGAGGCACCTGGTGCCCATGTTCCTGTTTCTCAGTTATATTTGTTTGGTGCCAGCACACTGTTATACTACCCTGTATAGTGTGTTTTTCCAACTACTGTGGGGGAATCGGCTGAACCCGGTTAAACGGAACATTACATACTTACCCCGGAAGGATGGCGGGGTGGGAATGGTGAACCCAGTGTTATTTTTCAGTTCCCTGTTCCTCCAGTTTAATTTGGGACGGGCAGTGGGTAGGGACCCGCCAGGGTGGGCACAAAGTGTCTTGTTATGGTGGGAAAGATTTTGGATGCCATGGCGGATGGGGGGAAGGGTGGCGGCTTTAAAGAAGGGGGCACCCATGCAGGTAGGGTACTATTGGATGTTGGTTCGGTTGGTAAGAGTCTGGGGGATCACGGTGGAGGAAATTAAGGCAGGGAGCAGGGAGGTATGGGTGGAAAGGGTGCGGGCCCAGGCCTTTTCAGCACCCCTGACACTCCGAGATGCACCTGGGTCGGTGCTGCGGCAGGGCTTGCTATTGGTTACATCGAGGCGGATTCCGCCTAAGTACAGGGACATTGCTTGGCTGTCCTTTCATGGGAAATTGTATGTGAGAGGAAATCTCAACTATAGGACTATGCAGGATCGGGATTGTCCAAGGGGGGAATGTGTGGGTACGGAAGAAACAATGGACCATTTTTTGCGGGATTGCCCCTTTTCAAGGACCATGGGGGATAGAGTGGCATCGCTTTTGCACCAGGACTACAGGTCGGCTGAACAGGTTAGTTGGGACATAATTAGGGGAGTTCAGGAGGTGGCTAAATGGGAACGGGTGACGGAAGGGTTACAGAAGGCAAATGTGTGGTGGAAACATGTTCATTTGAAACCTCCATAGGGGAGGTTTGGTATAGGGTGGGGGTTTTTAAGGGGGGGTTTAGTTGGCTTTGTATAGGTGTGTAGGGTCTAGGAGATATGTGGGGGGTTTTATTGCTTGTACATACTTTTGTTGAAGTATTGTTTTGCGTTTCTTTTAATAAAAGAGTTCTCCAAGCATCCACCACCCTCTCCGTGAAAAAATACTTCCTGACATCTTTTTTGAGTCTGCCCCCCTTCAATCTCATTTCATGTCCTCTCGTTCTACCGCCTTCCCATCTCCGGAAAAGATTTTGTTGCGGATTAATACCTTTCAAGTATTTGAACGTCTGTATCATATCACCCCTGTTCCTCCTTTCCTCCAGGGTATATATGTTCAGGTCAGCAAGTCTTTGGTCATACGTCTTGGAACGCAAATCCCATACCATCCTCGTAGCTTTTCTTTGCACCGCTTCCATTTTTTTTAACATCCTTCGCAAGGTACGGCCTCCAAAACTGAACACAATACTCCAGGTGGGGCCTCACCAACGACTTGTACAGGGGCATCAACACTTCCTTTCTTCTGCTGATCACACCTCTCTCTATACAGGCTAGCAACCTTCTCGCTACGGCCACTGCCTTGTCACACTGTTTCGTCGCCTTCAGATCCTCGGATACTATCACCCCAAGATCCCTCTCCCCCTCAGTACCTATCAGACTCTCCCCGCCTAACACATACGTCTCTCGTGGGTTTCTACTCCCTAAATGCATCACTTTGCATTTCTTCGCATTGAATTTTAATTGCCAAACCTCAGACCATTCTTCTAGCTTCCTCAGATCCCTTTTCATGCTTTCCACTCCCTCCCGGGCGTCCACTCTGTTGCAAATCTTAGTATCATCCGCAAATAGGCAAACTTTACCTTCTAACCCTTCGGCAATGTCACTCACAAATATATTGAACAGAATCGGCCCCAGCACCGATCCCTGAGGCACTCCGCTACTCACCTTTCCTTTTTCCCATCACAGAAAGATGTAGCCCATCATTACAGTACAGCCTGTTATTTTTCCATGTATTACCCCATTCTCCTATGTATCTAAAATCTTCTTCTTTACACCAAGACTCAAGCCACTTATTGAATTCCTCTGTTTGCGTAGTCTTTCCTCTCCCCTCCCCAATGTAGGAATTACTTCAGAATTACTTCAGAATCTTTTGACATAAATCGGAAGATGGACGTCCTTATCTCAGGGACGTCCAAATCCGTATAACCGAAAACCCAATTTTGGATGTCTCCAACTGCAGTCCGTCGCAAGGACGTCCAAAGTTCAAGGGGGCATGTCGGAGGCGAAGTGAAGGCGGGACTTGGGCGTGCCTAACACTTGGACGTCTTTGACCCATAATTGAAAAAAACAAGGACGTCCCTGAGAAACACTTGGACATTTTCACCCGGACCTGTTTTTCTTACAAATAAGGCACAAAAAGGTGCCCGAAATGACCAGGTGACCACCGGAGAGAATTGGGGATGACCTCCCATTACTCCCCCAGTGGTCACTAACCCCCTCCCACCCTCAAAAAACATGTTTAAAAATATGTCGTGCCAGCCTCCATGTCAACCTCAGATGTCACACTCAGGTCCATGAAAGTGCATGCAGGTCCCAGGAGCAGTTTTAGTGGGTACTGCTGTGCACTTCAGACAGGCAGACCCAGGCCCATACCCACCCTACCTGTTTCATTTGTGGAGGAAACAGCGAGCCCTCCAAAATCCACCACAAACCCACTGTACCCATATATAGGTACCCCCCTTCACCTTTAAGGGCTATAGTAGTAGTGTACAGTTGTGGGTAGTGGGTTTGGGGGGGTTGGGGGGCTCAGCACACAAGGTAAGGGAGCTATGTTCCTGCAGCATTTTATGAAGTCCACTGCAGTGCCCCCTAGGGTGCCCTGGCATGTCAGGAGGAACAGTGCACTACAAATGTTGGCTCCTCCCATGCTCAAATGGCTTGCATTAGGACGTTTTTGACATGGACATCTTTGGTTTCGAAAATCGACGAAACTCAGAAATGTCCATGTCTGTCCAAATTTAAGGATTTGGACGTCTCTGACAGTATTTTCGAAATGAAAGATGGACATTCATCTTGTTTCGAAAATACGGGTTTCCCCGCCCCCGGATTTTGCCGTTTTGCAAGGACGTCCAAATTGCAACTTGAACGTCCCTTTCGAAAATGCCCCTCCACGGCATGCTTTGTATTGTTATTTGAATATTTTTACTGCTGTAATTGTCTATTGCTTATGTTTAATTTATTCTTACTGTACACTGCCTTGAGTGAATTCTTTCAAAAAGTGATAAATAAATCCTAATAAATAAATAAATAAATAAAAGAGATAGATATTTAAAAGGTCCTAAATAGCTAGGAAGGCTTCCACTTGGTTAAATTCCTTTTGTTGTCTCTACTGCTTACATTCAGTGGCACTTAACCAGTGCTACCTATTATCAACAGACGCCCACAACACTATCGGGTTAGTGCTGGGTCAGTTTAGAGCAAAGTCTGGGCAGAGCCTAGACAACATATTAGTAGAGACTTTCAGTCTACTAACTATGTAAGTGACAGAATTAACTTTATCCAGGAAGTTGTCTGGGCACTGGTCTGAATATTAGCCAGGACCTGCACAACTTCAAATGACCGGTCAAACCTAGATATTCCCAGCATTGAATATCCAGGTCAATTTGAGCCTATGGCATTCAATGCCCATGGGCCGGATACAGGCCCTAAGTTTTCTTCCCTATGACACAAATGGGTAACATTTTCTACACTGTTATAATCAAAGGAAGGATGTGCAATGTCTGAAAATAATAACATACAGAAATATCACACAATATTTTCACCACATAGGAGACATGAAATATCACCCAAGTCACACAACCTCCAAAAGAATATATAAAAAGCTAGACCTTTATAGTCACTCTTTGTTAGTGTTGTGAGTAGGAGAAGGTGTAGCGCTCTAGAAATGTTAAATAGTAGTAGTAGTAGTAGTATGAGAGCTTGACAAGGGAGATATGTTTTAGTTGTGGGTAGAAGAGATACTTATTTATGAGTGTGCACTGCTTATTTTTTGTTTGGTCCATTAATTCTGTCATCTATCCAGTACAAGACGATCTACAACATAAAGCAAATTATATGTAAGTACACAAAAACAGCTAAGCAAACAACAAAAAAGAATTGTAGTTAGATAAACATAAATTTGTTAATATTAAAAATATAACAATTGCAGAATAAAAATACAACAAAAGCATACAATCCACATTAACCCTGCATTGATTCTGTACTACCTTAACTACCCATAAATGTAGATCTGTTGGGAATTACTACAACAAAATACTCTCATATAGATGTATGAGAAGAGACTTGAAGAACTTAATATGTATACCCTAGAAGAAAGGAGGGCTGGGGGGATATGATACAGACATTTACATATTTAAAAGGTATTAATTTGCAAACTAAACTTTTTCGGAGATGAGGAACTAGAATTCATGTGTTGAGGTTGCAGGGTGGGACAATGTCAGGAAATACTTTTTCACAGAAAAGGTGATGGATGCCTAGAATGCCCATGGGAGATTGTGAAGACAAAAACAGTGATGGAATTCAAGAATGCTTGGGATAAACACAGAGCATCATCACTATATAGAAAAAGGATGGAATCCAATTAAAGCAAAAGTTAAATGACCTCATAGCTGGAGTGAGTTTTGACGGCAGCTTCAGGGGTTGGGAAATAGGACCAGTGCTGGGCAGACTTTTATGGTCTGTGCTGCAAAATCGGCAGAGAGAGAAAGAGACAGAGATTAAGTATACCAGTGTTTAATCATGAAGTGGAACCTGTGCAGATTGCCAGATTCAACTCTGGATGTGAGAGCAAAACAGACTACACTACCTCCAAAAGGATGGTGCAGACAGGACCATATAACTTGTTAATATTAGCACTCTGGAAGTCACAGTCACGATACCTGATTTATAGATCCAAGTCCACAGCTCCGGTTATACTGACATGTGTAGAACACAAGGTCCAAGTGTTACTTTAATACAAGCCACGGCAAATAAACAATAGACAATTTTAAATACTAAGAATCAGAACGGAGACTAAGGGGCCAATATTCAGACCATGGGAGGCAGCCCGGCTAACTCCTTCAGTTGGCAGTGAACCCAGAAATTCAGTGCCGGACCATATCCGGTGACTGGTATTGAATTTCCAGGGGTTTTTTAGGCGCTATGAACATAACCAGTTAAGTTGCTAGTCATCAGCTGACCAGCTAAGATATAGCGGCCAAAGATAGACCTGATTCATGTTTACCCATTCTACTTCACTCAGGATCAGGATTTTGTAGACCTCCTATCATATCCCACCTCAGCTGTTTCTTCTTCAAGCTGAAGAGCCCTACCCTCTTAAGCCTTTCCTCATATGAAAGGGGTTCCATCCCCTTAATCATTGAAACTTTTCTAATTCCTCATTTCTTTTTTTTTTTTTTAAATAGTGCGACCAGAACTCCACATAATACTCAAAATGAGGTTGCACCATGGAGTAATATAGGTGCATTATAATAGCCTGTGTCTTAATTTCTATTTTTTCCCTAATAATTCCTAGCATTCTGTTTATTTGATCACCGCTGCAAACTAAGCAGAAGATTTCAACATATTATCCACAATAACACTGTGATAATGTGGGCATGGTAGCAGCACTGGGCCTCCATTGAAATAGCCAAAGGGAAAAAGATAACTCAAAAAACTCAATATTGCTTCAATCAGATATACTAGCAGTTGAGATGTGAGGCTATTTTTAAGCAGCATTCATGCCTGATTTTACTTTTACCCTTTGCTGCTGCTGCTTCTTGAAGCTTTTTTTCTTTTTCTTTTCAAATTATCTTTATTGGCGAACAGAATGTACAGTAACAAGAGAACCAATAAAACAGGTCAGTTACAACAATAAAAATTAAACAGCAACAATGAGAGAGTGGAACTGCAATCAACTTGACATTCTGAACTTTTTTCTTTAAAAATCTGCCCCTCCCCTCCCTACACCCCATAACCCTGCCTCAGAGAGACCCCTGGTGTCCCAGAAATAGAATTAAATGTTTTCCAAAGTAAGCAGTAAGCTTGGTGTGCCTCCTTCTTACTGGACTGATATCACTCCTGTTCCCATTGTGCCATTTGTAGCAGAAGGAATTGGCACTGTCTTGAGAGATGGTGGCATCTCTTCAACCCAATGACACAGTATAGTTTTCTTAGCCAGGATCAGGGCATTGGTCTTCACAGCTGGGGGAAGAGATTTCTGAGGAGGAAATGTCTACATGCTTCACAGTTGTGTTCCAGATAACTCCCAACACGAGCTTACGTGGTAAGATAGTAGATGATGGCAGATAAAGACCTATACAGTCCATCCTGTCTGCCCAACAAGATAAACTCATAACATATGGCATGTAATACTTCATTGTATACCTGGTCTTGATTTGTCCTTGCCATTTTCAGGGCATAGACCGTAGAAATCTGCCCAGCACTGTCCTTGTTCTAAATATTTTTGAAGTTAATGTTGAAGACCCTGAAAAGCTCCACTCTAGCCCATCCAAATCTATTCAGATTTACTATACTGATGCACATATCCCATTTTCAAACCAGTCTAAACATTATCTCATATTAGCTGTACAAGAACCATCTTGTTCTTATCCAGTCAAAATCATTATCTTCTTGAATTACAGGTAGAAAGCTTTTGACAAAGTTCCTCATGAGAGACTCCTGAGAAAATTAAAGAGTCATGGGATAGAAGGCAAGGTTCTTGTGTAGATTTGGAATTGGTTATTGGACAGAAAACAGAGGGTAGGGTTAAATGGTCATCTCTCTCAATGGAAGAGGGTGAACAGTGGAGTGCCACGGGATCAATACTGGGACTGGTGTTATTTAACGTATTTGTAAATGATATGGACATCAGAATGACGAGTGAGGTGATTAAATTCGCAGATGACACAAAACTATTCAAGGTTGTTAAAACAGATGCAGACTGTGAAATATTGCAGGAAGACAGTGGCGTTCCTGGGGGGGCTGACACCCGGGGCGGATCGCCGATGCGCCCCCCCCCAGATGCAGCGCAACCCCCCCCCCCCCCCGGTGAAAGGACACCCCCCGTGAAAGATCCCCCCCCGGGTGCACGCCGCTGGGGGGGGGGTGCCTCGCGTGCCTGTCCTTTGTTCGTTCCATGCTCCCGCTCTGCCCCGGAACAGGAAGTAACCTGTTCCGGGGCAGAGGGAGCATGGAACGAACGATGGACAGGCGCACGCGGCACCCCCCCAGCGGCGTGCACCCAGGGCGGACCGCACCCACCGCCGCCCCTAGGAACGCCACTCCAGGAAGACCTTAAGAAATTGGAAGACTGGGCATCCAAATGGCAGACGAAATTTAATGTGGACAAATGCAAGGTGAAGCACATTGGAAAGAATAATCCAAATCATATTTACCTGATGCTGGGGTCCACCTTGGGAGTCAGCAACCAAGAAAATGATCTAGGTGTTGTTGTAGATAATACACTGAAATCTTCTGCTCAGTGTGTGGTGGTGGTCAAAAAAGCAAACAGGATGCTAGGAATTATTAGGAAAGGGATGGTGAATAAGACTGAAAATACTATAATGCCTCTATATCGCTCCATGGTGTGACTGCACCTTGAGTATTGCATTCAGTTCTGGTCGGCGTATCTCCAAAAAGATATAACAGAAATAGAAAAGGTTCAAAGAAGAGTGACCAAAATGACAAAGGGAATGGAACTCATATGAGGAAAGTCTAAAGAGGTTAAGGCACTTCAGCTTGGAAAAGAAACAGATGAGGGGAGATATGATTGAGATCTACAAAATCCTGAGTGTTGTAGAATGAGTAGAAGTATATCAATTTTTTACTCATTCCAAAAGTACTAGGGGACACTCAAGGAAGTTACATGGAGATACTTTTAAAACACATAGAAGGAAATATTTTTTCACTCAAAGAATAGTTAAGCTCTGAAACTCTTTGCCAAAGGATGTAGTAAAAGTGATTAGCGTATCTGTGTTTTAAAAAGGTTTGGACAAATTCGTGGAGGAAAAGTCCATAGTCTGCTATTCAGACAGACATGGGGAAGCAACTGCTAGCCCTTGGATTTGTAGCATGCAGTATTGCCACGATTTGGGTTTCTGCCAGGTACTTGTGACCTGGCTTGGCTATTGTTGGAAACAGGATACTGGGTTAGATGGACCATTGGTCTGACCTAGTATGGCTACTCTTATATTCTTATGAGGATGCTTTCTGTCAGCAGTCTGAATGTGTTAGAGCAAAGCACAAGCCACTATAAGAAGAAATGCAGAAATTGCAAGTAACTACACTCATCAAAATTAGACCAGAGAATGGACGTCATGTTCCATACAGCACAGTTCCATGTAGAACATTCTGAAGGCCATCTTATGAACAGAATAGGTGGAAGGCCTTTTGAGCAGTAAGACAAAGCTGTAGCTCAGCTAGTCTATAGCCCTATTGTGTACCTCATACCACACTTTTGTCTTGTCTCTGTTGGCACAACTGCTTAGATCCCTTTCTCCTTTTTTTTTTCCACTCACATAATGCAATTAATCCTTATATTGGCTCTTATTCAGTTCCTTATAATGTTTGTGTTGTAACTTTTCCTTTGGTCTATTTCTTTTGTCTCATGTCTTTTTTGTTTACTCTTCTTTCTTTCTGAAATTTTAACATTTGTAAACCACTTTGCTGTCTCCAGGAAAAGAAATATATTAAATAACTAAACTAAGCAAAACTAAATACGGATCCTGCCTCTACACTACACATCCATGGGATAGGCGGACAATGGTACAAGATACCAAGGAGGTGGAATTCCAAGTACACCATTTTATGCACAACCCTTATCAAATTCAGTTATCCATTCAGACTACATCTCAAAAAGATATAGCAGAATTAGAAAAGGTACAGAGACGGCCAATGAAAATAATAAAGAGGGTGGGATGACTTCCCTATGAGGAAAGGCTAAAGTGGCTATCAGGCTCATTTTCAAAAAACATAAATGTCCAAAAAGTGGCATAAGTCAGCATTTGGACGTCTATCTCACAGAAACGTCCAAATCAGTATTATCAAAACCTCTTTCTCTGAAGTCCACCAGAAGGATATCCAAATCTCAAGGGGGCATGCCAAGGGTATGTTCAAGGCAGGATTTGGGCAATCCTAAAACATGGACATCTTTCAGAAATAATGGAACAAAACAAAGACATCCAAGACTAAAACTTAGATGTTTTGAGCTAGACCTGTTTTTATAGCTAATAGCTGCAGTGGGAACTGAACCCACTTCCCCAGGATCAAAGTCTGCTGCACAAACCACTAGGCTACTCCTCTACTCTGCATTAGAGCTGACCCAAATGACCAGATGACCACTGGAGGGACTCGGGGATCACCTCCCCTTACTCCCCTAGTGGTCACTATCCCCTCCCACCCCAAAAAATGTGATTAAAAATATTACTTGCCAGCCTCAGATGTTACATTTAGGTCAATTAGAATAGCATGCAGGTCCCTGGAGTAGTCTCGTAGTGGTGCAGTGCACTGCAGACAGGTGGACCCAGGCTTCTGCCTCCCCCTATTTGTTACACTTCTGCAGGAAACTGTGAGCCCTCCAAAACCCACCATACCTACATATTGGTGCTCCCTTCACCTGTAAGGGCTATGGTAGTGGTGCACAGTTGGGGATAGTGGGTTGTGGGAGGGTTTTTGGGGGGCTCAGATCCCGAAGTAAGGAAGCAATGGTCAGATTTGTACCTGGGAGCATTTTATAAAGTCCACTGCAGTGCCCCCAAGGATGCCCTATTGCTTTCCTGGGATATCACTTTTCCACTATTTTACCTGATGCCAAGCTTTCTAATTTTTTTATAACATCTGAGCCTTGTGTCTATTGTTTATCAGTAGATTTGGGCTTTGAATTCAGATCTATAGATGAAAAGGAGGTCTCATTACATATATCTAAATACCAGCATGCTATTTTTCCATACTTCATAGCAAGAGTGTACATTCCCTAATTACCTGTCCCAATGCAACTGAAGCTTTTACCTCCTCAGTGCATGTAAATGGTTTCATTCCTGTGTGGATTCTCTGATGCCATGTAAGGCTTTCTTTCCAACCAAAGCTTTTACCACACTCAGGACATGTAAATGATTTCACTCCTGTGTGTATTCTCTGGTGCATTATGAGGTTTACCTTCTGACCAAAGCTTTTACCAGACTCTGTACGTGCAAATGGTTTCTCTCCCATGTGGACATTCTGATGCACTTTGAGATTTATATTACAACCAAAGCTTTTACCACACTTAGAACTTTATTGTGGATTTTCGTGTGTATTTTGTACATTTTGCATTTGGATGTATTTGTTTGAAAATGGACCAAAAAATAAAACATTCAAATCACAAAACATTTTTCCAAACAGCATTTTCAAAAGGAAAAGAAAGACTTTTTTTTTTTTTTTTAGAAAATGACCTTTCCTGTTCTGACTTTGGATGTTTTACAAAAAATGCCCAAATTCAGACTTAGATGTCATATCCAAAAATCCCCCTTGTGCATTTGACTTGCCCAAAGTCACAAAGAACAGCAGTGGGAATTGAACCTATGTTACCAGGACCAAAGCCCACTGCATTAACCATTAAGCCACTCCTCCTCTGTTTTGGATGTCTTGCATTTGGACATCTTTTGTTCGAAAATGGACCAAAAAAAGGACGCCCAAATCACAAAACTTCCAAATTATAGTATTTTCAAACACAAAAGATAGACATCCATCTTTTTTTGAAAATGACCTTCTTTCCTGTTTGGAATTTGGACGTCTTTGTAAAATGTCCAAATTCTGATTTAGACGTTTCTTTCGAAAATGCCCCTCCATGGCTCTTCAGCTTGGACAAAAGACATCTGAGAGGAGATATGATAGAGTTCTATAAAATACTGAGTGGAATGGAACTGGTAGATGCGAATCACTTGTTTACTCTTTCCAAAAATACTAAGATTAGGAGGCATGCAATGAAGTTACTAAGTAGTAAATGTAAAATAAACCAGAGAAAATATTTCTTCACTCAATGTGTAATTAAACTCTGGAATTTGTTGTCAGAGAATGTGGTAAAAGCAGTTAGCTTAGCAGGCCTGATACTGAGATCAAAAACACCTACCTCTTTCCTCTTATGAAGAGGATTAATAGCCAATTTCCTCCTGTCCTCCAGTACCATTACTGTCTTCAAAGATTGGAAAGAACAATCAATATGGAGCTGTTAGAACATTTTTGAGTTCTCTTAATATCCTAGGACATACTTCATTTGGTCCAGCTGTCCACCTGCAGCTTGGTTAGCTCCACGTATATCTACTCTTCAGCAGTTAAGTGATATCTACTTCATTTCTAAATGTGTTCCTGACAGTTATCAGTTGCGATCCTCCAATACTTTATTTAGACAATACTAAACTAAAGTATATGTTCATTGTTTCTTACTTTTTTCCATTCCATTTGTTCTGCTCATTACATATATATTTTTCCTAGTCACCTTCCACACACTCCTCTTCTTCACCTCTCAGCTAATAGTCCCATCACTATACTTCCTCCTTTCACTGTACCTGAAAAATTCTTGACAGGTAGCTTTGCTGTTAACTATTTTTTTTCTCCTATTTTGCTTAAACTATTCTGACTAGCTTCCTTGCTTCCTTAAGCTTTTACAGATATTCTTCTTTGCCTTTTGGACTGCTTACCTCCCTAATCTTGCATTTGAAAATTGCCTGCATTGAAAACCACACTGATTTGTTTTTCTCTTTATTTGACTTTCCTAACATAAAGATTTGGGGGTCCTTTTACTAAGCTGTGTAAGCATCTATGCGTTCCCAGCATGCACCAAAATGGAGTTACCACACAGCTACCACATGGCCCTTTCGGTAATTTAATTTTTGGCACATGTCCGATACACGCCTGATGGCATTTGTTGCGCGTAGGTCGTTACCACCCGGTTACCGAATGAAATTTTACCGCTAGGTCAATGTCTGGTGGTAAGGTTGCAGACCCAAAATGGATGCATGGCAATTTTGAATTTGCCGCATGTCCATTTTCGGCAAAAATTTTAAAAAGACCTTTTTTGCAGGCGCGCTGAAAAATGGATTGGTGCGCGCCCAAAACCCTTGCCTACACTACCACAAGCCATTTTTCAGCACACCTTAGTAAAAGGACCCCCTGCTGCACTAATTTTGATTTAGCCAATTCTCTACTGCACATGTATTTTCTAATCCTTCTAGTGACTCCTTAATATGACTTCCACATTTTCAATAATAATCTTGAAATTGAAGATCCTGTTTAATAGGGATGAACATTTGTTTTCATACAATGAATTGAGACATTTAGGGCTTCATATTGCCAAACTGAATGAATGGGGCTATGATATTAAATGAATCACTATTCTTTTCATTCATTTTCAGCAAAGGTGGAACCATGAACACAGACACATTGGAGCTATTCTGGGAAGCGGATCAGCCAGAACCACAAGGCACTTCAGTCTATTATGTTAAAGCAGCCAAACAAGCCTATTCCTGCCTGACATTCAAATCCCATAGGTGATGATGTCAGCACCTGGGCAGAAAAAGACACCACAGGATCAGGACAGGGCACCATTCTCTCTCAGGCTTTCACAGAAAGAAGGATCCTGTGATTACTCCTGTTCTTCAGCAATAGGTTTACTTTGGTGATGTGGAGGAGTCAAAAATAAATCATTGAAGAGTGCATAGCTATATGCCTGAGATAGATCTATGTCAGAAATAGAAAAAAAGTGGGTTTTATAAGATTTGCAAGCTTTCTGGCTGCTGGCTATAAGCTGCATTCTCTGTGTCAGGTTAGAAGCACCAAGAGTAGTTAAAGACTTTATATATAAGACAGAGAAGGCTTAGAGACCAAGAAAGCCATCAGTTTGTCTCACAAACAGAGAGAAGTGATTTATAAAATTTTCTCACCTTTCTGGCCATACAGAAAAGGAGCATCTTCTACTACCACCACTACTACTAGTTATCATTTCCAAAGTCCTACTAGGTTATAAAAAGCTCTAAAGACACATAAAAAGAAACAGCCCCTGTTCCACAGAGCTTACAGTCTAGTGTGGCTGAATCGTAATGCATGGGAATGTTAGTGAAAGCAGACAAGGGAAGGTAGCTGAGAAGCCAGCAATAGCATATGTGCAGAGGAAGAGGAATTATCTTCTAGGAATATGACACCCTCTCCCCCAACCAAACTAAAGAGAGATTTCTTTGATAGTACCAACTAGTACTGTCCAATTTGGGGAAAAAGTTATCAATTCAATTGACTCGATTCACTCATATGAATCCATTTTTCAATTTGATTCAGTTCTTTAAGGCTACTATCAATAAATAGAAAATAAAATTCATTATTCTATCTTTGTTGTCTGGTCTTTTAATTTTTGTAATTGTGTTGGTCCCAGTCTCTGGTTTCTGCTTTCTTCTGTCTTCTCTTAACTTTTTTGCCAGGGTCTCCTTGTCCATTTGGTATTTCTTCTCTGTCCATATCCATCACTCAACTCCCCTCTGTGTCCCTGCCCCTATCTTCCTGCCATGCTGAGAATATCCTCTCTTTGAATCTTTATTCTTACCCTGTCCAACCTCACTCCTCTGTGACCCTATCCCCTCCCCTTGTCAAGCACTGCATTTCTATGTCTCTATCCCTCTTTATGCTTTTCCCCTTATTCCTCCTTCCATCCTATCCCCCTCTTGTTCTTCCTCCTCCTCCAGGACCAGCATCTCTCTCTTCCTTGTCTCTTGTCTTCCTCTCCCCCCTTTCATCCAGTGTCTCTCCCTTTCATCCAGCATCTATCCACTTTCTCTCCCACTTCCATCCAGCATATGTTCTTCTCTCCCCTTCCATCCAACATCTGCTTTCTTTCTCTGCTCCCTTTCCATCCAGCCTCTGCCTTCTCTCTCTCCAGTCCCCAATTCTTCAATTTAGCATCTGCCCTCCTTCTTTCCCCTTCAGCATCTGCTCTCTTTCTATCCTCTTTCATCCAGTGTCTGCTCTCCTTCAGATGCAACTTTCGATAAAACTGCTTGAATATCTAAGATATTCTTTTTAAGGAACTGGTTTGTGAGTTTTTAAATGGATTTTATTTTATTTAAATATTATGTGTAAATTTGCCCCTATAGAGGTGATTATTGGGCTTGGACGTTATGGCTCTATAGCTACTACATGGAAATGTAGGAGACAGGGGTTGGTGTAACATCAGCCCTTAAATCAGTGGAGATTGGTATTAATAAAAATGTATATGCTATCTCACACTCTGCCTTTTATATTGTCCTCTAGGAAAATTATTATCTGACTGTTCTCCTTTTTTAGAGTTTATATCATCTTTGCCTATAGATTATAACAACATCTATAGTTTGGGAGAATTTAATTTGCCTTTTGATGAATCTTTTTACTATTATCAGCAACCACACCCAGTTTGAGTCAAAGTTTTGCATGAACGTTCTTTTAAACAGGCAGTAGGTGGGATGACACATTAGGCTGGTCATGGGTTAGATTTGATTTTTGTTTCTCAAATGTTATATGAATTTTTGGTTTCAACCCCAATGACTAAAGAACTGGGTTGGTCAGATCAGTATCTGGATTACTGCAGACTTTCAATTTGAAAATGATTCAAAGATGATTGGTGAAGTGCTATCAGTTGTTACGAGGAGGCCTAAGTGATACAAATATATTAAAAGATCTTTGGAGGCAGAGATTAGTGGTCACTGATGATATGAAACAGGATGATGTGATACATGTCTGGACAGATTCATTATTGCAGTCATTAGATTTAGAAGCACCTCAGAGAACTGTAGTATATAAAAAAGTTAAGGAGAAAGATCAATGGCATACTTCTGCATTAAAAGAAGCAAGCAGAGGAGTGGGCATGGAGAAAATCCAGATATGTTGAAGATCATGACACATATGTATTGAAATTAGTGAAATATAAAGTTTTCTGTGAGACAACCATAAACTCTTACTTTCAGGAAGAAATTAAGATAGCTATAAATTGACCAAAGGAGCTATTTCACACTATTAATTTTTTGATTAATGGTTATACTAATGCATTTGATCAAAGTTTATCTCCTTAAAGCTAAGGTAATTGGCTTCATAAAAAAATGTATATTGTATTTGGATGATGGTCAAGCAGATATAACCTGGTCAGAGATTGAGCCCATGTTGGGTCTAGCATCAGAATTGTGGTCAAAATTTCAGGTAGTGAGTGTTGATGAAGTCCAAGCATGCTTTTGATGATCCATTCTCCTGTGTTTCATTTCGGTCATTGTTGGATATGATTATTTCACCATTGGAGAAAAATAGTAAATATATCCATATTAGAGGGTAATTTCATTGATTGCATGAAACTAGCAACTGTGAAACCATTGTTGAAGTAGGTTCTCCGTTGATATGCCTATACCCGGTAATTGCATAACAATTTCAGTGTTTCCTTTTTTGGCTAAGATAATTGAGAAGGAAGTATTAAAATAATTGTTGGACTTTGTTGAGAGGAATCATGTGTTAAATGAGTTTCAGTATGGTTTTAGAAAAGATCACAGTGTTGAACTGCTGTTATCTATGTCAGATGAATTAAGAATTGCTATGGATTAAAATGTGTTTTTGTTTGATCACATTAGACGTTGCCTCCACACTTGATATGGTTAACCACACCATCCTGTTGAAAACACTTTATGATTTGGGCATTCGAGGTAAGATTTTGCAATGGTTTAAGTCATACTTGCAAGACAGAATCATGAATTTAACTACAAAAGATCTATCTCAGATAGATATGCAGTAGTCCCTCAGGGGTCAGCCTTATGTGCCCTGCTTTTCAACTTAGATTTATCTTCTTTGAGTGTAGTGTTTCAGAAGTTACAGGTACCTTTTAGAATGTATGCTGATGATATACAACTCTGTTTTCCTATTATGTTTGATGATCAAGCTCTGTCTAGAACTCTAATGCTATACTTTGATAAGATCACTGAATGGGTGCAACAGCATAAGTTGTCCTTAAATCTTGTGAAAACTGAAATTATGTACATTAATAGGCAACCAGATCCTTTAATGCCTTCTGTTTTGAAATGTCAAGGAGTAGATTTTACTGTTATGTCTTTTTTTTTTTTTTGGAATTTAGGAGTGATGTAGGATTCAAATCTTTCCATGCAGAAACAAGTCGAACATGTAATCTCAACTTCCTTCTTTCAGCCTCGTGTTCTTAGCAAGCTGAGAGGGGTGGCATCTGATCATGATTTTTGGACAATTCTGCAGAGCCTGGTTTTAACAAGATTAGATTATTGTAATTCGCTTTACTTAGGCATATCAACTGCAAGAACTCAGGCTCTGCAGGTTGTCCAAAAAGCAGCATGTTTAATTACTGGTGCTTTGATATCAGATTACATTACAGCTGTTTTGAAGAAGCTTGATTGGCTACCAGCAAAATATTGAGTGGTTTTTAAAGTACTAGTTCTGATTCATCAATGGATCTGATCTATGATCCCAACTTATTTTGTGACTGTACTGACATTGTATCTACCAAGACGAGCATTATGCTCTGAAATAGCAAAGCAATTATGGCACGTACAGTTTATCATTTTGCTGAAATGCGAAATTTAACCTTTTCAACTGCTGGAGCAAGTATGTGGAATCATTTGCTTGGACATTTGAGACTTTGTGCAAGTAGGCAACAATTTAAGAAATATTTAAAAACCTACTGTTTCATGAAAACCTACCTTGAGTCTTGTTTTAGGCTGTTTTCTGTAGATTGGATAAATCGTACAAGAATATTGATGGGGTGAATGTTATGCTATGATGTAATATATGTAGTGATTTTATGTGTTTTCAATGTAACCCATCCTGGTTTAAGACAAAATATAAATACAAAAAATAAATAATAGTGCAGAGCACCTGCAAAAAAAATATTGCAGGAACACTTATGGCCCCCTATTTAGGAAGCACTAAGTGGTCCTGCATTAACCCTGTATTATCCACTTTGTGAGCAATAATATTAATGCACTAGCTGGATAATACAGGAACACCCACTCTACACCCTTAAAAAATATCTTTAGAAAATAGTTAACGTGGCCTTAGCATGCACAAATATTATTATTATTAGCATTTGTATAGCGCTACCAGATACACGCAGCTCTGAACACCTGACACAGAGAGACGGTCCCTGCTCAATAGAGCTTACAATCTAAAATAACACAGACAGACAAGACAATTAAGGGTGAGGGAAGTACTGGGTGAGAAGGAACAAGGGAGGGCATAGTATCACAAAATGCTTTAATGCATTTTGTGGTAGCCTGTTTTCCCATGCTAAGAGCGTATTAGGGCTTAACATCCTTTAGTATAAGGGCACCATATAACATAATAAATGATGGCAGATGGGGGCTCATCTTTGAAAGAGAAAAATGTGCAAAAAGTGTCAGATGGACTTTTTTTTGCCAAATTGTCCAAATCACTATTTTCTAAACCCATTTTAATTGTTTTTCTCTTCAGTTTATATGCAGTGCATCCAAATCATAAGGCGGTGTATTGGGGCGGGATTTGAGCCTTTCCAAAATTTGGACGTTTTTCTGCCAAAATAGAACATAGCAAAGATGACCGGGGCTAAAAGTTAGACAATTTGGTCTAGACCTGTTTCAATCACAACTAAGTCATAAAAATATGTCCTAAATGATCAGATGACCACTGGATGGATTAAAGCATGACCCCCCCCCTTACTCCCCTAGTGGTCACTGACCCCGTCCCACCCCCTAAAGATGTGAAAGAAACAGTACATACCATCCTCAATGACAGCTTCAGATGTTCTGGCCAGTCCTATTAGAGCAGCAAGCCTGCAGTAGCCTAGTGGTTGGTGCAGTGCACTGTAGAGAAGGGAAGCTAGGCCCATATCCCACTCCAACTGCTACATTTGTGATGGAAAGTGTGAGCCCTCCAAAACCCACCTAAAACCTACTGTATCTACATATAGGTGACACCTACAGACATAAGGGCTATTGTAGTGGTGTACAGTAGGTTTTGGGTGGGTTTTAGAGGGCTCCCATATAATATAAGGGGGTAACAGTGAGATGCGTACCTGTAACCTTTTATGTGAAGTCTACTGCAGTGCCCCCTAGGGTGCCCCACTGTTCTGCTGGGATGTCTGTGTGTCTACTAAGAATGCTGCCCCCCATACATCTCAATGTCTTGTTTTTGTGCGTTTTTCCCTGGGATTTTTTTTTTTTTTTCAAAAATGGTCCACAAAGATAGATGCACTGAGCAGAAAAACATATAGCAAATGGCCATTTTTGAAACAAAAATTAAATGTTTTTCTGGTTCAAAAATCGCAATGTCAGTGTTTCTCAAGTTTGGTCCTGGAGTACCTACCCCTTGCCAGTCAAGTTTTCAGGATATCCACAATGAATATTCATGAAAGAGATTTTTATATCATAGAGACAGTGTATGCAAATCAAGTTCATCCATATTCATTGTGGATACCCTGAAAATCTGACTGGCAAGGGGTAGGTACTCCAGGACCGGACTTGGGAAACACGGCATTATGTTCACCACTTGATTTTTGGACATTTTCAGCAAAATGTCCAAAATTGGATTTAAATTTCACATCAGAAATGCCCCTCCATCTCTGCCTATCTAGTTGTAATTTACCGTATTTTTTGGACTATAAGACACACTTTTTCCCCCCAAATTTGGGAGGAAAATGTGAGTGTGTCTTATAGTCCGAATGTAACGTACCTGCTCGCTGTGGGGGGAGGGGACGACCAGGGCTGGTCTTAGGCCGAGGCGAGCGTTGTGACCGCATAGGGCCTCGTGCTCAAAGGGGCCCCGTGTGGCGCGCCTCAACTTCGCCCAGTGCTTTTTTTGTGAGGTCCGGCTCACCTGCCCGCTTCCTTCCATTCGTGCATCCATGCTCCCTGTTTTGAAATCTTTAATTTACCCAAAGTCACGGCGAACCAGCAGTAAAAGCAGCAGACAGGCTCGCCTTCTCTTCACTTCCCTTCCCTCTCAGCATGTCCCGCCTTCCTCTGATGTAACTTCCTTTCCGCAAGGGTGGGACGCGCTGAGAGGAAAGAAAAGCGACGAGGAGGTGAGCCTGCCTGCCTGATGCTTTTACTTACTGCTGGTTCGCCGCGACTTTGGGTATGTAAATTAAGGATTTCATGGTTGCACGAACGGAAAGTCGGGGAGCTGAGGGCGGACAGGCAGGCGGGTGGGCAGGTGGGTGGGGGTTTGAACAAATCGCTGGACATGTGGAGGGGAGGAGAATTGCTGGACATAGAGGGGAGGGCAGGGGAGAGAGGAGAATAGTTGGATATGGATGGCAGGGGAGGACAAATTCTACTGCAGAGCCACACAGGTTGTGCAAAACTGCTGTCCCCATACAAGAGAGTTGCACAACCTGTGATCCTCCAGCAGATCTCCGCCACACATTTTTTTTCTTCAAAAAATATTTTTCCTATTTTCCTTCTCTAAAACCTAGGTGCATCTTATGGTCCGGTGCGTCTTATAGTCCGAAAAATATGGTAATTATATAATCTTGTTGCCCACCCAATCTGAAAAAAAACTTGATCTAGGCAGTTAACTACAATAATAATAATTATTATTATAATAATAATAATCATAATTATTGAGAAACTGAGGAGTATTGAGGCTGCCATGAGCCTGCCATCAGTGGGAAAGCGCCGGGTACAAATGTAACAAAAATAAATACTTTGTAAAATGCTAAATCAGGACTATCATGGGCCCAACACAGCCACCGGTGGTGGTTCTGCCCTGAGTGTGCGCTATTTCCAGAGGGAAAAGAAAACCACCAGAAATGGCCTGCGCGGCGGTAACCTGGCGGCCTCAATGGGTGATGGTAAGGGATCCCAGCTGCATGGCTACGCGGTAAGAGCTCTTACCACCTGGCCATGTTTGTCTGAGAGTTTTTTACCCACTGCAGTAAAAAGGGCCCTGGCATATGGGAAAAATGGCTCCTGTTGCTAGCGCAGGTCTCTTTTTTCCCACAGTTTGGTAAAAGGACCCCTGTACATTTGGGGATCCAAAAATGAACCAAACTAATTTTTTTCCATTCATATTCCTATGACTTACCTTCATGGTGTAAAGCATAAAAGTCATTTGAGGTGCCTCTATCTCAAATCCAAGCCCTTGCCCCCAACCAGAAAACAAATACATGGCAAGCTAGGAAAATAAAGCATAATTATTAGGGATAGTACTATGACTAGCCATGATTTCCCAGACTTCACTAGATTTTGCAAGTACGTTTATCATACAGTATTCTTACATTAGCAGGACTGTTTTAGCTGAGAAACGTGTGGTTTTCAACACACATTCCTATATTAAGAGTAGCCCAATGGTTAGTGCAGTGGACTGAGAACCTGGGGAGCTGGATTCAATTCCCACTGCAGCTTCTTGTGACCCTGGGCAAGTCACTTAACCCTCCTTGGCCCTAGGTGCGAAACACAGATTGTGAGCCCAGTGGAGACAGGGAAAGTACCTGCATAGAATATATAAACCGCTTTGGCTGTACCACAGAAAGGTGGTATATCAAGCCCATTACCTTTACTATTTACAGAAATCTATTTATGGTACTGGACACACTAGCTAAATTTCAGAAGCATCACCGTGGTGCTCTTTTACTAAAGCTTAGTGTGTGCTAATGCAAAATGCTAAGAAGCCCATAGATTTCTTAGCAATTAGTTCACACTAAGGGGTCCTTTTAGTAAGGTACATTGAAAAGTGGTCTGCGCTGGTGTAAACACGTTTATTGGACGTGCACAGGTTCATTTTTCAGCGCACCTGCAAAAAAGGCCTCTTTTTTTGGTCAAAAATGGATGTTCAGCAAAATGAAAATTGGTGCGTATCCATTTTGGGCCTGAGACCGTACCGTTACCCATTGACTTAGTAGTATGGTCTCGTGTGTTAACCGGGCAGTAATTGTAAGCGCGTGTACAATGCTGATTACCGCCCGGTTAGCGCCACACACTGGAAATTTTCTAAAACGCATAGTGGGTGTGCATAAAAAATAAAATTACCACCCGGGCCATGCTGGGCAGTAGTTCTGAATTGGCATGCGTTGGGTGCATGTGGAGGGGCATAATCGAACGCGAATGCCCATCTCCATGGGCGTCTATGTCCGAGAACGGGTAAGTGAAGGGGCGGGACAGACCGTATTTTCGAAAAAAAATGGCCACCCATCTTTTTTTTCGATAATACGGTTTGTGACCAGCAAATGCATCAGATATGTGCGGATTTGAGTTGGGCAGTTTCGTTTTTTAGTGATAATGGAAACCAAAAGCGCCCAGCTCAAAAACGAACAAATCCAAGGCATTGGGTCGTGGGAGGGGCCAGGATTCGTAGTGCACTGGTCCCCCTCACATGCCAGGACACCAACCGGGCACCCTAGGGGGCACTTGTAAAAAGTAAAAAACAAAAGTTAAATACCTCCCAAGTCCATAGCTCCCTTCCCTTGGGTGATAAGCCCCCCAACTCCCCCCCAAAACCCACTGCCCACAACTCTACACCATTACCATGGCACTTATGGCTGAAGGGGGCACCTAGATGTGGGTACAGTGGGTTTTGGGGTTTTTTTGAGGGCTCAACATTAACCACCACAAGTGTAACAGGTAGGGGGGGATGGGTCTGGTCCACCTGCCTGAAGTCCACTGCACCCAATAACAACTGCTCCAGGGACCTGCATACTGCTGTGATAGAGCTGGGTATGGCATTTGAGGCTGGCATAGAGGCTGGAAAAAAAGTTGTTAAAGTTTTTTTTTTTGGTGGGAGAGAGTTAGTGACCACTGGAGGAGTCAGGGGTGGTGATCCCCGATTCCATCCGGTGGTCATCTGGTCATTTAGGGCACTTTTTGGGGACTTGTCCATGAAAAAAAAAAGGGTCAAAAAAGTGACCTAAATTCGCGCTAAAAATGGCCATTTTTTTCGATTATTGGTCGAAGGCGCCCATCTCTGCTCAGCCAATAAACACACCCCAGTCCCGCCTTCACCATGCCTCCGACACGTCCCGTCAACTTTGTTCGTTCCCGCGACGGAGTGCAGTTGCAGGCGCCTAAAATCGGCTTTTGATTATACCAATCTGGGCGCCTTTGCGAGATGGGCGCCCATCTCCTGATTTGGGTTGAAATCTGGGCGCCTATCACTTTCGAAAATAAGGCTGATAGGCACCTACGCGGCTTAGTAAAAGGGCCCCTAATTCCATTAGCATGCGCTAAACTTTAGTAGAAGGGTCCCTATATTATTTGATGAAAAAACTGATCATTAAAAGAAAATGCTACAATACTGCACATCTATTCACAAGAATATGAAGATAATAATGTCATTTGTCTTTTTTTTTCAACACAACTTACCAGGAAAATGAGTATAACGTATCAGAAAGTCTAATTTCATTCAATACCCTTTTAAATAACCACTGCTAGTTGTTTGGATTATCTACTGTAGATCTAATTTTGCCTCACTGCTTAATTTGCTGAAAGTGTTTGACTAAGCCTGTTAAATTAGAGCCAATAATGAAAGAAAAACTTGTGCTAGATAAAAGAAGCTTTAGGAATTTTAAAGAATGAAGCTGGACTTACCAAATTGTGATAAAAATTGTAGTGGCATAGTTTTGGGGATCAATGCAGCAGTCAGTCAAAGAATTTTCTACCTACTTAAAAGTTAGCAGACTTTTAGGTTCTTTGAATAGAAATGAAGACAATCTGAGTTACCACAGAAGATTAAAATCTTTAATTTTACATTATTTTCAGCCATCTCTATAGAACAAAGTGGGCTTTACCTGTTGAATATGAGGCTTATGGAAGCTGAAGTGCTCTTGAGGCATTAAGAGGCAGTCTTGAACAGTCTCTGAGATTTAAGCTGAGGGGAATTCTAAAGGGATTACCGCAGCATTTCACATAAAACGAGAAATAAAAACAGACTTGAGCAATGCATGATCATAAATGCATTCCTGCTGTGATCAAGAGTTCTGTTCCCATTGCTGTTCTAAGACTGAAGCAGGAAGAACTGTCAAAGGGCAACCATACTTGTAAGGATTTGTACAAGACCAATTTATAATGAAATTAGGGGCTAAGTAGTCTTGAAGGATTTGTGGAAGAAAAAAGAACAGATACTTTTATATTCTGTTGGCTCAAAGGTGAGAACTACACATCATTTTATTGTGTTTATTTGCAAAGAATACAACCTTTCAATGAAAAGGTATTGATAAAACTGCAAGCTTTGATAAATGCTTTACACCCCCCCCAAAAAAAAAAGATATTGCTGCTGAAAATAATGTAACTGCTGATTAGACACATTTTTGAAGGCAGCGAGCATAGAGTTACCACTGTGGACCTTTTGAGATCTCCCACAAATAATTTTGAGAATATTGATATAACATTTCTGACACGGACAAGAACAGAGTCCTCAAATGTGCAGAATCTAAATTGAAAAAGTTACTTATAAGTCGCAGACATTATGATGTTGTGAGTTAACCATGGTGCAATGCGTTTTATAAATTCACAAAATATGTTTTTAACGTCAGTCATTTTGAACTTTGGGGCCCTTTTACAAAAGCGCGTTAGGCTCGACACAGATGCCAAAATGAGACTAATGCCAGGCTACTACACCCCCTTGGTGGCAATTTCAGATTTGCCACATGCCCATAATGTCTGGCTGATTTATTTATTTATTTCCTCCCACACCCGGCATTTCTTGCAGTAATCAGCAATTGGCACGCGCTGACCGGTCACTGCGCGTGTACCACTTGAACCTTTACCGCTAAATCAATGGGTGGCGTAAAGGGCTCAGGCTGGTTTTAGGTGCACACTGGTTTCAGCTTTACCACATGCCCTTTTCCCATCCCATTAAAAGAAACAAACTTTTTTTTACAGACGCAGTAAAAACTGACCTTGTGCATGCCCAAAACACACACTTACACTACCGTAGGCCACTTTATACCATGGCTTAGTAAAAGGACCCCTTTAGCTTTTATGCATATATAGTGACAAGAAAAAATCAACTGCAAATACTGCATGAGAGCAACGATACGTTACCGAAAACGTAATAAGCACTAAAGGAAATATCAGCTTAGAGAGAAAAAAAAGTATACGCTATACATTCTGGCAAAACTGAATTATTCAGATATTATCAAAGGACGGCACTTCTGTTCATTTTTCCCCCACTGCTAGCAATTCATCTTCTGCATAGAGTATACCATATTCCGGTATGTATTCATATCAATTCATGAACTATCTTTCCAAATTGTTTCAAACTGATATTTATATCTGGTTGGGATAGTAGTATGACTGCTGTTTTAATCTACTTTAATGCATTGAAATAAAGGCCAATACATTTTTTAAAAATAAAATAAAAGGTGGTATTTTTAACAATACTTTTGACTAGTTTTCTGAAGTCAATACCCTGTTTTTTGGGTCAGGATAGAATGAACAATACTAAATAAGGGGTCCTTTTACCAAGCTGCGGGGAAAAAGGGCCCTGCGCTAGTGGTGGGGGCAGTTTTCCCACACGCCAGGCTGCAGCTGGTAAAAGAAAAAAAAATGGCCACATGGTGAGATAACTCTTACAATGAAATGTGAAGATTAAACAACACTCTTTCTTTAAGGGAGGAAAGGGATCTCATCCTACTGTGGCAACCGGAACACAAATTTCTTAGGAGCACACAGTGAAAAAGTGTGTGCTCCTAAGAAATTTGTGTTTCGGTTGCCACAGTAGGATGAGATCCCTTTCCTCCCTTAAAGAAAGAGTGTTGTTTAATCTTCACGTTTCATTGTGAGTTGTCTCTCAACTGTGGTGAAGTAGATCCGAGTGGGGTTGTACTGTCAGAGATAGCTCTTATCACATGGCCATGCGGTGGAGAGCCCTTACCGCCACCCATTGAGGTGGCAAAAAGGGCGCTCGTGCTAATCCGGTGGTAATCGGGTAGCGCACAGTGATGCCCGATTACTGCCGGGTTATCGCCGCACAAGCCATTTCTGGAGCTTTTTTCCTCTGGAAATGGAATGCACTCGGGGCGGGACTACTGCTGGTGGCAGTGTTGGGCCAGCAGTAGTCTCAGAAGAGTGAGCGGTAAGCCCACGTTGGGCTTTGCACCACTCTGTGAAAGGGCGCCTAAGTAAGGGAGCTTTTACTAAGCTGCAGTAAGCACTAACGCGTGCATACACAGGTTAAAAACCACTACAGCGGGGCACTTAGACGTCCTGGGTTAGTTTTGGCATTTGTGTGCGCTTCCCATGTGCTAAAGCATACTTTTTATTTTTTAGCAGTGAGAGCATGTTTGGGGGCAGAGAGTAGGCATGTTCTGCACTAATCAGTTAACACAGCTATATTGCCATGTGCCAACCAATTAGCATGGGACCCACCTAGAAAATAGGTGTCAGTGAGTGCTCCCATAGTAATGGTCATGTGTTAATGATAAATCCTACAGCAAATGTAATCAATACTTAATTCCCCAACAGTAGAAATTCCTATACCACCAACCAGCTTATTTTCGAAAGAGAAGGCCGGTCATCTTCCGATACAAATCAGGAGATGGCCGGCCATCTCTCAAGACCAGCAAAATCGGCATAATCGAAAGCCGTTTTTGGCCGGCCTCAACTGCAGTCCGTCGTGGAGCCGGCCAAACTTCAAGGGGGCGTGGCAGAAGGGTAGCGAAGGCGGGACAGGGGCGTGCTGGGGTGTGCTTAAGAGATGGGCGCCCTCGGCCGATATTAGAAAAAAGAAGGGCGGGTCTGGCGAGAATTTGGTCCACTTTATTTGGTCCCTTTTTTTCAGGTCCAAGTCCCAAGAAAGTGCCCGAACTGACCAGATGACCACCGGAGGGAATCGGGGATCACCTCCCCTGACTCCCCCAGTGGTCACTAAGCCCCTCCCACCCTGAAAAAAACAACTTTAAAAACCTTTTTTGCCAGCCTCTATGCCAGCCTCAAATATCATACTCAGGCCTCAAATATCATACTCAGGTCCATCACAGCAGTATACAGGTCCCTGGAGCAGTTTTAGTAGGTGCAGTGCACTTCAGGCAGGCAGACCCAGGCCCAACCCCCCCTACCTGTTATACTTGTGGTGGAAAATGGGAACCCTTCAAAACCCACCCGAAACCTACTGTACCCACATGTAGGTGCCCCCTTCACCCCTTAGGGCTATGGTAGTGGTGTATAGTTGTGGGGAGTGGGGTTTGGAGGGCTCAGCACCCAAGGTAAGGGAGCTATGCACCTGGGAGCAATTTGCGAAGTCCACTGTAGTGCCCCCTAGGGTGCCCGGTTGGTGCCCTGGCATATGACGGGAACCAGTGCACTATGAATCCTGGCCCCTCCCATTACCAATTGCCTTGGATTTGTTCGTTTTTGAGATGGGCGCCATCGGTTTCCATTATCGGTGAAAACTGAGGGCACCCATCTCTAAATCCGGTGATCTCAGCATTTAGGTCGACCATCTTTAATGTTGACCTAAATGTTGAGATTTGGGCTTCCCTAACCGTATTATTGAAACGAAAGATGGATGCCCATCTTGTTCGAAAATATGGTCGGCCCTGCCCCTTCGCGGTGCCATCCTCGGAGATGGGCACCCTTAGAGATGGGCATCCCGGTCAAAAATGCCCCTCCAAGTGTACACTCCCTCTCAATATTTATATTTCTTCAAGGAGGAAAAACCTCAGTTATCGCTGGAAGTGCTCATTCGTTAATTCTAGAAGTAATTTTATTTCCAGTCATATGTGCATCCAGATCGTTCAATCATTGGCTAAAAGTCATTGCTGGAGCTAACAGTGAGAGTGTTTTGAAGTTTCTGCAAGCTGGAGTCCCTGACTTGAAGAAGCTGACCATTGCAATGATGGAGTAACTCTGAGATGCCATTCAGGACATTAATATCTTATTTAATGTGACAACTCAGTTGGTGAATGACTTTAACATTACTAAGAAGATACAGACTGAACAGGCTGAAACACTGAAAATTGATTCTATTAAGTTTGAAACTAGAGATTCAAAATTTACATCTGTACAAGATGATAATGTTGCTCTGATAAAAGACAAAGAAGTGTTGCACTGTAAGGTGGAATACCTTAAAACCAGATAAGAAAGAATAATCTGAGGCTGTTAAATTTTTCCAAAATCACCCCTAATCTCATGGTTCAGAGATATTTCTGGCAGTGGCGTACCAAGGGGAAGCGGTGGGGGCGGTCCGCCCTGGGTGCACATCACTGGGGGGTGCCGCGGCGCGCGCCTGGCTCCAAGTTTGCTATCTTCACTTGTTCGCTGCAGCTCCCTCTGCCCCGGAACAGGTTACTTCCTGTTCCGGGGCAGAGGGAGCTGCAGCGAACGAATGAAGTTAGCGAACTTTTCAGAGCCGATGGCGCGCGCCGTGGCACCCCCCCCAGCGGCGTGCACCTGGGGGAGGTGTCATTTCGCCGGGGGGGGGGCGCATCAGCGATCCGCCCCGGGTGCCATCCTGGCTAGAAATTCCAATGATTTCTGGAGATTTTAGGAATACCATCTGGAGCTCTGCCTCTTCTGTTTAGGGCATTATATGTAACAGTACCTGGGAGGTCTGCTAAGGATTAGAGTGGAGCTGTGCTATCTATAAATTTCCGAAGTCTGAAGGTCATCCCTCACAAAAGTCCACAAAGCAGTGCAGAGAGGGTCCAAAGTATAGAACAAGTCCAAATGCCAAAGAGAAGCACCAACAGCCTTCAAAATCGGGACACAATTTCTTTGTTGATACACCTTGAACATCAATTTCTTCCTAAATGACCCGACACATGCCATGTTTCGGCTCATAGCACCTGCATCAGGGGTCTATGTAGAGCATAAATAACAGTACAAATCAGACATAGCAAATAATGATGGATAACGAAAGTAGATAATAAGGATCTGTTCCTATTAAAATCTTAAGTGAAAACTGGTGTGAATTAATGATGAATGAAGATGTGAACATGCATATTAATTAAAGTGAGTTGCACTGAGCACGCCGTGTGTCTATTTTACTTATCGGGGTATGTGAAATGTTATTGGTGTGAAAGTGCGTGAAGTGTTTTCTAATAACTTTAAAAAAATTGTGAAAGAAGTGGTTATTACCTACAAGTGATATAAAAACTTATAAAGGGTGACATTTAATTGAAAATGTTGTTGAATGCACATGTGAATCATGTGATAAGCAAAAATCTATTTGACCAAACTTCTCTTTGGCATTTGGACTTGTTCTATCTATAAATCTAACAGGCTTTCTGGAATCATCTTTGGATATGGTTACACAGAGAACTATGTTAGTAGTTAGTTTTGCACTACAACTTGATCATAATTGTATATTATGCTTGTACTTCAGTCATCTTAATGAAACTTTTTTGGGGTCTAAAATCGGTACATTTCCTGTCTTGTCTCGATCTATGCAGAAGAGAAGGTAGGAGTTCCTAGGGTATAATGCTAGGGTCCAGGCTCTTGGAGCTACATATTTCCTTCTGCTTGTTCTTCTGTATTTGAGGGTAATTCTTTTTTGTTCTTTGATCCCAAACAGCTTTAACATGCAGTTTTGGAGATGTTTTTCTCTTTTGAAAATGAGTCCCTTAATCTCCAAGCCATAGATTTCTTGGATATTTATGTACTTAAAACTTCAGATGGTCTGGAGACCATTCTGTTTTAATAATGTTACACTTTCATAGCTTGTCCATCAGTCAATACGTACATTTTTTCGTCTTTAATGTAATTTAAAGTCCAATTTTGAGATCTGAATAAATGATTGATGGAATGAGGTTACCCATGGATTAATGAGACAAAGAGGGGCATTTTTGAAAGAAACGTCTAAGTCAGAATTTGGACATTTTACAAAGATGTCCAAATTCCGTAACGAGGAGAAGGTCATTTTCAAAAAAGATGGATGTCCATCTTTTGTGTTCAAAAATGCCATGGGCGTCCTATGATTTGGACATTTTGCGATTTGGATGTCTTTGATTTTAGGCCATTTTCGAAAGAAAAAAAAATGTCCAAGTCTAAAATGTCCAAATTCAAGCCATTGGGATGTAGGAGGAGCCAGCATTTTTAGTAGATTGGTCCCCCTGACATGCCAGAGCAGCAACCGGGCACCCTAGGGTGCACTGCAGTGGACTTCATAAAATGTTCCCAGGTACACAGCTCCCTTACCTTGTGTGCTGAGCCCCCCAAAACCCACTACGCCCAACTGTACACCACTACCATAGCCCTTACGGGTGAAGGGGGCAGCTATATGTGGGTACAGTGGGTTTCTGGTGGGTTTTGGAGGGCTCACAGTTTCCTGCACAAGTGTCTGAAGTCCACTAAACTACTACAGGGACCTGCATGCTGCTGTCATGGACCTGAGTATGACATCTCAGACTGGCAAAGAGACTGGCAAGTAATGTTCTTCAACACAATTTTTAGGAGTGGGAGGGGGTTAGTGACCACTGGGGGAGTAAGGAGAGGTCATCCCTGATTCCCTCCAGTGGTCATCTGGGGCACCTTTTTGTGCCTTATTTGTAATAAAAACAGGTCTAGCTCAAAATTAAGTTTTAGTGCTGGACGGTTTTGCTTTGTTCCATTATGGCTCAAAGACGTCCAAGTCTTAGGAACACCCAAGTCCCGCCTTGAACACGCCCCTGATATGCTCCCTTGAGATTTGGAGTCCTTCTGATGGACATCAGAGAAAGACGTCCAAAATGAGGTTTCATTTATACTGATTTGGACGTTTCTGTGAGATGGATGTTCAAATGCCGATTTATGTCACTTTTTGGACGTCCATCTCTTTAAAAAATGAGCCTGCTAGCTAACATGGATGCAGTGAAGGGAAATCTTGCCTCACCAATCTGTTACATTTCTTTGAAGGAGTGAACAAACATGTGGATAAAGGTGAGCCAGTTGATATTGTGTATCTGGATTTTCAGAAGGCATTTGACAAAGTACCTCATGAAAAACTCCAGAGGAAATTGGAGAGTCATGGGATAGGTGATACTGTCCTATTGTGGATTAAAAGCTGGTTAAAAGATAGAAAAGAGAGAGTAGGGTTAAATGGTCAGCATTCTCAATGGAGAAGGGTAGTTAGTGGGTTTCCCCAGGAGTCTGTGCTGGGACTGCTGCTTTTTAACATATTTATAAATGACCTAGAGATGGGATTAACTAGTGAGGTAATTAAATTTGCTGACTACATAAAGTTATTCCAATTGTTAAATCGCAGGAGGATTGTGAAAAATTACAAGAGAACCTTATGAGACTGGGAGACTGGGTTGCAGCATAGACATTTGCTTACAGATATCCACTGACATGTTTTAGATTCAGTGCAATGAGGGTAGGAGAGAGGGAAATATGGGGCCCTTTTACTAAGCTGAGGTAGAAGGAGCCCTGCGCTATTGGTGGCAGCCATTTTTGCCGTGCGCTGAGGTCCTTTTTACTGCAGCGGGTAAAAAGGCAAAAAAAAAAAAGAAATGGCCATGGGGTAAGCTTGCACTTACTGCATGGCCATGCAGGGGGGGGGCACTTACCACCACCTACTGAGGTGGCAGTAAGGGCTCCCACACTAACCCAGCGGTAAAAAATACGGACTTATTTTACCTAGCGCTGGAAACGGTGGATGCTGGGGGGTGGGTCTACCACCGGTGCCCACATTGGGCTGGCGGTAGTTCTGGATTGCCGCATGGTAAGCTCTCGGTGGGCTTACTGCTGCTTAGTAAAAGGGGCCCAATGAGCGTATTCTCAACTATAAAGAGGAATGATGGATCTTTGAGTTGGACACTTTTTATCGAAAGAGGCTCAATGATGAACTGGATCGAATGATACTCATGTGAACTTATTTGCTCTATTAAGCCAGCTGATTAAAGTGTATAAAATGACATCAGATGCCGCCGCAATTTTTGTAATATGTTTGGCGAGTGAACTGAAAGGTGCCATGAAGTATTTCAATAGTGTAAGTGTGTCTGGATTTTTTAAATTATTGTTGAAATTTGACCTTCAGAATGAAAGATACTGAAGATATTAATTATCTTTACAGGAGCTCCTTCCCTGATGCAGCTCATAGAGCTCATAGAGCAACAAAGCACTATGTCGGGAGCCAGCTTTCTGTAGTCTTGAGAAGAAGAAATAATTTTAGATGAGATAAGTGCTTTAATGTTTTGATTATTATTATTTGAGAAAGAAGATATAAAAGCTTATCTTTTTATATTTACAAAATTGAATTTATATAACTGCACAATTGAACTGATATTGAAAAACTGAAAGTTTAAAAAAAGGACCAATGACAAATACAGGTGTTGACAATGGAGTGAATGTTTAACTCAAAATTATCCATGTTATAAAAATACTGGCATGCATCTAGGCACAGCCATTTTTGGCTTTGCTCAGATGGAATTACCCTCAATGTGCCTACTTATACATCTTGCCCAGTACTTGCCCTGTCATTTGTAAATTTGAACTCGGTGCTTAGACTTTATAAAATTACCACCTATATGTCTAAATTCTCAATTATATTCATGTCCAAGACTAGAGGAAAGGTCCAAAGTCTGTAACTGAGATGGACATGGGAGAAACCACTGCTTGCTCTGGGATTGGTAGCATGGAATGTTGCTACTAATTGGGTTTCTGCAATATACTTGTGACCTGGATTAGCCACTGTTGGAAGCAGGACACTGGACTAGAATGACCATTGGTCTGACCCAGTATGACTACTGTTATGTTCTTAAAAAGCAAATCTTCTTCCTTATAAAGTTTATACAGTTTTAAAGACTGATATAAGAACAGGAACATTTTACTTTTCAATGTAAATGTTTCACAGCAAAGGGCTCGATCAAAACCACAGGGAGTGGAAAGAACATACATATCCCATGAGGAGTCACTTTTTACTGTGCTATGTTTTTATGTTTTTTTATATACAATGCACCACTTTCTCCCATGTATGTGTTTGCATTTGAATTCATTTATTTATTTATTATTCTGTTAATCATTTATCTATGTAGACTCCTGAGGAAGGCAACGTGTGTGCCGAAACACAGTACCCTGTTGAGTCATCTTCCAATAAAGTTTTCGATTCGTACACAGCGTCTCTGGTCTGCTTTGAAGAGCCTAACTCTGTTCACAGCAAAGGACTCCTAAAAAGTTCTAGTCTGACAGGCATTGGAATCCATAGTTCTCCATTTGTGCTGAGGTCAGGGACCACAAGGACAGTGACAGTGGAAATTTGCAGACATTACCATTCCAGTGTGTCTCATCCTTGCTCGGAGGGGCTGCTATTTAAGGGGTTCTTTTTCTAAGCTGCGGTAAACACTAAAACATGTTTACTGCAGCTAAAATTGCCTTATTTCAGGGCGCACTCAGGCATCCCGTGATAACTTTGGGAATGGCACGCTATCCACATACTAAAGAAAGCACTGGGGGTAGGTCTGGAGGTGGAGAGTGGGTGTACTCTGTGCTAATCGGTTAGCACAGCTACATTACCAATTAGTGCGTGTTTAGCATGTGAACCCTTACCGCCTACAAAACAGGTGATGGTAGGGGCTTATCCGCTAATGGCCACATGCTAATGGGAAAATTAATACAGAAAATAGAAAAATTGGTCATTTTACCCCATTGAAAAATGGCCTTAGCACACATGAAAGGTTAAATCAGCCTCTATATCTGTGCAACCTTTGGCATCTTTATTCAGAATGTTAACAAGGCTGCCCAAAAGTGTCAGTAATTTTTTTTGGGGGGGATGATAAGTACATAAGTAATGCCACACTGGGAAAAGACCAAGGGTCCATCGAGCCCAGCATTCTGTCCACGACAGCGGCCAATCCAGGCCAAGGGCACCTGGCAAGCTTCCCAAACGTACAAACATTCTATACATGTTATTCCTGGAATTGTGGATTTTTGTTCACAGTTGTTCACTGGGAACTGAACTGAAATGACCAATTTATTTCACACAGGCCACCAAACACCCTTGTGCCAAGGCTATTCAAATGGGGCAGTTGAACAGGGCACAAATACGAAGGTGCAGAAAAATTAGTCCCAGCCCACCATCTCTTCTTATTGGCAGTGGTGAAGGGGAGGGGATGAAATGACCAATTTATTTCACACAGGCCACCAAACACCCTTGTGCCAAGGCTATTCAAATGGGGCAGTTGAACAGGGCACAAATACGAAGGTGCAGAAAAATTAGTCCCAGCCCACCATCTCTTCTCATTGGCAGTGGTGAAGGGGAGGGGATGGGATGGGGCAGAGGAGGTGTTACACCAGTGGGAAAGTCCACTCAGTACGGCTCAGTACGGCCTAGGCTGTCAGATAATTATGACTGTCACTGCTGGCCTGAGTCAGATTTCAAACTGTGAACTTGGAGGTTAAAGTCACAAGCTTTGTGCCAATTCCCTTGGACCTTTCAGTCCCGCCACTACAGTAACTTTTGAAAACAGAACTTTCAAACTAAAAACAGACTAGGTTAGCACTGCGTTCGTTCAAATACTGAGAAAAATGTAAAATGCAGAAATGAAAAATCAATCAAGCTACAGGTGCCCTTGCCCTCAATGGATTTGCCAATATCTTGATTATTTTCACTTCAAACCTCCTATTTACATAAGAACAAGAATCACAATTTATTTTTCTGATTAAATTGTAAGGCGTTTCTGGTACTATTCAAGAACATCAGCAACATTTAAGAGCAAAGATTAGATAGCGTGGTCTGGACTGTGTTTATTTTGTTTTGTTTTAAAAGATACCTCAGTTGATAAAACATATTTTTATAGATTACAAACATTTTTGTCATTTTTTAATGACTCACTGCTAGCACTTTATGAAATATTTGAGATTGCCTTGACATAAGTTTTATAACAAGAAGTGCTTAAGTGGTATTTAATGGCTGACTTATTACAAAGAAGGAATTTTCTGAACTTGCTGCCTTTAAATTTTTTATCATCTAATTCCTTCAATAATTACCCAGAGCCAGCCATTCAACATTGGCTATGTAGTATTTTCCCTATTATCTTTAAAATAATGAGTGGAGTGGAACAGGTGGATGTGAAGCTTGTGTTCATGCTTTCCAAAAATACTAGGACTAGGGGGCATGCGATGAAACTACAGTGTAGTAAATTTAAAACAAATCAGAGAAAATTTTTCTTCACCCAACGCGTAATTAAGCTCTGGAATTCGTTGCCGGAGAACGTGGTGAAGGCGGTTAGCTTGGCAGAGTTTAAAAGGGGGTTAGATGGTTTCCTAAAGGACAAGTCCATAAACCGCTACTAAATGGACTTGGGAAAAATCCACAATTCCGGGAATAACATGTATAGAATGTTTGTACGTTTGGGAAGCTTGCCAGGTGCCCTTGGCCTGGATTGGCCGCTGTCGTGGACAGGATGCTGGGCTCGATGGACCCTTGGTCTTTTCCCAGTGTGGCATTACTTATGTACTTATTGTATACAAATACACATAACATGTTGTTACATTCAAGTGAATTCAATTTAGCTGATTTATTTAACGGACCTCAGTACACAATGAGTGCAGCAGTGGCGATTCATCTGTCAAGAGACCCGATTGCTCTCAACTCTTGACACACCACTGGCTCTTCATAGGTCCACCCATAATTTCCCTGGATAATGTATGTTCATCTTAAATACAATATTTAATGCTTTAGAATTACCAAATTAATTGGAACTTAGCTTTTTAGTAGTTGTTTGTTAGAAACTAACAGGACCAGTAGTAAACAAGATCGACATGCGGCATGTTTCGCAGAAGCTGCGTCAGGGTCAGGTCCACAAGAAGTAAGGAAAGATACTCAATATTAGAACTATAACAATGAAAGTATATCAAGTAATCAATCCATTCTATTAATAAATAGAGACACTTACTATCAGAGACACCATCCTCAACATTTTTTACTCTAAGATGCCCACAATTCCCACCAATCAAAAAATGTTATCTCCCTAAATCTATTAACTCTCTATTACAAAATACATCAAAGGAGAGATCCCCAATCTAATTGGTTAAGTTTGGAGGGTGGCGGCAGGGGGATGAGATGCCAGAGAGCAGGGTGGCAAGAGAGAAAAGGGTGCCGGTGTATGGCAGTGGAGGCAAAGGGGATGAGATGCCAGAGAGTGGGGTGGCAGGTGAGAAAAGGCTGCTGGTTACAGAAGCAGTGGGGGTAGGAGACAACAAGCTACAGGAGGGACAAGCAGCAGTGGGAGAGAGCAGCATGATATGATTAATGCATTAAAATTATTAAGGCAAGTTAATAATTTTAACGTGTTATTCACATTAAAATGCATTAAATGAACAGCCCTAGTATTTTCAAAACCTGTTTTGCAAACCTATATCTATGCAATTCATTTGCAGTGTATCTAAGTCACAGGGGGGCATGTTGGGGATGTTTCAATGGTGGAATTAGGATGAAAATCTAATGCTTTGGTCTAGACTTGTTTTTAGAATGAATAAGACGCAAAAAGAGCAGATATATGATGGGAACAAGATGCATGGTACAGTAGTCAGTTGGGATAATTTGATGGTTATTTAAACTCAAGGTTAGTTAACTCGTTGTATAGTTAAGCAAGAGATAAGAAACTGATCTAAGTTACTGTTTGTAGCAAGCTAGTCCAGGTGCAGAATGAGTGTATAGTTAGTCACCCTATGTATTAAAGGTTTGGGAGAAAAGCCAGGCTTTCACCTGCTTCCTGAAGTAGAGATAGTCTCATGTTATACGTAGCCCCTCTGGGAGTAAATTCCAGAGTATGGGGCTACTCCTGAGAAGGCTCGCTGGTGGGTATCACATCATACAAAATCTTTTGATGAAAGTACAGATATTGATGATCCTTGAGAGGACCTTAGAGGTCTTAAAAATATGTAAAGGGCTAACTTATTCTTTAAGTAGTCTGGCCCATTTTGTCTGAGGACCTTGAAAATCAAACATAGAGATTTAAATTTAGCCCTGTACTGGTAGCCAGTGTAGATTTTGCAGAAGGGGGAGATGTGGCCACTTGCAGCCTTCTATCAGTCGTGCTGCAGCATTCTGAATTAGTTGGAGATGATACATACACTTTTTGGTTTGACCAGTGTACAGGGCATTACAGTAGTCTAGTCGTGATGTTATCATGGCATGGACCACTGTGGTCAGACTCGTCTTTTCAATATATGGAGCGAGGTTTCGTAGATGATAGACAATTTTTGAGGGTTGTGTGAATTTGTTCCCCAACACCAAAAGCTCTTATGTAGAGCTTATGAGCGACAAAACATGTACTTACATGGTAACTAGAATCCACATAAGCTTGTGCTTTTCCTTATCATGTTTTTTTACTAACACTGGCTAAGGATGCTCCTGGAGGTAGGGAGGGGAATAGAGATGTGCAGTCATTTTCAACAACATGGGAAATGTGATTAACAAATAAAAACAATCAGAAAAAAATACATTTTGTGTTTTTTCACTGATAGTAGTGTATATTCTTTACAAAGAGGGCACACTCTTCCTAAAGAGTATGCCATCTTTGTGAAGAGTCTGCTCAGTTTGCAGAGAATGAGTACTATTCTGAAAGAGTGCACACTCTTTTTCCAATAGTACATGTATGCATGCACATACATGGTAGTTTGCACATCGTTGTGCTATTGGGAAAAAGTGCTACTAGTGCTCTTTAGGAAGAGAGTGACTTCTTTGCAAATAATGCACAGTGTTTCCAAAGAGCTCACACTCTTGTTGACCCATTCATCTCAGAACAATAAAAAACAGTAAGAAATTAACAAAATAAAGATTCCTGTAAATGACATGAAAATGTTCTGGTTACCCATCTCTAGAGGGGAAGCAAGGAGAAAGAATTAGAATCTGAATGCTAATTCTATATAGTAACATCCATCCAGTCTGGCCAACAAGATAAACTCATTGCTAAGGTATGATGTTATCCTACGTATGTATACTTGATCTTGATTTGTGCTTGCCATTTTCAGGGCACAGACAGTAGAAGTCTGCCTAGCATTAGCCTTGTTCTCCAACTACTGAAGCTAAATCTGTCCAGCCATGAACAGGGCACAGAATGTAGAAGTTTGCTCAGCAATGGCTTTGCTTCTCAATTACCAGTGTTGCCAACTAATCACCGCTATGCACTTCTTTTAAGTGTAATTCTAATTTGCACTTAAAAGAAATCAGCAGATGTTTTGCTTAAAATTCAGATAGCTTTATTCAGATCTTCAGATATTAACTATGCTGTCATGAAAGAATTTTTGAATGAATCACATCAACATTAAATACTATACAATTTAAGTTATTTTCACAAATATTCAGATAAATAATTCACCAATTGTTATTAATTTTTTTAATAAAGCTCACAGTTTTTGTACCTCAGTACTGCATAGTGATGCTCACCACTTCATGGCTCTAAGAAAGATGCTGGCCTCAGCTCTGCAACGAAGAACTATTGTTGCAGACCCCACCCCACCCCCCTCAGATCACAGCCTGCAATTGTGATCCCAAGCTGAGCACCATGGCGTTCCTCAGTGATGATATCCCCTCGCAAGATGAGAGGCATGTTTTAGCCATCCCCTGGGCCTGCTGCAGCTGAAAATGCAAACATCCTCTAGTGTCTGCATCAGCTCTAGTGACAGCATAACTGCAAAGCAGGTTCAACATTCCCCCCCCCCCCCCCCCCTCCCCTTGCAGACCTCTGCAGTTTTATTTTTCCCATTTATTTATGGTACTACACTGTACTACCTTGAACTCCATTGGGAAAGCCCCTGAATTTGATATTCTTGTTGTTACTGTTTATGTGCATTAATCTTATACATATTTTATAAGTGACCCTTACAGTAAAGTTTGCTGTTTTGGTTCACTTGCTATTTTCTTACACACATATTGAGTGTTAACCAGGGTCGCTCCAGATGCACTGCACCCTGTAGGGAAGTTGGAGTTGGATTGGAGAATTAGGACACTCTCTGACTCCTTACAGGCAAGAACCCCCTTCTTCTATCAAGTCTTGACCTAGGCTAGCAAGCCAGGAAGCAACTATGGTATTTCTTCTATCAGCTACCCTCCTCTCTTAGAGGTAAATATCTATCTCTTTACTAAGGAGGACTCTACAGAAGTGGTGGCCCATATGACCACCCTAGGGGTAATTTCACAGGTGCTGTACCTCAGAGCTAGTGACAACATGGTTCTATAGCTATTCCAAACAAGCACTAGTGTACAATAAGTTTTAGAAGTGGCCATAATAACTTCCAAGTGATTAAGAAAATTGTGATTTCAAAACAGAGAAGCCCTAAAATTCTGCCAGATGAGATTCAGCCCAGCCCTGAAGCTCTGCCTTGGAAAATTCTGGTGCATGAAGAAGCTGGTAATGTTGCAGAAGCACCACTTGGTAGCAGCATGTTATTAGAATAACTCACAGCTCTTCTTACTCAAAAAGGCAAATTTTTGAAGGATGTGAGGAAACTATTAAATCCTAAAGATACAGCCTCATTATCCCAGCAGCAGGGAAAGCAACATAGATTGCTTCCAGACCCCATGGTGATGGAAGTTTCCATAAGCATCTAAAAACTTGAAGATGAATACAAATACTGGAAGGGGCAGGCAGTTCAAATGGTACAAGATTGGGACTGCACTGCCCTGGAGAAGAGAAAACACATAGATGAGAGCCTGAGGAGTCCAGCTTCAGAAATCTTTGGAGCTCTAAAAAAAGAAAACCTCAAAGCTACCTCAAAGGAGTATCTGGAGGTGCTAGACAGCACATTCAGCAATACTGAAAGTTAGCCTGATTTATCAGCGAGCTGAGGAGGAGCTGTATTATTACTTGAGATCTCTACGAACCATGCTTAGGTGGATGGTCAAGAAAGAGGGACTAGCCTTTTAAATGAAGGATGCTTTCCTATTGAAGCAGCTGGTGCATGGTGCTTCACAGTCAGATTGGCTAGTCAGGCATCTGAAGCTCTGAAAGAAGAAAAAGAATCCCTTGGATTTCTTCAATTCCTAAAAGACTCAGAGATGAAAAGTAACAGGAGGCAGTTTGTCGTGCATTGGAGCAGCAAAGGAGATCACTTGAACCCCTGCCCAAGACAGTCAGCAGAACTAAAAATGTTACTTGTACAGCTGACTCCAGAGATGTGATAGAAGAGTAAGTTTGTCTAACTGACAGTCCAGTAGCATCAAGGTTGATAGCAACAGGTAGTCAGCCCTTAGCAAATATGGAGGAGTATGTCAGGAGGTAGCGCCTTGAAGATGGCACTAGCAAATAGTTCAGATCTCAAGCTAGAATACCAGACATTTAAGGATTCTCAGAAGCCAGAGAAAATGTAAGGGAACAATACCAATCATTCCAACAGAGCTCCAGAATCCCCATAGCCTATTCTCTGCTACAGTTGTGGAGATGAAGGGGAATACAGGGTTACTAGCAGAAAACCAGGAAACCCGTGGGAAGTAGTACAAAAGTTGATCTGATCCTCCAAGAGGCAGGGCAGACTTTGTCAGGAACCAGTGAAAGAACATCTGGGGGTCTCACAAATTAACGCATTCCAAAGTTCAACCAGAATCAACCCATGAAACAACTCTTAAGATTCCAAGGACACATCTGGTGAAGGCTTCACTAGATAGTAGGTCAAAGATGACTATTATCTTCAACATGAAGCATACTTGCGACACCTATCCATCCACCCAATAGAAGTTTTGGTCATATGAGGCCTGAGACCAGCTACCCTTACTGGGGCTATGTCATAGTGGACATGAAATTCCCAGTGGATATCACAGGGATCCATGAAACCATGTCAGTGATTGCTCTGGTGTACCCTAAGTCCAAAAGACATGACAATACCCCTCTCATTATTGGGCCCAGTACTAGCCTATTTGGCCACTTGGCTAAGAAGTGCATGGAGATAGTGGAACCTGAGTATGCCAATGTCTTGAAAATCCATCCTGTGTGCAAGGAGGTCTATAATAAGGTTGTACTACACAACACTCAAGAAGATACAAAAGATCTGTGTGCCACGAAGTATGCCTCTGCCAAGCCTTTGAAGTTTCCATCTGAAACAGGTTATCAATAGAAATCAAACAAAATAAAACATGGAAAAGAAAATAAGATGATACCTTTTTTATTGGACACTAGTAAAATATCGTCTGTTTTTTTGTTATTTCAAGGGTTGATTTGTCTCCAGATGGGCATACCTTGACAGGAACAGGAATGAACGTGGATATGTTAGGAACAATCTGTGAATTTACTGCCACTGTCTGTTTTTGGAAAATACATTCCTGTTCCGTGATGTAGAGGTGGGTTACTGTAGCGAGCGTATCGTGTTGCGCGGTGGGCGTGGCGGAGAAGGATGCACGACGTCTTGCTGGGGATGTGTAGTTGGCCGCTTGTCTGTCTTGTACCGAGTCTTTTCTGCGGATTCTCTGCCCGATTGTCCCCCGAGTGTCTCCGGGTTCTACAGCCCCATTATCTCCCGATCAGCAGTGGCTGCACTGTAGAGCAAAGTGGAGCAAGGGAGGCTGCAGCCACTTCCCTCCAGTGCTTTAAATGGTTATGTGCGTGAAGCAGATCTCGTGATTCCCCCCTCCCCGGCTCACCGATCTTCGGACGCATGGTAAAAGTGGTCGGCTACAACAGGGAATCCTTTTTAATGTGCACTTCCGCCTGAGCTGCCGGGAGGGTGACAGGGGGAGGAGTAGGGAAACACGCTCCGCGTGCTTTCCTACTCCTCCCCCTGCCTGGGTCACGGTACTCCTTCCCCTGCCTGGGTCATGGTTTTGTGTGGTGCGTCCGTGCTGGAGACGGTGGGTGAGTGTCATTGCTCCGCCCTCGACGTCATCATGTTTGACGCGTGGGCGGGGCAGACACTCATGGACGAAAAGCGATCTCAGCCGCCTCACTTTTAGAACGTTGGGAAAGTGAGGCTTCATTAGAACGTTGGAGGTGCGTTTTATATAGAGAGATAATACTGATAGGACAAGAGTCCAGTACACAGCTTTTTTCCTTTACTGCTGACATCAACCAACGTTTCATTGGATGTTAAGTTATGTCCAATAAAAAAGGTATCATCTTATTTTCTTTTCCATGTTTTATTTTGTTTGATTTCTATTGATAACCTTAAGAGTGGACTAACACGGCTACCACACTCCTCTACATCTGAAACAGTAACTTCAGTTCCTTGCCAAGTAGAGATTATCCCTACACTAAATAATCTACCTTGCAGGATACAGACTCCTCAAGGTGCAGAGAGGAGTGATACCTAGATCTGTACTAAAAAAGAAAAAGAAAAAAAAATCTGTTTTAGGTCCTAAAAATAAATGAATTCGGACAAGAGATCACTCTGCTGAGTGGTACCAAAATTGCTTGTGTGTATCATATAGATTCTGTAAATATAAGAGCCTGGACTAAAGAAATTTCAGCTATGCCTATTGATCCTTTCATGTTCAACTTTGGGCAGTCCCCTATTCCAAGAAGTGATCTTTTCAAATCATCTGGAACTGGATCTGACTACGATGGATTGTTCATTTATAAATAAAACAAAACAAAACAGGGTTAATAGAATCTTCTAATTTAGCTATAATACTGATAGGACAAGAGTCCAGTACACAGCTTTTTTCCTTTACTGCTGACATCAACGAAAGTTTCATTGGATGTTACCATACAAAATGTTTCCCATAGCATGTCAGTAGAAATCATGCTAACTCTTAACTTATTGCCACCATTTTCCTTCCTCAGTATCATTTGTTTTATGTTATCATACACCAATTTAGATTCATCAGTAGCACATCACCATTCACACTCAACACTTGTGAGGTGACTGTTTTGCTGCAAGAGTTCATCAGTGTGCCAACGTTTAAAGTGGCACAGGGTAACGGGTTCATAATCTGTTCTGAAGGAGCAACAGCATCTACTACCACGGCACTGAGGAGTTCCACAATATGAGCTGTTCAGACAAATTGGTAAGTGAAGGAATCAAATCCTTCTCTCTTCATTTTTCATTCCATTGGGGTTTTTTTTTTTTGATCAATGGAGGGACAAAAGTTTGGAGAATAGCTTTTTTAACAGCATGAGATGAACAATAACCAGAGAGAATAAAAGTTAACAAAACATAGTCATAACAAGGGACAATTTCATTTATGTCATCAGAGCCATGAATTCCCTCAGATAGAAGTTTGTTTATTCACACATTTTCTATACCACCCTTTGTCAAGGGATTCAGAGCAGTGTACAATCAAAAGCAAATATAAAGGGAGAAGAAAAGAAAGAGGCAAATTAATTACAACAATAAAGGTCAATAAAGAAAAGTGGTTATAAACTAGAAAAACAATTCAAAAAGAAAAGAAGAGTGGAATTAGTAACAAGAAAGAACAGGCAGAGTGAGCATTTCATACCCCTAATCCTGCAGCTTTACCAAAGGCCGTAGTATAAAAGAAGATTTCAAGGTTCTGCTTAAATTTGGTTTAGGAAGACTATTTGTAGATATGGGAGAAGTGAGTTAGAAAGTGAGGGGGAAACAAAGAAGAAACTAAGGGGTGCTTTTACTAAGGTGTGCTGAAAAATGGCTTGCAGTAGTGTTGGGCACGCGCAGAATCATTTTTCAGCGCACCTGCAAAAAAGACCTTTTTAAAAATTTTTGCTGAAAATGGCCGTGCAGCAAAATGAAAATGGCCACGCGTCCATTTTGGGTCTGAGATCTTACCATAAGCCATTGACCTAGCGGTAAGGTCTCACATGGTAACCGGGTGGTAATGGTCTACGTGTGTCAAATGCGACTTGACATGTGTAGCTGCCATGTGTCAGAAAATAAAAATTATTTTCCGGACCCGTGTAGCGGACGCAAACCAAAATTGAAATTACCGTAAGGGCCACGTGGTAACTGGGCGGTAAATCCAATTTGGAGTGTGTTGGGAGTGCGTAGGCACCTACGCAGCTTAGTAAAAGGGCCCCTAAGCAAAATGGCATGTTGCTTCATCATGAAATTTTGAAATAGGGGACAGGGGACAAAGGTATCATCTGATTGGTTTAGATGAATATATCAGGATAAGATGGTTGGACAAATAAAAGGGAGGCCAGTGAAGAATGCCTTATGTGTCAGTAATAATATTTTAAAATGAATGCTGTAACAGACTGGAAGTCAATGTTCTGTGGCCAACAAAGGGGGGGGGGGGGGGGGGGGGAGGCATGGTCAAATTTACTGAAATGATGTAAGAGCTTTACTGCTGTAGTTTGAATGGTTTGCAGCCTTTTAAATAGTTTTTACTTAATGAATGTAAGAAAATACATATATTATCAGCCTCTAGTGAAGAATGTATAGTTTGCAGCTGCCAAAGAGCAAGAAAGCTGGATTTTACAATAGCAGAGATCAGGGAGTAAAAGGAGAACCCAAGGTCAATATTGCAACCCAAAACCTTGAAAGTATCTACCAGGGGCCAGAGTCAGGCTCAGTTGGTCTAATAAAATATCAACAGTAATAGGACAGTAGTAGCAAAAAGTCTAAACCTGGTAAAGCTGCTAAAAATAAATCAACCATAAGAACATAAGCATTGCCATACTGAGACGGACTGAAGGTCCATCAAGCCCAGCATCCTGTTTCAAAGAGTGGCCAAACCAGGTCACAAGTGCCTGGCATGATCCCAAAAGAGTATAATGCATTTTATGCTGCTTATCCTAGAAATACTGTTATCTAGCAATGGCACTGTTCTACTATACTTTGGTACATATACTTCACAAGACTAAGTAGACCTCTTGCATGTATGCAGTCAGTATAGCATTACTTTTAATAGGGAAGTCTCAAAGGTCACGGGGGTTCAGTTGCAATCTTGTATAAGCCCCTATTACGCGACAATTGTAATCATCGACTTGCCCTACTGCCTTCCTTTGTTACTATTTTGTCTATTTTATGTTTTTATGTATTTTTATTCTTACGATCACCAAAGGTATGTCTATACTTGGTACTGCATACACATCGGGAGCTTCGTAATTGAACAGTCTAGCAATCTGACAAGGCTGTAATTGTACTTATGAAAAAAGCTTAACTTAGCTTAGTTTTGAAGTGCGGAACTTTCCCCGACAGGTGCCTGTTTCGCACAACTCAGCTTTCTCAAGGGGTTGTTGTCAATGAGACGGCCTATCCTTACTCGAGCCCGCACGTCCATTTTTAGTAAAAATTTTAAGAAGGCATTTTTTGCAGGTGCACTGAAAAATGATTCGTCGTGCGCCCAAAACATGTGTCTACACTACCACAGGTCATTTTTCAGCACACCTTAGTAAAAGGAGCCCTAAATTTGGCCAGTGGCATTATTCCAGCAGAGCTACTCCAATATTTCTCATTTACGGAAATTATTGTCCTACAGTGTTCATGAATTGAGTGCTTACATGCTTGAACCATGCTAGAGTAATTGCTCTGGTGCTTGTCTATCCCAACATAAGTGCTGTTTTTCAAGTTTTAAAAATATTTGTAACCATTTTAAAACTCAAAAATCTTTTAATTTGTACTTCATTCATGCAAACTTTTTTCCTCATTTGTTAAAACAATATAAAAATTCCAACTTTGAAGTCCATGATTATAATAATGGTTTCCTTTGAGTTATCAACACCTAAGGTGCTGCCATTTAAAGAAAGAAACTGCAGCTGTATATCCTTCCACTTCTATGAAACCTAAGAAGATCAGTCTGATCTATACAGGGCTCTTTATACATTCTGTTTTTATTTGCAAGCAGTGTATGAGATAGGACCACAGACTGCTCTGTAAGCATTTTGCTTCAACAATAAATATTCTTGGTAGATTGAAATAGAACTCTTGACTTTGCCAAACACTGTGGGTGTGATTTGTTTTATAGCTTGCAAATATTTTGCTATAAACCATTTCTTCTAGTACTGAAGTTACTGTACTTTACAGAACTTCCGAGGGAAAAAAAACTGAACCACTCAGAAAAGTGTCTCCTATAGGGAGTAACATAGCAATATATAGATAATGGCAGATAAAGACCTGTTTGGTCCATCCAGTCTGCCCAACATATACACACTTAGTCTTGAGCTGTCCTTGCCATTTTCAGGGCATAGACTGTAGAAGTCTGCCCAGCACTGGCTTCATTTTCAATCACTGGAGTTGCCATAGAAATCTGCTCCAGCCCAACCACATCTATCTAGCCATAATCGGGACACAGACTGTAGAATTCTGCCCGGGACTAGCCGTACATCACAGCTACTTAATTTTGCTGCTTAAGTACAGCTAAGTTGTTTTGATTTCATTCACTTTCTATTTAGGAATCCTTTGTGCTTATACCAAGCATTCTTGAATTCCTTTACCATTTTCTTCTTCATCACCTCCTGCTAGAGGGCAGCCCAAGCATCCACCACCCTTTCTATGAAAAAGTACTTCTGTCACAAAATGCCTAGCCACCCACCTGGGGCTTCACCGCTCTCAAATTATCCTCAGTGATTTTTAGGTTACTGGGGCCACAGTCCCAGTGGTCCCACAGTTCCCAGAAAGCACTCATAGACCCAAAACACAAACCACCAGGATTTTTTATCAGTCCAGACAGGCAGAGGTAACAAACAAATATTGTTTAGTCCCTGAAAAATTGAACAGCGAAACAGAAAAATTGCATTCAGCTAAACAATAACAGGTAACTGAACTATGGATCAATTATAACACTAACTAAACATTTGTTTACTATCTAAGTAGAACTGTTTTTACAAGGCTTCAGCAAAGAGATATCTCTCTCTCTTCTCCCGAGCTGAAACTGGAGCAAAAGCCAATAGCTCCTGGGAACTTCAAACTCTTGGCCAATCAGAGCCCAGAACAACAACATTTGAAAATAGCTGGCTACATCACTGCAGGCATGTCCCCTTTCTCTGTGTTAACTTAGGGGTCTTCTTACTAAGGTGCGCTGAAAAATGGCTTGCAGTAGTGTAGGCATGGGGTTTGAGCACACACCAATCCATTTTTCAGCATGCCTGTAAAAAGGACTTTTAAAATTTTTGCCAAAAATGGACATATGGCAAAATCAAATTTGCTGCGAGTCCTTTTTCGGTCTGTGACCTTACCACCAGCCATTGATCTAGTGGTAAATTCTCACATGGTAACTGGGCATAATGACCTATATGCATCAAATGCCACTTGGCGCGTGTCCGATATGTGCGGCCGAAATATTTCAGACATGCATATCTGATGTGCAGCAAAAATGAAATTACCACAAGAGCCATGTGATAGCCATGTGGTAACTCCATTTTGGCACGTGTTAGGCACATGTGCACTTACGTGGCTTAGTAAAAGGGCCCCTAAGGAAAGGTCAGTTCTCTGTAACAGCTTTAAGCATAAACATGCACCACCTGCTGCCAAACTAGAGAAATACATTGCAGGAAATTTCAAAACAATTGTCACAAGCTTAAAACAAATTGTTCTGTCACACAACTTCCTAACATTACTTCTAAGATGAACTGCATGACGTTGAAGGGTGTCTAGAACAATAGGTGTTAACAGACTTGCAAAAGTGATGGAACGAGTATAATCAGCCCAAACATTATAGAAATTGAACCGGAGCTTATTATAAGTGAATATGAGTGGCATTTTAGAAAAGACATTCAAGTTAGTACCTCACAAATGGACATCCATCTTGCATGTATTTTATAATTTAGAACAGGCTGTATCCTATTATAAAATACATGCACGATGGTTGTCCATTTGTCCATTGTGAGGTACTAACTTGATGGACATCTATGTGCTGGAAACGTGCAGCATGAATATCAATTTTACAAACTGAAACATCCAAATTATTAATGGGGAAAAGGAGGAATATGATTATTTTATTCTAATTTATCAACTTATTGTCTACAGGTTTAGCTATCTGATAAATCTATTCTCTTGAATTTATTGCTTAATTAAGTTGTCCTGTGAATCTGTATTGTGGTCCACTTCTCTGTTTTATAACCTTGCCCCCCCCCCCCCCCCCCCGAAAAAAAAAAAACCAAAGACAACAACAAAAAAATCTTTCTCTTCCTGCCTAGCTCTGATAGTAGAGAGGATAGGTTTTTCTAACTGCTTCTTGTCCTACACCCTGCTAACTCTTGCTGTAGCATTCTAACTTGGTGGACAGGTTCTGCCAATCCTAGGCAAAAAAAAAGAAAAAGAAAAATGCAGCCTCGCAGGCTTATTTTCGAAAGAGAAGGACGCCCATCTTTCGACACTAATCGGGAGATGGGCGTCCTTCTCATAGGGTCGCCCAAATCGGCATAATCGAAAGCCAATTTTGGGCGTCCTCAACTGCTTTCTGTCGCGGGGATGACCAAAGTTCATGGGGGCATGTCGAAAGTGTAGCAAAGGCGTGACTGGGGCGTGCCTAACACATGGGCGTCCTCGACCGATAATGGAAAAAAGAAGGACGTCCCTGAAGAGCACTTGGCCGACTTTACTTGGTCCATTTTTTGTTACGACCAAGCCTCAAAAAGGTGCCCGAAATGACCAGATGACCACCGGAGGGAATCGGGGATGACATCCCCTTATTCCCCCAGTGGTCATTAACCCCCTTCCACCCTCAAAAAAAACTTTTAAAATATTTTTTGCCAGCCTCTATGTCAGCCTCAAATGTCATACCCAGCTCCATGACAGCAGTATGCAGGTCCCTGGAACAGTTTTAGTGGGTGCAGTGCACTTCAGGCAGGCGGACCCAGGCCCATCCCTCCCTACCTGTTACACTTGTGGTGGTAAATGTGAGCCCTTCAAAACCCACCGAAACCCACTGTACCACATGTAGGTGCCCCCCTTCACCCCTTAGTGCTATGGTTGTGGTGTACATGTAAAGGGGTCCATGTTTAAAAAAAATAGTAATTTAAAAGAGCTACTTACCTGGCTTGTGAAGAGTCCCGAGCTGACAGGAGCTGGTATGGGGGCAGAGTCGTGGGTACTCGCGAACCGGAAGTGCTCTTGTGCCGGTGAAGGGAGGCACTCTGGGCTTACGGGACCTGGGCTCCATCAAAAGGAGGTTTAGTTGTGGTGCCCAGAAGCAGGAGGAGCTCGGGGAAAAGCTGCATTTTTGTGCTGCGGCAGTCCTGGGTGCCGGGGCCGCGGGAGGCATATTTTCGGTGCATGTGCAATTAGTGCATGCACAGAGGGAGAGAAGTGAGGTCCCCACGAGGGGAGGGTGTGAGGAACAGTGGAGCAAGTCCCCATATGTTAATGGCACGAAGAGCGCTGGAGGAGCGCTGCTCTGATTAGTTCACATATGCCCAGCAGCAGAGTCAGAGAAAGAGAAAGTCCCCGGATGTCAAGGGCGCGAAAAATGCCTGGAGGAATGGCTCTGATTGATGCAGAGGCACCCAACAACAAGGGGGGGAAGGCTGGAGAGAGTGTCAGGAACTCGCGTGTACGGAGCCAGAGCGCAGTAGCAGGGGAAAGGTTGTTTAATGCAGTCAGGCTCAGGTGTGGCTGAATTTTTAGTCCTCTGAGGCTTTTTCAGGCTCAGGGCAGTCAGGAGCAGTCTGTAGCTGTCTGAGATGCTGCAAGGCAGAGTGATTGCTGTGGTGAGAGGTGAGCAATGGCAGTGTTAATGCTGAGGATCAGGAGATTTATCCTTCAGTGATCTGTGTGCTGAGAACTGGTGTGGCTGAACTGGAGAACTATACAAGTTTAGCTACGGGAAAGGTATTGTGTGTAAGTATGGATGTATTAGTTGTATGCATGGATCAGAGCTCTGAAGAATGGTTGTGGTATGAGAGGTTAATTATTATTATATTCTTGGTTTTAAATAAAGCACTAGAAGTTTGTGTCTTTTAAAAGAGAATAAGATTATTTTTGCAATGTTTGAAGATGTGGCATGTGCAGGATTTGGAACTTTCACGTGCATGAGCCTGGTAGAATGAGTGATGTCACCAGGAAAAATTCAGTTGTACGAGTCAGTTGAAAAACCTGAAGAGAGACAGAGGCAAGTGTGGCTCCAGTCTGAGCTTTAGGCAGAATTTAGAGATAAAAAAGGTCATAGGTCTCTAGTTTCAGGATTTTTAGTGGTCTGGGAGACTAACCAGCTTATTTTCGAAAGAGAAGGGCGCCCATCTTTCGGGAGATGGGCTCCCTTCTCTCAGGGGCGCCAGAATCAGCATAATCGAAAGCCAATTTTGGGCGTCCCCAACTGCTTTCCGTCTCCGGGATGGCCGAAGTTCCCGGGGGGGTGTCGGAACGGTAGCGAAGGTGGGACAGGGGCGTGCCAAGCCTGGTTAAGAAATGGGCGCCCTCGGTCGATAATGGAAAAAAGAAGGTCGTTCGTGGCGAGAATTTGGTCCACTTTATTTGGTCCCTTTTTTCAGGTCCTAGTCCCAAAAAAGTGCCCGAATTGACCAGATGACCATCAGAGGGAATCAGGGATTACCTTCCCTGACTCCCCCAGTGGCCACTAACCCCCTCCCACCCTCAAAAAAACACCTGTCAAAACTTTTTTTGCCAGCCTCTATGCCAGCCTCAAATGTCATACCCAGCTCCATGACAGCAGTATGCAGGTCCCTGGAGCAGCTTTAGTGGGGCAGTGGACTTCAGGCAGGCGGACCCAGGCCCCCCCTACCTGTTCCACTTGTGGTGGAAAATGGGAGCCCTTCAAAACCCACCCGAAACCCACTGTACCCACATGTAAGTGCCCCCCTTCACCCCTAAGGGCTATGGTAGTGGTGTATAGTTGAGGGGAGTGGGTTTGGGGGGGGGGGGGTTCGGGGTGCTCAGCACCCAAGGTAAGGGAGCTATGCACCTGGGAGCAATTTGCGAAGTCCACTGTAGTGCCCCCTAGGATGCCCGGTTGGTGTCCTGGCATGTGAGGGGTCCAGTGTACTATGAATCCTGGCCCCTCCCATGACCAAATGCCTTGGATTTATTCATTTTTGAGATGGGCGCCATCAGTTTCCATTATGGGGGAAAACCGAGGGCGTCCATCTCTAAATCCGGCGATCTCAGCATTTAGGTCGAGATTTGGGCGCCACCAACCGTATTATCGAAACGAAAGATGGACACCCATCTCATTTTGAAAATACGGTTGGCCCCGCCCCTTCGCGGCGCCGTCCTTGAAGATGGGTACCCTTAGAGATGGGCATCCCCGATCGAAAATGCCCCTCCACGGGTACTGTTTCAGTGAGAAAGGGGAAAGAAAACTTCTGTTTACAGGGGATGAGAAAAACGTTGGAAACTAGAAATGTATTTTAGTTGATGTCAGAGCTCTGAAAAGAGTTTGAAGAGCTGGAGATTTTAAAGAAACAATATTCTCCTGAGGAATATGACAGGTGATCATTAAGGAAAGTTATTAATTTCATGATTTCATATTAAAAGGGAACTGGTGTTTTGAGAGGCTGGTTTTAAAGAAAAAAGAGCCTTTAAAAACCAGATTCAGGGAAGAGTAATTTCAGGGAATACTGAGTTTCTAGGGAGAAAAAGAAAAGCAGGGCTGAAAAACTGTTTAGAATGCCCAGTGCTGCATTGAAGCTGAAGTGACCTTAAGCTTGAGGCAGCTTTAGAATATTGGGGTCTGCAGTGCTGGAAGCAGCTTAGAAGGTTCAGTGCTACATTGGAATTAAGGAGGCAGCTTGGAATCTGAGCTGTGATGGAAGCTGCTTAGAGACTGACAAAACTTGAACCTTGCTATTTTGTAGAATTTATGATTTTTTAAGTGGAAAAGGTTTGTGTGCTACATTGTTGTTTGGAGCATTGCTGAGAGTGAACTGTTTAGTGTGCATTAAAAAAAACTTTATTCGATTTTGGGATATTAGCAAAAGGACAAATAATTATATTTTGTTTTCTGAAATAGTTAGTATACATGGCTTTTCTGCCAAAGAAGATATTGATTCAGCTGCTCACACAGGGAGTCAGGGTCTTCCTTCTTTGGTTTCTTTGAGAAGGTTAGTAGGTCCTGAGGACACCCTAAAGATCCAAGGAGGGGATCCAGAGACTGAACCAGCTACTGAGAACCTAAGGTACCCACCACAAGAAAGTGCTGGAGCCGGTGAAGTATTTTAAATATTTGTATTTCTTTTTGGTGTGCACACTCAGTTTTCTTTTTAAATGCAAATATCAGTATTGGTGGCATTTTTACATGGACATTGGGCCACGCCAGAGCAATACTCAAGTGAAAAGCTTGCACATTCTTGCCAGGAACACAAAGGCTGCTGCTTAAGCCTAGTTAATTTTGAAGACTCCTGTTAAAGTAAAGCTGTTTAAGGGTCTATAAAGGAAAAGAAGAGTTTTAGTAGCACATACTTGCAAGCTTAGAAAAAGGTTAAAAGAATATTTTAAAAGTACTTACCTGATGTGTTAATCAAATGACCTGCAAGAGAAAGAACAATAGTTAACTTGAATAAATACTGCACTTTAGAAAGCCCAGTTGAGGTTTTAAATTTCTTTGAGGTTTAGGAATTTTAAGATGACTTTTAAAATGTAAAAATGCACTTTAGCTAATGATATTAACTCATTATTTTAAAGCTGTTTAGGATATTTTTTTTAATGTTTATGCGCAATAAAAACTTGAAATACCTGTAAAGCCTGTGGAAGCCTTTTATTGCCTGTTGCCTTCCTGGAGGTCTCACTCACTCTAACAAATCAACACTGGTTGATATTTTTAGTGGCAGTAGTGACAAGGGTGGAAGTGTGCTTCGTTTCAGGGGAACCATCTTACCCCCGGTGCTGTGACCAATAGCAAGTTTTGTTATTGTTTTGAAACGAAGCAGCGCTGAAACCTAGGGGGCGCTACAGAGCCATTTTTCTGGTGTCACAGACAGGATAGAGTTTGGGGTTCTAGAGTGAGTGCACAATCCTGCAGGTACAGGCAATAGGTCCCTCTAGCAACACTTGATCTCCTGTTTGAGTTTGGTGCTCCTTGGAGGCAGTATGGAAGACTGGGCTCCATCATTGAGAGAGGAGTGGCAAGCATACCAGGAGAGGAGATAGAGGCAGAAGGAAGAGAGGCAGGAGGGATTCTGGAGAAGAAGATATTTTGGAAACAGAACTGACAGAAGAGGAAGAAGACCCATATGCTATCATTGTGGAGAAGTGGGTCATATCCAGCGTTACTGTAGAGCTGATGTGGTGTTCCAGGAAGACACATATTACAAAAAGTATGACAATATATGTGAAGTCCATTACAGTCAAGAAAGGTATGAGAATGGGTATGAGTACCTGGAAGATTTGCAGGCTGAAAGGCAAAGAGTAGAAGAGTGGTATCAAAAGCTGCAAAGAGTACCGTAAAATGGAAAAGCAGAGAGAAGAAAAATACTATAAGATGGAAGAACAGAGGAAAGAAGGGTACCACAGATTAGAAGTGGCCTTTGAGAAAATGATGACGGAGTTAACTGAAGGATGTGAGAAAATGAGTCAGATTGCTGCTAAGGAGAAAGTAACTTTAGCTATGTTAGGTACTACAGAATCTGGTTCTTCCTCCAGCAGTAATACACTAGTTGTGGCTGCGGATGCAGGCAATGGGAAACTGGACAATCTTACATGTTGCAATGGGAAGGAAACCCAGCCTAAGGCTGAAGAGATGTTTAACCTATGGGAAGCAGGTTCTGAGAGTGGGCTTTTGGATGATCAGAACAATGGAATAGAGAAAGAAAAAGGAGAAGGATCAGTGTTGATATCACAAGAATATACTGAATCATTGAAAACTGGTATAATTTTAGAAGAACTTCCTTCCAAAGAGAACAATACTTCCCCTGATTTAGCCGAGAAGGCTGAGAAAATGAAACTAGAGAAACTAATGTGGACAGCTGAGGTGATGGCGATGGAACCTGAAAAGGAAAACCCAATGCAAGAGGATATGGAGAAGTTGAAATACTGCCCTGTCTTCACGGGAGAATTATATAAGGCTGATGAGAAAGAGTCCTTTACCCTTATGGGACTGATCTTGGAAGAAAGCTCAGGAAAGGCACCTGAAAAGGTGAAGCTCAAGGGAATGGAAGTGAAAAATGAGGAAGATAATTCCTCTTTAGGAGGAGAACTACCAGACTCTTCCTCGAAAGGGGTGCAGCACAAGGAGTGTCTGTCAGAGATTAATTTGGTAAGGGAATCTGAACTGCTATTTCCTCTTGAACTCATAGCAGGAGGAAATCTACTGGAAGCGATTGAAGATGAAGCCAACACTATAAAGATTACTGCAGAGGAGGAACCAAAAGTGGATGAGGAAATTAAGATTATTGCCTCCACAAATACAGAGGAAGCAGCAATTCTCATGGCCCCTGTAATAGATAATTTTTTCCTGAAGACCATATGTATATGACTGGATATCTTCGCCTAAGACCTGCCTTCTATTGTAAAATTCCTTTACTCTGACTGTCACAGGAACTTTGTCCCCATAAACAGTTTTCAAAACTTCAAACAAGTCTTCCACAGTCTTTTGTGAACTAGGAGCAACAAATCGAGCTGTGTCCCTTGCTTGTCCAATTAAGTGATCTTTTACTATTTCTAATTGGTCTTCTGGACAAATTCGCAAGACCCTGAGAGTAGCTCTGGTCCTCTCTATCAGTGCCGTAGCGAGGGCGGCTGACACCCAGGGCGGGTCGCCGCTGTGCGCCCCCCCCCCCGGGTGCAGCACGGTGCCCCCCCTCGGCGCGCGCCCTCCCCCCCAGGAGCGCATTTTTACTTGCATTAGGAAGCAAGGGGCGGGCGAGAGGGCCGATCCGCCCCTGAGTGCACGTCGCTGGGAGCTGCATTGGCTCTGCTGGTTCCTTGCTCTCTCTCTGCCCCGGAACAGGAAGTAACCTGTTCCAGGGCAGAGGGAGCAGGGAACCAGCAGAACCGACACCCCCCCAGCGGCGTGCACCCGGGGTGGACCGCCCCACCGCCCCCCCCTTCTTACGCCACTGCTCTCTATCCACTCTACCATAGTAATGTCTCCATGCTCTTTTGGAGTTCAAGCAAAGTCAGTAATTTTTTTATCCCTTGGGATATACATGGCTGTGACAGCTCGTGGTCCTTCCAAGAACCTTTCAAACAACTGCTGCTCTCTCCGCTCTTTCTGAATTCGGTGAAGCTCTTCATCACTTTGCCTCATCTCTTCTTCTTGCCTTTGCTGTTGGTCTCGCCGTTCCTCCTCTTACTGCTCACTGTAAACCTGCCACCATTCTTCCCTCAAGGTCCATGCCCAGTCTTCCATAGTGCTTCCAGGAACACCCAACTCTTCCAGAGGACAAAGTGTTGTTTTGGGGTATCTAATGCCCAGTCCTGTAAGGGTGTACCCACACTCTGTGACCCCAAAACACTATCCTGTCCGTGACGCCAAGAAAAAGGGGCTCTGTAGCGCCTCCTAGGCTTCAGCGCTGCTCGGTTTCCAAAGTGATAGCAGAATTTACTATCGGTCACAATGGTTGGGTAGGATGGTTCACCTTGAGGCCGAGCACACTTCCACCCTGCACTACAACCTCTATATAATAAATAAAATATATATTTAAAAAAAAACAGTGTTGATTTTTCAAAGTATGGGTAATATCTACTCACAGGAGTAAAGCAATGGACCACAATGTATCAGGTAAACAAACTTTTTTTATTACACAATCAACCTTTAAATATTGGTTAAAATGTATTAATAGTCTTAAAATGGTTTTCTTTCTCTTAAAACCCTTTTTTTTAATCTTGCAAGACAATACTTGCTAAAAGTTTAAAATGCCTTTAAGTACTAACTTCAAATGTTTTTGTCTAATTAAAGTGACAAAATGCAATATCACATATTCTTAACATTTTCTCTAAGATCAATTAACATTTAATAATATAGATCGACTTCACAGTTATAAAACTAACTATAGTGCTTATCTTTCTTTCTAGGACTGCTCAACTTAGGAATTCACCGAAGAAAGAAATTTCCCTCTTCTCAGCAGAACTTTGTCAGATAAGTACTTCAATAGTTGTCAAGCTTCACTTCTATGTTAGTTTTGCTATAGAATATGTTTTCTTTGTGTTGAAATTGTGTTATCTTTCTCCACAGGTTAAGGAAAAACCATCAGGAACCTCCTTCTCCCAGGTAAGTGGTATGCTTCTTTATTTCAAGAATGTCTGTAGCATAAAACTTAAAATTCTTTTAAGACATTCCAAATGATCCAAAATTAAAACTATGTGTGCACACACACAAAAAAAACAATTCTGAAAAATATTTAAAAATTAACATCCTCCTCCCAGTCACTTTCGAAGCGTGACAAGCCTCCTCACTCTTGGTCAGGAACCTCCTTACTGTGACACTGATACTGCAACCGCCACTTTAGAACAGGAGTCTTAGCGCTGATGTGACACTGGAACAGGAGCCTTAGCACTGCTGTGACACTGGTACAGGAGCTTTAGCGCTGCTGTGACACTGGAACAGGAACATTGGCACTAGTACCTGCTAACACTAACCCGAGCCCAGTTTCTTCCCCTGTCAAATCCCCCTATTATCAGCTCTGACTCTGAAATGAAAATGGCTGTGGGCCTGCAGATCCTCCTCTAGGCCACCCTGTTTTCCAGGTTACCCTTTGCTATATCTTTGGACCTATTCCCCAAAAGTCACCTACTCACCCCTTTCCCTGACAAGTGAATCTCAGGATGTGTAGTCACTTCTGACTGTTTAAAAAAAAATAATAAAAGCCTTTCCTTCTTCAATTGAAATTAACCCTTTCCAGTCAAACACCCTTAAGGTGTTCTCTCAAACCAAACCTAGCTTCCCAAAAATTATTAACTCTTACTTAAAATAATTTCTGTGCCACCTTGGCCTCGTCTATATAGAAATAAACCTTTTTTTTTAATGTTAACACTGGAGAGCACCCCCTTAAGCACCCTTCTCCTACCAGTGCAGGTTCCTAAATGACTTCTTCCCTCAAGCCAAGCTGTAGTCATAGAAACCAGAACTTGATGACATCATCTGCCCTCTTGAGTCAATCAAAAACTCCAACACAAAAGTTACAGTTTTTCCTGTGAGCATGGAACTTGGAATTTCTTAGTGTCAGCTCCATTTTGAAAACAAGAAATCTCATAGACTATAATGGAGAAAAGCACATTTTCCAAATTTTTTGGTAACCATATATGCTGCACAGTTCCCGCTCACTGAACTAGTGTAGCACATCTCTCTAGGTACCCTGGTAATTTCAAATTTTAAAAATACGTTATTTCCTGTACACGCTGCGTTTTCCTCAAGAAAGTCCATTAAATAATTAATTAAATTTCCCTAAACTTCCTCTCTATCACATATAATCAACGGAATTTAAAACCGCGGCCCCAGAGATGCGCAGCCCCTTCAAACTGCGTTCTCCCACAAAACAACACTAAATTAATTTTCTCACGGGTCAGACCCCTATAGCCTACCTAAAGCAAGTCCCCTAAAACCCCTAACAACAAAAATAAATTTTAAAACAATTTTACCCAGAGCCCCGGCCAATGTGTGCTAAAATTTGCATTTAAAAATTTAAATTTAAATAATCCAAGCCCAAGGGGCTTCTTACCTTGGTCCCATAACTCGAAGACCACCATCTCCACCTTTTAAGTCTGTCCAGGAACGCCGTCGGAGCTCCATTTTAAAACGTCCGAAAAAACTGCAAATTCCCTGGAACTAAAATCGGGCAGGCCAAAAATCGAGGAACAGGCGCAGGGTTTAACCAGTCATATATAGACAAGCCAAAAATCATTAACATTACTCCTCAATCACACACAGGCAATCTTGCAGACTGTTAACCCTATCACAGTACACCTGTTCATACCCATTTCAACCAATCAAGATGACTTTTATTCTCTGTAATAATTGTGGTGATTTAGTTCCAAGGCAAACCATCTGGAGACTTGTCCTATCTGTCTTCAGCTTACTAGTTTAACACAGGAGCTCAGTAAAGTAAAACAGGAATTGGATGCACTTAAAGCAGCTTCTATGACTGCACAGAATCATACCAACTTCTCACCACTGCCCAGGGGCGTAGCCACGGGTGGGCCTGGACGGGCCCAGGCCCAGCCACTTTTCCTTCAGGCCCGCCAACCCTAACAAGCCCCAACCCAAGTGAGGCGCCAATTTTTTCCTCCCTCTTTTGCCCACTCTCCCCATCCGTGTGGTCTGATTATTTTTACTCCCTGAAGCACCGTTCTCCCTCCAGCACCGGCGATTCCCATAGCCTTCTGCCAGCGTGCGTCGTTGGGGGCGGGGCCTCTCCACAGGCACTCCCCCAACAACGCACACTGGCAGAAGGCTATGGGAATCGCCGGTGCTGGAGGGAGAATGGCGCTTCAGGGAGTAAAAGTGATCAGACCACGCGGACGGGGAGAGCGGGCAGAAGAGAGGGAGAAATGCAAAACTCGGGAGGAGATGGTGAAGGGAAAAAGCGCTGCCCAGGTAGGCCAAGGAGGGAGAGAGAAGAAGATGCCTGGGGGGGGGAGAAGGAATTTTTTTAAATAACTGTACAGGGGTGGGGGTGGGAACGGCCCACCCAGGTTAATTCGGGGGGGGGGGGGGCGCCCAAAATGGCAGGTCTGGCTATGCTCCTGCCACTGCCTCAAAGGATAAAACCACCTAAGAATAGATGGTTCACGGTAGGCTCAGGCAGACTACTTTACGTAGCACAGAAGCATCCGCCCTCACAAATGTTGCCCCTACAGAATTTTTTTGCTCCATTACAGCACTGTGATGTCCCTGAAAATACGAAGGTGCCCAAAGAGAAAAGACATCCCCAAAGCTCTAATGTTGAAACTCATTTCAGGAAATTGTTGCTACTGAGGCATTACCTTTGAAACACAGTTCAAGGGGCCATGCAAAGTGAAATGTCTTCCAGGCTCCTCAGCTACCAGGAGTACCATGCAAATAATCTCTATAATCAGAGAAGAAACTAAGGAGTCAAACACTGATTTTGTTATTCACTTGGGAACAAATGACTTGTCCAGTAATACTCGTGCCGTGCAGACAGCTTTTCAGGAGCTAGAGGAGAGGTTAAAACCTTTGCTACAAACAATAGCTTTTTCTGAAGTACTACCTACCTTTGGAAAGGGAGAGAAAAGTTGCGAAGTACTGAAAATTTCAATAGCTGACTCAAAGCCTGGTGTCACAAAGAAGGTTTTAGGTGCATAGGAGGATGGGGCAATACATGGAAAACCAAAAGACTATATTGTAATGACGGGCTGCATCTCACTGTGGCAGGAAAAAAAGTTCTTGGGGAGAAATTTAGACAATATGCTTGTAGGCATTTAAACTAGATGGTGGGGTAGCGTATGGAGTCAGGTCACTTCAAGTGATCACCCCCAGCTAAAGCTAAAGACAAGATGTGACACTAGAAAAGAAAGCAATGAAAACAACAATCTTAGTAAATCACTTCTTACCAACACAGTAGAAAGTGAGACTAAACAAAAAACTAAACAGAAGACAAAAATGCCACTGAAATGTAGATGGAAAGTGATGACCACAAATGCTCGCAGTCTAAGCAACAAAGTTCATGACCTGCAAGCCCTGATGTTAGAGGCAAACCTAGACGTTGTTGCAATCATGGAAACATGGCTCAATGATTCCCATGAATGGGATGCAAACATACCAGGCTATAATCTATTTAGGAAGGATAGGGATGGTCGTAAAGGTGGAGGAGTAGCTCTGTATGTGAGAAATGATATCGCAGCGACTGAAATGACAGGGGCCCGGGGAAAAGAAGAAGTGATATGCATCACTTTAAAAAGAGATGATGGAACCTCTGTCCACATGGGTGTTGTCTACAGACCTCCGATACAATCGGAGGAACTAGATAAAGATCTGGTCACAGATATCCATAAATTGGGAAAGAAAAGAGAGGTGCTGTTGCTGGGAAATTTCAATCTGCCAGATGTGGATTAGAAAGTTCCATCTGTGGAATCAGAAAGAAGTAGAAAGATTGTGGATGGTTTTCAAAGTGCTCTACTCAGACAAATGGTGATGGAACCCATGAGAGAGGAAGCAACGCTGGATCAGGTGCTCACAAATGGGGATAATGTGTCAAATGTCCAAGTGGGTGCCCACCTTAGCAGCAGTGACCATCAAACAGTTTGGTTTGATGTAACAGCTGAAGTTGGGGGGCAGCCACTCAAACTCAAAGTCCTGGATTTCAAGCATGCTGACTTTAGTAAAATGGGGAAATACCTGAGGAAGGAGCTGATGGGCTGAGGAAACATACGAGAAGTGGAAGGGCAGTGGTCCAGGCTAAAAGAAGATATAAATATGGCCACAAACCTTTATATAAGGAGAATAAATAAAAGCAAGAGAAAAGGGAAACTGATATGGTTCTCCAAGCAAGTGGATGAGAAAATATAGGCTAAAGAGTTGGCGTTCATGAAATACAGAAAAACTCAAGAAGAGGAACATGGAGAGGAATACTGGATGAAACTGAAAGAAGCCAAGAGAGAAATACATCTGGCGAAAGCGCAAGCGGAAGAACAAATGGCTAGAAATGTAAAGAGGGGTGACAAAAATTTCTTCAGGTATATTAGTGAAAGGAGGAAGACTAAAAATGGAATTGTGAGACTGAAAAATGCTGCGAACCGGTATGTGGATAATGATGAAGAAAAAGCAAATTTGCTAAACAAATACTTTTGTTCTGTTTTCACTGAAGAAAATCTTGGAGAAGGACCACGATTGATTGGCAAAAGTACATATGAGAATGGAGCGGATATAGCACCGTTCATGGAAGCAAGTGTGTATGAACAACTTGAAAATCTAAAGGTGGACAAAGCCATGGGACCGGACGAGATCCACCCCAGGATATTGAAGGAGCTCAGAGAGGTTCTGGTGAGTCCTCTTAAAGATTTGTTTAATAAATCCTTGGAGACGGGAGAGGTTCCATGGGACTGGAGAACAGCGGATGTGGTCCCTCTTCACAAAAGTGGTGATAGGAAAGAAGCTGGAAACTACAGGCCGGTAAGCCTCACTTCGGTTATTGGAAAAGTAATGGAAGCGATGCTGAAGGACAGGATAGTGAATTTCCTGGAAACCAATAAGTTGCAAGATCCGAGACAACATGGTTTTACCAAAGGTAAATTGTGCCAAACAAATCTCATTGAATTCTTTGACTGGGTGATCGGAGAACTGAATCAGGAACGTGCTATAGATGTAATCTACTTAGATTTCAGCAAAGCTTTTGACACGGTTCCCCACAGGAGGCTCTTGAACAAACTTGACGGGCTGAAGATAGGACCCGACATGGTGAACTGGATTAGGAACTGGTTGACAGACAGACGCCAGAGGGTGGTGGTAAATGGAATTCGCTCGGATGAGGGAAAGGTGAGTGGTGGAGTTCCTCAGGGATCAGTGCTGGGGCTGATTCTGTTCAATATATTTGTGAGTGATATTGCCAAAGTGTTAGAAGGTAAAGTTTGCCTTTTTGTGGATGACACCAAGATTTGTAACAGAGTGGACACCCCGGAGAGAGTGGAAAACATGAAAAAAGATCTGCAGAAGCTAGAAGAATGGTCTAATGTTTGGCAATTAAAATGCAATGCGAAGAAATGCACTTAGGGAGTAGAAATCCATGGGAGACGCAGAGCCGGTCAAACCCGGTAAGCAGGGTAAGCACTGCAGGGGGGCGCATGCCTTCAAGGGTGCTTCTTTGCAAGCAATCAAGCTCTGCTGAGTATCTAATCTCTGCTGCTCATCTCAGTCTGGCTCCAAACCTGTCAGCTCTCTGTCCCGTCCCCTCCCCCCTCCCAAGCAGAGAAATATCCTCCTTGTCTTTGTCAGAGGACGTCACTGTTCCAACTGAATCTGGCTCTGAAATAACTTGTGGGAGGTCAGCTAACCTCTGTCCTCTGCCCAGAGAGGGCTCAGACAGAGACAGCACAGCAGACTGAGCAGAGCCTGGACGCTTGTTTTGTCAGAGACTGCTGTTTAGTGCTGCACCTGACCCAGGGCCGTGCCAACACAGTAAGCGCCGCAGGGCGGCGCCTGCCTTCAAGGGCGCCGTGCCGTTGAGCTGTATTAAAAAAAAAACTTACTCCTCCGCTCCATCCCCGATTCCCCCTGCGCTTTAAATTTACCTCGCTCTGCCTCCGACGTCTGCGCAGCGTCAGTGGAAGCACTGCCTGTCTGACGTCTCTCCACCAGCCTTCCCTTCACTCGTTCGTTCCCTCTGAGTCCCGCCCTCAAGGAAATGATGTCAGAAGAAGGCGGGACACAGAGGGAACGAACGAGCGAAGGGAAGGCTGGTGGAGAGATGTCAGACAGGCAGCGCTTTCACTGACGCTGCGCAGATGTCGGAGGCGGAGAGAGGTAAATTTAAAGCGCCGGGGAATTGGGGATGGAGCGGAGGAGGCTCAGGCCAAACCCAGCCATTTGCTCCATCGCACCCCAGACGGCAGCTTAGGGGAGCAGCGCTCGGCTCTTTGGCACCGCCCAGCTCTTCACGCGCCTTGGAGCCAGGCAGGTCCGGGGGGGGGGCGCGCACGCGCCAACTGATAGTCTGCAGGGGGGCGCCAAAGACCCTAGGCACGGCCCTGACCTGACCCACCCTTTTCCACCCCCATTCCCCCACCCCCAACACAGCAACTCACAGGACAGGAGGGCTAGATGCCTGCTTTCAATTCCTAACCATCACCTATCTCTCATTCCCAATTCAGTAACTCCTGTTAGTCTGTCCAACTCAGATTGTAGAATATGTTAGTTTATGCTGATTAAGTCTGTCCTAACTAGATCCTAAGCTGTGTTTGATGGGAAGGCTATTGTGCTGCATGCAGAGTCTAACTTCTTAGGATTTCAGGTTAATTTTTGAAGAATTTGAAGAGGGGCTGTGTTCTACATGTGTGACTGCAAGGCCACGTGTCTGAATAGGGATCTGTTTGTTAGATTCTGAAATTTTGATAACACATTGTTTTTCAAAGTTGGCAAGACTGTCTGTTCTCCTAATTTCTGGTCTGTGTGCTAAGTTATTTTTCTTCTATACTGGTGTAATATTTTCAATGATGACATGGCTGGTAAAAGGGGTGTGTCTACTGTGGGGGCGGAGCCATAGTGATCCCGCCTCTGGATGGGTAGGGGCGCCGACTAATAGATTGCAGGAGGGCGCTAGAAACCCTAGGGCCGGCCCTGGGGAGATGTATATGTTAGGCGGTGAGAGTCTGATATGTACAGACAGGAAGAGAGATCTTGGGATGATAGTATCTGAGGATCCGAAGGCGACGAAACAGTGTGACAAGGCGGTGGCCGTAGCCAGAAGGTTGCTAGGCTGTATAGAGAGAGGTGTGACCAGCAGAAGAAAGGAGGTGTTGATGCCCCTGTACAGGTCGTTGGTGAGGCCCCACTTAGAGTATTGTGTTCAGTTTTGGAGGCCGTATCTTACTAAGGATGTTAAAAAAATTGAAACAGTGCAAAGAAAAGCTACAAGAATGGTATGAGATTTGCGTTACAAAATGTATGAGGAGAGACTTGCTGACCTGAACATGTATACCCTGGAGGAAAGGAGAAACAGGGGTAATATGATACAGATGTTCAAATATTTGAAAGGTATTAATCCGCAAACGAACCTGTTCCGGAGACAGGAAGGTGGTAGAACTAGAGGACATGAAATGAAGGGGGGCAGATTCAGGAAAAATGTCAGGAAGTATTTTTTTCATGGAGAGAGTGGTGGATGCTTGGAATGCCCTCCCGCGGGAGGTGGTGGAGATGAAAACGGTAATGGAATTCAAAAATGCGTGGGATAAACATAAAGGAATCCTGTTCAGAAGGAATGGATCCTCAGAAGCTTAGCGGAGATTGGGTGGCAGCGCCGGTGGTTGGGAGGCGGGGCTAGCACTGGGCAGACTTCTACGGTCTGTGCTCTGAATTCTATACTCATAATTCTATACTCATAAATTAGAGCTCATAGAGTATTACAATCCAGCAATCAAATCTGCATACATATACTCTAACCCTACTACTATTGTGATATATATATATATATGGGAGGAAAAAGCCTCAAATACGGACAGATACTCTTTTGTTGGAATCCAAACTTAAGGGAGTTCTATCTAATCATCATGGACTGAAAAAACCTCCCAGGCTTTAATAACATGATACCTAACACTCTAAATAGTAAATGTGCAGGAATCACTTATCTTGCAGCTGTTCAATCGATATATTTATCATCCACGGCCCGACTCCGGCCGAGTTTCGACTCCTGCTTCAGGGTACCGTGGTATCTTATAATCGATATATTACATGCTGGGACTTCTAGGCTTCTGTCCATTTCTTCTGACTGCGAAGGAGACCTGTATATCACACCAATGTAAATATGTTTTCCATTTCCTCTTTCCAGATTAATCCATAGTGCTTCTTTCTTATCCCATTTGTCCTTAAAGTCTGTCACTTTAATTTTATTCTTAACATATCCCATGTGAACCATGTCTCGGATATAGTTATACCTGGCTATGATCTATTCAGGAAGGACAGGGTAGGAAAAAAGTGTTGAAAAGTGGCATTATATGTTAAAAATAACATATAATGTGAATCATGTCTCCGTGACTGCCACTAATCCCAAGACAGCTTCTACCATTACAGGCTCTAGATCTAGAAATTTGTTTCCCATACTATGGACATTGGTATACAAAGCTCTCCAGATATTACATCCCCCCCTCCCATTTCTATGAAGATATTTGATGTCTTACATTTCTGAGGGTTATTAACAACTTTTTTAACCCATCCCCAGCAAATTCACTTCAAAGCTCTTTTTAGTGTATTAGCCAGTCTGTTATTGAAGACACTTCTTCCTTTCTTTTATAGCTGGATACTATCTCTGCTCAGTAGCTCTTGGAAAATCATCCCATGATCTAGGAAACCAAAGCGCTCCCATTGACACTATCCACACAGTCACACGTTTGTCAGGATTCTCGTGGAACCACTGAGTTAGTGAGCCCTTAGACCACTGCCGAGGAGCGCCAGTGGGAGGAAAATCACCCAAACACAAGACAAGGCAGAACAGACGTACCGGCAAACCCAGGACTGGAACTACCAGACGGAAACTGCAGCCGAGGCAATGCAAGCTGGAGCAAGCAGGACAGAAAATCAGCCAAACTTCACCTGCACTTGAGCGCCGTTCCTCAGGAGTTGAGCCCCTGGGTGTAGGCGGCCGGCAGGACTTACCGGACAGGGCAGAAAGTCAGAACTGCAGGGTTCAGCAGCCAGCCAGCAAACAGCAGATCACTCCAGAAACCACACCGGGGTCCCAGACAGCAGCAAGCAGAGAAATATTCCAGGAACCAGACCGGGTCAAAGGCAGGCAGCAAGCAATAGAATAAACCAGGAGACAAGCCGGGTCTATGCAGGCAGCAGACAGTAGAATAGATCAGGAAACAAGCAGGGTCAAAACCACAACCGGAAATAGCACAGAAGCACTGCAACTAACTCTCACCAGAGGAAACTCCTCTGAGGACCTCTGTTGCAAGGCAAACTAGAAAGCTTCCCAGGTGATTAATAAAGGCAACATACAAGGGAGTTCACCAGGTACAGGTACTGCTTAGTTCCAAAAAACTCCCAAAACAATCTGGAAGGCTGGAAGATCCGGACTGGACCGGAATATCATCTGGAACATGGGAAACAGCAAGCAGTCAGTCCATAGCAGCCACCAGGTCTAACCACTAGGGGGGGCGAGGTGACTGAGAGCAAGGAACATGGGCACAACCGTGACACGTTCAGCTCCAGGATGTGAGCTTCCCTCATTTGGCCTTTACCCTCTACAGGAAGGATCGATGAGAACCCTGCCTGTGCACCTAATTGTTTCATCCTCTGTCCCAGAGCCATGAAGTCACGTTTGATATGTTTAGTGGGATACTTAGCAGTATCATTTGTGCTAATATGGATGTGCAGCATAGGATAATGGCAAGTGGACTTGATGAGTTTTGACAAACTTTCTGCTACATCTTGAATCTTGGCACCAGGCAGACAACACACCTCCTGGTGACATCATATCTGGTCGGCAGGTGGGCGCCACTCTACCCCTCAGAAGAGAATCACCAACCACCACTACCTTTTGCGTGTTATTAGCCACTGATCCAGCAGCTCTGAGAATTTTGAGCTTTGTTTTCTCCTGTTCTTGATATATTTTCAGCTCTTCTACCTCCAGGGCTGCAAACCAGTTTTTCAGTTCAACATAAGATGGAGTTGGGGCACTGATTTTGCACAATCTGGTGATCTGTGTCCAGCATCTTCTTTCTGCACAACATCTCCTTCCCCTTTGCCTCAAGATGCATTTATGGGATGGATTTATGGTTGCCACCGATGCTTCTTAATCTCCCCACCTCCTCTCTTAGTTCTTATAGTTCTTTCATTAGGGATTTAATGTGCATACATTTAGCATATGAAACCAGTCCCTAGACAGAGACATAAACTGTAAAAAGAGCAGCAACTTTGGGGGGCACCATGTTTCTTAGCCACACTAACTATAGGAACTTTATTTACCTGTGGACTGAGAGAAAAAGACCTACCAAAATCCAAACCCTATTTTTTCTTTCACCAGTAAGATAGAAGAAGCAGGTAGATACATTAATGTGGTATCTAAGAACCTGTTCAGGTTCCCTCTGTGGGTGTAAGTTCTATGTACTTCCTTGCTTATTATTGGGGTAAACAGTAATATATCTTATCCTTTCAGGCTTTAGAAATATGTTACGTATCTGATGTGCAGTGTAATGTGTTTGCTTTATAGGCTTAATTCAAGGGATTAATCTTATTAATTAGATACTAATTAGAGACCCAGAAATTAAACTGATCTCTATTAACAGATAACTAATATGTGGCTTAGTGACTTCTTTGATTATCCTTCCAAACATCAATGCTGCTAACAATTTCAATAGGGCCAGATCTCTATAGAGTATACATAAAGAGTATAGCCTGTTTCCTCTTTTGGAAGTGGGGGTAAAAAGAAAAGCCTAGGGGTTAAGCTGATGAACAAGTTTTGTAAAGGAAAAGAGATGTGGAGGGGCATTTTCAATATGACAACTAAATCGAACTTTGGAGGTTTTATGGAAAATTTCCAAAACTCCAATAGCGAACATAGCCATTTTCGAACCTGAAAAAGTCTCCTTTTTAAAAAAAAAATGGCCATTTGCTAGACATTGTTGTGCTCAGTGCATCTATCTTTTTGAACTATTTTCACAAAACGTCCAAGTGAAAAATGCACAAAATCAAGCCATTGGGATGTAGGAGGAGCCAGAATTCTTAGTAGACTAGCCACACAGACATCCCAGCAGAGATGTGGGGAACCCTAGAGAGGGCACTGTAGTGGACTTCACATAAAAGGTCCCAGGTACACATCTCACTGTTACCCCTTTATATTGTATTGTGAGCCCTCCAAAGCCCACCAAAAACCTACTGTACCCAAATGTATACCACTACAATAGCCCTTATGCCTGCAATTGTCACCTATATGTAGGTATAGTAGGTTTTGGGTGGGTTTTGGACAGCTCATACCTTCCAACACAAGCATTTATTTATTTGTTACATTTGTATCCCACATTTTCCCACATATTTGCATGCTCAATGTGGCTTACATAATACTGTAAAGGCATTCGCCAAGTCCGGTAGGGGACAAGTACAAAAGATGTTATAATGGGATAGAGAAGATAAGATACAGTCAAATTGGGTATAACAGTTAGAGTGCAATATGAGTCTGGGTTTCCTTCTAAGTTTATTAAAATCTGACATACTGCTCAAACAAAATTCTAGGCAGTTTACAAAAAAAAAAAAACTAAACTAAAAACAGGAAAAGAATGCCAATATTGACAGGAAAGATGAATAGAAGCAGAAAGATAGCACAGCAAGCATTCTTATATATACACACACAACAAATCCTAGAGATTACAAAGAGATCATCCCCAGGCAAAGCAACACAAGGGAGTTTTTGAAGCCCAAAATCAAGGGCCAAAGCCATTGTAAACAAAAAAGCTTTCAGCTGCCTCTTAAAAGATAGAATAGTCACCTCCTGCCAAACATTCAGACGCAAGGTCTTCCAAAGCATAGGTCCAGCAACCATAAATAGTCTATCTCTAAGAGGGGCCCTTTTACTAAGCTACTTAAGTGCGTACACGTGTCCTATTCATGTCAATTTGGAGTTACCACCCGGCTACCGTGTGGCCCAAGTGGTAATTTCGTTTTTTACGCGCATCTGCTACGTGCATAATTTTTATTTTCCTGCGCATGGCAGAAACTGGGCAGTAATTGTCATTCTACGTGCATAGACGATTACCAAACAGTTACCGCATGTGACCGTACAGCTAAGTCAATGGGTGGAAGTAAGGTTTCAGACCCACAATGGACACACGCCAATATTTATTTTGCCACATGTCCATTTCCGGCAAAAATTTAAAAAAGGCCTTTTTTACAGGCATACTGAAAAATGGATCAGCACACGCCCAAAACACGCGCCTAAACTAGCGCAGCCCATTTTTCAGCGCATCTTAGTAAAAGGACCCCAGAGTTTGTAAAGCTATCTCCCAGAAAGAGGGAATCGCCAATAAATTCTGAGAGGAGGACCTAAGGGTCCGAGTGGGAACATAGGAAACCGAAAGATCTGAGAGATACTGCAGGCTGCCGGTAGATAAGATCTTATAAACTAGGAATAAAATCTTAAAAGTTATCCAAGAAGTGAGAAGAAACTTATGTTCCTCATGAAACAGGGGTGTCACATATTCAAACCTCCTGGAACCAGTCATCAGCTTGATGGCTAAATTTTGAACTATTTGAAGGCACCTGATCCGAACACCCCTTCTCTACAGTGCACTGCACCAATCACTATGCTAGTCCAGGGACCTGTTTGATGACTAATAGGAATGACTATAACATCTGAAGCTGTCATACAGACTGGCATGTATGTTTCTTTCACATTTTGGGGGGTGGGGGTGGGAGGGGGTGTCAGTGACCACTGGAGGAGTAAGGGGCCATGCCTTAATCCCTCCAGTGGTCATTTGGTCATTTGAGTCACTTTTAATATCAATCAGTCCCAGGCACACTAACCTTATAATTATAGTAAATTGACAGAGTAGGCATGAATCAATTATTTTATACTGGGATCGTCAGAATATAGTGCATCAGCTCTGCTTGTTGGACTTCCAGTAGGTCAGCGATGTGCAATTTGCCATCGATCCACAGTTATTGTAGTTATTATATTTATTTTTGCAAATCTTTAAAAAAATTTTTTTTACTTATATTATTTGTGTGAATGACTCTTCACAATGCTTATATTGTTTGATTAACGGATACTTCAAATTACCCACAAACTATTGAAAGTAATCGCATTGCAATAATACAGCAGTACTTAACTGGCAACAACTTTTCAAATAAGAAAGATTCTCAAAAATAAATATTATAATAACTACAGTAACTATGGATCGATGAAGAATTGCACATCGCTGACCTATGGCAAGTCCAACAAGCAGGAGGCTGTCTGGATTAACGTGACCACTGAGAGGTAAGAGATATGAATTGTGGAGTATGACAACTTATTGTAATGTATCAGGCTAGCACTTGGGGGGAAGGGATAGGGGAAGGGAAGATGGGGCAAGGCATAGGGAAGGAAGAAAGAACATTTGTAAACATTTGTTATATCGTTCTTGCTATTGTTGTATTATGATGTGATTATGCATTATAGATAGAACATTAAACAAAATTTTTTTAAAGTGACTACAGGTACTTCAGGTATCAGCATAGCTGATTATGGGGGTATGAAAGATTAAGCTGAATGACAGCATACTGTGCCAGTTAGATGTCACGAACAAAAACCACACAAGAAGGATGCTGCTGCTAATATGCCTCTCTGATGCCATGGGAGCCCTAATTGGCCACCTAAATCTGGCCCAGATACTGCCCCCCCCCCCCTTTGCCATCGTGCCAGGGGGATATAGAGATAGCAAACACATTAGCAGTGTGGTGGTGAACCTGTAAACATTTGTAACTGTAAATATTTCTATATGATTAATCTGTTTCTAAGATAGCAACCTTTTATGCGAGCTGCTGCATTATGTCTGGATCTTGCTCAGATTCTACATCTCTGTCATTTGATTCAGCACTCTCCCCATCAGGTGCGAGACAACCCACATAGTTTTGCTATATTATACAGAATACAGCATGCAACAGAGCTTTGCAGAGTTACACAGTATTGTATCACCAGACCGATCAAGGCATCTAAATATGAAATTTCACGATGATTTTTCTGGTGAGCTTCCGTACTTCATTAAAATATTCTCTTCAGGAGTTTGAGGATAAGATATGTAATATGTTTGGGCAGAATTGTTAATTTTTTTTATTGTTTTATTTTAAGTTTCACAATTCAAATACATGCATTTACATCTTGCAAGAGAAAATCAGAGTAAATATTATTTAAAGAAATCAACATGAAGGTATGTAACTCTTTCTTAGACCACCTAATTCAAACAACAGAAAAAAGAAATCGAGATAGGGGCGTTAGGAAACTTCGGTGTTTTTTTTTTTTTTTAAGAAATTGAATTATAACAAAGAAGGCCTGGAGATATCCACGTATTAACATAATAAATCCTGGTAACTTTTTTCATTTGCAAAAATTCTTTCAGTTGCACAGGTTCAAAGAACACATATTTCTTATCAAGGTAATTTACTAAACATTTACAGGGATAAGAAAGAAGAAATCTGGCCCCCAAACTTCGTGTCTCTTCTCTAAGTGATAGGAAAGCTTTACGTCTATCCTGGGTGGTTTTCACCACATCGGGGTAGATCCAGATTCTGTCTCCAAGAAACATTTTTGTTGAATTTCTGAAAAATATTTTCATTAAGGAATTTAAATCTTGTTCAAACACCATCGAGACTAGAAAAGTTTTCCTTTCCAGAACTGTAGTATCAGACTGTTCAAGAAAATCGGTCAGATTTTGTAATCCATCAGTTCCTTTCAGTTTTTCTCCACGCTTTAAGTCAGGAAGCTAGTATACTTTACTAAAAGGAGGAATCAGGTCTGGAGAATATTGAAGCACTTCAGTCAAGTATTTTTTAAACATTGCAGCCACTGTTAATTCTACAGCTCTTGGAAAGTTCAAAAGGCGTAGATTTAAACGCCTATTATAATTTTCAAATTGTTCAATCTTTCGGTGTATCATTAATTTATCCTTGATAAGCATATCAGTTTTAGCTTTTAGATTAGAGATATCCGTTTGGGCACCTATATTCATTTTTCCCGAATCCTTCTTAAAGGTCTCGAAGGCAGTAGTCAATAAGTCTAGTTTACTCATGATTGGTGCAACTGTTGCTGTAAGTGTTTGTATCGCAGCCCAGATAGATTCTTAGGTTATCGCCTCGAGAGCTTGCTGCTCGGTATTAATATTTTCCCCCAGCGTTTCAGTTTGAGCTCCGGCAGAAAGAGTTCCCCTCACGCCAACTTTGGACGCTTCCGGGACTTCAAGCTCGCTTCTGAGACCAGCTGGGCAAGGCGGAGGATTTAATTCCGGCGAGGACAATGTTGTTACACTTCCCTGTGAGAATGGCGTTCCACCATAGGTGGTCGGTGGCCCAACTGTTTGGGGAGGCTAAAGGGGGTGGGGTTAGGGGGCGGGACCAGGGGCAGGGCTTGCATCCATAATTGTCTGACAACCCCCCCAAAAAAAGATAAAATAGTCACAATTAATACCTTTTATTAAATTTAGATATTAGATATGTATTAGATGCCAAAGAATAAAGTGGTCACTCAAAGCATATACTAACCACAATCACTCAACTGCAAAACACTATGCACAAATTTGTTCAAAAACACACTCAGAACCTTACTGTACCATAAATACTACACTGGGCAGACCTTAATACACCAATATACCACCCATATGGAAAATGCAGACCGTCAACAATATGAAACAGGGGATGATAATGTCACAATTTTCATGTAGAGCACAAAACACCCTTTTAGGGTGGGTAGTGTTCACAATGAGCTCCTTTTATTAACGACCATATGTAGATCCTTCAAGAGGTAGTGTGTCATGATTTAGGCTCTACACCCATTCTGATGTTTTGGTGCCACCTCAGTAAGGCCAACACACAATCTCTCCACTGCAAAACACTATACACAAACTTGTGCAAAAACACACACATAACCTTACCAAACCACAACAGCACTAATTCCAAGGACAGGATGAGCTACAACCTTATGCGTGGAAAGGCAGCTCTATAATTACACCGGGCTCTAAAACACCAGTACATCAGTACCGGTGAAACAAAAAACAAAACAAAAAGGGCTGCAAATACTACACGCTAGCAGAATATTGCATCTTGATCACACATGAAAAACACATGACACAATAGATATGAACCAAAGACTCTCAACGTCACTCTTTTATTTAATCTATAGTAGGACATGGAACTTTGATCATAAATAAATTTTTATATATAAAATAGCCTCAACAGTCAAGGGAACCTTTTTCTCCCTGAATGCAAATAGTTTGGGAGTTTTTTTATTTCTGTGATTTTTTTTGGGAAGCGGTAGGAGCCTAAGATGTTGGTCACTTCCATGGAGTCCTAGTATTAGGTTCCCTGGGCTGTTGAGGCTATTTTATATATAAAAATTTATTTATGATCAAAGTTCCACATCCTACTATAGATTGAATAAAAGAGTGATGTTGAGAGTCTTTGGTATATATTTGCACTCTTTGCAGTTTGAAGTATTTGTGACAACAGATATGAAGGCAAAATACTGAACTGGAAATTTACCTCAAGAAGTCAGACTCAGCATGCAGCAATACTAGAAAAATTGAAACTTACATGCAAAATATCACAGATGCACATTTCCAAAAGCTGACATTCCAATTAATAAATTTTGAATAAAAAAATGTTTCTACCTTTACTGTCTGAGCATTTAGTTTTTCTATTAGCTTTGGTCCCAGTGTCTTCTGTTTTATGCAGTGTCTTCTTTCCATTTGATATTTTTTCTCTCACCATGTCCACCATCCTTCTGTGTCCTTATGCATCCTGTCTACCATCTGTAGCCCTGTCCCTATCCTTTCTCCAGTTGCAGCATCTGCCCTGAAAGTGTTCCGATCCACCCCTTAAATTCAGCAATTATCCCTCCATCTATATCCAGCATTTCTCCTCACTCCCTCCCCACCATCCATGTACATCTACTTCCTCTATCTTTCCTCCGCTCCATCCATGTCCAGCATTTCTCCTCGCTCCCTTCCACTCCATCTGTGTGCATCTCCTTCCTTTGTCTTTCCTTCCCTCCATCCTTGTCCAACATTTCTCCTCTCTTCCCCTGCCCTCGATCCATGCCAAGCATTTCTCCTCTGTTCCCTCACATCCCTCCTTGTGCATCTTCTTCCTGACCTCCCTCCCCTCCATCCATCCATCCATGTGCAACAACTCTCCATTCTCTCCTGCCTTCTCCTCCATCAATCCATATCCAGCATATTTCCTCTCTCCCCTGCCCCCTCCATCCATCCATACCCACCCAGCGATTCCCTCCTCTCCCCTGTCCCCCCTCCAGCCATCCATACCTACCCAGCGATTCTCTCCTCTCCCCTGCCCCCCCAGCCATCCATACCCACCCAGGGATTCTCTTCGCTCCCCTGCTCCCCCAGCCATCCATACCCATCCAGCGATTGTCTTCACTCCCCTGCCCCCCTCCAGCCACCCATACCCATCGATTCTCATCACTCCCCAGCCCCCCTCCAGCCACCCATACCCATCGATTATCTCCCCTGCCCCCTCCAGCCACCCATACCCATCGATTCTCATCGCTCCCCTGCCCCCTCCAGCCACCCATACCCATCGATTCTCATCGCTCCCCTGCCCCCCCTCCAGCCACCCATACCCATCGATTCTCATCGCTCCCCTGCCCCCCTCCAGCCACCCATACCCAGCGATTCTCTCCCCTGCCCCCCTCCAGCCACCCATAGCCATCGATTATCTCCCCTGCCTCCCTCCAGCCACCCATACCCATCGATTCTCATCGCTCCCCTGCCCCCCTCCAGCCACCCATACCCATCGATTATCTCCCCTGCCCCCCTCCAGCCATCCATACCCATCCAGCGATTGTCTTCACTCCCCTGCCCCCCCTCCAGCCACCCATACCCATCGATTCTCATCACTCCCCAGCCCCCCCTCCAGCCACCCATACCCAGCGATTATCTCCCCTGCCCCCTCCAGCCACCCATACTCATCGATTCTCATCGCTCCCCTGCCCCCCTCCAGAGACCCATACCCATCGATTCTCATCGCTCCCCTGCCCCCCTCCAGCCACCCATACCCATCGATTATCTCCCCTGCCCCCCTCCAGCCATCCATACCCATCCAGCGATTGTCTTTACTCTCCTGCCCCCCTCCAGCCACCCATACCCATCGATTCTCATCACTCCCCAGCCCCCCCCCTCCAGCCACCCATACCCAGCGATTATCTCCCCTGCCCCCTCCAGCCACCCATACCCATCGATTCTCATCGCTCCCCTGCCCCCCTCCAGCCACCCATACCCATCGATTATCTCCCCTGCCCCCCTCCAGCCACCCATACCCATCGATTCTCATCACTCCCCTGCCCCCCTCCAGCCACCCATACCCATCGATTCTCATCGCTCCCCTGCCCCCCTCCAGCCACCCATACCCAGCGATTCTCTCCCCTGCCACCCTCCAGCCACCCATAGCCATCGATTATCTCCCCTGCCCCCCTCCAGCCACCCATACCCATCAATTCTCATCGCTCCCCTGCCCCCCCCTCCAGCCACCCATACCTATCGATTATCTCCTCTGCCCCCTCCAGCCACCCTTACCCATCGATTCTCATCGCCCCCCTGCCCCCCTCCAGCCACCCATAGCCATCGATTCTCATCGCTCCCCTGCCCCCTTCCAGCCACCCATACCCATTGATTATCTCCCCTGCCCCCTCCAGCCACCCATACCCATTGATTATCATCGCTCCCCTGCCCCCCTTCCAGCCACCCATACCCAGCGATTCTCTCCCCTGCCGCCCTCCAGCCACCCATAGCCATCGATTATCTCCCCTGCCCCCCTCCAGCCACCCATACCCATCGATTCTCATCGCTCCCCTGCCCCCCTCCAGCCACCCATACCCATCGATTCTCTCCCCTGCCCCCTCCAGCCACCCATAGCCAGCGATTCTCATCGCTCCCCTGCCCCCCCTCCAGCCACCCATACCCAGCGATTCTCTCCCTTGCCCCCCTCCAACCACCCATAGCCATCGATTCTCATCGCTCCCCTGCCCCCTTCCAGCCACCCATACCCATCGATTATCTCCCCTGCCCCCCTGCAGCCACCCATACCCATCGATTCTCATTGCTCCCCTGCCCCCCTCCAGCCACCCATACCCATCGATTATCTCCCCTGCCCCCCTCCAGCCACCCATACCCATCGATTCTCATCGCTCCCCTGACCCCCTCCAGCCACTCATACCCTCGATTCTCATCGCTCCCCTCCCCCCTCCAGCCACCCATACCCAGCGATTCTCTCCCCTGCCCCCTCCAGCCACCCATAGCCATCGATTCTCATCGCTCCCCTGCCCCCTTCCAGCCACCCATACCCATCGATTATCTCCCCTGCCCCCCTCCAGCCACCCATACCCATCGATTCTCATCGCTCCCCTGCCCCCCCTCCAGCCACCCATACCCATCGATTCTCATCGCTCCCCTGCCCCCTTCCAGCCACCCATACCCATTGATTATCTCCCCTGCCCCCCTCCAGCCACCCATACCCATCGATTATCTCCCCTGCCCCCCTCCAGCCACCCATACCCATCGATTCTCATCGCTCCCCTGCCCCCCCTCCAGCCACCCATACCCATCGATTATCTCCCCTGCCCCCCTCCAGCCACCCATACCCATCGATTCTCATTGCTCCCCTGTCCCCCCTCCAGCCACCCATACCCATCGATTATCTCCCCTGCCCCCCTCCATCCACCCATACCCATTGATTCTCATCGCTCCCCTGCCCCCCTCCAGCCACCCATACCCATTGATTCTCATCGCTCCCCTGCCCCCCTCCAGCCACCCATACCCATCGATTCTCATTGCTCCCCTGCCCCCCTCCAGCCACCCATACCCAACGATTCTCTCCCCTGCCCCCTCCAGCCACCCATACCCATCGATTCTCTCCCCTGCCCCCTCCAGCCACCCATAGCCAGCGATTATCTCCCCTGCCCCCCTCCAGCTACCCATACCCATCGATTCTCTCCCCTGCCCCCCTTCCAGCCACGCATACCTATCGATTATCTCCTCTGCCCCCTCCAGCCACCCTTACCCATCGATTCTCATCACTCCCCTGCCCCCCTCCAGCCACCCATACCCATTGATTATCTCCCCTGCCCCCTCCAGCCACCCATACCCATCGATTCTCATCGCACCCCTGCCCCCATCCAGCCACCCATACCCATCGATTATCTCCCCTGCCCCCGTCCAGCCACCCATACCCATCAATTCTCATTGCTCCCCTGCCCCCCTCCAGCCACCCATACCCATCGATTATCTCCCCTGCCCCCCTCCAGCCACCCATACCCATCAATTCTCATCGCTCCTCTGCCTCCCTCCAGCCACCCATACCCATTGATTATCTCCCCTGCCCCCCTCCAGCCACCCATACCCATCGATTCTCATCGCTCCCCTGCCCCCCTCCAGCCACCCATACCCAGTGAATCTCTCCCCTGCCCCCCTCCAGCCACCCATACCCATCGATTCTCTCTCTTGCCCCCCTCCAGCCACCCATAGCCATCGATTATCTCCCCTGCCCCCCTCCAGCCACCCATACCCATCGATTCTCATCGCTCCCCTGCCCCCCTTCCAGCCACCCATACCCAGCGATTATCTCCCCTGCCCCCTTCCAGCCACCCATACCCAGCGATTATCTCCCCTATCCCCCCCCCGTCACCACCTCTCTGCCCTCGCATTTCCTCGCCTCTTGCTCGTCGTCGTCCTCAGTCTTACTCTTCTTCTCCGTTTAATTTTTTTTTAAAGCAGTGTTAACACGTCAGCAGGAACAGGCTGCTTCTTCAGCCAATCCCAGGGGCCTTCTTTCAGCGTGTTCCACCCCTGAGGGCTGAAGGAAGGCCCCTGGGATTGGCTGAAGGAGCAGCCTGTTCCTGCTGACGTGTAAATTTTTTTTTTAAAGCAGTGCTAAGCGTGGTTCGCGAATCGCTGAAGAAGCAGAAAGGTTGGGGCGGGGGATGACGATGACGAGGAGAAACAAGAGAAGTGCTGCGTGTGCCGGTAAGCTGCCCAAAGGCACAGGGGACGCGGTCGACACTGCCAGGTGGGGACCAGAGCCGGTTGTTAAAGGTGACGGTTGGGCTGAGGAGGCTAAGCCTCTTATACGGGGCGCCTATGCGTTCCACCTACGTCTCCCACCGCGGGAACACTCAAGTCGACCGACCATGTGGTGCTGGTGGCATACCTGTCGAGCGTCGTCTGACACAGAGTGGCTTCTGGAGCAACTGCCTGTAAGCTCTTAACCGCTCCTTTCCACTTAGTGTGCGGCATTTGAGGCACAAAAGAAAAATGTAGAACAAAGAAAAAACGTTGCACCACGGAAAAGTTCAGGAGCTAGAGAGGCGTCCTCCAGTCAATCCGCCATCTTGGCACGCCCCTTCATGCAGGAGAATTGTTAATTTTAACTGCTAGTTTGTACAATATTTAGAGACAGTTTCCTAATAACAATTATAGCTCATAACTGTCTCTTCTATCAGGAGATGCTAAGGTTCGGTAGGAGGGTGGCTACAACTCTTTAAAGGAGTAATCCCTGGATGTAGATAGGAAAACACAAGCCTGAGGGTGGAGGAGGAGTAAACACCCCAGTGGAGAGGCTGAGAAGCCCAGCCAGTATCAGGACCCAAAGAGGCCTCTGTACCCATTCAGGGCCAGTGGTGTGTGCCGAAGCTGACCAGTACCTGTGTTTCAGACCCACTATCAGTGAATTAGTGTGCTGTGGAGTAGCCTCAGCCTCTTGGCCTGAGTCAGCATTCAAGTGAGGGTGTACCCAGGGGTGTGCTGGTAAAATTTTAACAACAGGCTCTTTCTCCGGACGTAGCCAGCTCTGCAGTTGGAAGGGCCAGGGGTGGCCGGGGGGGGGGGGTGGAGAGCAAAACTTGCCTCTCTCTGCTCCCTCCCTTCGTGCGGGCACGCTAGGCATACCTTTGCTGGCAGCCAATAAATGGACTGCCACCACTCCCAACATCTTGCTCTGAGCGGCATGCTGGAACTTCTTTCTCATGCTCGAGAAGTCCCAGCCTGCTGCTCAGAGCTGGAAACAGCGGGGAGCAGCAGCAGTCTATTTACTTGGCTCGCAGGGCTCAGCATCCCCACCAGTAAAGTAAAAGAGAATTCAGCAGGGGGCCCAAGCCCACATTTTGGGAGCCAGTTGTTAAAGTAACAACCGGCTCCCAAAATTCTTAAAAACTTAACAACCGGCTCTTGCGAGCCTGTGAGAGCCTGCTCCAGCACACCACAGAGAAACAACTGCTTCATACCTCATGGAAAACACAGACCATGAACAGCAAGAACTATCAGCCAGTATTGTTAACAATTGTGAGTTACATACACCTAATAATGTTCTGCAAGAACACTTCTTTGTTACACACCACCTCAGAACTCATGGCCTTAGAGGTCGGAAGGAGAGAGGAGCCCAAACGTGTAAGAGTATGATGTTATTGTAGGTCTAAAAAAGTGTCATGTTTAATGGAGCTTTCTGTCTTGTATTGTTTCATAGGCTTTCAGACAGTGAAAAGCACAGCTAGCTAGTGTTATAAATGAACGTGGTTAAAAGAAAATCCTAAATAGATGTGTAGCTTCAAAAAAAAAAAAGAAGAAGAAGGTGAGAGGCTGAACTTCCCAGAATCAAGGGCTGCCGAATGGTGAGCATGTTTTGCATGCATAATGATTCAAGAAGGTTAACTTAGAGGAGCCTAGATGGAAACACAAAAAAGAAAATTGATTTCATGCTAATGGAAAAAGCTTATTTGATAACAGACAGATTGGTCTTAAGCCAGACAATAATGAAAGTGAAAACCAAATAGTAAAATGCAAAATGGAAGCCAACTCTAGTACAAAATAGAAATGGAGAAACTTGCCAAAGAAACTACTCAAGCCTAATCTTGAATATCTGGATGATAAAATGTACATTAGTTTCAAAGGCAGCCTTAAAATTGAGTCATAATAAATTGCAACAAGGATCTTCAGGAATGAATGCTACATTAACACGGTGTTACAAATATATAAAATGTGTTAAATGAAAATGCCACTGCATTGTGGCAAGAAGAGAAAATGCCTGACAGTAAATTGACATTTGCCAAATGACTACGACAGTGAGACAGGGTAGGAATAATATCATTAAATATCTAAGGAAATAATAATTGCACAGGTAAATGAAAGTTCAACTACAAAAAAATACAGTTTGAATATTTGCTCCACCTCCCCCAGCCTCGCTGTGGGTAAGCATACTTTGGAGAAAAGGGAGGGTGGGGGGAACTTGCACATACCTCTGGGCCTACAAGCTGCCTTTGGAGTTTAATTATTCCCCACCATCACCACCACCACCTTACGTATTATTCTGGATAGGCAAAAATGAAATGTCAACATCAACCAAAGGGAAAAAACAAAATGTGTCTACCTTTGTCTCCCACATTTCCCCTCAGTCTCCTTTTATATTCCCTAGCTCCCACCAGGTGTGTAGCTACAGGTGAGCCTGGGTGGGCCCAGGCCCACCCAGTTTTGGTTCAGGCTCACCCAGAAGCGCTATGCCCCAGCCAATGAAAACATCCCCTCGCTTCCTTCCCTCCAACCTCCTGCATGTCCAGCGACTCTTCCCTTCCCTCCACCTTCACTTGTCCCGCACCTCTCACCTTTCCCGCAGTTCCAGCACTTCCATGTCTTTCTTACCCTCCCCTGCCCCTGCCACGGTGACACTTGCACTTTAATGCTATCATGCTGCTGGGCAAGAGCTCCACACAGGGCATCGAGCCTTCCTTCTACTGTGTCTCACCCACTGATGCAATTTCCTGTTTACACAGGCTGGGCAGAGAGAGAAGGCTCTGACGCAGCACTGTGTGGAGTTCCTACTGGGTGGCGATAGCATGAAGTGCAAGCTCCGCAGCAGGGATGAGTGGAGGGTAAAGAGGACATGGAGGTCACGTGCCGGAACTGTAGGAGGGGAGAAAGGTGCTGGATATGGGGGTTGGAGGGCAGGGAAAAGGCACTGGACATGCATGCATGCGGGCAGGAGGTTGGAGGGAAGGGAGAGAGGCGCTGGGCATGTAAGGAGGTGCTGGAGGGAAGGGATGTGGAACTGCAATGGATGTGGAACTGCAAGGGAAGGGAGAGAGTTGCTGGATATGTGGGTGGGGTGGGAGGGAAGAGAGAGAGGTGCTGGATATGTGGGTGGGGTGGGGTGGGAGGGAAGAGAGAGAGGTGCTGGATATGTGGGTGGGGGTGTAAGTGAAGGGAGAAAAGTGCTGGATATGTAGGGGGGAAGGAAGAGAGGTGCTGTGTGGGGGAAGAAGAAAGGAAGAGAGGTGCTGGGTGGGGGTGGGAGGGAAGGGAACAAGGTGCTGGATATATGTGGGGGGCAGGCGGGAAGGGGAGAGGTGCTGGGCATGCAAGGGGGGGCTGGATATGCAGGGGAGGGCTAGTGGGAGGGGGGAGATGTGGACCAGCAAGGTGGGGTGGAACTAAGGGAGAGAGGTGTTGGACCTATGGGTTAGGGTTAGAGGGAAGGGAGAGGGATGTAGGACCAAGGAGATAAAGGAAGAGGGGGTCAAATGCTGAACCCACAGTGGGAGTATGAACCAGATGCATAGAGGGGAGGGAAGAGAGAAGGAAAAGAGCTGGTTGGGGTGGGGTCAGAGAGGAGAGAGACACATTGGTGTGGGGCAGGGAGAAAAGGGGCTTAGAGAGGTTCAGAGAAACTGAAGGGAGATGATGGGCATTGGGTAGGAGCATGGGGACAGGGACACAGGTGAGATGCTGTATTGGGATGGCATATGGGCACAGAGGGGCAATGCCTAACATGGGGGTGGGGAGAGAGAGATGGGAATAGAGATACAATGGACATGGGGGGAGGGAGATATGGGAATAGAAATATAATGGACACGGGGAGGGGGGAGATATGGGAATAGAGATTACAATGGACAAAGGGGAGATACCAGACAAGGGGGAGAATAGGAACACAGAAGGGAGATGCTGGGCATGGGGTACATGGTTGCACAAAGGAATGATGGTGGGTGCTGGCATATGAACACAGGGGAGATGCTGCACAAAGAAATATAGGGACACAGAGATGGAAGATGGATGGTGGACATTGAGACAGAAGACATGTCAAATGGACAGGAAAGACAGAGGGAAGCAGAAACCAGAGACTGGGATCAATGTGATTTGAAAAATAAAATGTCCAGACAACAAAAAGATACAAAAAATTATTTTTATTTTCAATTTTGTGATTAGAATATGTCAGATTTGCCATGCACATCTTGCAAGAGCTGGTGTTAGACATGGCTGGGACCCGTGGAAGAAATCTGGGAGAGGACCCCAAAGCCCATTACCAGGCTGTGCCTTCTTCAGCTTCTGGCAGGCTTGGGACTCTCTCTGGCCAGAGAGCCAAGCATAACAGCCATAGTTACACCCCCTCTCCCTCAAAACACCATCCCTGGCATGTGCTAGCTTTACATTTTGCACAGGAGGAAATGCCTTTCTTTCTTGTTTCTCTAGGTCTGGCTTCTTGGGGTTTCAGTTTAATTTATATTTATAGAGTTTGTGGTCACTTATTCTGTATTTGGCATTTGTGTTCTGTGTGTGTGACCCCAAGATATTCTGTCACCATGAAGTTTCTATGTAGCATTCTGTAGTAATTTGGCTTGTTCAGTTTTCTCGATAGATGTATCGATATTTTAGGGCCACACTGTAATATTTAGGGCACTACCTTTTCATAGGTAGTATCCTTGTTTTGGAAATTAGTGCTGGCATAGTAGATTTGCTCTAGATTCTGAGTGACTTTTTGTTTATCGATTTTTTTAAAAATTACTTTACAATATGTCTATTATTGAGATTACCACAATTTCTTTGTATGGTGAGTTTTAAGGGGAAATGTCCTTGCTCTGCCCTGCATCCACTGCTGGTGGAAGGCCAGGAGGTTCTCTGGATGTGGAATGTATTTGGCTTCAATACTATATGTGTGCTGGAGGACCATGGCTCAATGGGGGCTGAAGAAGAGTGCAGTCTCTTGTACTTCCCTTAGCTCTCAATTGGCCACTGAAGCCTGCACTGCTACCCTCATTGAAGTAATTGGGAGTGAGGTAGAGGTGGAGCATGGGGTGGAGTAGGGACAAAGCATGGGTGCATTAGGTGACTGTTCTTTTTTTATCTCTCTTTCAAAAAGTTGGTAACTCTAGTGCCCACCCATCCAACCTGTTGGCCCACCCAAAAATTGCCTTCTGGCTACGCCACTGGCTCATGCTGACCTTTTCTTTCTCTCCAGTTCCTCAATCTGCTTGTGTCTTTCCCAACCTCCTTTCTCCTACTTTGTTTCTCATTTTCCCCCTGCCACATTTTGTCTCATCCCCTCAGTCCACGAGCTCTTTACGTCTCGACCAGGCTTATTCATCTCTCTGAGATTCCTTCCATTTCTCCTACCCATCATTTGGCTGCAGTAGTAGAAGGAGCAGGCACCAACATCTGCAACAGCAATAAAAAACAAAGCCCCTTCACTGACACAGTGAAATAAGCAGATCTTATAGAGGGGCTAAAGAGCATCAGACCCTGCTGTCAGTAGAAAAATGGTCAGCTCAAGAACAGAGTAACTGAGCCCTCAATCTAGGTCCTCAACAATGTATTTCTCCTTCTTTCCCTAGATTCTGCCTATTCAAAAAGAAATGACAAAGTGGAGTAGAGGAGAGTCATGAGGATCAAGAGTGAGACCAAATACTTCTACAATACTGCACTCTGGAAGCAAAAGAGAGATCAGGGACAGGTCAGTAAATATCGGGCGAGAACATGTCGTCGTCCCCCCCCCCCCCCCCCCCCCCCCCCCCAAAGGTTCCAGCTCCATTTCTCCTAATGATCGAGAATCACCAGTCAGCTCTTGACATCTAACTTGCATTATATCTCAAACAGCACCAATTAGGCACTCGTACCAGTAACCAGTCTTTAAGGATAGTGGAGTATTCATGCAGCAACCTCTGTACATCTCGAACTCACACGGAGGGTTATGACCTTATAATTCAATAGCAATTAATTCAGTAAAAAAAAGAGATGCACAGTTTGGCTGCAACAGACAATTTATTGGAATTAAGTCTGCCTATAAAGATGTCAGACTTCTTAAGCTGCTGATCTCCCTGGGCTATTTATATATTGTAGTAATATTAACTACTTGTGGTTTTATGTTTGCACATCCTTTGATCATGTCATAATGAAGTGGTCCCTTGTTCAATGTAGGACTTTGTTATGATGACATCCGCATAGAATGAAGAAGAACATAAAGCAAGGTTAAGCATGTTATAAGTATAAATAGCCCTCGGAGAGCAATATCTTATGTTTTCAAACATCAACATTAAAAAAAAAAGCAAACTACCATGCACTTTAAGGCCCAAAAAAGCTTAAAGTACGTGCATATACATCCCTCATTTAATCACTTACACAATTCTTGTTAGGGTGTTCACTGAGAAGTATTACAGAAGAATTGCTTAGCACCTACGATTTGTGTTGACTCTTATTTTCAAAATATATGATGTAGTATTTGCAAATAGGATTACTTTTGATCTGTAGACATGGGCTATGTTTAAACCTGTTTTTATCTTAGAACAAGCTTAGAGAACTTGCACACTGAGAACCAATATAAAATTCCCTCCTCAAAACCCTGATTTTATTATGGTCTAATAACGTACTCCTAGCTCAGAAGAGATGATCTTGTGTGGTCTGCAATAATTATCTCTCTAATTACCTTAATAGAAACCAAATTGTAGTACCTTTTTAAAGAAATCTATTAGAGAACAGGTGTAGTCGAGATTACAATTTGTGTTAAGAAATTAGCACATGCTAATCTGAAAAGCAATTTTAAATTATATCGCAACATTTATTCAACTATCATTGTACGCATGAAGTGAAAATAAAAAGAATATAAAAATATGTAAATTAAAGTGATGTGATAATCCTCCTCACTCCCCATTGCAAATTTTTTGAGTGGTCTGAGGGGCAGCGCTTAAGTGATGGGTTTTTTTTGGGGGGGGGATAATCAGGTTTTTTTTGTTACAACATATGTTTGTAACTTTCATGTTAAAAGTGCATCGCTCTACTATAGAGATGTTTACTAGAGGTATTCCGACCAATCAACTATTCACTAAGAACAAGGAAAACCCATATATATGCTATAACCACCTCCCCTCCCCCCATACTGACCCAGGGGCAGATCATGGTTTGATAGTTCCAAGATGCTATAGAAAAGAATGTATTATTTTGAGGTCTTGAGGGGCAGGAAGAAGGAACTCATTCCAGGTCCTATTTAATGGATGATTAGCACATCCCAGATGTTATCTACCATTTCATATTCTATTAAAGGCAATAATAACTGCAGTCACTGTGGCTGAAAAATACAATTTGCTAGGTAAATTAGTTGCAAACAGCTCATCTATTAACTAACAGCGAAGAAAAACTCAAAGTCAGAAAAATTCAATAATAGATATCAGGTACTTGGATTACAACATCTTCCACAACATTCTCTAAGAACATAAGAATAGCCATACTGGGTCAGACCAATGGTCCATCTAGCCCAGTATCCTGTTTTCAGCAGTGGCCAATCCAGGTCACTAGTACCTGGCAGAAACCCAAATAGTAGCAACATTCCATGTTACCAATCCTAGGGCAAGCGGTTGCTTCCCTCAAGTCCATCTCAATAACAGACTATGGACTTTTCCTCCAGGAACTTGTCCAAGCCTCTGCCGTGCTGGCACTTTTAAGAGTATGTGTACACATATGCATGTGAGTGCTAATGTTCTATACATTCACACACTCATACAGGAGGCACCTAGAATATAGAATTGAGCCCCATATGCCTCCAGTTTGAAAATGACTTCTTGAAGTATTTGTTTCAAGTCAGTTATGGAAACACCAAACAAGACTCTGAGCTATATCATATTTTTTTTCTAATTCCTTAACAGAAATGTTATTTATATCTCATGTGGGACAGAACTGTGGATAGTGCGGAAAAGAAATGATTTAAATAGATAAATATGGCAAATAGATAAATAAATGTGACACCTTGCACACATAACTAATAGTATTCTATAAAGTATGCCCTAGAATAGTCACAACACCCATGCCCACCTATGTCCCTTCCACATGAACGCTTCCTTTGCAGTTACGCACTGGACAATATCCCCCATATTCTGTAAATGGTGACTAAACGTCTGTGTGTAAATCAGCACATATAGCCGATTTGTGCAAAGAACTTAATTGATTAACAAGCCAATCAGCGCCAATAATTGGATGCTAACAAGCAATTAACGGCACTAATTGGGACTAATTAGGATTTACGCACATAACTAGCGTATTCTATATAGTGATGCATGAAAATCTCACTGCATGGATCTCAAAAGGGGGTGTGACCATGGGAGAGGCATGGGTGGCTGTGGGCATTCCTAAAATGTATGCGAGGTATATAGATTATGCCCAATCTGTGCCTAAATTATGCATATTCTATAAACCGCACCTAACTGTAAGCAAGGTTTATAGAATAGTGCTAAGTGCAGTTTCTTTTGGCACCATATGTAGAATCTAGTCCTATATGCATGCCCTGCATAGAATAGAGTCATAACCCACGTGTGTAACTGAAAATGTGTGCTAGTTAAGGCTAATTATTGACAGTGATGAGCAATTAAAGACCAATCAAGGGCCAATTAAGTAATTAAAGGGCCCTTTTACTAAGCAGCATTAAGCCCACCGGCAGTAAACAGCAGCTGGCATGTGTTGCATGCTTACTGCGCGGGTAGCGTGTGAGACCTTACCACTAAGTCAATGGGTGGCTATAAGGTCTCAGGCCAAAAATGGACGCGTGCTGGTTTCAATTTTAACACAGGTCCATTTTCTGGCCCCTTAAAAAAGTTCCTTTTTCCTAGATGCGGTAAAAAATAGCCCAGCATGCACCCAAAAGATGCGCGCGCAATGCCGCAGGCCACTTTTTACTGCGGCTTAGTAAAAGGACCCCTTAACAATTTATTTTCACATTGTCGCTTGGTAAAGTTATATAATGTCGTTGTTTCTAAAGTGGGTTGATTTTATAAAGGTATTTTTTATAAAGGTATATTTGGTCTAAGAGACTTTTTATGTTTGTTTTGCAGTCTAGTCGATAGGAAGTTTTTTATCACTACTATTTAGGTATGTGTTTTATATTTTATCATATAAGATATATTTAGTGAAAATATGTATCACAACATATAGGAGTTGGGTTTTGCACAACTAATATTTAAGACTATTGAAGCATATATACATTTCTTGTCTAACAGGTTTTTTTTGTGTATAATACATTTGTAATTATTTGCGTGATATTTGTCCAATGTGGCATTTAGAGATTTGTGCTCTTTTAATATGCCTTTGTTTATATATTTAGTTTACTATATTTGTTTGCTTTCCACATCCTGGTATGTATGGTGTATGCTGATAGAGTATTTATGTATTTGTTTTAGAGCTCCTGATGCAGCCCTAGGGTGGGTAAAACACGGCCTGTGTCGAGTTTTGTAAATTTTTGTGGTTCTAATCAATCCTGATTTGACGTTTTAGTTGGATTCTTTGGGCCCTGTTTAGTAAGCTGCGCTACGCATGCAAACCTTTTAACACGCGGTATAGTTATATATTGGGTATCTCTATTGTTAGCACGCGCTGATTTTTAGCACATGCTAAAAAGTTAGCGTGCCTGTAGCGCAGCTTAGTAAACAGGATCCTTTGTTTGGTCTGCTTGATTTTCACCACATTCTTCCAATGTATACATATTGAGATCTTTAAGTCTGTCCTCACACTCTTTATGATGAAGACCACTGACCATTTTAGCAGCCACCCTCTGGACTGGCTCCATCCTGTTTATAGAGACACATACATAACGAGTAGTATTCTATAAATTAAAAATGTAAGAATGGGTCCCTCCCATGCTCTGTCTAGACTTTGCAAATGTTGACACCTAGGTGTAAAATACACACTGTGCATTTACAAAATAGAACTTAGGTGGATTTTTGTCATATACAAGCATACCTCTTCAACAAAGCCTACTAAAGACATCCTTAATAAATCATTCCTCAAACTTCTCAGGTGCATCAAAAACACCTCTCCAGAGCCGGTGATGGGAGGTGGGACTGGTGGTTGGGAGGCGGGAAATACTGTTGGGCAGACTTATACGGTCTGTGCCCTGAAAAGGACAGGTACAAATTCAAGGTAAGGTATACACATATGAGTTTGTCTTGGGCAGACTGGATAGACCATGCAGGTCTTTTTCTGCCGTCATCTACTATGTTACTATGTTACCTTCAGCCTATTATCGACTGTATTTAAGATCATGTAATGACTGCATCATAACAACACTCTGTAAGCCACATTGAGCCTGCAAAAAGGTGGGATAATGTGGGGTACAAATGCAATAAATAATAATATTTGCGCATGTGGGCTTATATGTTATTATTCCAATGACAGTATCCAAACAGGCTAAGGGCCCCTTTTACACGGGCTTACCGCTTGCTATATAGAAAGTACCGATGGGCTACCACAGCAGCCCGGCGGTTCTTCCCACCCCTAGCATGCCATCATTTCCGGCACTAGAAAAATGTATTTCTTTTTGTAGCACCGGGTTAATGCGGGAGCCCTTACCGCCACTTCAATAGTGGTGGTAAGGGCTCCCTTCCAAAATGGCTGCGCGGCAAGTGCATGGCCATTTCCTGCAGGAAGGCAAGACATCCGTTTTACTGGCTGTGGTGTAAAACACGCACCGACGCCAGCGCCAGCCCCCTTTTGCTGCAGCTTTGTAAAAGGGGGCCAAAGTTAGCTAATATAAATTAAGTTGCTAGATCATATGTCCATAAACCATAGAAATAGTATTCCCACAACCTCAAAAATATCTATTGATAGACTTAAATATTAGGTATGGACCATCAGCAATGCTGTTCCTGGGATGACTCTAGAGACTCCCAATGCACCTTATGTCATCATCGATCCTGTTAACTTCTCATACCTTCAATCTTTTTATTCATTCGCCATATAAAAATATTTTTTCAACTTTCCAAGGGGAATCAGTACTGACACAAATTCATGTTTTGCTTCCTAGCTGTTTCAAGACTTTCTCCTTTCACCATACTCCAGACTGGTTCTCAAATTCCCCTACTGTAGTGCAAACAGGTTCGTTCTTGGTGACTATAAATAGGTGCCCATGTATAGAATTGCCCTCCACATACAAAGGGCCACATGACAGCTTAATGTAAATGGTAAACATTTTGACACATTGAAATGAGAGAAAAAATACAATACTGGCACTAATACAGGGCCATCAGCGAGACCTGTACAAATGAGCTCACAAAGGTAAAAAGATCAGGGAAGTACATCATCACTTGATACAGACTTTCAACACTTAACCACAGAAACAATCTGGATATTCTTCAAACTATAAAAACAATAAGGTATCCAGGATTTACTTGCAGTCTACGCTTGCCACTGTAGTTTGATGGGTACAAATGATGACAGTTTCTTGCCTAGAGACAACGCTGAACATATGACATAGAAATGCATTAGTTACACAACACAAATAAATACTTACTGCTGACTTGTCCATTTGATCAAAGGCATGTTAGATACATAAGGTATGTGCAAACATATTTGATAATTTGGCAAACTTTTCAAAGTTATAATGGTGTGATTGCTAGTACAAAACAAGTACAAAAGACAAAGAATTGAAGAGCAGTTTGTATGAGTTCTTTATCTCAATTTTAAGCTAGATCCATAAGTTTTCTTTGGTGGGAAAAGGTCTCTTTTTTTTTGTCAATTTCAGGATAGATCCATGAATGTTATGGGAAATGTTATTTCACTTTCTATCTTTAGAGAAATACAATATAATACAATACAAATAAAAGTTATATCCTGCAAATTACCAGCAGGGGCCTTTTACTAAGCAATGCTAAAAAGTGACCTGCACTATCCCCAGCTCGGATCTTTCCCGTGTGCTAAGACCACTTTTGTCACTACCGGGAAATGTCCAATTTTTCTAATTCAACAATAATGGCCAAATGCAAATTTTCCCATTAGCGCATTGCCATTTCCGTGTCAGTCAGCATGCTTACAAGTGAAGTGAAAGATGCTATTAGAGCCAAAAGAACATCCTTCAAAGAATGGAAAAAGGATCCGAAAGAAGAAAATAAGAAGCAAAATAAGCAGTGTCAAGCTAGTTGCAAAACACTGATAAAGAAGGCTAAAAGGGAATATGAAGAAAAACTTGCCATGCAGACAAAAACTCATAGTAACACCTTTTTCAGGTACATCAGAAACAGAAAGCCTGTAAGGGAATCCATGGGACTGTTAGATCGTGAAAGAGCAAAAGGGGCACACAGGGAGGACAAGGCCATAGCAGAAAGACTGAATGAATACTTTGCTTTGGTATTGATGGAAGAAGATGTTTTTCAAGTGTGTCGATCGATGCAACGGAACTGAAAGAAATCTCGGCGAACCTGGAATATGTACTAAGCCAAATTGACAAGTTAGAGCGATAAATCACCTGGACAGGATGGCATACACCCAAGGGTACTGCAAGAACTCAAACATGAATTGCTGATCTGTTGTTAGTGATCTGTAACCTGCCGTTAAAATCATTCATAGTACCTGAAGATTGGAGGGTGGCCAATGTAATGCCGATTTTTAAAAAGGGTTCCAGGGGTGATCTGGGAAATTACAAACTGATAAGCCTGATTTAAGTGCTGAGCAAAATAGTGCAAACTACTATAAAGAATAAAATTATGGAACATATAGACGAACATGGTTTATTGGAACAGAGTCAGCATGGGTTCAGCCACGGGAAGTCTTGCCTCACCAATTTGCTTCATCTCATTGAAAGCATAAATAAACATGGATAAAGGTGAGCTGCTTGATATAGTTTATTTAGATTTTCAGAAAGCTTTTGACAAAGTTCCTCATGCGAGACTCCTGAGAAAATTAAAAAGTCATGGGATAGGAGGCAATGTCCTTTTGTGGATTAGGAATTGGTTATTAGAAAGAACACAGAGGGTAGGGTTAAATGGCCATTTTTCTCAGTGGAGGATGGTGAATAGTGGAGTGCCACAGGGATCTGTACTAGGACCAGTGCTATTTAACATATTTATATATGATCTTGAAAATAGAACGGCGAATGAGGTGATTAAATTTGCAGATGATACAAAACTATTCAAAGTTGTCAAAATGCAGGCGAATTGTGAAAATTTGCAGGAAGACCTTAGAAAACTGGAAGACTGAGCATCCAAATGGCACATGAAATGTAATGTGAACAAATGCCGCACATTGGGAAGAATAATCTGAATCAATACTACCTGCTGGTAGGGTCCCTTAGGAGTCAGCACTCGAGAAAAAGATCTAGGTGTCATTGCAGACAATATGGTGAAATCTTCTGCCCAACATGCAACAGCAGCCAAAAAAGCAAACAGGATGCTAAGAATTATTAGGAAAGGGATGCTCCATGGTGTGACCCCACCTTGAGAATTGCAATCAATTCTGGCCAGTGTATCTAAAAATAGATATAGCAGAATTAGAAAAGGTTCAAAGAAGAGCGACCAAAATGATAAAGGAGCTGGAACTCCTTCCATATGAGGAAAGACTAAAGAGGTTAGGGATTTTCAGCTTGGAAAAGAGATGGCTGAGGGGGCATATGATTGAGGTCTATAAAATCCTGAATGGTGTAGAACTGGTAAAAGTGAATTGATTTTTCACTCTTTCTAAAAGTATAAAGCAGTGGCGTAGCTAATGGTGGGCGGTGCCCACCCATTCTTGCCTCAGGCCCACCCAGTCAGCAGCCCATGAAGCCCCCAAAACTCTTCAGTGGTAGCGCCTCACTATTCTCTCTCCCTCTTCTCCATTCGTGGTCTGGCATCTGCCCGTCTCTCTATCCCCCCTCCCAGTCTACCTCAGAGCTACTGCTGGAGGCATCCTGCACCAGTCCTGCAGGCTTCTCTCTATCATGTCCTGCCCTGAATGATGTCACTTCTTGTTTTTTTTGGGTGGGAATGTGGTAGAGAGAAGCCTGCAGGGCTGGCGCAGGTTGCCTATAGGAATTGCAATGGGCAATGGCTCTGAGGTAGGACCGGGGGAGGGGGTTCAGAGAGAAATGGGCAGACGTCAGGTCATTTAAAAAAAAAAAAACACACTGTATTGTATGTATGTACAGGGGTAGGGGTAGGGGTGGGGGTGGGAAGGTCCCACCCAGGTTAACTCTGGGCCCACCCGAAATGGCAGGGCCGCTGAGAGACTGGACCGGGTTGGGCCCCCCTGAATTCAAATCATAGCGCCTCACCTTGCTCCGTGTGAAAGAAGCGCAGCAGCGGCAGTCTGCAGATCGCCTCCCTTTGGGCCTTCCCTCCCTGTGTCCCGACCTCGCGCAAGTTACGTCAGACGAGATCTGCAGACTGCCACTGCTGCGCTTCTTTCACACGGAGTGAGGTCGAGGTGAGGCGCTATGATTTGAATTCAGGGGGGACCAGCCCGGTGGTGGACGGGTGGAGGGGACTGCGGCGCCGGGCCCCCCTTGGAGGCCTGGGCCCGGGGAATTTTGTCCCCCCCTGCCCCCCCTCTCGGTGGCCCTGCTGTTTACCTGCTGTGGTAAAAAGGGCCTCAGCGTGCTCCTGTTGTAGGCAGTAAGAGATCATGGGTTAATCAGGTACTAATCAGTTAGCATGCAGCAATGTAGCTGCTCTAACTGATCATTGCGGAACAGGGGCGTAGCCAGACTTCAAAGTTTGGGGGGTGCATAGCCCACAGTTGGGGGGCACATTTGGCCCGCCTTCCCACTGTTCTCCACCCCCTGCAGCAATTGCACATACCTTGGCTGGTGGGGGTCCCCAACCCCCGCCAGTAGAAGCCTTTCTCTAGCGCTGTTGTCCGCCGGCAATGCCTGCCCTGCTTCCCCTCATGTTGTGCATGCATGATTTTAATGAAATTCAGCATGCCATGCGTGAATTGTCACACATGCTCAGTTTCACTAAAACCAATCGTGCACGCGATGTGAGGGTAAGCAGGGCAGGCAATGCCAGTGAAAGAACAGCGCTGGAGAAAGGCTTCTGCTGGCAGGGGTTGGGACCCCCCCCCCCCCCTGCCAAACCAGGGGCCCCACTGCTGCAAAAATGTCCACTCTCCATCCCCAGACGTCTCCCTTCCACTGTAAAAATAAAAATAATTTGCTTCATCCCCTGGTTTCTATATATGACGCAGCGAGTAGTGTGCGTTAAATTGGGTTTGCCCCCAATTTACAAGCACTGCTTAATTGAATAATGAGTCAATCAGTGATGATTGGCTGATAACAATCAATTATCATCACTAATTGGCAATAATTTATGTGGCCTTCTTTTTAGGCATATTCTAGAAAGAGGTGCATGTAAATTCTAATGCTGAAAAGGCGGTGCAGCCATAGATGGAGTGTGGTTGTGTTGGGGGAGTTACTCAAATTTACGCACTATGGGCCCCTTTTACCAAGCTGCAGCAAAAGGGGGCCTGCGCTGGCAACTGCATGTGTTTTTGACACACACCGAGGCCCCCCCCCCCCCCGGACAAAAGGTCATTTTGGGGGGAGTCCTTACCACCACCTTTTGAGGTGGCGGTAAGGGCTTCCGTGCAACCTGGCGGTAACTTGGCAGCGCATGACATTGTCCAATTACCACCAGGTACACACCAGCGCTACAAAATTTTTTTCCATGGTAGGTAAAAAGGCCTTTTTAAAAATCGGACAGTAAATGGCTGTGTGCTAATATTAAAAGTGGTGTGTGGCTATTTACTGCCTGAGCCCTTACTGCCATGTATTTACTCGTGCGGTAATCAGGCAGCACACGGCAATGTGGCCGCACTGCTGATTACCGTCAGGAATGCACCCCCATGGTAGAAAATAGAAAATAATTTTCTTCCGCGGAAAACAGTGCATGCCAACTTCAGAACTACCACCAGGCTTCCATGCTACCCCAGCAGTAGGGTTGATTTAGCATGTGCTACCTATGCAGTAGCCCTACTGCAGCTCAGTAAAAGGGTCCCTAAGTCAATATTCAGCCCTTGCCCGCAAAAGACAAACCACTTAAAGATAAGACTGCTATTTATGCGGCCCGATTTAAGTGATTTACGTAAGCGGTGAGGGGCTGAATATCGGCGCTTAACCTGACTCCACCCCAGAATGCCCACAAGTTAGCCCCTTTTGAGTACTAACCTGGTTAAGTGCCACTGAAAATGACCAGATAGCCGTGAACAAGTGATTTAGCCAGTCAACGGCCGTTTCCAGCTGGTTGAATCATTTTGAATATCATCTGGCAAGTGACTAAAAAAGATTTAAAATCTAAAACTATTACATCTAGACTATTTTCTAAGGGGTCCTTTTACTAAGGTGCAGTAATGAATCTAGGGGTATATTCGAGAAGTAGCGCCTAAAAATCAGCACCAAAAATTTAACAGGCTTAGCACAATTCTGTAAACGCTATGAGGGGCATAATCGAAAGGAGCGCCCAAGTTTTCCTGAGGAAGTCCTCTTAGGGTGAAGGGGCAGGGAAACCCATATTATCGAAACAAGATGGGCGTCCATTTTTCGTTTTGATAATACAGTCGGGGATGCCCAAATCTCAACATTTTAGGTTGTCCTTAGAGATGGTCGTCCCCGGTTTTCGGCCATAATGGAAACCGAGGACGACCATCTCAAAAACGACCAAATCCAAGCCCTTTGGTCATGGGAGGAGCCAGCATTCATAGTGCACTGGTACTCCTCACATGCCAGGACACCAACCTGGCACCCTACAGGGCACAGCAGTGGACTTCACAAATTGTTCCCAGGTGCATAGCTCCCTTACCTTGGGTGCTGAGCCCCCCAACCGCCCCCAAAACCCACTCCCCACAACTGTACACCACTATCATAGCCCTTAGGGATGAAGGGGGGCACCTACATGTGGGTACAGTGGATTTCGGGTGGGCTTTGGAGGGCTCACATTTACCACCACAAGTGTAACAGGTGGGGGTGGTCCTTTGTCCGCCTGCATGAAGTGCACTGCATCCACTAAAAACTGCTCCAGGGACCTGCATACTGCTGTGATGGAGCTGGGTATGACATTTGAGGCTGGCAAAGAGGCTGGCAAAAATATTTAAAAAGTTTTTTTTAGGATGGGAGGGGGTGGGTGACCACTGGGGGAGTAAGGGGAGGTCATCTCCGATTCCGTCCGGTGGTCATCTGGTCAGTTTGTGCACCTTTTTGAGGCTTGGTCGTAAAAAAAATGGACCAAGTTGCCCAAGTGCTCGTCAGGGACGCCCTTCTTTTTTCTATTATTGGTCGAGGATGCCCATGTGTTAGGCACGCCCCAGTCCCGCCTTCGCTACGCTTCCGACACGCCCCCATGAACTTTGGTCATCCCCACGACGGACAGCAGTTGAGGATGCCCAAAATCGGCTTTCGATTATGCCGATTTGGGCAACCCTGGGAGAAGGACACCCATCTCCCGATTTGTGTCAAAAGATGGGCGCCCTTTTCTTTCGAAAATAAGCCTGCTTGTGTCTTTTATAGAATTACGCTTAGGCATAAACTGTGCTTAACTGTAGGTGTCTGCAATTAGGCCTGCTATGAGCAAGTTTAAATGCCAGTGCCTATAGTTAGGGGCAGTTTGGCCATATTCTATATCAACATGCATAACATTTGGGAACACCCCCAGAAATGCTCCTATTCACACACCCAAATATGTTTGCATGTTAATATTTACATGCATATCGTTACAGAATACAATATGCATGTGAATCCAAATTATTGCCAATTAGAGCTGATAATTGGTTATCACCCAATTATCAGTGCTGATTAGTTCATTACTCAATTAAGTTACACACATCAAATTGGGCGTGCAGCCAATTTAATGTCTGTAAATCTTAGCATGTGAAAATGAATTAGTGTGTGTTACGTGCCATGCAGCCAATAGGTATATTATAGGCTGTATAAATCTATTAGCACACTTTAGTAAAAGGATCCCAAAATTAATATTAATGTCCCCTATTAATAATTTATGCAGCCCTTTTACAAAGTTGTGGTAAGCACTAGCACATGCTTACAACAGCAAAAAATGGCATACCGTAGTAATTTCGTTATGTGGGTACGTTACCCATGTACTAAAAAATAAAATTTTCCATATTATTGCAAAATGAGCAATGTATTATTTTTCTTCTGGGATACTATCATTCCACCTGGTTTAAACAAGGAGGTGTTGTGGACATTAATATGATTTGAAATCTATTTCAGTGAATCACTCTTATTGAATGAGTTTACATCATGATTTGTCATCAAGATAATCAAATATAAGTCTGGTATTTTGGCAGATAAGAAAGAAGATTTGGGTTCAACAGTCTATACCACTACATTGCTGGTTTAATTTGAATTTATGGAATTAAAGTTTTCAAAATGTATTAGTTTTCATATTTATAGTAATATATGTATGTTTCTTTCAAAACTGTATTAAAAAAATTAGGCATGATGGAAACTCACAGATTTTTTGATATTTTGTAGGCATTTGAGTTTGAACTCCCCCCCCCCCCCCCCCCCACGAAGCACCCCGAAGGTGAAACACAGATCTATGTCAGGGAAGGCTGTGCTTCTTTTACACATAATAATGAACTTGAGGTGGTGGTTTGGGGTGATCTAAGAAGGCAATCTACAGTTACATAAAATGGGATGTTCGATGTAATGCCGCTGATTGTGAAGTGTACAATGATGAATGCCAAATGTTCGTCCATGGGGGAAATGAGAGCTGCTGGTCCAAATCATGCTGCCATATTAGTTCCATTTGAATAATTTATAAAATCTTGCTCCAGCATGAGGCAAAGACCCCTGCTTTCGAACCGTAGCCTCCAAGGTCCAAGTCATCCAGGGGTATATTAGATTTATGTATAGCACTATGCAATTGCAGCCAGTGAAAACATTGTGTGGATGGCAGATCATAAAGCCTCTGCAACTCTGCAAATGAAAGGAATTGTTGATTTTGATAAAATTGACCCAGCATCCAAATACCATGATGTTGCCAACCTCCAATTCAACATCTTATTGTCAATCTTAATGTAACTATTATTCCATATAAGCAGAGCACCAAATACTGATCAGCAGTGTGTTTTTCTAGTGAAAAAGGTGCCAGTACTCAAATGCCAGGCCACCCTTCAGGGTTGGAGTGATCACTGAGAGACCCGCTCCTCAATAGCCAGGCTCCCTTCAACCAGTCACAGAATCTATGACAAGGCAGAACTGGTGTGTAGAGCCTGAGATCTTTCATTAAAACTTGGGACCCACGGGTCAATTTTAGCAGACAATGGAAAAGGTGCCGGTACTCAGTACCCCCAAGTACCCCCTCAAAAAAAGCCCTGCTGATCAGACTCATCCAGACAGACATTGAGCTCATGATAGGATTGTAGAGATATGACCAGGACCATATTATGCACAATTTTCTTTGGTGTCAGCATGGCCAACATTTTATGTAACGGTAGGGGTTCTATCAGATGACTCTCTAACTCATGCCATAATGGACGGTATCCTAAACCAGTAGGTTCCAAACAGTGGCTAGCCTGTCTCAATATAAAAGCTGGATGGTAGAAAGTTGACCCCCTCCTTGGTTTCTTGGTAATTTCAAAGTGCAAAGTGCAATTTGTGGTGGTTTCTCTTACTAGAAAAAGTAAGTCAATTCCCATTCCATACTCTTGTAAAAAGTAAGAGGAAAATAGAAAGGCAATATTTGCAACATACAGTGGTGGAAATAAGTATTTGATCCCTTGCTGATTTTGTAAGTTTGCCCACTGACAAAGACATGAGCAGCCCATAATTGAAGGGTAGGTTATTGGTAACAGTGAGAGATAGCACATCACAAATTAAATCCGGAAAATCACATTGTGGAAAGTATATGAATTTATTTGCATTCTGCAGAGGGAAATAAGTATTTAATCCCTCTGGCAAACAAGACCTAATACTTGGTGGCAAAACCCTTGTTGGCAAGCACAGCGGTCAGACGTCTTCTGTAGTTGATGATGAGGTTTGCACACATGTCAGGAGGAATTTTGGTCCACTCCTCTTTGCAGATCATCTCTAAATCATTAAGAGTTCTGGGCTGTCGCTTGGCAACTCGCAGCTTCAGCTCCCTCCATAAGTTTTCAATGGGATTAAGGTCTGGTGACTGGCTAGGCCACTCCATGACCCTAATGTGCTTCTTCCTGAGCCACTCCTTTGTTGCCTTGGCTGTATGTTTTGGGTCATTGTCGTGCTGGAAGACCCAGCCACGACCCATTTTTAAGGCCCTGGCGGAGGGAAGGAGGTTGTCACTCAGAATTGTACGGTACATGGCCCCATCCATTCTCCCATTGATGCGGTGAAGTAGTCCTGTGCCCTTAGCAGAGAAACACCCCCAAAACATAACATTTCCACCTCCATGCTTGACAGTGGGGACGGTGTTCTTTGGGTCATAGGCAGCATTTCTCTTCCTCCAAACACGGCGAGTTGAGTTCATGCCAAAGAGCTCAATTTTTGTCTCATCTGACCACAGCACCTTCTCCCAATCACTCTCGGCATCATCCAGGTGTTCACTGGCAAACTTCAGACGGGCCGTCACATGTGCCTTCCGGAGCAGGGGGACCTTGCGGGCACTGCAGGATTGCAATCCGTTATGTCGTAATGTGTTACCAATGGTTTTCGTGGTGACAGTGGTCCCAGCTGCCTTGAGATCATTGACAAGTTCCCCCCTTGTAGTTGTAGGCTGATTTCTAACCTTCCTCATGATCAAGGATACCCCACGAGGTGAGATTTTGCGTGGAGCCCCAGATCTTTGTCGATTGACAGTCATTTTGTACTTCTTCCATTTTCTTACTATGGCACCAACAGTTGTCTCCTTCTCGCCCAGCGTCTTACTGATGGTTTTGTAGCCCATTCCAGCCTTGTGCAGGTGTATGATCTTGTCCCTGACATCCTTAGACAGCTCCTTGCTCTTGGCCATTTTGTAGAGGTTAGAGTCTGACTGATTCACTGAGTCTGTGGACAGGTGTCTTTCATACAGGTGACCATTGCCGACAGCTGTCTGTCATGCAGGTAACGAGTTGATTTGGAGCATCTACCTGGTCTGTAGGGGCCAGATCTCTTACTGGTTGGTGGGGGATCAAATACTTATTTCCCTCTGCAGAATGCAAATAAATTCATATACTTTCCACAATGTGATTTTCCGGATTTAATTTGTGATGTGCTATCTCTCACTGTTACCAATAACCTACCCTTCAATTATGGGCTGCTCATGTCTTTGTCAGTGGGCAAACTTACAAAATCAGCAAGGGATCAAATACTTATTTCCACCACTGTATATAGAGGGGCATATTCGATATGATGTCCAAGTTGGACTTTGGACATTTTGCGCTGAACATCCCAAATCCAAATAGAAAACATGACCATTTTCAAAAATGCAAAATGTCTATCTTTTTTTTTTTAAATACCACTTGTAACAAGTTTTTGTGCTCTGTGCATTTATCATTCTAAAAAAAAATGTACAAGTTAAAAATGTAGAAAATCAAGCTATCAGGATGTAGGAGGGGCCAGCATTTTTAGCAGATTGGTCCACCAGACATCCCAGGAGAGCAGAGGGACACCCTAGTGGGTACTGCTGTGGACTTCATATAAATGCTCCCAGGTACACATCTCACTGTTTGTCCCTTACCTTCTCTGCTGAGCCATCCAGAATCCACACAAAACCCACTACCCTCAACTGTACACCACTACAATAGCACTTATGGGTGAAGGGGGCACCTATATTGGGTACAGTGGGTTTCTGGTGAGTTTTGGAGGGTTCACAGTGTAATAATTAGGTGGAGATATAGACCTGGGTCCACCTGTCTACAATGCACTGCACCGGCCACTAGACTACTCCAGGGACTTGCATGTGCTGTAATAGACCTTGCTATAACAACTGAGGATGTCAAAGAGGCTGGTAAGTACTATTGTTATTCACATTTGGGAGGGGGTGGTAGGGGGGTCACTGTCTACTGGGGGAGTAAGGGTGTCATCCCTGATTCTCTCCAGTGGTCATATGGTCATTTAAGGCACCCTTTTGTTCCTTATTCGTTCAAAAAACAGGTCTAGACCCACGCATTAAGATTTTCACCCTGGATGTTTTTGTTTTGTTCCATTATGGCTGTAAATGATCTAAATGTTAGGTATGCCCTAAGCCCACCCTAATCACACCTTCAAAATGCCCCCAACATGCTCCCTTGTGATTTAGATGTACTGGAAGTGAATTGCATAGATAGACATTTGCAAAACAGGTTTCAAAAATACCAATTTTGACATTTTGAGATGATTTTCATATAAATGCTGCTTTATGACAGCATTTAAATGTTTTTCCTCTGAAAATGAGCTCCATAGTATGAATAGCTTCTAATCACTCTCACCAAGGCAACTGGAGGGAAGACCAACCCAACACAGTATCTCAAAAAATAGTTGCATCTTCTGTTGTTTGTGGCCTGTGGGCCTTCTGGTTCCAGCTTTTCCCTGATCCTGACTTCAGACCACTACTACTACTACTTAACATTTCTAAAGCACTACTAGGGTTACGCAGCGCTGTACAATTTAACATAGAGGGACGGTCCCTGCTCAAAGAGCTTACAATCTAAGAGACAAGTGAACGGTCAGACCGATATGGGCAGTCAAATTGGGGCAGTCTGGATTTACTGAACGGTAAGAGTTAGGTGCCGAAGGCAGCATTGAAGAGGTGGGTTTTAAGCAAAGACTTGAAGATGGGCAGGGAGGGGGCTTGGCGTAAGGGCTCAGGAAGTTGATTCCAAGCATAGGGTGAGGCGAGGCAGAATGAGCGGAGCCTGGAGTTGGCGGTGGTGGAGAAGGGTACAGAGAGGAGGGATTTGTCCTGTGAATGGAGGTTACGGGCGAGACGTAGTGAGGGGCAGCAGACTGAGTGCATTTGTAGGTAAGAAGGAGAAGCTTGAATTGAATGCGGTATCTGATTGGAAGCCAGTGAAGTGACCTGAGGAGAGGGGTGATATGAGTATATCGGTTCTGGCGGAATATGAGACGTGCAGCAGAGTTCTGAACAGATTGAATGGGGATAGATGGCTAAGTGGGAGGCCGGTGAGGAGTAAGTTGCAGTAGTCAAGGCGAGAGGTAATGAGAGCGTGGACGAGAGTTCGGGTGGTGTGTTCAGAGAGGAAAGGGCGAATTTTGCTGATGTTAAAGAGGAAGAAGCGGCAGGTCTTGGCTATCTACTGGATATGCGCAGAGAAGGAGAGGGAGGAGTCAAAGATGACTCCAAAGTTGCGGGCAGATGAGACGGGGAGGATGAGGGTGTTATCAACTGAGATAAAAAGTGGAGGAAGAGGAGACGTAGGTTTTGGTGGAAAAACGATAAGCTCGTCACCAAGGGCCCTCTTAAGGGTCATCCCCTGGCCCTGACTTGGTTGGGTCAGCCCCCAAGGGCCCCACCTGGCCTTGTCTCCACTGGGGAGAGACTCACCTTCCACCAGTTGGGGTCTGCCTAGCCTTTGGGCTGAATGGGTAGCGTAAATTCAACTGTGGCCTAAGGGCTCACCTACTTTGAGCATGACAATAAGAAATGGGATGGAAATTGGTAACCTATCGATGATCCCAATCAGGTTTCCCATGAACCACAATAGTGGCTTCCATAAGGGAACTGTCCAACCTCTCCTGGTTGTCAAGGGGCTCAAGAGGTCTCGCAACCTAGGCACCAATTCAATATAGAATGCCCAGTAGAATTCAACCGGAAGTCCATCTGGGCCGGGATACTTCTGTTGTGGCAACGTATTTATAGCATCTAAAATTTTAGAATCTGAGATAGACTTCTCTAGAGACTCCCACTGAAAATTCAGAAGTGTGAATAGGCAACTTGTTGCTAAAACCTATCTATATTGACATCCGATGCAGAGGTCTCACTAGAATATAAAGTGGCATAATAATCAGTGAACTGTTTCAATATATCCTCATCAGTAGTATTACCTGGCCCCCTGGCCCTATAATCAAATGAATTCTCTAACGTTCTTTCTTAGCTTTAAGATATTGGGCCAACAAATGACTCAATCAATTAGCTCATTCATAACATGTTGCAGCAGTCTGGAACACAGAGTGTTGAGCTCGTTGAGCCAATATCTTATTTATATTGATACCTCAATTTTTGCAACCAGAACTGAGTAAATGCCCTAAACTTGGGCTTGTTCCAAAGCTTTAATCTCAGTTTCTAATCCAATTAATTTGGTCACACACTTCCTATGGGCCTGGAAAGAGTACATGATAATATGTCCCTTCATTTGCACCTTAAAGGCATCCCACCTAAAAGAAATAGAAGTATTAGTATTCTTATTTGTCAAAAAATATTGCTCCATGGCTGTCTTTATATACAGTAGAAGTCCAAAAATCTAGACTGCTCTGGGATCGGGTCAGTCCAGATTTTTGGACTTTCTGTATTCTAAAGCAGTATTTGTTACCCAGCAGCCAGCCCCCCTTCCAGGCCCCCAATGACCCCCATGGCTGCACCCCCTTCCTTTCCTCTCCCCCTCCCTTCCCATATGATTCAGTGTCTTTCCCCTGCTTCCAGCCCTGCCTGTTTGTTCTTTGTTACAGGTACCTTTCCTGAAATCTTTGGTGCTGCAGCACCGGCGTCAGCCTTACTCACTGGCTGCCTCTAGCATGCAGCGGGCCTTTCCCCTCTGATTCATCCTGCCCTTCTGATGCAACTTCCTGTTGTTGGAAGGGCAGGATGGGTCAGAGGGGAAGGGCTCACTGTATACTAGAGGCAGCCAGTGAGTAAAGCTGCTGCCACTTCAGGAAAGGTACCTGTATCAAAGAGCAGTGGGCAGGGCTGGGAATGGGGGGAAAGATGTTGGGCCATGTGAGAGAGGGCTGGAAGGCAGGGTGCAGTCATGGGAGAGCCTGGCGGTCTGGGAGAATGAAAGAAGTGCAGGGCCGAGAAAAGAGGGAGAAAAGCTGCACAGGGGGGGAGGAGGGAGTCCAGATTCTCGGACGGTCATCCGGATTCTCAGGCTGACAGCAGGCAATTTATTATTATTTTTTTTATTGAATTTAAACATTTACAAGCTGTACACTTGATTCCAGTAATATCGAGCTAATATTTTCCGAATTGAATATTTAACCCAGTAATTAAATAAAATATAGACAAATTTCAACTATACTGCAAGTAGTACATAAAGTAAATATAGCTCTGCCTCAGACCCCAATTACGGTAGGGGGCTAGAAATAATAGGAGAACAAAAAAAAAAAGCATTTGTCACAAGAAATATGGCCTGGTCGATTAGCACATTATTACTCTTAAATCAACATACAATAGGATTATTTGGTTAAACTTTTCTGGTCCAAAAAATTTGAGCTGATCAGGCTCAAGGAAGACATATTTGTTATTCATATAGTAAACAATACATTTGCAAGGGTATACCAACATAAACTTTGCTCCTATAGCTTTAGACTCTTCCCGTAACGCTAGAAATAATTTTCGTCTATCCTGAGTCGCCTTAGTCACATCAGGATATATCCATATCCTGGCCCCACAGAAAAAAGTCAAAGCATTTTTAAAGTACAATTTCATCAAAGAATTCAAGTCTTCTTCAAAGACGAATGAGACTAAGACTGAATTCCGGGTCTTTATATCTGATAGTGACTGTTCTAATATTGCTGAAATATCCAAAGGTTCTTTCTCTTGTTCTTATGTATGAGGAACTACATTTTTCTTATCTTCCACAGATTTTGTCGAATTGGGTAAATAGTAAATCTTATTAATTGGAGGCAACAGGGAAGATGAATAATGAAGTATTTCTGTGAGGTATTTCTTAAAAAGTTCATAGACAGAAATTCCTGAAACAACCGGAAAATTCAGTATTCTCAGATTCACTCTTCTATTGTGGTTTTCAATCTGGTCGATTTTACGATTTATTATTATGTTATCTTTAACCACTGCTGTTGTCATTGATTTCAAATTTGTAAGGTCCGTCTGAACCTGAGAAATTTGAGATGTCGAGTCACTTTTCAATTGCTCAAACGCTGTAGTTAGGGAGTCAAGTTTACTCACTATTGAAGCAGTTTCTAAAGCTGTCTTCCTTGAAGCCATCGTCAGTTCTTGTATCGCTTCCCAAATCAATTCTAGCATCACCACCTGGGGAACCTTCCATTCCAAGCTGGTTGTCTCAGCTTCTCGAGGCGTGCCACTACCCAATGAAGAGTCATTATTACCGCATTCCGGTTTTTCTGGCTCTTCCAGCTCACCTTTCTCAAAAGCTGGCCAAGGTGGAGGGTTGATTTCTGGCGGGGACAGAGATGTTTCAAGCCCTAGGGGCATCGATGCTCCTCCATCGACTTCCCCTGCAGGGATTACCACACCAGCTTCCGGTGCTCGACTCGCTGTGAAACGGTCTATTGTTAGCTGTACCGGTATAGACGTAAGGCTCATCGACGGTTGAGTTCTTACCAACCCTTTTCTCTTGGTATGTGGCATTATTTCTTGTTGATTAGTTTGAAGAAACACAAAGACCAGCTAAACACGTCCGGATCACAAATGAGTCGCAACCGCCATTTTGACACACCCCTGACAGCAGGCAATTTAAAAGTTCCAGATTCTCAGGTGGTCCAGATTTCCGAACTTCTACTGTACTTACAAAAGTCTTCATTTACCAATAAACCTATATTAAATCACCATCGCTTATGAGGTGAGGCTAATGTAATTCAGTCCAATTGCAATTGAATGGCTGCATGATCTAACATTGTGACTGTGGCAATATCTGTAAGGGAAACTGCAGACATCAAACTACTGGATAATTAAAAGTAGTCTATATGAGAATACATGTTATGAGGAAGAGAGTAAAAAGTACACTCTCTATCTAGTGGATGTTGTATCCTCCAAGCATCCTCAAGTCCTGTATCCCACATGAGAGCTTGTAAGACCCAGGGCTTTTTTTGAGGGGGTACTTGGGGGTACTGAGTACTGGCACCTTTTCCATTGTCTGCTAAAATTGACCCATGGTCCCCAAGTTTTAATGAAAGAGCTCAGGCCCTACACACCAATTCTGCCTTGTCATAGATTCTGTGACTGGTTGCAGGGGGTCTGGCTATTGTGGGGTGGGTCCCTCAGTGATCACCTCACCCCTGAAGGGTGCCCTGGCATTTGAGTACCGGCACCTTTTTCACTAGAAACAATGCACTGGTAAGACCTGACAGGATCTAGGATTGTCACTACATGCAGATAATTTCCTGTTATGAAAAGGGTCTAGATTCTAGAACCATAGTGAAGTTTCCCCCAATTAATATATGTATATTAAATCATCTAGCTCCTGCTCAAGAGAGTTTTTGGAAATATTCTGGTACATTATCATTGGTGGATATACATTAAAAAGTCTTAGAGAAAGGCTTCCAAATGCAACCTTAACCTGAGCCCAGTGTCCTTCAGTGTCTGCATTGCAGGAAAGCATAGGAAAGGTGAGTGAAATAAAATAACCCCCCCCCCTTTTTTCCCCTCTAGCAGAATAACACAATCCCTGTAATATAATAAGTATATAATATTTTAAGAGATTCAGAAGCGCTCAAATGTGTCTCCTGCAAAAATACCACATCGGCATTCATGTGATGCATATATAATTGAACTTTCGTATGTTTTCCGGAGTTATCCTCTTCACATTTAAAGATAATATCTTCATAGATAGCATAGAAACTGTAAAGAAATAGAATAAAATATGATTTATGGTTTATTTAATATTTCATATGTCACCCTTCCTGAGAACATCACAGGGCGATTTACAATAAAATCACATAAAGGAAAATAACGCCAATTATTAAAAGAGTAAAGAGCCACTCATACAACAAACAGCAATACAGAAATAAAAATAATCACCACTCTAATATGACAAGCAAGCTAATGTAAGCTACAGCAACGAGAGCTTCTGGAGACATGCTAGAAATGTTATCTGAGACAATACAAAAGTAGCACAATCTAAATCATTGGGAGGCACTGTCATACATGATACAAGGGACCACTGCAAACAAAACTAAAGAAAGCCAGGAATCTGAATGCAAATAAGCAGGATGACTGACAAGGAATAAGCGAGCCCTGCCAGCCTTGGGCTTAAGGTCAATATTTTAGTCCTCTCCCGAGGTATAGAACCAGATATGTATTTTTAGTAGCTGAAACAGCAAAGTCATGTTTTTATTTCCACGGCCAATCCTACTTGCTGTTCTAGAAAAGCATGTAACTTCTCAGGGTCTTCACAAGTTTTTGTAATATTATGTAAGGTGACACACAGTTGGCTTTCTTCAGCTGCTCCTGATAAACCAGCAATTGCTTTTGATGCCACAGAGTAACTCCACTTAGATCAGGAAGGATTATAATCTTGTGCCCCTTATATCATAAGGGAACCTTCACTTTAGCAGCTTGTATAACTACTAAGGCATGGGAATAATGCAGCTACTATTTGCTGTGGAAAAGGGAAGCCTGTGGTACGTGAGGGAACGTGATGTGTTCATTCCACCTCAAATGCATGATCAAACTGTAGACCTAAGAAATTGGGCAAAAAAGACTCCAAAAACTGCACCATATCATTGGCTTCTGTTCATTCTGGTAGGCCTGGGTCATTCTATTGTTTTGATCCTCGTTCTCCCACTCTAAGCTCTGGGTCCACTTCATACTACGGCGTACTTCCTGCAACTGTTTGATCTGTGCCACTGATTTGTGCTCGAGAACCTCCATGTGCTGTGATATTGCCACCAATTGTTGTTTTAAGCCAGTGAGATCATCCTATATGGTATGCATAACCTCTTAAGTAGTTCTTTAATCTGTAAAAAGTTTCAACATCACTTCTTGCAGCAAAATATCTGGCCCCTTTTCAGGGGAGGCCTTCTGCGGTGATGATGGGTCATGTTTAGACCATTTAACACCTTGTTACACTGGAGATTGATAATCCAGTTTGATGGGTTTCATTTTTTCCTGACTCCTCCACAAAATTTCACCTGGGGAAATAAATTACTGTCCAACCAACAACAAAAATAACCCAGGAAACCAATGTATACCTCTGAGGTATATAAAAATTCTCTATCATATCTCCCCTGTCCCCTTCCTCTCAAAGGAATACATACTTAGATCTGTCATGTTTTATCTCATGTGACTTTTAGTATGAACCCTGTTGTTTGTGGTGGCTATTTGAATTGTTATGGTACCTTGCAGCTGGAAATGAAATGGGAGAGGGATGTATTAGTTATAAACAAATATAGTAACCCTGCATGCTAAGCAACCCAGAAGGGTGGAATACAATGGAAGAAGATGACCAAAACTGTCTTGGACAAGCAGTCATAATGAAATAGTAAATGTCAACAGATAAAGACCTGCATGGTCCATCCAGTCTACCCAGCAAGGTGGCCAGAGTTGTATCTGGCACTTTACACAGGTTCTACTTCTTCATGATTAAACAGTGGCATACTTAACCTCTAAAACTCCCTACCAATTCTGGGGCACAGACCATAGAAGTCTGCCCGGCACCAGTCCTAATTCCCAACTACTGGAGTTGCCATCGAAGCTCACTCCAGTCTTGATTCTGATCTGTTAGCCATTTATGGGATCCAGACTGAAGAAGTCTGCCCAGCATTGGTCTTACTTCCCAACCTCATAGTAATGCTTGAATGTTTTCACTTATATACACTGTCAGCTAGCACATTTGCTTATTTCCGATCTGACGAAGAAGGGCAACCTTCGAAAGCTAATCAAGAAATGTATTAAGTTATGTCCAATAAAAAAGGTATCATCTTATTTTCTTTTCCATGTTTTATTTTGTTTGATTTCTATTGATTCCCAACCTCTGAAACTACCATCAAAGCTCTTTCCAGTTATGAGGTCATTTAAGTTTTGCTTTAATTGGATTCCATCTGTTTTCTACATAGAGATCCTCTATGTTTATTCTGTGCATTCTTGAATTCCATCACCGTTTTTGTCTTCACAACTTCCCCCAGGAGGACATTCTAGGAATCCACCATCCTTTCTCTGAAAAAGTATTTCCTGACGCTTGTAAGTTTCCCAATCTGCAACCCCAACTCATGACCTCTAGTTCTACCACTTCCCTGTCTCTGAAAAAGATTAGTTTGCATGTTAATACCTTTAAATGTCTCTATCATGCCCCCCCCCCCATTCCTCTTTTCCTCTATGGTATACATATTCAGATCTTCAAGTCTCTTCTCATACACCTTTTGGCACAAGCCCCATATCATTTATGTCACCTTCGTCTGAACCGCCTCATCTTTTGATGTCCGTAATGAGATACAGCCTCCAAAAGTGAACATAATACTCCAAATGGGGCCTCACCAAAGACTTGTACAGGCATTAACACCTTTCTTCTACTGGATATACCTCTCCCTATGCAGCCTAACATCCTTCTAATTACAGCCACTGCCTTGTCACATTATTTTGTTATCTTAAGATCCTCCAACACTGTCACCCTAAAGTCCCTCTCATCATCTATGCTTATCAACATCTCATCCCCCAGAAAATATAGCTCTTTTGGGTTTCTATACCCCATGTGCACCACTCTATTCTTCGCATTAAATTTTAATTTCGAAATAGTCAACCATTCTTCAAATTTTTTAGATCACTTCTCATCTTGTCCACTATCTCTGGGGTGTCCACTCTATTGCAAATCTTTGTGTCATCCACAAAAAGGCAAACGTTTCCTTCCAACCCTTCAGCAATGTCACTTACAAATATATTGAATAGAATTGGTCCCAATGCAGATCCTTGAGGCACTCTACTATTCACCTTTCTTTCCTCCAAGTGAATTCCATTCACCACCACCTTTTGTTGTACATCATTCAATCAATTTCTAATCCAGTTCACTACTTTGGGTCCTAACTTCAGCCCATTCAATTTGTTCACAAGCCTCCTGTGAGGAACTGTGGGGATCTTTTACTAACGCCTAGCTCGAGTTATCAGTCGCAGGGCCCATTTTATTCCTATGGGCCCTGCTGTAAGTAACTCGAGCTAAACTTTAATAAAAGACCCCCTGTGTGAGAGGCTTTGCTAAAATCCAAATAGACCACATCTAGCATGTGCCTTCAATCCAGTTTTCTGGTCACCCAGTCAAAGAAATCAATCAGATTTCTTTGACATGATTTTCCTTTGGTAAACCTATGTTGCCTTGGATCTAGTAAGTCATTAGATTCCAGGAATTTTACTATCCTTTCCTTCAGCAGTACCTCTTTTATTTTTCCAATCACTGAATTGAGGCTTACCAGCCTGTAGTTTTCCACTTCTTCTTTGTTACCATTTTTGTCGAGAAGGACTACATCCACTCTTCGCCAATCCTGTGTTACCTCCTTTGTCTCCAAGAATCCATTATTCAAATCTTGGGTGTATCTCATTCTGCCCCCATGGCTTTGTCCACTTTCAGTTTTTTCACAGTTGTTTATAAATACTTCTATAAACACAATGCAATATCTACTCCACTTCCATATATGCTATGAACGCAGAAAAGAAGAATTTGTTTAGTATAACCGCCTTTTCCTCATCACTCTCCCCATATTCAGTCTCACAATTCCATTTCTAGCCTTCCTCCTTTCCCCAATATACCTGAAAAAAGTCTTGTCACCTCTCTTTATGTGTGTAGTTATTTCTTCTTCCATCTGTGCTCTCGCCAGATGTATTTCTCTCTTCACTTCTATGAGATTTATGCAGTATTTTTTTCTGTGTTATTCTTTTTGCATTCTTCTGTATTTCATAAATGCCACTTGTTTTGCTTTTATTCCTTCGGGCAATTGTTTGGTGAACCATTACATAAAGGTCCTTTGTCATTTTGGTAGCTCCTTCCAGCTTGGACCACTGATTTTCCACTTTTCTTATTCTACTAAAGTCTGCATGTTTGAAATCCATGCTATTGACTATCGTATGCCTACAGTCCACTTTAGTTCATATATCAAACCATATGGTATAATGGTCACTATTGCCCAGGGTGGCACCCACCTGGATATTAGACACATTTCATACTAAGCAGAGGGTTGTACTATATGGATGGCAGCTGGGATATGTGAATAAGAATAACTAGGCAGATTAGAAAGACAAATGAGCCCTTTGCTGATATTTTGAAGTGTGTTCCTGTTATTATATATTGCCCCTTTTTGTCTCCCTTGCTTCCTTCCAATGTTTCAGTGCTTTTTCCATGATTATACTCCTTATCGATACTTTAACTTTGACTCAAACGACTCACCACAATGTAATCCATAACCAAGTTGTAACAAATTGTATTTCCATGATTTATAACGTATTGTAAGCCACACTGAGCCCGCAAAAAGGTGGGAAAATGTGGGATACAAATGCAATAAATAAATAAATAAATAAATAAATAAATAATATTATATTACATTATACTTATATATAGCTTTCCTCAAACAAGAGCCCAATTCAAGGCATCAAAGAATACATCCCTAAATAAATGCTACAATGATTGCTTTTAACTCCTTTGCCATGAGCTGGGGCCAAGTTGTTCTGTAGCCCAGGCCACGGTGTCTGAGAACTTAACAAAACCTTATCCCTCTTTTGTGTTATATAACTTTACCACCACTTTCTGCCAGTTTGTCTCAATTTTCAATAACCTTTGTTCACGCTGCATTTTGACCCTTTACCATTTTAGGTAATGGACATATTAATTTGCATCCTTATATCAAAAACTCAGGACCCTCTCTCCAAATGGCCAGTATTTTTTTTTACCCTATCTCACCTCCTTATCACAGCCCTCTTTATAAGTTCAATGATCGAATTATGTTACAGTTTTGGCTACTATCACTTCTTATAGGCTATTCCCCAATATCTACTGAATTTGTGAGAAATACTGTTATTGCTTAAGTATTCAGAATCTGGTTTATTAAGTGTTGTTCTCTCAATTGATTTCTATGAGAGTGGAGGCATGGCCTAGTGGTTGGAGCACCCATCTTGATATCCAGAGGGGTAGTTGGTTTAAATCCTACTGCTGCTCCTTGTGATCTTGGGCAAGTCACTTAACCCTCTATTGCCTCAGGTACAAGCTTAGATTGTGAGCCCTCAAGGGACAGAGAAATACCCAGTATACCTGAATATAGCTCACCTTGAGCTACCACTGAAAAGGTGTGAACAAAATCTAAATAAATAAATCAGATCACTAGAAGTGAAAACCTGATGATGATTTTATCATTCATAAGATTCAAATGAATACATACTCAGTCCCTTTTTCCAAGAATTGATCAAATGTAGAAACAGATTGGAAGGGGTAGAAGCACTAAACATTGCTAAAACAGATTACAAAAGATACATACAACAGAATATTCAAACAAAATTATGCATTCTTATTTCTCCTTGATTTGCCACAATGAATGATAGCATTGTATGTAATTATGAATGACATAGGGATTATTCCTGGTGGCATTGTATATATGATCAGGGCAATTATAACACTTCCAAAGGCAAAAGATAATGCAGCATGCTTTATTTATAATTCGGGGGATTTTTTAAAATCATAACTCTTTCATTATAAAATGCCTTAAGCCCCAGACATAGCAATCAAATAAGGTAATATCCTATGTCATTTAAGAAGTACCTTCTGTATTGAAAAAAAGAGATGTTATCAAAGATCTTAAGTTTTAATTGTGTGCACTGCTGGAGTATACTGCTGTGACATATTTGTTTAACAACAGTAGCTCAGCAAGGAATTTGATAACTGTGAGTAATTTTATACCACTTTCGAAATGAATTATTGTTGATACTGGGCTTTCTAAGTATCTCTTTAGAACAGGATTAATGTACCTAAACAGGTTAGGGTTTTTCACTTGGAAAAGACACATGAGAGCTGTAATAGAAGTTTATAAAATCATGAGTGAGTTGGAACATTTAAAAGGGGAAAGACTACTTAATCCAGTGCTTCTCATCCCAGTCCTTGGGGCACACCCAGCCGGTGTGCTCCAAGGACTCGGTTCAGAACCACTGGTTTAATTTTTAAACATTAAAACTCTAAAACTAACCACATCAGAAGATATAAAATAAATTATGCCTTGCATGAAGAAGTATTTCTTCATGCAAGGCATAATTAAGCCGTGGAATCTGTTGTCAGAGGATGTGGTGAAGGTGACAAACGTAGTGGGGCTCCTAAGAGGTTTGGACAAATTTCAGGAGGAAAGGTCCATAAAGAAGTATTAGCCAAATTGACTTGAGAAAGCCAATGTTTGCCTATTGAAATGAACTATGAGAAGTCTGATCTACATTTTATCATCTGCCAGGTGCCTGTGTCCTGGACCGACCACTCTCAGAGACAGGATATGAGGCGTCGAGGACCATGGCCTCAATCAACATGGCTTCTGTCATGTTCCCCAGTTTAAGGTTCTCATGAATCACCTGAGAGCATTTTACAGGTCTACGGCCGTTTTGCAAGTAGCTGTTTTCAATATATGATCCATATTGGCTGATAGTTATCAGCAACTGGTGGGACTTTTGTTTTGTTTTGTTTTGCACGTATTTCCTAAAGTGGAAGTACAGTATTTACGCAAATAGGATTCTGAATACTGTGATCAAAATCTCTGTCTCTCCTGGAGAAGTGATCCAGACACTAGTGCAATACAAACGTGTGTAGGGAAGACCATTTCAGTGCTCTGCAGATGTCTTCTGGGATGTTGATATTTAATTGAGCTACTGATGTTATTTGTTGGTCCTTTATATTGAATTGGGAGGTCAAACTATTGATAGAAAAACTGCATGCTATCCATTAACCTATTTGCTAGCTTCCTGATTAGAAAATAAAAAATCAAATAATATTCATCTGTTACAGACTTGTGGACCTCCTCAGTGGGTCTCTCTCCCTCTCCTCTTCCCCCTCCTTCTCTGTTCCTTACTAATCTCTGTTCATTTTCTCTTTGTCTCCTTTTTTATTCTCTTTTCCTCTGCTATGCCTCCCTTTCTTTTATCTCTCTGCTTTATTTTGATTGTATTATAAAAATCAAAAGCAAACAGTCCATAAAAATAAGGAAAGATAGTTGTATAAAGAATGAAATAACTTTAGCGGTCCTTTTACAAAGCTGTAGGAGAAAGGGCCCTGCGCTAGCGGCGGGGGCCATTTTTCCAGTGCGCCAGGGCCCCTTTTACCACAGCGGGTAAAAAGCCCCCAGACATAAAAAGTTCTTTTACCACATGGCCATGTGGTGAGGAGCCCTTATCACCACCCACTGAGGTGGTGATAATTTATTTTTGTTACATTTGTACCCCGTGCTTTCCCACTCATAGCAGGTTCAATGCAGCTTACATATTATATACAGGTACTTATTTGTACCTGGGGCAATGGAGGGTTAAGTGGCTGCAGTGGGAATCAAACCCAGTTCCCCAGGACCAAAGTCCACTACTCTAACCACTAGGCCAGCTCCTGCGCTAACCTGGCAGTAACCAGGCAGCGCACAACAATGCCTGATTACCATCGGGTTATCGCCATGCAAGCCATTTTCAGGGTTTTTACCCCTGGAAATGGTGCACGCTCAGTGTGGAACTACCGCCAACGGCCGTGTTGGGCTGGTGCTTGTCCTGGAAGATCGAGCGGTAAGCCCAAGTTGGGCTTACCGTCGATCTGTAAAAGGGCCCCTTAATCAGGTAAATATCTCTTGGTCTCCTCTGAACAGTGTCATTCACTTCAAATTCCATCATTCACATTTCTTCCCAGACTGATACTAAGAATCCCATAAGAATAAAATGGGCTTCTTAGCATTTAGCATGTGCTAATCGTTAATGCACCTTAGTAAAAGGAGCCCTTTGTTTGTTTTTTAACGTCATGGTAGATCATCAAAAGACTTGTATTTTTCCAGACCTGTGTGCATATATTGCACCATATATAAACAGAGTGCTGATGTTCTTGAGTGAAGCATGGAATTATGGAATTCCTTCTTGCCTATTTTTGATTCAGAATCCTAGAGTCTTTTCTTGGCTGAGTATTGGAGTAGCCTTTAGATCTCTTTGCTTTTTTCATTGCTGACCCCACAATTACAGAATAATGGGTCAGTCTTACCTTGAAAAAGTCATAACAATATAAAAGTTGCCCTACTGGGTCAGACTAAGGGTTCATCTAGCCCTGTATTCGGTTTCCAACAGTGACCAGTCCATGTCACAAGTACCTGGTAAAGTCGCCCAAAGTAGCAAGATCCCATGCTGCTTACTTCCAGAGAAGCAGTGTCATTCCCCAGGTCTACTTTAATGAAGGTTTATGAACGTTTCCTCTTGGAATTTGTCCAAACCTTCTTTTTTAAACCCAGCTGCATTAATTATTTTTACTACTTGTGTTCTGACAATGAGTTCCAGACCTAAATTAAACACTAAGTGAAAAAATATTTTCTCCTATTTGTTTTAAATGTAAATTCATGGGGTTTCCCCTAGTCTTTGTACTTTTTGAAATAGTAAACAATTGATTCATGTCTACCCATTCCATTCCATTCAGGATTTTATAAATCTCTATCATATCTTCCCCCAGCTATCTCTTCTCCAAGAACCCTAACTTCTTTAGTTTTTTTTCTCATATGAGACTCTTTCCATCCCTTAATTATTTTGGTCATCCTCTGTACATTTTCTTGTTCCGCTGCATATGACTTTGTCTTATTCTCTATTCCTTTCTAATAATGCCTAACATTCTGTTTGCTTTTTTTTTTTTTAGCTGCCATTAGTTTTTGAGAAGATTTCAACAAATTGTCCACAATGACACCTAAATCTTTTTCCTGGGTTGTGACTGCTACTGTGGAACCTAACAATATGTAACTATAATCTGGGTTATTCTTCCCAATTACATTTCACTTTTCTACATACATCCCAATTGCTATTTGAATGCCCAGTCTTCCAGCCTCCCAAAGATCTCCTGCAATTTCTCACAGTCCAAATGTGATTTAACAACTTTGAATAGTTTTGAGTCATCTGCAAATTTGATCACCTCACTCATCATTCCCATTTCCAGATCATTTATAAATATGTTTAAAAGCATTGCTGTCAGTACAGACCCTTGTTGGACGCCGCTATTCATCTTTTCTCTATCTAGAGAGTTGCCCATTTAACCCTACTCTCTGTTTTCTATCTTTTAACCAATTCCCAAACCACAACAGGCAAATACCTCCTATCTCAGGAATCTTTCATGAGGAATTTTGTCACTAGACACTGTGGGGCTCATTTTCAAAAGAGAAAAATGTTTAAAAAGGGTAGTATTTTCTGAAGTGCTACCTGTTGCATGCACAGGGCCCAAGAGACAGGCAGAACCCCAGAGTCACAATGCGTGGATGAGACAATGGTGCAGGGAGGAGGGTTTTAGATTTGTAAGGAACTGGGCAACATTCTGGGGAAAGGGAAGTCTATTCCAGAAGGATGGGCTCCACCTTAACCAGGGTGGGACCAGGCTGCTGGCATCGACATTTAAAAAGGAGATAGAGCAGCTTTTAAACTAGTACATGGGGGAAGGCCAACAGTCATTCAAAAACACATGGTTCGGAACAAGGTATCCTTCAAAGATATCACCAAACCAGGTAAGAAAGGGTATCCCGATAGCGAGGTTGCAAAAGAGACCATAGTAGATCAGGTGTCCTTAAATAAAAATCAGACAAAAGTTTGCAAATTAACACTGTCAACTACTGAGCAAGATGTAAATAGGAACAACAAACATAGTTTGAAATGTCTATATGCGAATGCCAGGAGCCTAAGAAATAAGATGGGAGAGTTAGAATATATTGCACTAAATGAAAAATTAGATATAATAGGCATCTCTGAGACCTGGTGGAAGGAGGATAACCAATGGGACACTGTCATACCAGGGTACAAATTATATCGTAATGACAGTGTGGATCAAATTGGTGGAGGCGTAGCATTGTATATTAAGGAGAGCCTTGAATCAAATAGATTGAAAATTTTGCAGGAAACAAAACATATCTTGGAATCCCTATGGATTGAAATTCCATGTGTAAAGGGGAAAAGGATAGTGATAGGAGTGTACTGTTGCCCACCTAGTCAGGATGAACAGACGGATGTAGAACTTTTATCAGAAATTAGGGAGGCTAACAAACTGGGCAACACAATAATAATGGGTGATTTCAATTACCCTGATATTGACTGGCTAAATGTAACATGAGAGCATACTAGGGAGGTAAAATTCCTTGACGAAATCAAGGACTGCTTTATGGAGCAGCTGGTTCAGGAGCCAATAAGAGAAGGAAATATTCTAGATCTAGTCCTTAGTGGAGCACATGATCTGGTGCAGGAGGTAATGGTGCTGGGGCCGCTTGATAATAGAGATCGATAATATGATCAGATTATATATTGACTTTGGAGTAAGTACAAACAGGAAATCTAATGCGTTAACATTTAACTTTCAAAATGGAGACTATGATAAAAAGAGAAGAACAGTGAAAAAAAAACTTAGAGGAGCAGCTGTGAAGGTCAAAAATTTACATCAGGCATGGATGCTGTTCAAAAATACCACGCTTTAAGACCAGGCCAAATATATTCAAACAGGAGAGGGTATGAACTTGACAGAGTTCCTAGAGTCATTGTTGGAAGTAATTACTCAAAAACTACAGTGGTGGTAACCTTTGCCTTTGAAATGGACAGGAATGCAGTCTTAAAACTTTCCTTTAGACATTTGGACTCCTTATTTTTTGGTTCTAAAATTAGAGTTTATCCTGATCTAAGGAAACTCAGAAGAGACGTAGGGCATTCCTGGCCTTGCAGGCGAGGGCCCTGGCTCTTGGAGCTAATTTTGTTTTGAAATTTCCCTGTATTTGTTGTATATTGTATCAATCTAAACATTTTCAATTTTTTGAACCAAAACAATTAGAGGAGTTTTTGTTACATAGAGAGGAACCAGTGGTAATACTTGAATCACAGACGCACACTGCATAAGATAGGCTTGAGAAGAAGCACTGAGGAGCAGTATACACATCTTATTTTTCCTTGATTGTTAATTTTAATTATCTTTTTCTTGGATCATATTGCAACAATTTCTTTTGGTCGAAGTAATATAATATCCTGTCTATGTCTGTATTAAGACATTAGTTTATTTAGTGTAAAACTTGTTTTGCCATATGTATTTCATTATCTCTATTTGAGTTATATTAAAGTAAATTCAATAAAAAAAAGAGAGAAACTGATTGAAATCTCTATAAACCTGAAGCAAATCACCTGAACTGGATGGTATTCATCCCAGAGTACCAATTGAATTGAAAAATGAATTTGCGGAACTATTGTTAGTAATATGTAATTTATCTTTAAAATCAAGCACGGTACCGGAAGATTGGAGGGTGGCCAATGTAATGCCGAGTTTTTAAAAAAGGTTCCAGAAGAGATCCGAGAAATTATAGACCATTTATTACCCTGTTTAAAAAAAAGGCCTTTTTCCTGTCATGGTAAAAAGTGGTCCAGCGTGCACCGATTTCACATACCAAAACGAGCACAGGCCACTTTTTCCTGTGGCTTAGTAAAAGAGTCCCATTGTCTCTGATGATTTTCAAAATAAATCTTTAAAGATGATGATTTTGAATACTATCTGAAAACTACTGCCCCTATTACATACAGTATAATGTTGTCAGTCTATAATGATGTGTCTGAGAATGGTGGAAAATATCTTATTCTATGCATTAGTACAACTGCGTTGTATAAGGATTTTTTTTTGCTCATGGAAGAGACATAATTGTTAAAATAGTGAAATGTTTTGCTTTCTAGTACAGGCTGTATCTGAATCTGATTGGATTATTTTTCCAGATTGTTAAGTCTGTTCTTTATGTTTCAGGGTGACAATGTTGAGAAAGGCATGACAGAACACATAAAAAAATGGATTTATGCCAAGACATGGAGCAGCTGTGTAGGATATAAGAATTGCTGCAGCTGTATTTGAACCAGAATTTTAATTATTTTATTTAAAATGCACAGACTTTTGAGTAAAAACACACACACACACATTGCTAAATCATGAATATTCTAATTCTGTATAATATTTGAAGACAGTCTCAGTTATGAAATCAAAATGTGGGAACAGGGTTACTCAAGAGACAGATTAAAATGAAAATTTATAAACGAAAGAATTTAATTTGCACCCAAATGTGTATACATTTATATATATATTTTCTTTACTCATCAAGACATATTAACACGATTATTAGTGAATGATGTATAAATTTAGGGCATTCAGTTTTTATTTCTCCATTAATGTTTGTAAAGTTTTCTATAGGAAATTAAAGGAGTGAGTGATTATTTCCTAGTATTTTGTAGGGATGTGCATTAATTAGTATCTATTGGGTTCATCAGCATCCCTTAAAATATTTAGTGCATGGCATTTAATGCACATTAAGCAATGAATTAACTCATATTGGAGGAGTAGCCTAGTGGTTAGTGCAGTGGACTTTGATCCTTGGGAACTGAGTTCGATTCCTACTGCAGCTCCTTGTGACTCTGGGCAAGTCACTTAACCCTCCATTTCCCCTGGTACAAAATAAGTACCTGAATATATGTAAACCACTTTGAATGTAGTTGCAAAAAAAAGCCTCAGAAAGACAGTATATCAAGTCCCATTTCCCTTTCCCTATTTGAGATTCTACATGGAATGTTGCTATTCCACTAGCAACATTCCATGTAGAAGCCTGCCCTTGCAGATCAGCAACGCGGCTGTGCAGGCTTCTGTTTCTGTGAGTCTGACGTCTTGCACATACGTGCAGGACGTCAGACTCGCAGAAGCCTGTGCAGCCGCATTGCTGATCTGCAAGGGGAGGCTTCTACATGGAATGTTGCTAGTGGAGGAGTAGCCTAGTGGTTAGTGCAGTGGCTCTTGATCCTGGGGAACTGAGTTCCGTTCCCACTGCAGCTCCTTGTGACTCTGGGCAAGTCACTTAACCCTCCATTGCCCCTGGTACAAAATAAGTACCTGAATATATGTAAACCGCTTTGAATGTAGTTGCAAAGACCTCAGAAAGGCGGTATATCAAGTCCCATTTCCCTTTCCCTTTACATTCTATATATCATGACTAAAACATCGGCACCAAAATGAAATACGCCTAGGTGTATTCTATAAAGTAAGCCTAAAGTTAGGTGTACTTCACAGAATAAATCTAAATTTCCATGTGGTTTATAGAATAGACTGAGCACCCATCTGCACGATTAAGTTTAGTTGCGGGCAGTTACACCAGGTAAAACTTGGTGTAAATGCTGACACCTAAATTAGGCGCAGACCAGGTGTATTCTATAATAATGTGTATAGGTTTTAGAAATGCTCACAACCTACCCATTCCACGTCCATGGCCATGCCCCCTTTTCAACTATGCGACTTAGAATTTATGCACATCACATTACAGAATGTGCTTAGATAGGTCTGCACGTAAATTCTAATTAATGACAATTAGTGTCTAATTGCTTGTTAAATGGAAATGATTGACGCTGATTGGCTTGTTAACTAATTAAGTTGGGCATGCAAATCTAGAATACAACTGGAGCTGCATGTACAACTTAAGTCACACTATATAGAATCCAGAGGTTTATAAAGTTCAAATGTTTATGAAAATGATTTTATTGAAATAAAAATGTGAACTAAGCCAGAAAAGTCTAAAAATGAGGATAAAGCCCAAATGGACTATCTCCTGCATCAAGGCTAAATGGCATGACCTGATTTTCACGAGCATAGAATTAAGGAGAAAACCACACGGATAGCATACTTACCTAGCACTTATTCTGTACATGGTGTGGAGAGAAACACAATCCTCAGGTGTCAAGAACTGTAGGCAGAGACCAAGAAAATTCAGCAAAAAAATACAAAATATTTCCTATCATGATGAGTACACAAGGTCTGATTAAAAGCAATTTCTATGCATACATTTATATTTATTTATTTTGGATTCTTGATATACCACTTCGAGGCCTGCACATAGGCATCTATGCAGTTTACACAATAATACAAGTAACATCATTTAAGTGGTTACAAAAGAAAAATACAATAACGCTTACAAAAGAAAAATACAATAACGCTGAGGGACCTAGGAGAGAAAGAGGCAAGAGAGAGAAATCAGTCTGCAGTCAAGTTGTGTTAGAAAGGAAAAGAGAAAAAAGGTGAGTTTTGAGGATTTGCTTGATAAGTTTCCTATACGTATTGGATCAGACTCAAAATTAGGTGCCAGGAAAAATCATAATCAAGTGCTATTCTGTAAAAGGCATGTGCCCTTAAGCATGGATCTCCCATCTAACTTTGGGTGCTAGACTTATGCCTGCTGAAATCTGGTTTAAATGCTAGCCCCCAAGTTAAACGCACTGACCCAGTATTCTATAACCATGCTCCTCCCATGACCATGACCTATTTCAAGATACTCGCTATGGAAGTTATGAATACTAAGTTATACAATAGCATGCAGCCAGATGCACACAAATATTGAGTGCCTATTAACATCAATAATTGGTTATTAGCACCCAATTATCAGTGCCATTAATCTCATTAAGCAATTAATTTGTGTATGCATCTTGGGTGAGCATGCAAATCTGGGCACCATATGTAGAATCCATGGGATTATATCATATGAACTCCAGAAAGGAGCTCCCTTTGGAATTATCCTAGAGCTAGCTGTAAATATGAGAAGCTGAGAACCTAGGCTTAAGAGTGAAGTTCATTACTCTCATATAGAAAGTATCAATTTAAACACCAGCTAATCAAGATAAATTGGAACAATGACTTAGGATCACATATTCCTATACATATTCGCTACATAAATGTGACATCTGCTGAAAAGAAGGCTGATATCATAAGAGGTGTGCCAAGTGGCCTCTAATGCGTGTAGGTCATTACCACCTAAATTCTTTAACGCTATGTCTATGGCTGGCGGTAAGGTCAGAGACCCAAAATGGATGCGTGGCCATTTTGATTTTGCCACACATCCATTTTCTGGAAAAAAAACGAGGCCTTTTTTACAGTCGCGCTGAAAAATAATTCTGCATGGGCCAAAACCAACGCCTATACTACCACGGCTTAGTAAAAGGACCCCTTAATATGTAATTTTTGTAATTGCACACCAACTCTATTCCTTTATTGTGATGTGAGTTTGTAAATTCATTCTGTAAATGCAAGTTGTTTGTGAGCCACATTGAACCTGAGCATACTTGTGATAATGTGGGATACAATGTCAATAAATAAACAAATAAATAGAAATAAATATATGCACAAAAACAACCTATTTGCATGCACTGCCTACAGTTAAAAGCTGAAAAAAGATAAACTGTGTCACCAGTTGCAGAACTGGAAGATTTCTAAAATTCAAAGTGACAAGAGCAAGGGAGGAGTTATCAATGTGGTCTTCCATTAAGGCATGTTATTTTACTCTTAACCTCTGGACATTTATATATGTAAACCACCATACATTATTGGTTTTTTGCTGTCTATTGTGTATGTGAAAATCATACATGGAGAATATACCACAATTTACATGTTTTTTTTAATATATATTCTTTTACCTTTTCTTTTGTATTATTCATGCAACACCATTTTAATGACATTTGATACTTTTAGACACTAATTGATATTATTTGACATTATTTATCTTTATTTTTTATTGATTTGAATACGCTATGTTTTTATATTTTTGATATTTTATATATGTTTACCTGTTTTTATTCATATATGCTTTTCGAGATGTGTATTTGAGATTTAATATATATACACAGATATATTTCTTTTGTTCACAATACTTATGTTTTATATATCTGTTATTATATTTGTTTTTATAAACTCCTGAAGAAGGCGCTACGGCACCGAAACACGGCTGTGTTGAGTCAACCATTTGCAATAAATATCATTGTTTAATTAAATTATACGTCTCCCCCATTGTTTGGATAGATCCTATCTTCCCCACCCTTTCTCTGTTCCCTCCTAGTCGTCTCGTGGGGATTAAGTGCACCTCCACACTTTGCGTGGTGTTTCTCTGGCTCGGATTTTACTCTTAACCCCAGTTATTTGTAACTAGGAGGGCCATTTAAAAAAATCTAAGTCTAAAAAGAAAAACCCCGACGTTCTGCTCATAGCTTCCAAATAATTGGCCAGCCCGCAGCCGTAATCAAACAAGAAAAAAGTCTAGATTTCCTGTCAGATTATGGCTGTGAGATGGCATTTTTCCACTGAAAACATCCTATATGAATAGTCATTTTCCAAAGTGAAAAACCCAACTTTTGAACGACAAAAAAACAGGGACACGAACATCTGTCTGGCATCACTTTCAAAAAGAGATATTCCTGAAGAACAGAGGAGCAGCCTGGTGGTTAGAGCGGTAGACATTAAACCAAGGGAAACAGGTTCAAACCACTATAACTTTTTTATTTTTTGTAAATGTGATCCCTCTAAGACCTGAAAAATACCTACTGTCCTGAATGTACACCACTTCAATAGCCTTGTGGCTTGCAGGTGTCTTATATATTTAGGTACAGTAGGTATTTTTCTATTTCTGGAAGGTTCAGAATTATTTTAAAAAATCCTGCCATGTCTATGGAACATCCATTTAATAAACCTTGCAGAGAACATTTTTTTAAAACTTAGGGTCCTGTTTATAATGGCGCACTGGTGTTTTTAGTGTGCGCTAAAAATTAGTGCATGCTAATGGTGTAGACACCCATAGGAATGTTATGGGCATCTACACGATTAGCGCATAGCATCCCTTTGTCTACAGGGCCCTTAGACAACTTTCATGGATTCACTCCTATTTTTACAGGAACTATTTTGCTTTAGTAGTACAGTCACTAATTTTGACCCAGATGGACTACTGCAACTCTCTGTATGTAGGAGCCTCACAAAAAAAACCCTGGAAAAGTCTTCAGTTGTTACAGAATACTGCAGCTCAATTAGGGGTCCTTTTACTATGGTGCGCTGCGGTAGTGTATGCATGGGTGTTTTGGGGCATGTGCAGAATCATTTTTCAGCGCACCTGAAAAAAAGGCCTTTTTTTATTTTTGCTGAAAATGGACACGCAGCAAAATGAAAATTGCCACATGTTCATTTTGGTTCTGAGACCTTACCGCCAGCAGCAAAGTCTCATGCGGTAAGCATAGTAACACAGTAACATAGTAGATGATGGCAGAAAAAGACCTGCACGTTCCATCCAGTCTGCCCAACAAGATAAACTCATATGTGCTACTTTTTGTGTATACCTCACCTTGATTTGTATCTGCCATTTTCAAGGCACAGACCGTAGAAGTCTGCCCAGCACTAGCCCCGCCTCCCAACCACCAGCCCCGCCTCCCACCACCGGCTCTGCGGGTGGTAATGACCTATGCACGTCAAAATTCCACTTGGCGCGTGTCCAAAAATAAAAATTATTTTTTGACCGCACGTATTGGACGCACATCAAAAATGAAATTACTGTAAGAGCCACGCGGTAACTACATTTTGGGGCACACTGGGCACAAATTGATGCTTACGTGGCTTAGCAAAAGGGCCCCTTAATTTTGAAAATGATCATGCATCCCCTGTCCAGCTTCACTGATTGCCTCTGAAGATTCTAATCATTTTAAAAATATCTTTTGTTTAGTTTATAAAATATTATCTGAGCAGTCTTCAAAAAGTTCTATTATTGCTTTAGAGATTCCTCCGGTATGTCGAGTGTGCTGAACAATGAATCGAGATTGTCACTGTTTTCTATCAGTTTCTGATATAAGAGTAAAAGAGTTTTAGAAAGTTCATTCTCTTTTCATCTGTGAAAATTTGGAATTTGTTTCCTCCTATTATCCAGTGGAGGAGGAGTGGCCTAGTGGTTAGGGTGGTGGACTTTGGTCCTGGGGAACTGAGTTCAATTTCCACTTCAGGCACAGGCAGCTCCTTGTGACTCTGAGCAAGTCACTTAACCCTCCATTGCCCCAGGTACAAATAAGTACCTGTATACAATATGTAAGCCACATTGAGCCTGCCATGAGTGGGAAAGCACAGGGTACAATTGTAACAAAAATAAATAAATATTTTTGTAATATCTTTTTCAAGGACAATTGAAGACACCTCATTTTCATAAATACTTAGTCTAAACAATTTAATAGTATATTATAATTTTTTGTAATATTCTTAGTGCTATTCACTTCGATTCTTGATTTGTGACTACGCTTTGGACCTTACCGGGAGAAGGTGGGTTATAAATAGATATCATAACATAACAAAAAAGGAGGGTACCCAGTTATAGAACTGCTCATTTAATGCATGTTTTAGTGCACATGAGCACATCAACTGTTACTGTGCTGGCATGACAGTTTATGGCACTAATTTATTGGAGGAGTAGCCTATTGATTAGATCACTGGGCTGACAATCAGGGAAGCCCAGATCAAATCCCACTGCTGCTTCTTGTCATAAGAACATAAGAATAGCTATACTGGGTCAGACCAGTGATCCATCTAGCCCAGTATTCTGCTTCAAACAGTGGCCAATTCAGGTCACAAGTACCTGTCAGAAAACTAATTAGTAGCAACATTCCATGCTATCAATCTCAGGGCAAGCATTGGTTTCCCCCATATGCACCTCAATACTAAACTATACACTTTTCCTAAAGCAACATGTCCAAACCTTTTTTAAACCCAGAAAAGCTAACTGCTGTTACCAAATCCTCCAGCAGTGAGTTCCAGAGCTTAACTATTCTTTGAGTAAAACAATATTTCCTCCTATTTGTTTTAAAAGTATTTCCATGTAATTTCATTGACTTTCCCCTGGTCTTTGTACTTTTTGAAAGAGTGGAAAATCGATTCACTTCTACCTGTTCAACACCACTCAGAATTTTATAGACCTCAATCATATCCCCTCTCAGGAGTCTCTTTTCCAAGCTGAAGACCCTAACCTCTTCAGCCTTTCCTCATATGGGAGGAGTTCCATGCTCTTTATAATTTTTATGAATCTTTTCTGAATCTTTGCTAATTCTGCTATATCTTTTTTGAGATACAGCGACCAGAACTGAACACAATACTCAAGGTGAGGTCGCACCATGGAACAATACAGAAGTATTATAATATTCTTGGCCTTATTTTGCATCCCTTTCCTAATAATTCTTAGCATGCAGTTTGCTTTTTTTGGCTTCCGCCGCACACTGGGCAGAAGAATTCAGGACCCCTTTTACAAAGCGGCAGTAAGTCCAACATGGGGTTACCGCTCACTAAAAAGGAAGTACTGTCGGGCTACCGCAGCAGCCCAACAGTACTTCCCACCCCTAGTTCGCCATCATATCCGGCCTATAAAAATATATTTATTTTTCTACTGCTGGTGTGTAGCTGATGGTAATCGGGCAATGCCATGTGCTGCCCAGTTTCCACTGGGTTAGTGCTGAAGCCCATATCGCCACCTCAATGGGTGGGGGTAAAGGCTCACCCCAAAATGGCCATTTCTTTAAAAAAAAGAATGGGCTTTTATTACCTGCAGCAATAAAAGGGGGCCTTGGTGCGCATCAAAAACACACGCTGATGCCAGCGTAGGCCCCCTTTTGCTGCAGCTTGGTAAAAGGGGCCCTCAGTGTATTGTCTACAATGACACCTAAATCTTTTTCTTGAGTGCTGAGTCCTAAGGTGGACCCTAACATCGGGTAACTATGATTTGGATTATTCTTCCCAATGTGCATCACTTTGCATTTGTCCGCATTAAAATTCATCTGCCATTTGGATGCTTAGTCTTCCAATTTCCTAAGGTCTTCCTGCAATTTTTCAGAATCTGCATGTGTTCCGTTTTCCAGATCATTTATAAATATGTTAAATAGCACTGGTCCCAATACAGATCCCTGCAGCACTCCACTATTCACTTTCCTCCGTTGAAAAAAGTGGCCATTTAACCCTACCCTCTGTTTTCTATCCAATAACCAATTCCTAATCCACAGAGAGGGGCATAATCGAATGTTGCCGGCCAAATAGATCGCCGGCAATCTATGTTGGCAGCGGCGCTACAGCTGGTCGGAACCGTATTATCAAAAAAGATGGCTGGCCATCTTTTTTTCGATAATATGGTTTAGCCCGGCCAAATGCCTTGGAGTTTGCCGGGTTTGAGATGGCTGGGTTTGTTTTTCAGCGATAATGGGGAAAAATGCCGGCCATCTCCAACCCGGCGAAATCCAAGACATTTGGTCGTGGGAGTAGCCAGCATTTGTAGCTGACATGCCAGGACACCAGCTGGGCACCCTAGGGGTCTGTGCGGTGGACTTCAGAAAAACCTCCCACATGCATAGCTCCCTTACTTTGGGTGCTGAGCCCCACAACCCCCCCCCCCCAAAACCCACTACCCACAAATGTACAACACTACCAAAGCTCTTAGGGGTGAAGTGGGCAACTACATGTGGGTACAGTGGGTTTTGGAGGGCTTCCATTTACCAGCACAAGTGTTACAGGTAGGGGCGGATGGGCCTGGGTCCGCCTGCCTTAAGTGCACTGCGGTACCCACTAAAAGTGCTCCAGGGACCTGCATACACGCAGGCCTCTAGGACTTGTTGCTGCTGTATACCCTTGGCACACCAGTTGACACTTGAAGACTAATCTCTTTGAAAAAGTCCTTTATTTGAATAAGCACATTTACTCACAATTAACTGCAGATCAGAGGTTGTGCCCCACTGGCAAAGAGTCTCCCTGGTACTGAGATTAGCAGTAGGTCAGAGCTGGCAGAATGTTGTACAATGCCCTCTTTCAGCAACATTCAAGGTAATAAGGTTCTCTAACGTGGGTAACACATGAAAGGGATCTAAACTGGCTTACAAAAATGGCCACTACCTCATGGACTACCGGAAACAAAACAGGGCACACTCTGACCCAGTAAGCAGGGGGGGAAAGCACCATGGAAGTAGAGCCCAGTACCCTACACCCACCACAATGCATTGCTGATGTGACTCTGCAGGGCACCTAACAGAAAAGGTGTCACACTCACCCGAGAGCCACATTGCAACCAGGGAAAGGCTGTCGGAGGATAGAACACATTCTGCTGTCATGGAGGTGGGTACGGCATTTGAGGCTGGCATACAGGCTGGAAAAAAAGGTTTTTAGTTTTATTTTTTTAGTATGGGAGGGGGTTGGTGACCACTGGGGGAGTATGGGGAGGTCATCCCCCATTCCCTCCAGTGGTCATCTGGTCATTTAGGGCACCTTTTTGAGGCTTGGTCGTGAAAATAAAAGGACCAAGTAAACCCGGCGATATACTGCTTATCGCTGGGTTTTTTTCCATTATTGCCGAAAGCCGGCCATCTGGTAGCCACGCCCATGCCTTCGATTCGCCGCCGACACTCCCCTTTGAACTTTGGCCAGCGACGCGACAGGAAAGCAGCGATGTTGCCAAAAAAGCGGCTTTCGATTATACCGTTTTGGCCGCTTTCCCGAGATCGCCGGCCATCTCCCGATTTATGTCGGAAAATGGCCGGCGATCACTTTTGAAAATGAGCTGGAGAAGGACAATGCCTCCTATCCCATGACTTTTTAATTTTCTCAGTAGTCTCACATGAGGAATGTTGTCAAAAGCTTTCTGAAAATCCATATATACTACATCAACTAGCTCATCTTTATCCACATGTTTATTTACGCCTTCAAAGAAATGAAGCAACTTGGTGAGGCAAGATTTCCCCTGGCTGAACCCATGCTAACTATGTCCCATTAAAGAATGTTTGTCTATGGTTTCTGTAATTTTATTTTTTATAATAGTTTCCACTATTTTCCTTGGCACTGAAGTCAGGCTTAATGGCCTGTAAATTCCCAGATCACCCCTGGAACCTTTTTTAAAAAATCGATGATACATTGGCCACCCTCCAATCTTCTGGTACTAAGGATGGTTTTAACAACAGATGATCAATTTCATGTTTGAGTTCTTTCAGTATCTTGGGGTGTATGCCATTCAGTTCAGGTGATTTATCACTCTTTAACTTGTCAGTTTGACTCAGTACATCTTCCAGGTTCACTGAGATTTCTTTCAGTTCTTCCACATCATCACCCTTGAAGACCATTTCTGGTACAGGTAGATCTCTTACATCTTCTTCCTTAATGACGGAAGCAAAGAATTCATTCAGTCTCTCTGCAGTGGGGGATCAATGCACTCAGGACTAGGCGAGAGAAGGAGAGACCAAATCACGTGTGGGACAGGGCGAGGTTCTTCTGCCCACCCATCTTGGGCCCAGACCCACCCAAAATCGGGTGTCTGGCTACGCCCCTGCTCAGGACTAGGCTTGCGGCTGTGAGCCGGAGAGAAAGCTGCAAGCCTAGTCCTGAGTGCATTGATCCCTTGAAAAAGCAGAGCAAAGCGAAACAGGCACCTGTCGGGTTTACATGGGCACCCGGACTTACAGATAAGTGCAGTCTTTCACATATTTGATGCTTTGGGCAGAAGAAACAGACCTGGGGCACTATATACACAGCCTGATATAAGATATTGGCAGGAAGTTGACTGTGATAGTAAGCTGATATAAGCAAGATATTTGTGACAACGAGAATATAAAACAATATAAAAGTAAAAAATTAGTATCAAGGCAGGAGGGGGTCAGTCAATGATTACATCCATCACCAAAAGGGTATACCAAGACAAATGGTTGATATAATTCCCTGGTGATTATAAGAGACTTCCTCTGTTAAGAGATACAGTCACAATTAACACAGCAATCCTGTTAAATAAAACTCTACTATTGTAAGGTTTGTAGTTATCCTAGAAATAAGCAGTGGAGTTTCCCCAAGTCCATCCTAATAATGGTTTATGGACTTTTCCTTTAGGAAGCTATCCAAATCTTTTTTAAACCTCTACTATAATAATTTGCACCTCCAACATTCTGAAGCTGACTGCCAGGAAATTGAAGCCCGGTTCGTAATGTCTGAAGCCTTCCGGTGACGTCACCGTGTTGTCTGGAAAACCGTGACACGTCTCAAGCACAGGTGGACCCCTGAATAGAGAGCAGGGCCACTTTCAACACCTTTTCCAGCGAGGGAGCGAGCAATGACCTCCCACCCGCTTCCACCCAAGCGCGCTGGGACCAGCCTGTGTGGGTTAAACAGAGAGGGATCGGGACAGGACGAAGGGATCTGTCAGCCCGAGGAGGCGAGTGAGAGAAGGGCGGTAGTGTGCTGCAGACGCAGTCATTTGACACCCCCCCCCCCCCCCCAGCGGCTTCAGTCCTCTCATCTCCCAAGGGAAAGTTGAGCAGGAGAATCTCTGGAGAGGCAGCGGGGGAGGAATCACCCGAAACCAACAGCCGAGGCGGATCCTGATGAACTGACAGGATCTAGCGCTGTTCCCAGAGGCCCCGGCCTGGCGAGAGCCTGCCACCGAGTGCGCATGTGCCTGCAACTCTACGGGCATGCGTTGGCTCTGTACCTGGTATCGCCGGCGCCAGGCGTTCAGGATCAGACTGAGTGCCTCCTTTGCTGCAATATGGATGGGAGTGAGAAGTTGGAACCACTCATCACTACGTAGCTGTTGATTACGATCTACAAACAGCTGACGACAGCACTGATGTCGAGATATGCGCCTACACGCAGGCAACGGCTGATGATGAAACAGATGATGAAATGAGCAACGAGGCACATGCTGACGAAATTCAACAACCTCCTGTCACTTTTGCAAGAGTGCTGGAGAGTCTCAACACCGTGCGGGCCTATTTGGAGGCCACTGGATGTCAGTGCTATGACAGTTTTTACCGTCTGGCAGACGTAGTCTATGGAACTCACAGACACAAGAGTGTACAGAGGACTATGACTGAAAGTAAGCCTAACGTCAGTTAACGGAGACTGTATAACGCCAGTTAACAGAGACTGTATACTGTACGTATAATAAACAGTACTGTACGTACATATGTTTATCAGGTGTCAAGATTCTTTGGGTCACAACAGTTAAGTGCACGCTCCGGTTAACTGCATGTATTTCTTTGGTCCCAGACCCTTGCACTTAAGTGGATTGCACTGTATTTATATCTGTATCGATCGATAGATAGATAGACAGATAGATTCACTGCAGCACTTTTCCAGCCTCAAAATAAGAGCATTGACTCTTTAGTGTCCCATGTTTAACCTCTTTGGATGGCATGAATAAAAGCACAATTGTCTATCATGCCAGTACACATTCTTCTAGCATAGCAGCCAATTTTTTTCTCAGTCAGTCATACTATTACCATATCCTTACATTATGCTTGTCTAGTAATTAGCTTTTCCATTTTAATTAAAGCACTGCGGCACCAGCAACAGTAGAGGAAGCTAAACATTAACAACAGGTTTGGTTAGCACAATAAGCATTCTTGCTTAAATACAAAATCTTACCTATGTATTTTATTGTCTTATTTAAATTTCTTTTTAACTTTCCGACAAAGTTTTGCTTTAAGCAAACAGAGAAAATTGGAGAGCAGGATGAAATGCAAATTCCACCCATACCTTTATGATTCAGTAAAAACTAAACTGAGCTGAGTCTCAATATAACTCTCTTCAGACAAATGCATTGTGTTTAGCACCACTGTAGAAAAACGTGTTCCTATTACAAAATACTGCATCAAGTGCTGGTCTAATTTCATATGAGTCCAGCATTGTTTGGGACAATTTAATTGAAAGGCTTATTAGTTTTAGAATTGTGCTTCAGAATTATGTTCACAAAGGACTCTGATTAGAAATTTTATAATAATGAACTGATGAATATGTGGGAAATCCAGTGCCACAGAGCTTGAAGCAGCTGCTGAAAAAAAACAAATGTTATCACCATGTCTGGGTAACTAAAATGCAAAGCATACCTTGCAGACAAAGGGTCTTGTTCATTATGAATGTCTGCCATAGCCACAAAATGAGTGAAAACATACTAATATTGTAAGTGATGGCAGATAAAAGACAAAAATGGCCCATCCAATCTGCCCAGCTGAGAGTCATCTAATTTGGATATATGCATATATAAATTCCATGTGCAAATCAATACCAACTCACCCAACCCCTTGGTTTTTTCTTTTTACCTTACTTTGCAACCCTTTTCACACTATTGTTCTCCACATCTGTCCGAGTAATGCCACCATTTTTAAAAATGGGTCATTACAGGATTCACCAGGAGAGAGTACAGGTTGACCAAATGACGAGCCAACTTAGGAGATGTTGTTTAAAAATCCTTTTATTCAAAGCACCAGGGGGAAGACCCAACATGGGCCATGTTTCAGCAGATGGAGCTGCTTGCCTCAGGGGTCACAACAGTATTCTCCATGAGCTAGGGCAACTGGTTGTGTGACTGGTGCAATGATGCTGGATGAAACAGGAGTATCAGCCAGGTATAAGATAACTATAAAGCACAAGTGCCAAATCAACCACCACATACAAGGTCTTCCCCCTGATGCTTTGTATAAAAGGATTTTCAAGCAACATCTGAGTTGGCTCGTCATTTGGTCAACCTCTACTCTCTCCTGGTTTGCCTTGCTTTCCCATAGAGGTTTTCTTCCTGTTTGCTGTAACCATCTTCAACTTTGCTTCTTATAATATCAATACATACAGTGGTGGAAATAAGTATTTGATCCCTTGCTGATTTTGTAAGTTTGCCCACTGACAAAGACATGAGCAGCCCATAATTGAAGGGTAGGTTATTGGTAACAGTGAGAGATAGCACATCACAAATTAAATCCGGAAAATCACATTGTGGAAAGTATATGAATTTATTTGCATTCTGCAGAGGGAAATAAGTATTTAATCCCTCTGGCAAACAAGACCTAATACTTGGTGGCAAAACCCTTGTTGGCAAGCACAGCGGTCAGACGTCTTCTGTAGTTGATGATGAGGTTTGCACACATGTCAGGAGGAATTTTGGTCCACTCCTCTTTGCAGATCATCTCTAAATCATTAAGAGTTCTGGGCTGTCGCTTGGCAACTCGCAGCTTCAGCTCCCTCCATAAGTTTTCAATGGGATTAAGGTCTGGTGACTGGCTAGGCCACTCCATGACCCTAATGTGCTTCTTCCTGAGCCACTCCTTTGTTGCCTTGGCTGTATGTTTTGGGTCATTGTCGTGCTGGAAGACCCATCCACGACCCATTTTTAAGGCCCTGGCGGAGGGAAGGAGGTTGTCACTCAGAATTGTACGGTACATGGCCCCATCCATTCTTCCATTGATGCGGTGAAGTAGTCCTGTGCCCTTAGCAGAGAAACACCCCCAAAACATAACATTTCCACCTCCATGCTTGACAGTGGGGACGGTGTTCTTTGGGTCATAGGCAGCATTTCTCTTCCTCCAAACACGGCGAGTTGAGTTCATGCCAAAGAGCTCAATTTTTGTCTCATCTGACCACAGCACCTTCTCCCAATCACTCTCGGCATCATCCAGGTGTTCACTGGCAAACTTCAGACGGGCCGTCACATGTGCCTTCCGGAGCAGGGGGACCTTGCGGGCACTGCAGGATTGCAATCCGTTATGTCGTAATGTGTTACCAATGGTTTTCGTGGTGACAGTGGTCCCAGCTGCCTTGAGATCATTGACAAGTTCCCCCCTTGTAGTTGTAGGCTGATTTCTAACCTTCCTCATGATCAAGGATACCCCACGAGGTGAGATTTTGCGTGGAGCCCCAGATCTTTGTCGATTGACAGTCATTTTGTACTTCTTCCATTTTCTTACTATGGCACCAACAGTTGTCTCCTTCTCGCCCAGCGTCTTACTAATGGTTTTGTAGCCCATTCCAGCCTTGTGCAGGTGTATGATCTTGTCCCTGACATCCTTAGACAGCTCCTTGCTCTTGGCCATTTTGTAGAGGTTAGAGTCTGACTGATTCACTGAGTCTGTGGACAGGTGTCTTTCATACAGGTGACCATTGCCGACAGTTGTCTGTCATGCAGGTAACGAGTTGATTTGGAGCATCTACCTGGTCTGTAGGGGCCAGATCTCTTACTGGTTGGTGGGGGATCAAATACTTATTTCCCTCTGCAGAATGCAAATAAATTCATATACTTTCCACAATGTGATTTTCCGGATTTAATTTGTGATGTGCTATCTCTCACTGTTACCAATAACCTACCCTTCAATTATGGGCTGCTCATGTCTTTGTCAGTGGGCAAACTTACAAAATCAGCAAGGGATCAAATACTTATTTCCACCACTGTAAGTCAACATCTAGGTCCTCCTTCTCGGTCTTATTACAATGTTAACACCTAGGACTTGTACCTAGGTGGCTAGGATTTGCATTCCAGGCTTACAGAACAGGACAGGGGCAAATTTCTCTTTCCCCATCCCAGGGGCTACATTGGACAGGAAGAAACATAGCATCAGACCACCAGGACACTACCTCTGACAACATCAGACTACCAGGGCCATAGCTCTGTGTTATGTTTTGCTCCATTTCATCTAGAAATCATAGTAAGCAAATAAGTCCTAGGTCCATGCTGATGTTCTTATACATTAAACCAAAACTTTACCTGGGTTGTTCAGAATGGATGAAACAGAAATGAACAGCAAAAATCAGGATACAGTTCTATGGTACATTAACCAAAAGATATAAAAATAGAAAATCTCTTGTCTGATGTGTCTGGTGAGCTGTGTCGGCATTATCGCACTGGCAGCCGCTAGCGCGGCTTTGTAAAAGGAAGAGTTAATTGCCTTATGTATTAATAACAGTATCTTAAATGATATACTTTCATTAACAGGCAACCAACACAAATCAAATCAAATAGGTTTAACATGTTGAAAATGTGAACATCCAGAAATTAATCTGACAGCGGAGTTTTGGATCACTTGCAAGGCATATAGTAGATAAACCTAAATACAAGGAATTGCAATAATCAATTCCATTAAGACTCAAGCTTTGAACAAGTAACTGAAAATCTTATTTTGACAACTGAAATTTCAGTGTCCTTAAAATTCGAAGCTTGAAAAATCAGGGTTTTTATTATCACCTGACAAATTTGTGACTCAAAGATCAAATTTGAATTCAGAATTATACCTAAAGTATGAATCTTATTTGAAATCTGTATTGCCTGATTATCTACATACAGTATATATTCTCTCAGGAACAGTACTATTCTAAACCTCTCCAACTAATATAAGTTGTGCCCTCTTCATATTCAAAACTAACTTATTCATCCTTAGCCAATCAGCAATATCTCTAACCTTTGAATGGACATGTCTATCCCAGTATCAAAACCAAAAATAAAACTGTACATCCATTGCATATATACTGTAGTGTAAGTTCAAGTCTCTTAATTTCTGACACAATGGACTCAAGTATAGATTACGCAAAACAGCAGAGAGTGCGGAACCTTGAGGAATTCCAGTTTGTAAATTCCTTAACTCTGATTTTTTTAAACTCTCCAGTGCAAATTTCTTGTTGTCTGTTACTCAAAAAGGAACAAAACCATTCTAAGACTGTACCAGAGATTCTGCAACCTTTCAATTGGTTCAACAGACTTACATGATTCACAGTACCAATCACTGAAAATATATCTAGCAAATACCAAAAAATAGTTGTAACAGTGATCTGTTGCTTGCCTCATAACAATGCTGATTCTGTATTATGATCTTTTCTAAATCTAAATTGGAAAGGATCTAATTCAATTGTCATAAAACAACCTCATCAATTAATTTTACGATCATAGGCAAAGCAAATATAGGTCTAAAATTACTAGGAAGATCATAATCTAAATTAGAATTATTTATTAAAAGGTCACACTGAAGCAATTTTTAAAGAATTCGGAGGCTTCCCTTGCATTAAAAGAGACATTTACCACAGTAGTAAGAGGAGCTAGCATACTTGATCCAGCTGTTGGCACAGAAACAGTGGAGGAGTGGCCTAGTGATTAGAGTGGTGGACTTTGGTCCTGGGGAACTGAGTTTGATTCCCACTTCAGGCACAGGCAGTTCCTTGTGACTCTGGGCAAGTCACTTAACCCTCCATTGCCCCAGGTACAAATAAGTACCTGTATACAATATGTAAGCTGCATTGAGCCTGCCATGAGTGGGAAAGCACGGGGTACAAATGTAACAAAAAAAAAAATCACTACTAGAATTAGTCTGGTATAAAGATCTTAAGTTTAACTTCATTCTCTCTAGCTTCCTTAAACTTCCTCCAAGTATTCTCCTCTATAAATATATGATCACAAACAGGAATCACATCATCTAACTCTGATGCCAACTTTGTAATTTTAACTTCCAAGTAGATACCAATAGAAATATGCTTCTTTGGTATCTGCTTATCTCTAAATGCCAATTTTCAGACATCCAAAACCAGAATAAAGCTTCTAAAACAACCACAGCGGTATCTTTACCCACTTGCCATATTCTCTTGTTATACACAGCTCTATTAGCTTTAACCTTCTAAAAGCCACATTACAACACATCGAGATGACGTCTTGTTTCTCATTTCTGATCAGCTTTTAGGCCCCTGTTTACAAAGCCGCACAAGCAGCTGGCGGAGCGGTACTGCCAGTACAGCCCATTCACTTTAAATGGGCTGTGTCGGCAATGCTGCACGACTTTGTAAACAGGGGGGTTTAGTAAAGTAAAATCTTGCCTCAATGAAATACTGTTTTGAACAAGATTTTGTAATTTGGCCGTTTTGTTTTTCGGTCCATTTTCGAAAGAAAAAAAAACGTCCAAGTGCAAAACGCACAAAATCAAGCCATTGGGATGTAGGAGGAGCCAACATTTTTAGTACACTGGTCACCCTGACATCACAGGAAAGCAACAGGGCACCCTAAGGGGCACTGCAGTGGACTTCATAAAATGGTCCCAGGTAAACATCTCACCATTGCTCCCTTACCTTGCGTGCTAAGCTCCCCAAAACACACCCACAACCCACTACCCCCAACTGTAAACCACTACCATAGCCCTTACAGGTGAATGGGGCATCTATATGTAGGTACAGTGGGTTTCTGGTGAGTTCTGTAGGGCTTACAATTTCCTCCACAAGTGTAACAAGTAGGTGGAGGTAGGAGCCTGGGTCCACCTGTCTGCAGTGCACTGCACCCAACACTAGACTACTCCAGGGGCCTACATGCTGTTCTAATGGACCTGAGTTTAACATCTGAGGCTGGCAAGTAATGTTTTTCATCACATTTTGGGGGGTGGGAGGGGGTTAGTGACCACTGGGGGGAATAAGGGGAGGTCATTCCTAATTCCCTGCAGTGGTCATCTGGTTATTTAGGGTAACATTTTGTGCATTATCTGTTATAAAAACAGGTCTAGTTCAAAACTACTACTACTACTTATCACTTCTATAGCGCTACAAGGCATATGCAGCACTGTACACCATACATGAAAAGACAGTCCCTGCTCAAAGAGCTCACAATCTAAATAGGACAGACAAACAGAACAACTAAGAGGTAAGGGAATTAAAGAGATAGGGATAAAAGGGGTAGAGGGCAAGTGAGTAGTGGTTAGGAGTCAAAAGCAGCGTTAAAGAGGTGGGCTTTTAGCCTGGATTTGAAAACAGCCAAAGACGGGGCTAGACGTACAAGCTCAGGAAGTCTATTCCAGGCGTGAGGTGCAGCGAGATAAAATGAACAGAGTCTGGAATTAGCAGTAGAGGAGAAGGGGACAGACAAGAGAGATTTATCCACAGAACGGAGTACCCGAGGGGGGGCTTAGGGAGAGACAAGAGTGGAGAGGTAATGGGGAGCGGTAGAGTGAATACACTTATAGGTCAGTAAAAGAAATTTGAATTGAATGCGGAAATGGATAGGGAGCCAGTGAAGTGACTTGAGGAGAGGGCTAATGTGAGCATAGCGACTCTGGAGGAAAATGAGTTGCTCATCACAGTTTTGGACTAAAACATCTCAGTTTTAGTCCTGGACGGTTTTGTTTTGTTCCATTATGGTTGAAAATCGTCTAAGTCTTAGGAATGCCCAAGTCCTAGCCTGACACGCCCCTTTGAGATTTGGACGCACTTCTGATGGACTTCATAGAAAAACGTCTAGAAATAGGTTTCAAAAATACTGATTTGGACATGTTTGTGAGAAAAATGTCCAAATGCTGCTTTATGCCACTTTTTAGACATTTTTCTGTTTTGAAAATGAGTCCAATAGTCTGCTATTGAGATAGACATAAGGAAGCCACTGCTTGCCCTGGGATTGGTAGCATGGAATGTTGCTACTATTTGGGTTTCTGCCAGGTACTTGTGACTTGAATTGGCTACTTTTGGAAGCAGGATACTGGGCTAGATGGACCATTGGTCTGACCTAGTATAGCTATTCTTATGTTCTTATGCTATTATGCCTGAATAAATATGCCTTCACCCTCTTACAAAAGGAATTTTAATGTTGTTATTGACAACTAATTGCAGTTTTGAAAATTGGCAACAACTTTATGCTATCAAGATCTTTAAATATAAAAAATATGTTCTTGGGATCCAAGATGGCGACGGTCTGAGATGCACAGCCAGATTTGGAACAGGTTACCATTGGAAACTTGCCAGGTTTTCATAAAGTAGGAGAAAAGGGCTTTCTGTTATGACATTGATGTTCTAGGAGCTGTTTGGTGGTGACTCTGTTTTTCCCCAGGTTTGGGCTAGCAGTATTTGCTCATTAGACTTTTCTCTCACTCTCCTACCCTTCCTCTGTTGAAAATGGGCCTTTTTATCTGGTCCTAGTTTGGTCTATGGTTTAGGTTTCTTTTAATATGTATAGAATTTTGTTTTAATTGTACATTGTCTTAATTGTTTTACTGTGCACCACTTCGAACAGACTTATCTAGGAAGGTGGCATACAATACATAAATATTTATTTGCTGAAATGGATGCTTTTAGAGGCATGGGCTGGTTGGGGGAATATACATGGATACCCATATTTTCCTGCATATAATTCATCTGCAGATATAGCAGGTGAAAGATACCAGTATACTTTTCCATCTGCATATCTTTCAGGGAATTTTCAAACAAAAAACTCCCTATTTGCTGCTGGGTGGTTCAGTGAAAAGCATCCCCTTCATGGATCAAAGCTATTAGTCATTAGTCTAACACTGGTCACTCGTTTCTAACATAATCTGCTACAATAACCAGATCATTTTCCTAAATTGACCTGAGAACTACATGACCCATTCATTATATAATTTGCATGTCTAACATTGTAGCCTAAGTGAATCACCATCATGCACTTAGCCACATTAAAACTAATCTGCCATTGATCTGCCCATTTTTCTACAGTAGCGTATTTGCATTCTTGGCTACTATAAGTATGGCTGCCATTATTTTTATCATTTTATTTATATCATCAGTAAAGTATTAACCTTTGCTCTGAAATCAGTCATGGAACAAATTTGAAAGTAATGGACCAATCATTAAACCTTTTGTTACCTAACTACTTACAGCATGCCATTTATATCTGCCATCATTGATTCTGGAACTTCTCTTTTAAACAGTTCTCTATCCATTTGCAAAATGTATCACAAATTTCTATATTACATTATTAGTTTTCCATGAAACATTTTTTATGATCTTCGGGAACAGAGGACTAGATGTAATATGAGACAATTCTTGCATACTGGAAAAAGCTTTAGAATGAAGAACTTAAACAATGTGGTGAATTCTTAGGCGTCGCAGTAGTGAGGACGCCATACCTGGATTGTATGAATATTATTTATTTGTTTCCATTTTAAAATCAGGAGCGTGTACAATGTTCAAAATAGAAATTTAAAGTCAACATCTAAATATAAAATACAGAGAGTATCCTTCAATCAGACTATGACAATATTAAAAAAAAAATGCATAAAATAGAGGTTTAAAACAGGATCAATCATGCATTGACTGCATTGGTTAATTTAAAGTAATATTTAAAAAGGTTTATAAATTTTCTAAAGTGCATACAAAGGGCATTTTTTAAAGTACAGTAACTGTTCTGCCCCCACAGCTGTGTTTGCATGTTTATCTTCAATTTACAGGTGTGCTGCACTGACAGCCTTAAGCTAATGTAGGCTGCTTCCTGCTTTAATCCTGTAACCTTTAAACCTACAGGTTAAATGTTGCATGTGACCCCTTTTCTCCAGTCTCCTTGAGACCTACCTTGCTCATATGTTAGACAGGTACAACCTTTGACTGTGGTCAAGTTCAGAGCTCCTGCCCTTTAGGAATGTTCTCTTCATCCCTCTCCCCAGGAAGAAAATCTCCATATTGACTTCCAGTATGGCAAGCAAGCAAACTCATCACACAAGCTTCTGCCTACCTCCACCCCTAAAAGTCCACTATCTTATCACCGGTTCGGCATTCACCAACTTCAATATTCATCTCCATGCACTCTCATGGTAGGCATGCAGCTCATTCTTCAGTCGATTAATTCAGATGAACTTATCCTGCCTGGGCAGAACTCTGGTTTCAGTTGCTTCCATGCAGTAAGTTGTTTGTTCTTTACTTATCTACATTAAATTATTAGAAACTAAGAGACTTAGAGGTGTATTTTCAAAGCACACTTATAAAGTTACACAGTAACCTATGAAACTTTGTAAGTCTAAGTGTTTTGAAAATTAGCCCCCCGAGTCTCCTCTATGAATGTTGAACTGGTTTAGCTAACTGTTGAAAATTGCACTGGAAATTGCACAGAATAGTTATATTTTGCAGTTACTGTGTGTAACGCCCCGTTTCTTGGGCACGCCTGGATTCGTGGGTCCAACTCGGCTGGAGCCTCCTGAAAGCAGTCTCCGCAAATCCCTCACTTGGTGATTGGTGCCTCCACCTGGGGAAAGAAGCATTAGAGGGTGGGATTACCCTCTTCTCCTCCAGGAAACCCAAAAACCAAGTTTACATGCAACTGTGGGATACAAGGCTGGCTGCTAGATTAGTCAAGTTTGAAACACATTTATACTCTCTCAAGTCCACAGAACATGCAATTTATGAAAACTCAAACTGTTTATTCTCCAACTCCAAACTCAGGAACATCTCAACTGTTTGAACTCTCCAAGCATTCAGTATAATTCTCTTAAAACCACAAGCCTTCTGGTATTCCTCAGAGACAACTCCTGTACCATTTCTTTTTGAATCTATTTACAGGTACTTTTCAGCAGGACTTTGTACAGTCTCCTCCTCATGCCTATCCCAGAGAATAGTGTCCCAAAGACCGTGTTCTTCTAAATTTCACTGGTCCAGACCCCCTATGGTCTGACCTCCCTCCAAGGTGACCTTTGCATTGGATCCACCTTGATCTTGGGATGGACACACCCTGACTCCAATCCCACGCTCCCGGGCTAGGTCTCTCCTCTGCCCACCCGGTGCTCTCATTCTCATAGTTACCGCTTTGCTGAGCCACATTTCTCCTATTTAAAATTCCCTTTACTCCTCCAGGTCAGTGGCAGGAAACCATCAGGCAACCAAAGACCCCCTCTAAAAGGCAAACATTCCTCTTTATCTCCTCCCCCTGTCATTCTTCTGTTTCAGGGCACTATTTCTCTGCATTTTATTTCAAATCTACTCCCCTTGGGCTGGACTTCCTCCACCCAGGGACCTCTCAGCCACTCCCCCCAGTGATTCTAAACAGGGACTTACTCTCTTAGTAATCCTCAAACTAACAAAGGATTACATATGCATTAAATACTAAATTCTATAAATGATGTCTAAGAAATTGGTGCTGAAAACATCATGCTTAGCACTAATCTATAAACAGCGCTTAAAGTTAGGTGTCATATATAGAATAGTGCTTAGCGCTAAGAGCCGTGACTATATTTAGGCATAACCATTTACAATTAGTTGTGGCTCCCTGTTATTCTATAATACAATACTTCCAGCTTCCAGCAGTGGCCAATCCATGTCGCAAGTACATGGCAGAAATCCTAATAGTAGCAACATTCCATGCTACCAATTCCAGGGCAAGCAGTGACTTCCCCATGTCTATCTCAATAGCAGACTATGGACTTTTCCTCCAGGAACTTGTCAAAAACAAGTTCCAGAGCTTAACTATTCTTGAGTGAAAAAATAATTCCTCCTATTTGTTTTTAAAGCATTTCCATGTAATTTCATTGAGTGTCCCCTGGTCTTTATAATTTTTAAAAGAGTGAAAAATTGATTCATTCTTACCCATTATACTCCACTCAGGATTTTATAAACCTCAATCATACCTTCCCTTGGCCGTTGCTTTTCCAAGCTCAAGAGACCTAACCAATTTTCAGCCCCAGCCCCATTCTCCCACCTGCCCCTGCCCCATGCATGGCCCCACTCTTCCTCCTGCCCCAGGCATGGCCCCAGGTAGTTGGTCAAATGCTCAAGACGATTTCCTGGATTTCGTATCAAATATCTGCACTAATCAGCTAAATGACCTACTACTAGGAGATATCAATCTGCGTCTAGAAAAACAAAGCAACACCAACATCAGAACCCTAATGAACTTCATAAACCAATGGAACTTCAAAACAGCACAAGGTGCCTCATCTTACACAAAAGGACACCTATTAGACATAATAACTCATAGATTCTCAGCAAACAACAATTACATATTAGAAAACCACAAATGGGAAGTGGTACTATGGTCAGCCTACTGCAAGCTCACTTTCACGGTACAATGGAAAGAAAATGGCAAGACAAGAGAATCAAGGACACCAAATACATTCACAACCAGAGCTACACAATATATCACTCAAAGATATCCACTTCATGAAAGAATGGGATGAAGTAAGTGAAAACACACTAAACAAAATAGCACCACTCAAAACAAGAAATAAAAAGCAACCATGCCCATGGTTTAATGATGAACTACTACACATGAAAAAACTGTGTAAGAAACTTGAAAGAACAAGGGCCAAAAACAAAACTGACACAAACAAATCCATATGGAGGAAAACTGTAAGAACATATGCAAACAACATAAAGAAAACTAAAGCAGAACACTACAGCACATATGCAAACCTCAAACAAACTAATACAAAAAAAAATATTCGATTTCATGAGCAAACTACTGAAAACCCAAGACATACTAGCATCGACTGAAATTTCACCAGCTGCAGATGAACTTGCACAATACTTTAAAAACAAAATAGCAAACACAAGATCAAACCTGGCAAATCTACAATCATCCATCACTGACTACCTACAAGAATGTGAAACAAATGACACCCAAACCACAGTACACAGAATCTAGACCACTTTTCAGTCATCCAGATTGAACACAGTAAAGATACTGTTGACGAAATATGCATATGCACACTGTATGCTAGACAACTGCCCCAACCATATGATCAAAGACCCACCAGATTGGTTCATCACATACATGTTCGCAAAAGGACAATTCCCAACAGACAAAGGCAACATCATGCTAAAACCAATCCCCATAAACACAACCAGCAAGATCAATGTTATCATAAACTACAGATCAGTGGCTTCAATACCACTATTGACCAAAATGATGGAGGGTCTTGTTGCACAGCAACTAATGGAATACCTGACACTATTTTCAATCCTTCACAAATTCCAATCAGGTTTCAGACCACAACACAGCACTGAGATGGTCATAACCACCCTGATAATGAAGTTCAGAAGCTTAACAAGCCAAGGACAAAACATATTACTATTACAATTCAATATGTCAAGTACATCCAACCTAGTAGACCACACAACATTAATGACCCTGCTTGACAACATGGGAATCAGTGGAGCAGTGACAGCATGGTTCAATGGCTTCCTAAGGACCAGATCCTACGTTGTAAAGATGTGTAATCAGATATCAGCCTCTTGGATCTCTGAGTGTGGGGTACCACAGGGTTCTCCAATATCACCAATACTCTTCAATGTAATGATGGCGCAACTCAGCAAAAAACTGGTATTAATGGGCTTCAACCCATTCATATATACAGATGATGTCATCATCAAACTAAACAAAGACAAAAACAAATTCCTGGTCCTATCCAGCCCACACAACCCCACATCATACCAAAATTTCACAATCATCAAAAACACCAAATAGAAACACAACTAAAAATATTAGGTATTATTCTTGATAAATATCTACCAATGGATAGTCATATATCAGCAGTAACATCAAAATGCTTCAAAACACTATGGAAACTGAGAAGGAAAAGAGAGTATTTTCCCAGACAATCATTCCGGTTAATGGTACAATCAAAAATACTATCATAACTAGACTACTGTAGTGCAGCATACGTAGGGTGGAAGGAAAACACACTAAAATCACTGCAAACCATCCAAAACATGGCAGCAAGACTGATATTCAAGAAGTCGAAATATGAAAGAGCAACTCCACTGCTCAAAACACTACACTGGCTGCCAATCAAGGCAAGACTACATTTCAAAGTGAGCACCCTAATTTTCAAGATACTATTTGGAACAGCACCTGAGTATATGCTAGACATGACTGAAATATCTCTGAGAAATGTACGCTCAGAAACTAGAGGTTGCATAGCTTCCGCAAAGCTTTGAAAATCTATCTCTTTAACAAAGCCTACCACGAGAACCAATAATGACTAGAACACAACCCCTTACACTTCTTTATCCAGAATCTCACTGTATAGCTGCATAACCTGATCCTCTTATCTTCCTTTATCCCTCTGTAACACCAATTGTATTTCTTCTCTGTTACGGCGAGGCCATAACAGATCTCTGTAAGCCACATTGAGCCTGCAAAGAGGTGGGAAAATGTGGGATATAAATGCAGAAAAATAAATAAATAAATAAATCTACCCAACTGCAGAAACATTACTACTACTTATCATTTCTATAGCGCTACAAGGCATACACAGCGCTGTACACCATACACAAAAAAGACAGTCCCTGCTCAAAGAGCTTACAATCTAGATAAGACAGGAGACAGACAGAACAATTAAGGGTAGGGGAATAAAGAGGTGAGGATAAAGGATAGAGCAAGTGAGCAGTGGTTAGGAGTCAAAAGCAGTGGTAAAGAGGTGGGCTTTAAGTTTGGACTTGAAAACGGCCAAAGAGGGGGCTAGACGTACAGGCTCGGGAAGTTTATTCCAGGCGTGAGGTGCAGCAAGATAAAAGGAACGGCGTCTGGAATTAGCAGTAGAGGAGAAGGGGACAGATAAGAGAGATTTATCAACAGAACGGAGTACCCGAGGGGGGGCGTAGGGAGAGACAAAAGTGTAGAGGTACTGGGGAGCGGCAGAGTGAATGCGCTTATAGGTCAATAAGAGAAGTTTGAGTTGAATGCGGAAACGGATAGGGAGCCAGTAAATTTAGCTCCTGAAGCTAGATAAAATGGGGATATTTTATAACAGGACACCTATGTGATGCCTAACCTATAAAGGATATTATGTGCTTAGGAAGCCAAACGAACAAAGATCTGTCCCTGCCCCCTCATCTTCCTGTCTGCTGATGCTGTGTAGATAGGATTGCCAACTTTTTGACAGAGAAAAACCCGACACCTGCCCTGCTCCATGCCCTCCTTTGCCTCATATATGCCCTCCTTATCCCGATCCCATGGCCTGTCCCAAGTCCCTTGCCACACCTACTGTTGTAACCCTTCCCTTGCCCTGCCTCTCTATAACCAACTATTTGCACTGGAGTTGCCATCTCAGAAGAAAAAATTACATATGCATATACATTTTATGATTATTTCACCAACCTTGTCTGATATGACAAACTAAAATTAAATTATAGTTTTGATGTCACCTCATTAAGGCCATTCAATCACAAAAATATAATACTGTAAGCCAAAAAAATATCTTCACCTTTCCAATAATCAGTATGTAAGGGAGGAAAAGACTTCAGACACTCATGAAACTTAGAGAGCTTAAGCTCTCAAAAAATAAATATAGAGTTCAACTTGAGGCCATCACTAGTCAGAAAAAAAACCTCCTTACAATATACAGTGGACTCCATTTAAGTGCACGTCGGATAAGCCCATGCTCTGTTTAACTGCATGCCGTACTTCGGTCTCGTTTTTTGGCACCATCAATTTCTATGGGGACAAACTTCAGTTTAGCGCACCACTGATAAATGCAAGATTCGCTTATATGCATGGTTTAAGACCACTCCTGTACAGGAAAGACTCAGCATAAGCGCACGCATGGAATATGGAAGCCGATTGGCACATAACAAAGGGGCGATAAATTTGAAATCTCATTGGTTAACTGCCAGAGGCAGAATAAGCGAAAGAAAGTTGTTAGAGTGTACACTGGAGTCATCATTGTCATCGCGCAACTGTAAGACTTTAACACTGGCTGAATGAATAGAAGTTCTTAACAAATTAGAAAACAAACAAAGTCAAGCATCTATTGCTAAAGAATATGGTGTCAATCCCAGTCAAATTTCACATATCTTGAAGCAGAAAGATCAGCTTCTGGAAGACTGACAAAACAATACAAATCCACACCGGAAACGAAAACGGGCGGGAAAAGCTGAAGATGTAGAAGATGCTCTTCTTCGGTGGTTTTCTCAAGTCTGGAGCAGAAAGTTTCCTGTCAGTTCTCCACTGCTTATGGAGAAAGCTAATCAGCTAGTTGAAAGTCTTAGTCTAACTGAATTCAAAGCCACTGTTGGATGGTTAGAAAGATGGAAGGAGAGAAACAAAAAAATCAAGAAACAGCATGGTGAAAAACAAGACACTGATAACTTTGGTGCTGAAAATTGGGTTGTTTTAGTTCTTCCTACCATCTTGAATGAGTTTGAGCCTCGTGACATTTTCAATGCTGATGAAAATGGTCTCTACTGGCGAGCAATTCCTGATGGAACACTTGCATTCAAACAAGCCGAAACTACAGGAAGTAAAACGTCGAAGGACCTACTGATGATCCTCCTTTGCTGCAATATGGACGGGAGTGAGAAGTTGGAACCCCTCGTCATTAGAAAGAGCAAACAGCCCCATTGCTTCAAGAATGTTAAGTGACTTCCTGTGTCATACAAAGCTAACGTAAATTCATGGATGACTGGGGAAATTTGGAAGCAGTGGCTAAAGAAGTTAGACACTAGAATGCAGGCAAAAAAGTGTCAGATTTTGTTGCTTTGTAATAATTGTGCTGCACACAGTGATGATGTCAGGTTGTCTAACATCAAGGTGGTCTTCCTGTCACCAAACACTACCTCTCTGATCCAACCTATGGATCAGGGCATAATAGCCAATTTCAAAAAACATTATCAAGCTCTTGTGCTACGTCGTCTGATGAGTGTTATGGATGACCAGACTGGCAAGGATAAGCGTGCTGTTGAACTGGCTCGTAATCTGTCACTGTTGGATTCCCTACATATGCATAAAGAAGCCTGGAATCATGTTACACAGGCAACCCTTGCGAACTACTACAAGCGGGCAAGCTTTGTTAAGGATGTGGAGAGGGACGAAACAGATGCAGCTGTTGCAAACGCGTCAGATGAACAGGCTATTGACATCCCAGACGGTGTTACTGAAGAGGAGTTTCATCACTACATAGCTGTTGATTACGATCTACAAACAGCTGACGACAGCACTGATGTCGAGATATGTGCCTACATGCAGGCAACGGCTGTTGATGAAACAGATGATGAAATGAGCAGCGAGGCACATGCTGACGAAATTCAACAACCTCCTGTCACTTTTGCAAGATCAGCATCATGCGGGCCTATCTGGAGGCCACTGGATGTCAGTGCTATGACAGTTTTTACCGTCTGGCAGACGTAGTCTATGGAACTTACAGACACAATAGTGTACAGAGGACTATAACTGATTACTTCAAGTAAGCCTAACGTCAGTCAACGGAGACTGTATACTGTACATATAATAAACAGTACTGTACATATGTTTATCAGATATCAAGCTTCTTTGGGTCACAACGGTTAAGTGCACGCTTTGGTTAACTGCATGTATTTCTTTGGTCCCAGACCCTTGCACTTAAGCAGATTGCACTGTAAATCATTTAAAAAATACATGCAATTAATGCAAAAGTGGCAGCCAACAAATTTAAGATAAGATAGTGACACTTAGCTGAAATGGCAAATGCTCAAATTCTAAATATGGCCAACATACAATCCCTTCATTGGAAAACAGTATGCATAAACTTGTGCAAAAACACACTTAGAACCTTACCATACCATAACAATGAACAATAACCTTATCCATGAAAAGGCAGCAGTTTAAATATTACACTAAGCCCTAAAATACCAATACAGCACCTAGTTAGAAAACAGAACAAACAGAACTGCTACAAGATCTCTACACAGAAACTACATGCTAGCAGAATACCGCATCTTGATCACACATGCAAAACAGAGACAGACCTTCAACAAATATGAAACAAAGAGACCACAGATCAGTATTAGAGATACTGAAACAAAAAACTGAACTGGATACCTCAAGGTTAGACTCTACATATACAACAATACTAGAGAAACAAATGTAAATGCAAGATATCAGAGTTATGATTCCCAAGCTGATATGTTCCAGTTGGTAAATTACCATACTGTTTTTCTACCTTTGTAGTCTGAGCATTTTATTTTCCCATTGATGTGGTCCAAGTGTCTCTTCTGTTTTTCCTGTCATGCCAGGATTTCCTGTCCATTTTACATTTCTTCTCTCTCCATGTCTGCCATCCATCTTGTCTCTGTGCCCCTATCTGTCTTGTCAAGCATCTCTCCTCTGTGTCCCTGTTCCTATCTTCCCCTATGCCCTCTTAGTGTGCCTATCCTCCCCTTATATTCAGCATCACCCCTCGGCGTCCCTATACTTCTTCCTGTGATCAGCAATGCTCCTCTGTGTTCATATCATATCCCTTTTACAAAATTTGCCACTCTGTGTCCCTACCTCTATACCCAGCATCTCTTGTCTGTGCCCTGTCTCTCCTCTCGCTCTTCCCTTTCTCCCATACACTGCACTCTGTGTCCAGCATATCTCTCCTTCTGTCCACCTCTATGTCCCTATGTCCAGCGTCTGTCCCTCACCTTCTACCCTCCACCCTCCTGGTCCTTTATACTTGCCTCAATTGCTGGCAGCAGCAGTGATTAAGGTACACTGCTCTGGCTGGTGTTGGGGCCTTCCCATTGCCAGGTCCTACCTTCTGTGAGGTAACTTCCGCATGGGTGGGATCTAGCATATGGAACATAATCATACCTGATTTGTGTAAAAGTACACACATTTCAGTCATAGAGCATTTTTTATATGTAGGTGTAGTGGCATTTTCTGACATATACTGTTTTATATATATATATATATATATATATATATATATATATATATATATATATATATATATATATATATATATATATAATTCTACCTAAGGTATCATAACTTAAAATAGTTGTAACCAAGCATACAAGCAAATTCTAATACAACTATTACTATTTATAAATCTTTATTTCATTATTACATATTGTTACAAATTCTTATTATTGTTCATTATTTATTAAAACCCACAAATAACCATTCATTCTTCATCCATACATACATAACTTATACATTATATCATCACATTTTTTTAAACTATTCAAATACCATAGTACACATATATATATATATATTTTTTTTTTTTTCCAAATTTGCCGATTAAGTCCAACAGTGGTAAACCTTATCAACTGGTAATGTATTCGATATAATAATTCACAAATCCAGTGCTTAAAAGTTTTTCAAGTTCTTCCAAAAACACAATCACTTTAAAGTTATCCACAGCCTTATATCATTCCGATATCAGCAACTTTTCATTGTGGAAAAAAAGGGGGAATCCACTGTTACTCCACTTAGTTAGCAAAATTGTCCACAAAATAATTTACTCCAAAACCATATATCTTCTAAAATTCTTCGTGATTTCCACCATCTTAATTCAATCAGCTACTGGCACGTAACTGCTTGCATTCTCCCTCGTAGTTGAAAATATGAAGACATCATTGGTTTAAATTTAACACTTCTTTTTCTTTTTCACCAAGACCCAACATATACATGTTTCGCTCCTCAGAGCGTCTTCAGGGGTCACAATCTAAATGAACAACAGTATATAATTCACTCTCTGTTATACATTCTCCATATTTCTAAACAATTAAAACTATGCTTACCGGCTATCGCAGACTGTTGGATACTCGAGACCAGTCATTCACTGGGTCGTCACTCAAGGCGCCCACACATGCGTATAAACCTGTATCAGGACTCAGTATTTATCCATCACCAATTAGAGGCTCAACCATTCTATTTCCTTATTAAGACCATGGGGTGTAACCGTATCCCACCTGAAAATTAAACGCTGCTCCCTACGCAACAGCATTAAAGGAATGTTACCCCCATTCTTAGGTTTAACTTGACCTAGTACTACAAACCGCAAATCTTGGATATTATGACCCTTTAATTGCCAGTGAGTGACAATAGGAGCCTCTTTACGACCTGTACGTAAACTGCTCAGATGTTGAGCAATTCTTGCCTTAATTTTTTGAGTCGTTTGGCCAATGTACCAAAGCTTGCATGGACATTGGATACCATAAATACAATTTTTAGTGTCACAGTCTGAAACTTCCCTCAATGTATATTTCTTACCATTAGAATGAGGGATTTCCACAAATTGAACTTGCATCGCAAATTTGCAATAAACACAATGACCACATATCCCATGACCACCAATATTCCTATCATTAACATCTACCCAATTCTTATTGGGATTCAGAAACTCACCCAAATTTATACCTCTAGAGAAGGCAAAACGTGGATTATTTCTAAATTCCTCATGAATGGTAAGTAATGGCCAATGTTTTTTAATGATCTGAACAATCTCATTAGATCTTTGAGTATACGGCAGAACACAAGTTAATGGGTCATGCTTTGATTTTTGTTTCCTAGATTGACACCATTCATTATGAAAATTAAAAGCTCTTTTTGTAGCTTTTCTTAAAATTTTTTGAGGATAACCTCGTTGAGCAAACCTTTCTACCATCTGACTAGCTTGAAATTTAAATTCATCACGAGAACTGCATAATCTACGAATTCGTAATAACTGACTGGTAGGAATGCTATTTTTTAACGCTTGTGGATGATGACTACGATAATGAAGAATAGTTTTCCTATCTGTATCTTTGCGAAATGCTTTAGTAATGAACCTACCCTGATCCACACTAATATTCACATCCAAAAAATTAACGGTATGACCGCCAATATGATGCATGAATTTAATATGTGCATTAATCGTATTTAGGTATTCCAAGAATTCCTCCAATGACTCCTCTGAACCGCTCCAAATCAGCAGTATATCATCTATATACCGCAACCAGGTCAAAACTCCTTCAAAGTGATTAGATGGGTATATTAATTGTTCTTCCACATCATTCATGTATAGGCATGCTACCATGGGAGCAACAGTGGCTCCCATGGCCACACCTTTTATTTGATGAAAAAATGAATCACAAAATTTAAAATAGTTTTGAAAAATCACAAGCTTAGCTATCCCATTTAATAGCTCAATTTTCGCCGCTGACAAGGGGAGTGTTCTTAAAAGATCTTCAACCATTTGCACTGCTTCCCCTTGTGGAATATTAGTATATAAAGATATTACATCTAACGTTACTAAATGGATCTGAACATCATTAGGTATTTTTATCTGCTGGAGTAACTGTAACAAATGACCCGAATCTTTAACATAGGATTTAATTTTTTCCATACATGGACGGAGGTGAAAATCGAGAAACTGAGACAGGGGTTCAAAAAGTGACTCACAACCAGAAACTATAGGGCGACCAGGAGGTCTATATTTATCTTTATGAATTTTAGGTAAAAAATAGATTGTTGGAATCTTAGGATGTTGTCTAAATAAATATTGAAATTCTCGAATCGATATGATTCCATCATCAGCTGATTTTTTAAGTAAAGCATACACCCGTTCTTGAAGGTGAGCAGTAGGATCTTCTTTCAAACCTTGATAGAATATTGTATCACTCAACTGTCTAACAGCTTCAGTTATATAATTCTTAACGTCCTGTACCACCACACCTCCCCCTTTATCCGCCCTTAACACTACTATATTCTTATCTTCTTTTAACTCCTTAATTGCCTGATGTTGCGAATACGATAAGTTCCGCTGATTCAACCTTTCAGCCTGTTCTAATTTTTCCAAATCATGCAAAACCCATTGTTGAAACGTGGCTACCGCTGAATCAACAGGTCCATGCGGCTGCCACATCGAAGGTAAGCGATATTTCTGAAGAAACGTATAGTTTTCATTACATTGCACCTCATTGTCTTGTATCTCATCACTCCCAAAATATAATCTTAAACGCAATTTTCTAAAGAACTTATATAAACTAACCCGTATATCAAAGGTATTATGAAATTGTGTGGGTACGAACGTCAACCCCATACTCAGAACCTGTATCTGGGCAGGGCTAAGGACCTTAGTAGACAAATTAAAAACTATAGATTGATTTTCTTCTGTCTTTTTTATCGAACCACCATCGAAGCAGATGCTTTGATCGGTTGCCCCTAAAAAAGTAGGGTTAGATACATGTGTTTGTATCGTGGTCTTATCTATCATTCCATTCGCTGAGCCCGACAGTATTCTATCAAAGTCATAGTGTGAAATTGAGATCTAATAATAAATTTGTGTAATTTAGCTATATCATTCCAATCTAAATGAGATAACCCATCCGTTGTATCAAATAGGCGAGTTCCCTCTAATAACATGGTGATGGTCTCCACTGAAAATCCTGACTTCGAGTCCCAACCTCCTGCAGCCATTTTTCCTACTTGTTGTTAAAACAAAATTCTACCTAAGGTATCATAACTTAAAATAGTTGTAACCAAGCATACAAGCAAATTCTAATACAACTATTACTATTTATAAATCTTTATTTCATTATTACATATTGTTACAAATTCTTATTATTGTTCATTATTTATTAAAACCCACAAATAACCATTCATTCTTCATCCATACATACATAACTTATACATTATATCATCACATTTTTTTAAACTATTCAAATACCATAGTACACATATATATATATTTTTTTTTTCAAATTTGCCGATTAAGTCCAACAGTGGTAAACCTTATCAACTGGTAATGTATTCGATATAATAATTCACAAATCCAGTGCTTAAAAGTTTTTCAAGTTCTTCCAAAAACACAATCACTTTAAAGTTATCCACAGCCTTATATCATTCCGATATCAGCAACTTTTCATTGTGGAAAAAAAGGGGGAATCCACTGTTACTCCACTTAGTTAGCAAAATTGTCCACAAAATAATTTACTCCAAAACCATATATCTTCTAAAATTCTTCGTGATTTCCACCATCTTAATTCAATCAGCTACTGGCACGTAACTGCTTGCATTCTCCCTCGTAGTTGAAAATATGAAGACATCATTGGTTTAAATTTAACACTTCTTTTTCTTTTTCACCAAGACCCAACATATACATGTTTCGCTCCTCAGAGCGTCTTCAGGGGTCACAATCTAAATGAACAACAGTATATAATTCACTCTCTGTTATACATTCTCCATATTTCTAAACAATTAAAACCATGCTTACCGGCTATCGCAGACTGTTGGATACTCGAGACCAGTCATTCACTGGGTCGTCACTCAAGGCGCCCACACATGCGTATAAACCTGTATCAGGACTCAGTATTTATCCATCACCAATTAGAGGCTCAACCATTCTATTTCCTTATTAAGACCATGGGGCGTAACCGTATCCCACCTGAAAATTAAACGCTGCTCCCTACGCAACAGCATTAAGGGAATGTTACCCCCATTCTTAGGTTTAACTTGACCTAGTACTACAAACCGCAAATCTTGGATATTATGACCCTTTAATTGCCAGTGAGTGACAATAGGAGCCTCTTTACGACCTGTACGTAAACTGCTCAGATGTTGAGCAATTCTTGCCTTAATTTTTTGAGTCGTTTGGCCAATGTACCAAAGCTTGCATGGACATTGGATACCATAAATACAATTTTTAGTGTCACAGTCTGAAACTTCCCTCAATGTATATTTCTTACCATTAGAATGAGGGATTTCCACAAATTGAACTTGCATCGCAAATTTGCAATAAACACAATGACCACATATCCCATGACCACCAATATTCCTATCATTAACATCTACCCAATTCTTATTGGGATTCAGAAACTCACCCAAATTTATACCTCTAGAGAAGGCAAAACATGGATTATTTCTAAATTCCTCATGAATGGTAAGTAATGGCCAATGTTTTTTAATGATCTGAACAATCTCATTAGATCTTTGAGTATACGGCAGAACACAAGTTAATGGGTCATGCTTTGATTTTTGTTTCCTAGATTGACACCATTCATTATGAAAATTAAAAGATTATATATATATTTGCATGGGCTGTGTCAGCAATGCTACATGGCAGCCGCTAGTGCGGCTTTGTAAACAGGGGAGTATGGGTGAGTATTTCCACCTTTTAAGCTATTTACCCTAGTTCTATGTGGATTTCTCGATTTGGATTTCATGTGAAATTGTTCTTGCTGTTCCCTCATTTCATGTTCTGTGCATTGGGAGAGTTTGCAGTAAACAATCCCAATGTAATAACTTTTTATTTATAGTCAGAAAAGAATTATAAAGATCATCAATCATTAAGTTGCATCAAGATAATAATATTTAGATGTAGAGTGTTAAATTAATCAATGCCATGGATTGCTGAATTCTAAATACTACATACATAGAGAGAATTGGCATATTTTACCCCCAATTTTAGGGGCCGTTTTACTAAGCTGCGTTAGGTGCTAATGCACACCTAATACAGCTAAAAATGGAATACCATGGGACATGCACAGGCATCCTGTGGTAACATCCAAATGTTCGTGCACTAACCACATGCTAAAAAAAATTGTCTATTTTTTGAGGGGGCATATCAGAGGTGGAGAGTGGGTGTTCTTGTGCTAACCAGCGAGTGCATCTATATTTCCACACACTAACTGAGCCCATACCACCTGCAAAATGGGTGACGGTAAGAGCACATGCAGTAATTTTTCAAAATGGCCATGCACTTTTGGCAACATTAGCGACTGCCTTTAATACAAAAATACGAAAAAAGATATTTTTACAGCTACAATAAAAATTGCCTTCACGTAAGGACACACTAAGGCCAGTTTTTATTACAGCTTAGTAAAAGGGCCCCTTAGTGATCTGGGGTCATTGTCTGATATGCTGTACCTTATAAGTGAATATCTAGAGACAGGTTTGATTATTATAGTCCCAGGTCATGTTTTTTCTAAGCTCTCTCTTAAAAACAACATATTTTAAAGTAAGAGAATTGTACTATTAGCCAATGTCAAGAAAGGACTAGACTTGTCAAAAATAGTTGGATGCCCAAATTAACAGAAAGTTAATCCCTTTAGGATTGTAGAAAAATCAATCCCACGAGGCAGCATAAACATTCTTTGTGTCAGAAGACATGAGTTAAATTGTTTAACAGCAATAATGTTTAAGTAAAAAAAAAATGGATTCCTGCTGTGAGATATTTTATGAACAAAATTAAATATTATAAAACCATATTATTAAATTCTGTCAAAAAGGTATTAATCTTGTTACTCCGACATAAGCACCTTGTACCTCATACTTGTGAATTGTTGTACTCTTAACCTTTTATGCTATCTTGGAACTTAATAACATAATGTAAAAGTGGTAATAATTAGGTCCTAGTATGAAAAAATACAGAGCTGGAAAGCAAAACTATGCAGACGTGATACGTGTCTTGTACAATGCATGACTCTGTAGAAACAAAAAATTCTTAAATCACCACTATTCTTGCTTTGACCACAGTATATAGCTGAGAAATCTGTAGGATGTACCTTGAAGACCATATGTCTATTTTTTAAACTACCTTATATTTATAGGTTAGTTGATCTGACATTACCTGCAGAATATGTGCTTGGGATATACCTCTCTCTCTAAAGAGATGATAAATAGATAGATAGATAGATAGATAGATAGATAGATAGATAGATAGATAGATAGATAGATAGATAGATAGATAGATAGATCTTTCCAGTGTTTATTTTGATAAGTAATTGTTGGGATTTTTTTGCAATATGGTTTCACATTGAAGACTGCCTTGATCCCTTCTCTCCAATGGATCTTTGTCCAATATCAAGTCAGCACCATGAGAAGGAGTGAGACCAGAAGCAAATACATGTCTTAGACTGTAAACCCTCCAAAGACAGGGAAATGCCTTGAGTTACTACTGAAATTCATGAGCTAAATCCAAAATCCCAGAAGCAGAATTATTTCTTCTGTAAATAGTGCCAAGGTAGCAAGGAAAGCTTCTTCCCCCACCCCCCAGATCCTTTAATCTGAATGGTCCCTTCTATATTGTGCCGATAAAACTGCCTCTACTGCTTCCTTTACTATATTCGCAGATGAGAAATATAGATTTCCCCTTTTTGCCTAAGGAGTGGTTTTGGAGTGAAACCAAGAGGTCACAGAAGGCTAAGCTATGACGCAATAGGCCTTTATAAGAAACACCTTACAATGTCAGATGTAATATAAGTTGACATTCTGGGCCTTAAGGGAACTCATCAGGCCCTCTCCCATGCCCCCACCATGGGCTCTAGGTGACCTCTCTATACACCCACCCTTCACTAGATACATTTTTGCCTGTACTTCACTTTGGAAAAGAAAGATACCAACATACAGTTTATGTAACACCTGGGCACCTCTTTTAATAGAGGCCCAGTGCACAGTGCAACTAAAGACCAGCAGCCTAGGCCCTTCACCCTTGAGGATGTGTTGGGATGGGAAAAAGAAACTTCAAGTCCTTACCTATTTATGATTTGAGGATCTTCTTGATGCTCTGGTCTGTAACTCTTTGTAATTTCCCACAGGACTCTATTCTTGTTCCTAACCTTTTTGGCCCCAATTAGCAACACTAATTCAAGTCATTGGTATCAGTTGTTTTCTATATACTAATCATATTATACTGTTACCAGCTATAGACAGTGCCACTATTAATCTAGTACTTTTACTCTCTTGCCTAGGTGCTGTTCCCCTCTGGTGTTAGTGCATGTTTGTTCTGAACCCAAAAAATCAGAAGAAATCTGTTTTTCATATAGTAAATCTCTTCCAGTCTTTTGCCCTTGCTTTTTCATCACTCTATCACCATTTTAGGAATCCAGATTGACTCTGATTTCACCTTTAGCTCTCAGATTTCAGCCCTAGCTCATTATTCCTTTTTAATTAAGAGATCTTTAGCTAAAAGGTGACATTAAGCATTTATCACATGCTGTAGTCCTATGTAAATCAAACTACTGCAATTCACTTTATAATGGCCTCAAGTCATCCTCTCTGAATTGCTGGAAGACAAGGAAATATAATTGTGTTATCCCTCTTTTCTTTGATTTACTCACATTTATAGCATTCAGTTCAAAAACCTACTTTTAATATACTAAGATTTGTATACATGTGTTCTGCTCTACCTAGCAGAATATCTTCACATGTGTAATCCCATGGTAGGTTGGGATTACTAGAGAGTAAATCCCTGTAAAGAGTCACTGGGGTGGGGGGGGGGGGGGGGGGGTGATTGGCAAGTTCCTGGATGGGAGGATGCCCAGCCCATGGGGAACAGTTTTGAAATAAAATGTAGAAAGATAATGCCCATGTTCTGGAGAGTGATAGTTTGGGAGGAGTTTAAAGGAAATAAAAAGAGAAAAGAAGAGTGGGAAAGGGTCTTTGGTTGCCTGCAAGCCCCTGCAAAGTGGCCCAAAGAAGGAGATTGGGCTAGAAATGAGAGCAGTTGTTGCCCCACTTACAATAACTGGTGGAGTCAGAGCTTCGGGCGGATTGGGGAGTCTGGCCCATAAGCAGGGTTCAAGGTAGGACGTAGCCTGCTCAGGGTCAGGGTTCCACCTTGTGAGGTGCAACAGAAGCGAAGGACAGCCATAAGGAACTGTGCCTGGTGGTAGAAGAGGATAGGACAACCCTGAAGTTACATCTGGCAACAAGATAGGCAAAGATAGGGGTGCTTGTGAATATGTGAATAGCCCTGAAAACAAAAGAATCCCCTGTACATACACCCATGAAGAAAGTGGCATAGGTGTTCCACTCGGAACAGCAGAAGTATGACATTGATTTAGATAACAGTTTATATAAGTGACTGCTGTGAAGAATCATTGAAGTTGCAAAATGCCTGTTGCGGAAGTTACAATAAAGTTATTTTTGTAATTAAGCCTTCTGGAGTGCAGTCTGGTTCCTGGACTGAAGAGCTGAGTGGAATCCGGAACTCGAAAAGTGTCTCCCAAACTCCCGGATCGCTATTCCAGACCATTGACCAACCCCAGCTCGTTTGCAAGTGGACTGGAAATGAGGTGTGTGGTAAGAATGGCCTGAGAATGAGCAAAGACTGTGAAGTTTGTGTAAAAACATTTTTTGTGGCCTGGGGCCGGAGACAGATCATGGGTGAGACCCAGGTTACACATGCTTAGTGGTCTTCTCATGGTAATTTTTTGACTGTCCTCTCTTCCACATGTATTAGTCTAGAGGTTACTATAAATATAGGATTTTCATTATTATTACTATCTATAGGAACCTCTCTTTAGAACAAACTCCTTGATTGACTGAAGCTTCAATCTTCTTATTCTAAATTCAAAGCAGAATTAAAGAATCGGGGCCCAACATTTAAAGGCATTTATTTGGACAGTGGTTGCCATTATCTGGATAAATGTCTTAGCTAATTCTGGTTGTAGATATTCAGTCTAAAGAGAATCCACAAAAAGTGGAGAACTCAATAGATCCCACGAGGCGTGAAACGAAAAAATAAAAAGGTGGGAAAAGAAGCCAGGCTATCCAAAGAATGGAACCAAATGATCTTTACTTGAAGACACTGAAGAGGAAAGATGTGTTTGGGAGAGCTCTGAGTGCATGACAGGATTTCTAAGCAGAAAAGTGTGTGAAAGCATTTCATGAAACCATTAATAAGGACCCTTTTCTGGCCATTGGCTTCTTCCAAAGAGGGGTAGTCCATATTCAGTTAGAAATACTCCTGATGTAGGCCATTCGGCCGAAACACAACGTTGTGTCGAGTCAATTTTAATGTGTTATTGTTATATTTTTATTTGTTTTGAAGATTATTAAACTTTGTTTCAAGTAAAGATCATTTGGTTCCATTCTTTGGATAGCCTGGCTTCTTTTCCCACCTTTTTATTTTTTTGTAGATATTCAGAACACTCTCCAGATAGTGCTGCTGAATATCCTTACAGACTGCCTAGGCACTAGCTGGGTTGAGGGTAATTCTATAACAGGAACACCTATATAAAGGATCCTATTTTATAAAGGAAAGTAGGCACCTACTTTTGTTTATAGAATATTACTGTGACTGGGTATGTTGATACCTATAATTTAGATGCGATCATTTTTGCCAGCCATAGAGCTGGTGTAAATGCTTGTGACTAAAAGTAAGTATCTCATGGTATTCAGTCCCACCCATGCTCCACCCTGATTCCACCAAGACCATCATTGCAGATCTTTTGAGTGAGGTTCATTCCGCATTTGAGACAGGCAGAGTTGTTCTCTTAGTCTCACAAGAACATAAGAATAGCCATATTGGGTCAGACCAATGGTCCTGTTCCAACAGAGGCCAATCCAGATTACAAGTACCTAGCAGAAAACCAAATAGTAGCAACATTCCATGCTACCAACCCCAGGGCAAGCAGTGGCTTCCCATGACCGTCTTAATAGCAGACTATGGACTTTTCCTCCAGGAACTTCTCCAACCCTGTTTTAAACCCAGATATGGTAGCTGTTGTTACCACATCCTCTGGCAAAGAATTCCAAAACCTAACAATTCGTTGAGTGAAAAAATATTTCCTCCTATTTGTTTTAAGTATTTCCATGTAACTTCACTGAGTGTCCCCTACTCTTTGTACTTTTTAGATCTCTCTGCCGCCTTTCACCTCATCAGTCACTCATTATTGCTTTCTCATCTTTCTGATCCAGGTATCACAGGTATTGTTTATCATTGGTTTTGTTCTTTTCTTTTGGTTTACGTTCAACAAATTGGTCCTTAATTAGAACAAAATAGTAGCATGTTGGTTGACAGGTTCATCAATCCATCCTAGTTTCAGTCCTACTTTTTTGATTCGCCAGTGATAGTAGTCAACTCTTTTAAATATTTACGTGCCATATTTGATATTTCTCTTTCGTTTCATAAACAGGTTTCTAAAGTTCTTCAACCTGGTTTTTTGGCTTTCCGTAAATTACGTCCCTTGAAAAAATACTTAGATTTCCAAACTCTACATACACTGATACATACTTTTATAATATCACACATTGACTACTGCAATGTCATTTATGCAGGTCTACCCCAATCAGAATTAAAACGCCTCCAAACACGTCACAATAATGCAGGTAAATTTCTTTGTATTGATTTCCACTTCGATCACTGCACTCCTTTGCTGATATCTCTGCACAGGCTTTCCATTTGTTGGCATACTCAATTCAAAGTTCTATGCTCAACGTTTAAAGCACTACACCTTGGTGTTCCATCCTATCTTTCTAATCTAATATCTGCTTACACCCCAACAAGACAGCTTTGTTCCCTGGATGCCCACTGCTTGGTACTTCCATCACCTAAAACTGCTCACTATCAATCTACTAGACACTCTGCTTTTTTCTTCCTGGCTCCTAGTCTTTTGAATTTGATACCCCAGGCAGTATGTAGTACATTCCTTTTTAAACCTTTCAAGGTTGCCCTAAAAACATTCTTTTTTGAACAAGCCTTTTCTCCATCTGAAGGCTGATATTTACTGGGGCAATGATCTGTTGTTTTGGACCAATCACTCACCTCTTATAAGTATGAGTATGTCTTATGTTTTAAGTTGTATTCTTAATAGCTTATTTAACTATTTTTATGACTGAGTGCTCGTTGTCTTTATCTCTTCCTTATCCAGTATATAGTCTGTACACCGCTTTGACCTGCCCAGGAAAGGCAGTATAGAAAGCCTTTTAATAAACTATAACTGTAAACTTACCTGTAAAGTACGTACTATGTAAGATATGTGCATATTTACAGAATAGTGTTTAGGTAGATTTTTTGCATTTGCACATATATGTCCACATACACACAGACACACACAGATAGATAGATAGATAGATAGAGATATGCCATACATATATAAATAGATAGATATAGATATGCCACACACACATATATATATTTGTGTATGTGTGTGTGTGTGGCTATAAAACCTTCTTAAGTAAGAGGGTACAACTAACTAAATAAGTCATACTGGGGCCTCAACAGCAACTTGTTTCACATAAGAACACAAACCTTGTGCCTATCCAAGATCATCATCGGCTCCCATATATTATGACTTTTAAACGTGGCGTTGGTTATAAGGACCTTTGGCCCTGATGCAGTGTGGCGAAACATGGCCATGTTGGCATGGGTCCAGTCTTACTATATATGAATCACAGGGGCATAGTCAGACCTTGAGGTGTGAGGGGGCCAGAGCCCAAGGTGGGGGGCACATTTTGGTCGCTGCTCCGCCGCCCTCACCCCGCTCTCTTGCCACCCTACCCCCCCCCCCCCCCCCCCCACTGTCCACTGCCACCGATGTACATCTTGGCTGGCGGGGGTTCCCAACCTCCGCCAGCTGAAGCACCACCACCGTAAATTCCTTGGCTGGTAGGGGTCCCCAACTTCACAACTGCTGCCCATAAGCTTTTGGGTCAGGACAGCTGTTTTAACTTCTGCACATGACGCTTTTCCATCGGGGTTTGCAGCTTTGCTATTGTTAGTTAGTAAGTTTCCTAACTAGGTTTTCCAAATCTCTTCTAGCCACACTACTAGATAGGCAGTTTACTCACAATATACTAAAAAAAAAGTTTTTAATAGTCTGGGTTGTTTTCCGGAGTCATCTTGTACATTTTTGGAGCCAGTGGGGTTAGTTGAGCGCTTTTGCCTTGCATTGGATGAAACGTCTGAACCAGGGATCTCTGTTGTAGCTCTAGGAATTTTTGAAAGGCTTGCTGTTGCTCACATTGTGACTGCACAAATTCCTTCTGCAATGGCTGCCTCTCAGTTAGGGCCTGGATAAACTTCTCCATTCTAGTGTGCTTTTACCTTGTGTCCGTGGAGCTGTGGAATTGTCAACAACAATCACTATCCTATCCCCCAGCCAAAAGAAAATCCTGCCTGTTTGACTCTGTAGGTCAGGACTACCCTTGTTAGCCCAACTGTCCATCTCCACACTATAGGGAGGCCTAGAACCCTTTATGTGACAGTTCAGGTGAGCATTCAAACTCTGGACCTCTGGGAGACCTGTAAAGAAGCAAGCTGAAGCTAAAACTCCCTTTATTGAGGACATTAACGCAAACAAAAACAGGGAGCTGAACAACAAAAGGCTTCTTATATATACATAGTGGAGATGTAGTCTACAGGCTCTTCTTGTTCTGTCCTCCCTGACTATCCCCGGCTCTGAGTTTCTATTTTCCCTGGTTGAACAGTGCCCTCCTAGCTGAATTCCCCAGCCCTGGCTCTGGTAAAATGGCCTGGTGGGGGAATGTGTTTCAGGACTGAGGTTCTCTTATGCACTCCTTCACAAGATGCTTCTACAATATCCTCAACATACATTACTGTAATTAACTTGAGGAATTTGGAAACAGGCCTCATTGAAAATAATAGGGGCTTGCATTAAATAACGTGTGTTAAATCAAATTAATGTAGGTTAATATGGTAACACATTTATAAATCTAGCCCTAAATTAGGTTCTTCCCCCTAAGTCAATTTACTATTTTATACTTGTTTATTTTTAAAATACGATGTGGCATAGAAACATTTCCTAAAATGGCTGATATAAAGTTATTATAATAGCTATTATTTTTGTATTAAGACATTGTAAAACAAAAAATATTAATTCCTTTGATCAAAGTGGGATTTGGGAGTTTGCAATCTGGAAATGATCCCCATTATTAAGATCACAGGGAACGGAAACCACAAACCATTTAAGTGGGTTGGTTCAGTAAAAACAGCACAAGCCAAATAGAATCCCTCCTCTCTCTGGCATCATTCGTGTAGCACAAAATGACAAAACACAAAGGGAAATAAAACTAACATATTTGAGTTAACAATGGGAACATGATTGGTAAAACTCAACTCCATTGATTATAAGTGGGAATATCTGAAGAAAAGACAATTTTTTAAATAAGTGAAGCTGCAAAGAATGAAGATTTTTAAGAGTTTAAAGAAGAAAAGCAAATAGGGCGAGTAGTAAAGAAATACACATCAAGAAGTTTTGGTTCAGCTCGTCTTTGAGTCAATCAAATTTTCATTTTGGTTGTTGGTTTCAGAGTTATTAGGATCATCATTCAGGTCCATTAAAGTCAATGTAGAAAGCAATTTTGCAACAGCCAGGGAGTGAGGGAGGGAGGGGGGATCATAACTACAGGTTCCTCTGTTGGGCCAAAACGCTTTATTACACAGCAAATGAAAAACAAAAAAGAAGCACTTTAAAGAACTGGGACAACACACAGCTGTATTGAGCGCTCCACCAGATTCGCACTTCGTCATCTTAAGTTAAGTACTCATTTTGCTATTAAGAGTGTCATCCATTATAGTAGTACTGAGGTAGGAAGGGAGGGTTGATGGTGTGATGATGCTGATAGTGATGGTGATTTAGCTGCCTGTCAACTTTACTCACGTACCCAGTTCCGAGCACTGTTCACTTTATTTTAAATAAAATTTCTTAAATCTACTATTTATCTTTATTCAGCTATTTAGCTTTGTATTATATACTATATAGTAAGTTTTCAGTTATTTTCAATTTAATAGGTTTCTATTTTCAATAGTATTTGAGGGACAAAATCCAGTACAACCTAGAGACACACAGCTTCACTGACCTCACACTACACCCACTGCCAGAATTCATCCAGCCTATTTTACTGCTGGAGTTGACCCTCCTCTGTTGTTATACAACCTTCCAGCATTTCTTGGTGCTGTGTTTGCACCCTTCTGGTGTGTTAGAACCTTCCATCTAATCTGGGTGTTATACTGGCCCTCTTCCAGTGTTTCTGGGCCTTCCAGCTAATGTTATTGCTCTTTTAACCCACTCATGTTGCCTTGGGGTCATCTGGACAGTGTTGTTGCTGTTTTACCACTCTGCCAGTGTATTGGAGTCTTGCTGCCAAGTACTTATCTTCACTATTCCTTATACTGCTAGCTGCACCCTAAGACCAATTGGTGCTGACTGCCTTGTTCTCCCTTCCCATGGAAGGTTCACTCACGAGTCTATCAGGAATTTAGTTTATTTTTATTTATCCCCATAAGTTTTGGAATAACCTTCCCCCTTTTCTCTGCACTGAATTATCATATGTCAAGTTCAAATATGGTTTGAAAATCTTTTTTTTAAACCTTTCTTTTAATGGTGTTGGGAGCTGAAGATTGAGCGTGAATCTGCTGGTCTGGAGTAGTTTTTACGTTATATTGTGTTTTTAGATTTGTTTAAATTGTGGCAAATGTTATAATGCTCTTAGGGCCCTGTTTACTATGCCACGCTAGCGTTTTTAGCGTGTGCTAAATGCTAGAGTCGCCCATATGATCCTATGGGTGACGTGGAGGGTCATAATCGAACGGGGCACCCAAATTTTCCTAAGGACATCCTCGCAGGACGTCCCGGCGAAGGGGCAGGGAAACCCATATTATTGAAACAAGATGGGCGTCTATCTTTCATTTCGATAATACGGTCGGGGATGCCCAAATCTCCACATTTAGGTCAACCTTAGAGATGGTCGTCCTTAGAGATGGTCGTCCCCGGTTTTCGGTGATAATGGAAACTGAGGACGCCCATCTCAGAAACGACCAAATCCAAGTCCTTTGGTCGTGGGAGGAGCCAGCATTCGTAGTGCACTGGTCCCCCTAACATGCCAGGACACCAACCGGGCACCCTAGGGGGCACTGCAGTGGACTTCAGAAATTGCTCCCAAGTGCATAGCTAAGTACATAAGTATTGCCATACTGGGAAAGACCAAAAGTCCATCAAGCCCAGCATCCTGTTTCCAACAGTAGCCAATCCAGGTCACAAATACCTGGCAAGATCCCAAAAAGTCCAAAACATTTTACACTGCTTATCCCAGAAATAGTGGATTTTGCCCAAGTCCATTTAATAAAGGTCTATGGACTTTTCCTTTAGGAAGCCGTCCAAACCTTTTTTAAACTTCGCTAACCTAACCGCCTTTACCACATTCTCTGGCAACGAATTCCAGAGTTTGATTACACGTTGAGTGAAGAAAAGTTTTCTCCAATTCGTTTTAAATTTACTACATTGTAGCTTCATCGCATGCCCCCACTCCCCGCAACTGTACAACACTACCATAGCCCTAAGGGGTGAAGCGGGACACCTACATGTGGGTACAGTGGGTTTCTGGTGGGTTTTGAAGGGCTCACATTTACCACCCCAAGTGTAACAGGTAGGGGGGGATGGGCCTGGGTCCGCCTGCCTGAAGTGCATTGCACCCACTAAAACTGCTCCAGGGACCTGCATACCGCTGTCATGGAGCTGGGTATGACATTTGAGGCTGGCAAAAAATATTTTTAAAGTTTTTTTTTACAGTGGGAGGGGGTTAGTGACCACTGGGGGAGTAAGGGGAGGTCATCCCCGATTCCCTCTGGTGGTCATCTGGTCAGTTCAGGCACCTTTTTGAGGCTTGGTCGCAAGAAAAAATGGACCAAGTAAAGTTGGCCAAGTGCTTGTCAGGGACGCCCTTAATTAGCGGCCAAGGATGCCCATGTGTTAAGCACGTCCCAGTCCCGCCTTCGCTATGCTTCCGACACCCCCCCGCGAACTTTGGTCGTCCCCACGACGGAAAGCAGTTGAGTGCGCCCAAAATTGGCTTTCGATTATGCCGATTTGGGTAACCCTGGGAGAAGGACGCCCATCTCCCGATTTGTGTCGAAAGATGGGCGCCCCTCTCTTTCGGAAATGAGCCCAATAGCGCTTTACGCATGCTAATTATTAACGCATGCTAAAAACACTTAAGCGCCTTTAGCATTGTTTAGTAAACAGGGCCCTAAGTGTTTGAGTGAAAATTTGAATGTTTATTTCTCCTGTCCTTTTATTTAATTAGTGTTCCTTTCTCACTGTTTCTATATTTAAATTGTAAACTGCTCTGACCTTCATGTATGAAAGGGCAATAAATTAAGGGGCCTTTTTACTAAGCCATGGTAGGCACTAGAGCATGCTTACCACGTGCCAAAAAGCACTGCTGTAAATATGCTGAAGCATATTGTGGTAGTGTGCTGATCAGTGAGCACTTATCTCATGCTAAAAAATAGTTCTTATGGGCAGAGAGTAGGTGTGCCCTACGCTAATCAGGTAGTGTGGGTACTCTGCTGTGTGTTACCTGATTAGCATGGATAGAGTTATCATATGGCTCCAGAAAAAGGAGGACACAGTAAGCCAGTCCGGGTTTTACTTCCATTGCTTTTAATGGAAGTAAAATCCGGACTGGCTCAATCTATCCTTTTTTTTTCTGCAGCCATATGGTAACCCTAAGCATGGAAGTAGCATGGGAGAAATTATGCCAAGTAAATAGATGGAAATAAGGGCTCCCATAGTAGTGGCCACGTGCTAGTTGGGAAACTAGCATGTGGTCATTACAGGAAATTAGACAAATGTGGCCATTTTACCACCGCACTAAAAGAGTCTGTAGCACATGAAAAACCCATGTGCTACAAACAGCGCTGGCCACTTTTGACCGTGGCTTAGTAAAGGGACCCCAATTCAACTAATAATCATAAACATTCAGAGAAGGGTGTCGAAAATGATAAAGGGGATGAGACAACTTCCCTATGAGGAAAGGCAAAGGGGCTAGGGCTCTTCAGCTTGGAGAAGAGACAGCTGAGGGGAGATATGACAGAGGTCGATAAAATATTGAGTGGAGTGAAATGTGGGTAGACGTGAATCGCTTGTTAACCCTTTTTCAAAAACACAAGGAGTAGGGGGCACACGATGAAGCTACTAAGTAAAATTAAAACAAATCAGAGAAAATAATTCTTCACTCAATGTGTAATTAAATCCTGGAACTCATTGCCAGAGAATGTGGTAAAAGTGGTTTGCATAGTAGGTTTTACAAAAAGTTTGGACAAGTTCCTAAATCATATTTTCCCAGTAACCAAAAGAGTTAAGTTCACAGTATTTTGTCAAATGTTTATATTATGCTTCTGAGCTGGTGATTTTACATCATCTGCTTGTCTCTGATCTATTTGTATTGCTGCTAATGCCGTCAGAATGTTTGATGAAGCATGTCTTCCTTGCACAAAAACCTTTGATCTCCGTGTAACAAATCTGGCAGATACCTATTCAATCTAGCTGCCAGTATTAAGGTTAGCAGTTGAGGGATGAATTCTATAAAATTCTAAAAAATCGATGCCAAAAAAACAATGCTTAAGCACTATTCTATAAGCTGTGCCTAAAGTTAGCCGCGGTTTAAAGAATAGCGCTTAAGCGCAGGGATTATGCGTAAATTTAGGCACATCCATTTGTACCAACAAAAACATGATGCAAATGCCTCCACCTAAATTTACTTGTGGAACCCCCTTATTCTATAATTGTGCATGTAGCATCAATCCATGCCCATGCTCTGCCCTGAAACACCCATGACCCTCCCATTTCTGCGCCCTCTTTACCTGGATGTGCGCAAAATTTTGCCATAGATCCCGCACCTTAGGAGCCCTTTTACTAAAGGGTTGCAATGCTGCAAATCTAGAACTACCGTCGGCCCAACCCGGGTTCCAGCAGTAGTTCCACCCCCAGTGTGCGCCATTTCTGGTGCTAGTGGAACTATTTAAAAATATTTCTGCAGGAAGTTACATGGCGGTAATTGTGTGGCTGGAAGTGCTCCCCCCCAAAATGGCTGTGCAGCAAGTGCAAACTTACTGCATGGCCATTTTGTTTTCAGCCTTTTTACCCACTGCAGTAAAAGGGGACCTGGCGCATGGCAAAAATGGCCACTGCTGCTAGCGCAGGGCCCCCTTTACCGCAGCTTAGTAAAAGGGACCCTAAATTTACGCATGTACATGTTAATTGATTTAAATTAGCACCAATAATTTCTTATTAAACAGTCAATTATTGGCACTAATTGGGTTGTTATTCGATTAAATTACATGTGCAAATCAGCCGTGCACCCAAATTTGCACACACACAAATTTGCATGCACAATTTTTGGCGACTTTTATAGAATTAGGGGGTTTATGTCTTGATATGAACCCACTTCCTCTGGGTCTTTACCAGGTTTAGGAATGAGCACAATGGGATAATTCTATAACAGTGTGCCTATATATATAGCTATTTATTCTATAAAGGGAAGTAGGTGCCAATTTTCCTTTACACAGTACTAGGATAACAAGCTGAATAAGTACATAAGTACATAAGTAGTGCCATACTGGGAAAGACCAAAGGTCCATCTAGCCCAGCATCCTGTCACCGACAGTGGCCAATCCAGGTCAAGGGCACCTGGCACGCTCCCCAAACATAAAAACATTCCAGACAAGTTATACCTAAAAATGCGGAATTTTTCCAAGTCCATTTAATAGCGGTCTATGGACTTGTCCTTTAGGAATCTATCTAACCCCTTTTTAAACTCCGTCAAGCTAACCGCCCGTACCACGTTCTCCGGCAACGAATTCCAGAGTCTAATTACACGTTGGGTGAAGAAAAATTTTCTCCGATTCGTTTTAAATTTACCACACTGTAGCTTCAACTCATGCCCTCTAGTCCTAGTATTTTTGGATAGCGTGAACAGTCGCTTCACATCCACTCGATCCATTCCACTCATTATTTTATACACTTCTATCATATCTCCCCTCAGCCGTCTCTTCTCCAAGCTGAAAAGCCCTAGCCTTCTCAGCCTCTCTTCATAGGAAAGTCGTCCCATCCCCACTATCATTTTCGTCGCCCTTCGCTGTACCTTTTCCAATTCTACTATATCTTTTTTGAGATACGGAGACCAGTACTGAACACAATACTCCAGGTGCGGTCGCACCATGGAGCGATACAACGGCATTATAACATCCGCACACCTGGACTCCATACCCTTCCTAATAACACCCAACATTCTATTCGCTTTCCTAGCCGCAGCAGCACACTGAGCAGAAGGTTTCAGCGTATCATCGACGACGACACCCAGATCCCTTTCTTGATCCGTAACTCCTAATGTTCCTGTAATTTAGGCATGAGCATGTACATGTAACTTACAATATTCTATAACACACGTGTAAGTGTGAGCCTGCCCATGCTCTGCCTAGACTCCTCCTGTGTGTAACCTGCTTGTAAAAACACATTCTATGTCAGATATACATGTATTTATAGGACAGAACATAGGTGAATTTTTGGCATTGTGATACCATACTTAAGGACGGGCTCGAGGCCTGGATGACACCACACAGCAGGTTAGGATGAGCGAAATTAATGTTTATTAAAGGTGTTGGGAAAGGGGGTCCTGTTCAGTTCACAAAGGAAGAAGAAATCAAATCCAAACTAGTCTGTGCACATAAGAATGTCCTCCATGGCCTGCTCCTGCAGGACCACTGCATGCACTACAGTATCTTGGTAAGGCAGTACTTTCTCTTGACTCTGGCCTGGTTCCCAGAGTTATCAGTACAGTTCTTAGTACTTCACCAGCCAGCCTGCCTCAGGCCAGATCCAACATGCAAAGTTGCAAGGTCCAAGTTTAACTTGGCCTACCTGACTTTTGTGGTTCCTTTCCACAGGTACCTGATGGGTCATATGCAATAGGTCTTTGCTCCTTCCGTCTGGGCCCTCTTAACCCCACTATGGCCCTTCCTTTTAGAGTTCCTGGTTTCAGCTCCACCCCTCCCATCTCACTTCCTCCCTAGGCGGAGCTAAGGGTTTTAAAGTGACTCACAGTACCTGAGGGGTGCTTCTTAAGGGTAAGGGGCAGTGTTCTGTATATCCCTTCACAGGCATTACATTCATATGTGTCATTATTCTAAACATTTTTGCTAATAATCAGTGTATACATGTTAGTGTCCACATTATAAACTTACCTATATGTTCTATTTTGTTCAAGCCTTAAGCTTCCTGACCATAACACTTCTTGATGCATTGCTTGGAGTACTGCTGTTATTATGTCTGAATTCTACTTTTAGCCCATCTGCACCTGGAGTTTCTGCAAATTTTAATTTCGTGTTAGCTTGCTGTATATCTAGTATAGTCATGTTGATTTAGAATTTGTATTGCATTTTCGCTAAGCTCAGGGAGCTGTATACCTTGAAAAATCACCCTTTTGAATCTCATCTCTTAGTTTTATTTATTTACAGGCTCTTGAGATACTGCCAATTGCAAATCAATGCTGCTAAGTGATTCACAAAAAATATATATTAAAAAGAGGAAGAATGGAAGAAAATGAAGGAAAAGAGAGAATTAGAGGAGGAGGAGAATGAAAAAATGAAGAAAAGAAATGGGAGAAGACGGTGTAAATCAGGGGTCCATAGAGAAAGAAGAAAGGAGGGAGGATTGTATTTGGGAAATTTCTTGCCCTTTTGACATGAGCTGACTTGTAAATTGCTTTATTTTACTAATGACCTGCATGGCATAGGAGGATCGAATTAAGGGGCCCTTTTATCAAGCAATCCTAAAAAGTGGACTGCGGTAGCCCCAACATGGGTCTTTCCTGCATGCTGAAGCCACTTTTAATGCTACTGGTAAAAGGCTAATTTTTCTATTTTGTAGGTGGTAAGGGCTCACATGCTACTCCTGTGCTAATCAGTTAGCGTGTGCCAATGCCCACGCACCAACTGATTAGCATGATCACGCCCACTCTACGCCCCAAACACGCCCCCAGTGCTAAAAAAATAAATTTTATTTTTTAGCATATGGGTAGCTCTCGCCGATTCCAAAACTACCGCAGGACGCCTGAGTACAACCTGCAGTATGTCTTTTCTTCGTGCTCAATTGTAAAGCACTGCGTACGACTGGTAGCGCTATAGAAATGATTTATAGTAGTAGTAGTAGTAAAAGGGCCCCAAAGTGAGCCCTGTTATTTTCGGGAAATTCAAGACAATACTGAAGGGGAAAATTAGGGCAGGTTGCATATTTCAGGAAGGAGCACAGAATTTTTGACACCTGATATTCAAGCTCATCTATTGGCACACAAGCCCCAAATCAACAAGTTGTTAACCCAAAGAGCTAAAGATAGGATTTAGTTTCAAAAGTACAAGCTACATAGATTGGAACATAAAATAAGAAAATTATTAGGCAACTTAGGGGCCCTTTTACTAAGCTGTAGTATGCACTCAAATGCACGTCCCTGCTCAAAAGAGCTTACAATCTAAATCAGGACAGACAGACAGGACCAATAAGGATAAGGGTAGGACAGACAGAAGGACACATAGGGAAAGGGACTATTGAAGAGAGGAAGACAAGATAAAGGTTACTAAGCCACGTAGGCGCCTACGCACGCCCAACGTGAGCCAAATTGGAGTTACCGCCCAGTTACCACGTGGCCATTGCGGTAATTTCAATTTTGGCCCATCTGAAAAATATTTTTTATTTTCTGGTGTGCGGCAGCTACGCACGTCAAGTAGCATTTGACGCGCGTAGACCATTACCGCCTGGTTACAGCGTGAGACCTTACCGCTAGGTCAATGGCTTGCGGTAAGGTCTCAGACCCAAAATGGACGTGTGGCAAAAGACATTTTTTGTAGGTGCGCTAAAAAATAATTCTGCGTGAGCCCAAAACACGCGTCTACGCTACCACAGGCCATTTTTCAGCACACCTTAGTAAAAGCACCCCGCTTTGTTCTTCTATTTTCCTGGTTATATTGCTGCCAGGCTTTTCATAAAATCTCATGAAAAGCACCATCTTGATAGCACATTGGACTTAATTTCCAAATGAAATCCCATCATGCCTGTAAAAGTGTCAGCGTCATGCTGATTAGAGAGTGATCTGATTTTAGTGTTGAGTCTATTTCGCCTTCCTTAAGGATGAAAGTAATTTAGCATCCAGCAAAATATAATCAAACCTAGCATACACTTTATAGGGGTTTGGAGAGAAATAGGAAACTTTTCCTCCCATCTGGGTTAGATTGAGCTTCTTCATTACAAAATATATTCCTCACTCAACATGACCTTACCACAGTTTTGCAAAATAACAAATACCACAACAAGTACAATTTAAATCCAACCAAATTGTCGCTCTGTTTTGAAAAAATGTTGGCATTTGGTTCTCCACAATGCTTTCAGCTGTCCTTCAGTTAAGTTCAAGTGATTTTATAAAAGTCGTTTTTATGAAGATATTAAATAATCGTTAAAAAATGTTAAAAATTGGACCAATGAGGACGCTCAATGTCATTATTTTATTTATATATTACATTTGTATCCCACATTTTTCCACCTAATTGCAGGCTCCATGTGTCTTACATGGTACCATAAAGGCGATCGCCAATTCCAGTATGAACAAATACAAAGTGATGTAGTGGTAGAATAAAGTTCATGTGTGACAGACACATCTTACTTTGAAAAGACTATAAATGTGAGCCATATAAAGTGTTCTTGTTGTGGGGGTTGTGGTATTTGTTATTTTGCTAAATTTCTGCCTCCTAGTAAATTAGGGGCCCTTGTACGAAGCGGAGGTAAGCCAAATGTGTGCTTACCACTCCCTAAAAGAGAAGTACCGCCAGGCTACCGCAGCAGCCCAATGATAGTTCCCTCCCCCAATGCACGCCATTTCTTTTGCTACAGAAATTTATAGCGCCGATGTGTACCCAGCAGTAATCGGGCAGTGCCCAGTTACTGCCAGGCACTAGTAAATTAGATGAGCCTATCTAAAGAACTTATCACAGTTTTAGCAGGCCTAAAATCTAAAAAGGGATTTCCTGTAATATTAAAATTTCCTCATTCCACAGAATATTAGCTAAACATAGTCCATCTGAAATTCAAAGCAATGTAATTAGGCAGAAAAGGCTCCTGCCTGCTTACATCACATTCTGCAGGCTGGCCGCTGATACTTAGCAACCTTTAACCAGGCAGTGCTGCTGGATATCAGCACTAAGCGGTCATTTACAATGTAGGTTGGAGAGAGGCATTCCAAGGACAGAGTCGAGGAGGAGCTGGCAGCTATGTGGGTGCCAGAAATATTCAGTGTCAGGGCCCACACAGCTAAGTGACCAAATAGGACTGCATACAAAGCACTGAGAGAGGTCTTTTACTAATGCTGAGCTCAAGTTATCTGCAACAGGGCTTATTTTATTCCTATGGGCCCTGCTGCAGGTAACTCGAGCTAAGCTTTAGTAAAAGACCCCCTGAATATTGACCTGTCTCATTGGAGGTTCAGTGTCACCTTGTAGTCAGTTGTTGGAGCTGTGTGTCAGTGGAGGTTCAGTGTCTCCTTGTACTCAGTTGTTGGAGCTGTGTGGCAGTGGAGGTTCAGTGTCTCCTTGTAGTCAGTTGTTGGAGCTGTGTGACAATGGAGGTTCAGTGTCTCCTTGTAGTCAGTTGTTAGAGCTGTGTGGCAGTGGAGGTTCAGTGTCTCCTTGTAGTCAGTTGTTGGAGCTGTGTGGCAGTGGAGGTTCAGTGTCTCCTTGTAGTCAGTTGGTGGAGCTGTGTGGCAGTGGAGGTTCAGTGTCTCCTTGTAGTCAGTTGTTGGAGCTGTGTGGCAGTGGAGGTTCAGTGTCTCCTTGTAGTCAGTTGGTGGAGCTGTGTGTCAGTAGAGGTTCAGTTTCTCCTTGTAGTCAGTTGGTGGAGCTGTGTGGCAGTGGAGGTTCAGTGTCTCCTTGTAGTCAGTTGTTGGAGCTGTGTGGCAGTGGAGGTTCAGTGTCTCCTTGTAGTCAGTTGGTGGAGCTGTGTGGCAGTGGAGGTTCAGTGTCTCCTTGTAGTCAGTTGTTGGAGCTGTGTGGCAGTGGAGGTTCAGTGTCTCCTTTTAGGCAGTTGTTAGAGCAGTTTGAAAGGCAGGCTCGTTTTTCAGTCGCGTGCCGGTCTCCCTCCCCCCCTCCCCGCATACATGTTGTTGTTGTTCCGCCCCTTCTGCTGACTCGTGCTGTTCAGTGAGCCAAAGGGGTGGGACAGCTATGTCTTTGCTTCATGCTGCAAAGCAGGACTTGTGTGTGTGTGTGTGTGTGTGTGTGTGTGCTGCGAGTGAATGCACCTGTTTACCTTTTTCTGTTGGCCCCAGAACATTTTTTGATCCCTGCTTGGTTTCTGCTGCAGGTTTTTTTGTTGCCTCGGCCACTTCATCGTTCCTGCTGTGCCCTTGTACATGGTGGTTCTCTTCTCCATCCTCCCTCCCTCCCCCTCCGATGTCCACGCCCCCTCCTTCCCTCCCTATTGGCTGCATTATGTTCTCCTTCAATTTCCACACCCCTCCCCTCCCTATTGGCTGCATTACGTTCTCCTCCGATTTCCACGCCCCCTCCTTCCCTCCCTATTGGCTGCATTACGTCCTCCTCCGATTTCCACGCCCCCTCCCTATTGGCTGCATTACGTCCTCCTCCGATTTCCATGCCCCCTCCCCTCCCTATTGGCTGCATTACGTTTGGTACAGGAACAGGAGCTGCTGGTGGAGGCGGGGTTTGGAGTGTTGCTCCTTGAACGTTCGGTCTCTACTGCGCATTTGTGGGTGAGTACGGTCACTCGCAATTTATATGTTTGATTGCTGTAACAGGTGGATTTTGTGAAATCCTAAATAGAAAATGTGCATAAATAAAATATATTTTTTAAAATCTATAATATTAGCTGGTCAAAATAGGCACATAAATGTTTCCATGTTGGCACATAAATATTTTGGTGTGGAATAGCAACATAAATGTTTGTATATTTGTGACCTGCTGAACAAAAAGGCAGGGTTCAAATTCCACTGATGTACTATTGCCTCAGATACAAATGTATTTGTTTTAAAATTACTAATTTACTCCTTCCCTAAACAATGATCAAAGAGGTATACCAAAATACATCAACAAATAAACAACTTCCACTTATAAAGCATAAAAACAGTAAATTAAAACTGTTAAAAACTGTGAATATAAACAAGCAGCTTCAACAGCCCATCTAGAATATTCTGTAAGGTTCCATTTGATTCCACAGCAGCCCACCCCCCCCCCCCCCACCTCCTCAATAAACTAATTGCAGCAACTACAAGCAGGCCAAAGTTTTTGCTGAAAAATTCTAACCCCTCAGTACCCTTGGTCATCTCCCTAAGGGGGTATTTTACCTTTTACTAAAACTTAGCTCAAGTTATCTCTAGCAGGGCCCATAGGAATAAAATGGGTTAGGTTATTTGGCCTATCCAGGATACCCCTTCTCCTCACGGGTTTTGGCAAGGGTGAAGGCAACCAAAGACCATGTGCTTGCTAATCCTATCACTTTTATCACCTAATAACCTCCTCCAAACTATGACACCTACTGCCAGTTACGCATTGCAAATCATCCTTCTGGACTGGGCTCCACTTCCATCCACTGACACTGCTCACCCTCCTCCCAGAGACTCTGGAGAGTTCTACAGCATTTTAGTAATCCCAGTCTACCAGGGGATTACACCTGTGTGGATGGCAGTATTCTATAAATTTAAGCAGCCCATTATAGAATGAGGGAGATAGTATACTCATATGTGCTTATACAGCAGCATGATTTTAGAAAAGTCCCTTGTCCATGTGTATGACTTCCTTTAGTTTAGCTGTGAGCAGCACTGATAGCTCTAGGTCACAACTAGCTTCATGTCTGGAATCACTTTGCCCACTTCTGGACTATGCCTTCTTTTGAGTTTATGACATTTTGCTTCACTGCCCTGAGGGCCCTTTTAGGAACCATCAGGAAAAGGGGGCCTGCGCTGGTGTTGGCACGTATTTTGATGTGCGCCGAGGTCCCCTTTTACTGGGCAGCGGGTAAAAGAGAGGTGTTTCTATTTTTTAAAGAAATAGCAATGTGACCAGTGAACCACTTGCTGTAAAGCCATTTCAGGGAGGAGCAGTTAATGCCACTCATTGAGGTGGTGGTAAGGGCTCCCACACTAACCCAGCAGTAACTGGGCAGCGCACAAAACTGCCTGATTACTGCCAGGTACACACCAGTGCTACATATTTCTGCAGCGCCGGAAATGACAATTCACTGGGGGAGGAAACTACTGCAGCGCTACTGCGGTAGCCCGATGGTACTTCCCTTTTAGCGAGCGGTAAGCCCACTTCGTATAAAGGCTCCTAAGGAAGGGAGCACAAATCTTGAACATTAGCTACTGATGCATTGAATCTGTCCAATAATTACGTATAGAATATTTGCTGACCCCTATTCCTTCGTGTGCAAGTGAACTAATTATAACCACAATACGCAGAAGAAGAATGGAATTATAGAAAGATGGAAATGCTTGAGGGAAAGAATTTCGTGTACATCAGTGAAAATAATTAACAGTGCTACTTTTCCCCCTTTCTATGGATTTTCTGTAATTGATGGGTTTTTGTTATTGTGAATAAGTGTTTTCAAGTATTTGCTATACTAGTTGCCATTTGTTATAGGAAAATAACATGCTTTTATTTATTTAAATCTCTAAATGCATTTCAATATGTGTTTTTGTTATATTCTTTCTGCATTTGAGAAGCATCTGAACAAAAATACTGATTACATTGTACTGTATGTGGGAGTTAGAAATTGAATCATTCATAATTTTATAAAATAATTGTTTTCTGGGATTATTGCAGCCTGTAATTGATCTTGCTTTGTGACAGCATGCAAGTCTGCAAGAAAAAAAACATTCAGTTCACAGGAGAAAAAGCATAAGGGTATATCCATTATATTCCTTTAAAGGAGAGTAGACCAAGAAAATACATATTTATATTTTTTTGTTACATTTGTACCCCTTGCTTTCCCACTCATGGCAGGCTCAATGTGGCTTACATGGAGGGCGGTGGTGTACCAAGGGGGGGGGGGGGCGGTGGGGGCGGTCCGCCCCTGGTGCACGCCGCAGCGTGCGCCTGTCTGCTCCCAGTTCGCTACGCTCGCCCCGTTCCGGGGCAGAGGGAGGGAGCTGCAGCGAACCAGAGAATTTAGCGAGCGTAGCGAACTGGGAGCAGATAGGCGTGCGCTGCAGCACCCCCCCCCCCAGCGGCATGCACCCGAGAGGGTGTCATTTCGCGGGGGGGGGCGCGCTGCACCCGGGGGGGGGGCGCATCGGCAATCCGCCCCGGGTGCCATCGAGGCTAGGAACGCCACTGATGGAGGGTTAAGTGACTTGCCCAGAGTCACAAGGAGCTGCCTGTGCCTGAAGTGGGAATCTAACTCAGTTCCTCAGGACCAAGTCCACCACCCTAACCACTAGGCCACTCCTCCCTTGGTATTACACAGCAGGACTATTTATGTTTTACCATAGTGCAGTCTCCAGAGCTGGTCAAAGTACTCCAAATGGGATCACCAAAGATTTACACAGAGGAATTATCTCCTCCTTTTTCCAGCTTTGCCATTCCTCTCCCTAAGCATTGAAGCATCTTTCTGGCTTTTGCCATTAGCTTTTCTACCAGGTTGGCCACTTTAAGATCATCAGATACAATATCCCCAAGGTCCCACTCTTCTTTCATGCACAGAAATACTTCACCCCTTATACTGTACCACTCACTTAGGTTTTTGCCTAAATACATGACTCTGTCTTTTTAACATTAAATTTTAGCTGCCAAACTCTAGACCATCTTTCAGGCTTTTTTTTAGACCCGTCCTAATTTTATCCACAGCTTCCAGGGTGTCTGTCCTGTTGCAGATTTTGGTATGTGCAGAGACAAATCTTACTATCAACCCTTACTCACTCAAGGGTGCATGTCCCTTTTTGTGTGTAAATTCACAAAACATTAGCATTCACACCTGCAAGCCCTGTAAGCACTATTCTGTAGGATGCACACAAAAGCAAGGGGTAAACACATCAGCTGAGCACCTGCAGGGTATGTTACACATATTACTTAGATGAGTTACATGTGCCCTTTCTGCATTCAGACTCATCCAGTTTACCAGGTCTATGGCAGGTGCAACTGTACACGCCTAAATAGAAGGCATGCCAATGCCGGGTTACACGAGTATTCTATAGTGGAATCTGGGCGCCCAGATACCATTAAAGAATAGGCTTTCACCATGCACCAGGCAATGAGGAGCTAGATTAGGCAGTATAAAATCATTTTACTATTTTGGAATCCAGGTACATGTGACCTGGACTGGCCACTGTTGGAAACAGGATACTAGGCTTGATGGACCTTCTGCCTGTCCCAGTATGGCAATACTTATGTTCTTAACTCATGATGTTTCTCAGATAAGTGTTCTTTTTGTTTTAACTTTCAGTCCTTTAACCTTTCCTCCAGTTTATACTTTTCTTTAAAGATTGATTCTTTGTGTTATTTTCTATCTTCCAGGTGTCTCATTCACTTGGTTCAGGATCTCAGAGTTTACTCTCTCCCAGGTAAGTATAATACTCCTCCCCAGCCCCTTGTAATGCTATATCCTTGGAATTTACTTTATGTAGCAGCAAACACTTATCTGGATATCTCTCTTTTTTCAGGCTTTGACCTTGCTTGTAGAGGGGCCCTTGTTGATTCAGCCTCTGTCATTCACCTCTGAGGCCTGAATCCTTGGCTCTGTAGACAACTAAAAGGGAAGTAAAACCCTAACTTCCTCTCTTTCCATTTAAAGTCAGGTACACTTTTTTCTGAATTGGGTACTGTGGGCATGTTTAAAACAAAAGAAATGTTTTTTTTTTCCCTGCAAAAGATTCCTATTTTTGCACTGATCTCCCTATTCTACAGGAGTGTTGGCTGTAGTCTCCGTCCACTCATTCAACCCAGCACTCTCTACAGCTTCCCTGGTCACTGCAACAAAATGCTTTCATTCACTGTTTCAGGCAATCAATCTTTCCATCAAACTTTCTCAGGCAGAACTTGCTTTTTAAACATGTTCACAGAACACCCTGAATAGTCCCGCATTTATTAACCCACTCTTAGGTTAAAAACAGTCACTGCAGAGCTATTTATCAGCAGCAATACAAACACCAGGTAACAAAATCCAATTTAAAATAAAAGTGAGCTGTTTTATCTTTTTTAATTTCGGCTTTCCAAAGCCAATTTTTTACCCAGTGCACTTTCTTAGACCATTTCCATCTTTCTCGGTGCTTTCCCTAAACTTTTCTCTGCTCACACTCAGCAGTGCTGCATACACACATCCACTCTCTTCCAAGTCCTGAACTCCTCTGGCAGCCATCCCAACAGCCATTGTTCAGGCAATGGGGGCTTGGCTGGGGCCACCTGACCCTCCTTAACCAATCAGCCAGTAGCGCACAGAATGTTTTTTTCCTTCTCTTGGAACTTTGAGGAAATCTCCATTTTGAAAGCTATTTTTCCCATTAATTATAATGGGAAAATGGATTTTCTAATAAAATACAGTGAGAAGTACACAGAGTTTTGACGAAAATAACCTAGAAATCCATTGCAATTCAATTTAATCCAGAAGATCTTGTCAAAATTTAAAAATTACCTCTTTTTAAAATGTTACACATTTTTTCCCAAAATTAACCCCAAAATATATTGGAACCTCTCAAAATTCTCGAGGAAAAATTTTCCTTGTGGCCACAACCAATGAACTCTACAAATTCACATTTTTAAAGGCTCCAGACTTTCTGCACCATAAACGGTGGGAAAAACACTTGAAATATAGTCCCACAATACCTTGGCCTGCCTTTTAGAACATAACATAAGAGTAGCCATACTGGGTCAGACCGGATTTGTGTGCATTTACACAAATAAAGGGACATGCACCCTTGAGTGTGAAGGGGTTGATAGTAAGATTTGTCTCTGCACATACCAAAAGGCCTTCAGATCCCTCAACCACAAAAAAGATATTTTAAAATGGCTCTCTGGTGCCTGAGCCCAAAACCCCCCAGAAATGCCCAATAAACATTAAATAAATAAAATTTGAGGTCAGATCAGGAGACCTCTTATCTGGCTCTCCTGTTGTTCTTCAGGCTGCCTCCACTGATGAAATTCCTTCCGGGCTGACCCCACTTGCTGCCGGTGGCTGCCTGTGATTACCTGTGGCAGCCTGCCGGATAGCAGCAAAAATTGAGGCCCTGGCTTTAGCACAGGCCTGCCGGAGCTCTGATGTCAAAACCGTGCATGTGTGAACCACCATGCCTGCATGAGAGCTCTGGCAGGCCATGCCCAAAACTGACCATTTTCCAGTCAGAGTAGCAGCAGTGGGCAGGAAAGAGAGGGATTGTTTTCTGCCCCCCCCCCCCCCCCCCCCGCAGAGGCCACTAGACCACCAGGGCTCTTCAAGGTAGGACCAAGGAGGGCTGTAATGTGCGGTGGTGGCGGGCAACTGGGCGGACCCTCTGGGCTTTCAGGCATTGCCTGGTTGACCGTATGGTCAGTCCACCCCTGCTTCCCACCCCAAACCGCACTACTTTGCTGGCTGGGGGTGCTAAATACCTGCTAGCTGATGAGATCCACTGCAGGAACTACCCCAGAAGCAGCACACTAAGCAGTAAGGTCTCATGTGTTAACCGGGCAGTAATCGTCAGTATGCATACGCTGACAATTACCGCCTGGTTAGCACCATGCGGTAGAAAATAAAAAAATATTTTCTGCTGCGCATATTGGACATGCGCAAAAAATAGAATTACCGCCTGGGGCACGAGGTAACCGGGCGGTAGTTCCAAATTGATACAGTACACATTGGATGCCTATGCGCCTTAGTAAAAGGGCCCCTCATTATACTGAACCAAAGAAAAGAACTCAACTTTGACTGAACAAGAAATAGACTCTTTAGTATCACCTTCTGCTAATTTAACAGCCTTTTTAGAAGACTCTCAGGATTATATTGCCCAGGAGCAGTTACGATTTGAACTTTTATGGGAACGTGGTTTCACTGAGGCACTTTCTCTCTCCTTTTCTCTATGGAAAGATCTGTTTTGTGTGAGCTGCGACACTCATGACACGAGGGGACAGATTTTGATCCTGCACGGTTCTATAAGCTGTAAAATGCAATTGTATGTAGCAACTTAAAGTGGCTGTATATATATTTTTTCATAACCAAGTGTTGTTTGTAATACAACTTAGATATGTACAACAGTGGCCTACCAAGGAGGGGGGGGGGCGGTGGGGGTGGTCCGCCCCGGGTGCATGCCGCTGGGGGGGTGCCGCGGCACGCACCTGTCGGCTGAGTTCGCTAACTTCGCTCATTCGCTGCAGCTCCCTCTGCCCCGGAACAGGTTACTTCCTGTTCCGGGGCAGAGGGAGCTGCAGCGAACGAGCAAGTTGGCAAACTCAGCCGACAGGCGCGCGTCGCGGCACCCCCCCCCCCAGCGGCGTGCACCCGGGGGGGGGTCATTTCACTGAGGGGGGGCGCGCTGCACCCGGGTGTCATGCAGGCTAGGAACGCCACTGATGTACAACTTCTGACGCAGACATATGTTCACCGAAACACAGCTGTGTTGAGTCCTCGTATCTGAGGTTTCCATCTTTGCCGCAAATATTGTTTGACAGCCTGTGGATTAAATATTTTTATTCCTTTTAGACCGGTTCTTTGTTTTTTTGTTTTATTTTCTCTCTATGCGTTCATTGCTTTTGCTACGTGGGATTTTTTTAACCTTCTTTTATACATCTTCAAATACATGTGCACTCCTGTATGTATTTTAGAAAAGGCTCTACATGAACAGTTCTAAAATACCAGCAGAAGCGAGCACATCCTGACCTGAATGTCTCAGTTCTGATCTCTGTCAGGTCCAATTCAAGCTGAAGTGTCATACAAAAAATTGAAATCATTGCTGATGACACATCTATATAGGAAGGCTGAGATTCAGCCAGGAGGGACCATTGAGCTGCAATGTTACCTGTATAGCTATTTGAATGAACTTGGTTGAATGCGGTACTAATGCTTTCCTATGATATTTGCAGTTCCTTTTTCATTTTTCTGTGGTTTTTAATATTATTTTGTAAACTGCCTTTACCTATTCATAGATTTGGTTGTATATCAAGTGCTAACATAAACATTAAACATAAACAATCATTTTGTTTCTAAAACAAATGGGATATGTTATTGAAACTTCCCATATTGTTTAAGCTTCGGAAGAGTAAAATTGAAGCCTGAATTGAATTATTAAAGCACATGAATTAAAAAGATCAGCACAAGTCCAAATTGAAATCTTTTTATGAACCTTGTTGGGTTGATATTTTAATGCTGAGCACCATTATGACTGTTCACCTTTTATCTCCATGTACATTTAAAAAAAACAGTATTGAACAATTTTTCTATTAATTATCCGATAATGAAATTGTTGAATGCCTGTTCACTGATGTACAGCATTTTTAAAGAAATGTATAATGTAAAGGGTAAATGGTATAGATCTGTAGCCCTACAGCCTGAGCAGTGGTTCAAGAAAAGATCCACTCTGCAGTAAAATACGTTTTGTCAATTTCCCCTACTGACCAGTCAGAGCACATAAGCTGTAATGTGATTTGACAGCCTTGCCAAACTAGTTCTCATCAAAGTGCTCTAAAACATACCCATAATTTATTTATAGAGTCTTCTTTAACCCTGCAATAACTAGTACACACAGCACATTATTAATCTTGGAACTTTCCTTCTTTATTAAAATAACAGCTTTTAGTAAATTCAGAGGTTAAGTGATGTCTTAATGTAATTCTAGCATTAAAGGGTATATTAGCTGGGGTTTTTTTATTTCCATTTTGCTCACACCTTTTTCAGTAGTAGCTCAAGATGAGTTACATTCAGGTACTCTGGATATTTCTCTGTCCCAGGAAGGCTCACAATCTAAGTTTGTACTTGAGGCAATGGAGGGTTAAGTGACTTGCCCAAGACCACAAGGAGCAACAGTGGGGTTTGAACTAGCCACCTCTGGATTGCAAGCCTGGTGTGCTAACCACTAGGCCACTCCTCCACATAAAAAATGTGCAAATGGTCATTCACCTTTTGTAAAGGTTATTTGTAAATGGATTACACTAAATTGTTCTGTATTTTACCTGGACAGCACAAAAACCAGTGTAAAGCATGGAGGAGTGGCCTAGTGGTTAGTGCAGTGGACTTTGACCCTGGGGAATTGAGTTCAATTCCCACTGCAGCTCCCTGTGACTCTGGGCAAGTCACTTAACCCTCCATTGCCCCTGGTACAAAATAAGTACCTGAATATATTGTAAACCACTTTGAATGTAGTTCCAAAAACCTCAGAATGGCAGTACATCAATTTCCATTTCCCCCTTCTCCATTTTTCTTCTGTTGTGACATCCCTGACAGATAATGTTCACATGTGACACATTGAACACTGTAGTTGGCAGCTGAACAAAAAAAAAAGCCTAAATATCATTTCATTGTTGTGAGAAATGGCGGAGAACCTCAAATATTCTTAATTTTTTTTTTTTTTTTAGAAAATGTTACTGAAATTAAATCTATTCAAATTTATTTTTTTTCTCGCAGAAGCTTTAATCTCCACATACTTCATCATTAAGAAATCTGGGACTGATGTGCTGCCCAGTTTACGACATGGGGATGAATGGCAGACAGATTCTCAGTAAGGGGTCCTTTTACTAAGCTGTGATAAAAGGGGCCAGTGCTAGCATCAGTGCGTGTTTTTGATGCGCGCTGAAGCCCCCTTAAAAAGCTGTCCATTTTTGGGAAAAAGAAATGTCCATGGGGTAAGTGAACCACTTACCGCATGGCCATTTCGGTGGGGAGCCCTTACCGCCACCCGCTAAGATGGCGGTAAGGGCTCCCGCTCTAACCGGGCGGTAACCGGGCAGCTCGCACATGCCAGAACATGTTTATTTTCTGGCACGTGGCAAAAACCAAGCGGTAATCGTCATTCTATGCACGTAGATGATTACCGCACGGTTACCGCCTGAGACCTTACCGCTAAGTCAATGGCCAGCGGTAAGGTGTCAGACCCAAAATGGACAGGCGCAAATTTTTGTTTTAACGCACGTCCATTTTCGGCAAAAAATTTAAAAAGGTCTTTTTTTACAGGTGTGCTGAAAAATGGATCTGCGTGCGCCCAAAACATGCGCCTATACTAGCGCAGCCTATTTTTCGGTGCACCTTAATAAAAGGGCCCCTCTGTATGCAAGTCTTGGCCCTGATTTGTCACCAAGGGCATCTATGGGAACAAATCAAAGTGACAACTTCAGACAGAATATTTCTTCCTCATTATTTAATCTGTTGCCTTAATTAATTTTTTTTTTTCCTGTTACCATTGATGCGTTTTCAACACACAGTAAACCAGAGAATGTAAGTATTTCAGAACAATAATACTTCTTCATCAGGGTGAGGAGCACAGGTAGGCGATATCTAAACAAAAATAAAAAGGGGGATAATATAGAGTTCATCAAAGCATTGTCTGCTTCAAATTGCCCTTTATATTAACTGTGTCTCTTTAGTCTCACTTAAAATAGATGGTTTAGCAGTTTTCTAAACATGTTTGAATTACTAGGATCAAACCTATGGAATTGGAATATTGCAGGAAGCACCTGGATTGATAATTTTGCATCCTTTAATGTTTACACAGAGTTTGTCCTAGAAATGAAAGGTTGGAAGACTATTATTAGATTACATTACAAGCAGATTATATGTTGATGTAATAAATGCTTTACATGTAATTTTTGTTTTAGTAGCCTGTAATGACTAGGGAAAAAAACATTTTTAAACCTGTTTATTAAGAGTTTTTATGTGAATGGTGGTCTCAAAAAGATAATTTCCTACCAAAACAAAAGCATTTACATTTCTACATTTTTAAACATAATTAAATATTCTTTGCCACAATTAATCTGCTTTGTATTGTGTACTTTGGAGCATGTCCCATAAATGTAACATAAAACACAGTGATGCAGATGTACTACAGGATGACATGGCATTTAGGGGTAGTTTTTTCAATGACTAGGCACTTTTTACTCATCTACTATAATAAGAAGCACCTCCAACGTTCTGAAGCTGACTGTGTGGCTTCAGTGAAGGGTTCGTAACATTCGTAAGTCTGTCACATCTCTCTCTGCTCCGCCCTCGTGTCAAAACGTGATGACGTCGAGGGCGGGTAATCAGAAGGCAGGACTGAGGGAACGAACTCACCTCCAACGTTCTGAAGCTGACTCCATGGATGGCCAGGGCTTTCAATAACGCCGCCGCTTCGACGGAGCTAATCTAGGGACACAGTACAATCGCTGGGTGGCTGGAGGGGGGGCAGGGGACAGAGGAGAATCGCAGGGTGGCTGGAAGGGGGGCAGGGGACACAGGACAATCGCTGGGTGGCTGGAGGGGGCCAGGGGATACAGGAGAATTGCTGGGTGGCTGGAGGGGGGCAGGGGAGACAGGAGAATAGCTGGGTGGCTGGAGGGGGGCAGGGGAGACGAGAATTGCTAGGTGGCTGGAGGGGGGGGCCAGGGGAGAGAGGAGAATCACTGGGTGGCTGGAGGAGGGCAGGGGAGAGGACAATCACACACACACACTCTCTCTCACAGACACACTCGCACCCTGTCTCACTCTCTCTCTGTCATACACACACACTCGCACGGTGCTGCCAACCACATAGGGCGGGGGAGAGGCAGGGGGTCCTGAGACAACAGGGGAGGGGAGGGGAATGCAAAGGGGGTGGGGGTCCTCAGACCACAGAGGGAGGGGGAGGTATCTCTGTCACTCACACACACTCTCTCACAGTCAGTGCCTTTCTCTCACTCTCACACAGTCTCTCACATGTCTCACACTGTATCACATTCACTTTCTATGTGTCACATAGTCGCTCTCACACACTCTCGGTCTCACACACTCGGTCTCATACACTCTCTTGGTCTCACAGAGAGTCTGTGTATCGCACACATACTCTCTCACACTCTGTCTCACACACACACTCTCTCTCATACACACACACTCTCTCAAACACAATGTATCTGTGTGAAACACACTCTCTCTCTCACAGTCACTGTATCTCACATACACACTCACACACACTCATTCAAACACACACTCTCTCAATCTCACACACACTCTCTCTCTCTCACAGACACACTCGCACCCAGACTCACTCTCTGTCACACACACACACTTGCACATTCACTCTCTCTCTCTCTCTCTCTCTCTCTCACAGTGACTCTCACACACACTCTCTCTTAAACATACACACTCCGAGGAAAACCTTGCTAGTACCCGTTTCATTTGTGTCAGAAACGGGCCTTATTTACTAGTATAAAATAGAATTAAGCTTCCCAAGTCAGCTTTAATATGGATAAGTGGATTTTTAGTTGTCACCAATTTTAAAATGCTATTTGCATAATAAATATATTAAATAAAGCTACATTTTCTGAGTTGTATGTAGGAAACTATGCATTAAGAACATAAGAATAGCCATACTGAGTCAGACCAATAGTCCATCAAACCCAATATCCTGTTTCCAATAGTGGCCAATCCAGGTCACAAGTACCTGGCAGAAACCCAAATAGTAGCAACATTCCATGCCACCAATCCTGGGGCAAGCAGTGGCTTCCCCCATGTCCATCTCAATAACAGACTATGGACTTTTCTTCCAGGAACTTGTCCAAACCTTTTTTTAAACCCAGATACACTAACCGCTGTTACGACATCCTCCGGCAGTGAGTTCCAGAACTATTCTTTGAGTGAAAAAATATTTCCTCCTATTTGTTTTAAAAGTATTTCCATGCAATGTCATTGAGTGTCTTTGTACTTTTTGAAAGAGTAAAAAAATCAATTCACTTTTACTCGTTCTACACCACTCAGGATTTTGTAGACCTCAATCATATATATCCCCCTCAGCCCCCTTAGCCTTTCCTCATATGGGAGGAGTTTCATCCCCTTTATCATTTTGGTCGCTCATCTTTGAAACTTTTTTAGTTCTGCTATATCTTTTTTGAGCTACGACGACCAGAATTGAACCCAATACTCAAGGTGAGGTCACACCATGAAGCGATACAGAGGCATTATATTCTTGGTCTTATTTTGTATCCCTTTACCAATAACTCCTAGCATCCTGTTTGCTTTTTTGGCTGCCACCGCACACTGGCATATGAATTTATAAAATGGATTTCGAATATGCTATATTTCACCATTTGTATTTATGAAATTCAGATTCTTTTTTGGCATAAGCTGTTTTGAGTGTCCCTACAGGACTAAAAATGTAAGATTAAAGTGCCCTTTTACTAAACTACGTTTAGCACTTAGGGCTAGATTCTATTTATGGCGCCTGGCGTTGCCAGGCCCTCAATTATGGAATGCCCTTCTCGGTTAGATTGCAGTCTTCCATAGCAACATTTAAAGCTGATCTTAAAACTAAAACCTTTCTACAGATGCAGTTCTGATTTGCCGACAATGTAGAATTTTTCTTATTGAGTTATCCTACTCTCTCTCTCTCCTATCAATGATTGTAGTTCTATCCCTCTTCTCCTACTCTATCAATCCTGTATTACGTCAAGAAAAATGTTATTTTTCTGTTTTTCCCCATTTATTTTACATTGTAAACCTCCTTGATGGGTTCTGGAAGGCAGGATAGCAAATATTAAATAAACTTGAAACTTGAAAAACATACGCCTAGGCATATTCTCTAATACTCCTAAATTTTATAGAATAGGCTTAAATTTTCACATGGTATACAGATTGCACTGAGTGTTGGCCTACGTGACTAAATTTAGTCACAGTCAATTTTGCCAACTAAAACCTGGTTAAATCCCGACACCTAAATTATTTATTTATTTGTTACATTTATACCCCACATTTTCCCACCTATTTGCAGGCTCAATGTGGCTTACAAAGTACCATAAGGCGTTTGCCATTCCGGTTGATAACAAATATAAGATTGTGTTGTGGTCAAATGAGATAGAAGTGAATCAGGCGTCATGAGTCAAGGGAAGTAGGATGATAGATTGTCCAGTTCGATCTTTGATTATGTTGTGTTGCAGGGTGTGGGGATCTATGTTAGACTCGGAGCAGGTGTATTCTATAACAATGCACATAGATTTTAGAAATGCCCATGACCCAACCATTCCACGCGCATAACCACACCCACTTTTCAACTATGTGACTTAGAATTTACACGCACCAAATGATAGAATACGCGTAAATTCTAATTAATGCCAATTAGAGCTGATAGTTGCTTGTTAACATCTAATTATCAGTACTGATTATCTTGTTAACTAATTCATTGATGCACATTGTTATGGAATATACTTTGATTTCCATGCTGAATTCTCAGCATAATATACAGAATCCCGGGGTTAATGTGCAGTTGGTTTCCACGCAACTGTGTTAAGAGGTTTTGCAGTAGTTTACCTGTTTCTGGGCTTTACTGAATTTTTATGAAGTTTTTCTGTCAGGGGGCATGTCATGGGCAGAGATTGGACATGAAAGTGTTAGCTAGTTACCGCAATTACACTTGCCAGGCTGTAACTGACTTTACCTAGTTAATGATGGACCACCTACTGCCTCCTAACTAGGAAGAACTAAGAGCTTATGTAGCTTATTTTCAAAAGGGAAGGATGCCCATCTTCCAACACAAATCGGAAGATGGGCGTCCTTCTCCCGAGGTCGCCCAAATCGGCATATTCAAAAGCTGATTTTTTTTGCATCCTCAACTGCTTTCCATCACGGGGACGACCAAAGTTCACAGGGGCGTGTCAGCAGGGTACGGAAGGTGGGACGGGGGCGTGGTTAAAAGATGGGCGTCCTCGGCCAATAATGGAAAAAAGAAGGGCGTCGCTCACGAGCATTTGGTTGACTTTACTTGGTCCCTTTTTTTCACGACCAAGCCTTGAAAAGGTGCACGAACTGACCAGATGACCACCGGAGGGAATCGGGGATGACCTCCCCTTACTCCCCCAGTGGTCACCAACCCACTCCCACCCTAAAAAAAATGTAAAAACATTATGGCCGAAAACCGGGGACGACCGTCTCCAAGGTCGACCATCTCAACATTTAGGTCGACCATCTCTAAGGTCGACCTAATGTTGAGATTTGGGCGTCCCTGACCGTATTATCGAACAAAAGATGGATGTCCATCTTGTTTCGATAATACGGGTTTCCCCACCCCTTCGCCTGAACGTCCTTAGAGATGGACGCCCTTAGAGATGGTCGTCCCTGTTCGATTATGCCCCTCCATGTGTTAATAGTGTATTGGTTCCATTGAGTAATGGCAACATTAACACATGGACTGTGTGTGAAAATACTGAGATTGGTCTTTCATGATGAAATGATAGATTTGGACAGGCTGTGTGTAAAACATAGGGGTCCTTTTACCAAGCTGCGGTAAAAATTGCCCTGCGGTAGTGGTGAGGGGGCCATTTTTGCCACATGCCAGGGCTCTTTTTACTGTAGTGGGTAACAAGCCCCTAAAAACACATGGTCATGCGATAAGATTATTCTTATCACGTGGCCATGCGGGGGGAGCACTCCCACAGTAACCCAGCGTTAACTACTGCCCGGTTACCACCAAGTTAGTGCCACACTAGAAAATACAGAATTATTTTCCATAGCACCAGAAATGGCACGCACTCAAGGTGTAACTACCGTCGGTGGCAACGTTGGGCCGGTGGTAGTTCCGGGTTGCCGTGCAGCAACCTTTTAGTAAAAGTGGCCCTAAATTAGATTAGATGTACCTTCTCCACATAGAGAGGTTTTAGAGGCATTTTTTGGAAACTGCAGGTGCACATTGCATTTCCAAAAAGTATGCATGCTAGAGGCGTGCTACTAACATGGCTAAAGTCATCATTTCAAAGCATGTTAGAATAGGTGCGTACTACTAGATGCACAATAATCTGCTATTCAAAAACACTGTTGGGTCAATACTATAACGAATATATGCAGTCCACTGACTTCATAAGTGCCAAAGTGGTTTTTTATAAAAATATTCCAAGGTATTGAATGAATAATTTGGACATATAGGATATAATTTTATAAAGGGGGAGGGGGTGCCATTAGGTCAAAAGCTGCAGGCTATAAACCTGTTTTAAATTAAATTAAATCTTGGCTATGTGAAGTCTTTTTTTTTTTTACATAAAGACAAGTGCAAACCTACTTGTCTTTATAAAATACAAGAGTAAGTCGCAGGTACAAGCATTTATACCAGCTCTAGAGCTGGTGAAAATGTCTACACCAATATTTGTCAAATAGGTGCATAAATTATTGTATTTTATAATCTGCATGCATGCTTGCTCCACTCAGACTCCATCCCATGTACACCCACATTTATGTACTTTTGCACCGGTTGCTAATTTATAGGAGGTCATATATGTGGCCATATCCATGCATAAATGACTACAAATCCACCACAACAGGTGTGTACCCTCATAGATGGTAATTTTATAACAGTTCACCCAGGTTGGGAGGCCATGTAGTGCCTTTTTTGAGGCTATATTATAAAGACACATGGGCATCTTCTACAGAGAACGCACCAACATTTTGGGAACCAAGAACCGTACACAAATGACCAAAATAACAGCATGTGTGTGTGCCTAAATGTGATGGCACATAGTCTTAAGGAAGGCATACATATGGGCAGAATCTGTGCAGATCATGAGAAGACACACAGTTACACATTTGAATTAAGGAATACTATAATTTATGCACACGAGCATTTACACCAGCAATATGGCTAGTGTAAGTACTCGTACCTAAATTATATGCACACATTTTACCTGTTAAGCTAGTATTCTACAAATAAAAGTAAGCACCTATTTTTCTTTATGGAATATGCTCTAGATAGGCATCTTCTAGGTACCTAAATATAGGAGCCCCTTTATAGAATTGCCTTCCACATGCCTTTATAAAATAAGCTCACACAAGATGCTGGAAGGCAGCTAAAATCCACATACATTTAAACCTGCTCATTCAGCAGGTATAAAGGCATGCAGGCAATGACTCAATCCAAACTGTTTCCTCAAACAAGCCTACATGTAGGTCACATAAAAATATGCACCTTCTTGTCACCGTGTACACTTTTATATGTAACAGTAACATAGTAAATGACAGCAGATAAAGACCCTCATGGTCTATCCAGTCTGCCCACCAAGGTGGCTGTAGCTGCAACCGCCACAATATGTGGGCCCTAGTCACCCATGCTTAAACACTGGCTGTCAAGTCTCCACCATGCCAAACATATAGGTAGCCAAACATGGAGTCTTGGTATTAACCACATATCATTCCCAAGTATTCCTGACAATATTCAATTTACCAATCAAGATGTCTTCCCCTCCCTCCTGAGCTGCACAGCACCCTCACTCGCAGCACATGGCAAAGTGATCTACAACACTAGAGCTGCTGAAGCTTCACCTGTCTTTTGCCATTTGCAGGGCACAGACTGTGGAAATTTGTCCGGCATCAGCCTCAGTTCCCCTGATGGTGGAGTTTCCAAATCTTCTTTCAGTCTTTTGCCATTTGTAGAACACAGACCATAGAAGTCTGTTCAGCATCGGCCTAGTTCTCACTACTCTTTCCCAAGATAACACCTTAACAGCCATGTTGTGCTTCCATCCTCTTTCTATTTAGGTATCCCCTGTGTCTATCCCATGAATTTTTTTTAATTCACTCACAGATTTTGACTCAACCACCTCTCCTGGAAGGGCATTCCAGGCATTCACTACTCTCTCTCTCTCTAAAAACGTTTTTCCTGACATTACTCCTAAGTCTACCTCCCTGCAACCTCCATTCATGTCCTCTAGTTCTACTGTCCCTACATCGCTGGAACAGGTTTGTTTCAAACCTCCTAGCACATACTGTTCTTTTGAATTTATACACCCCCAAGTGAGTCACTTTGCACTTCTTCAAATTAAATTTTAACTGCCAAACATTTGACCATTCCTCCGATTTTTGTAGATCTCTTTTCATGTTGTCCACTCCCTCTGGGGAATCTACTCTGTTACAAATCTTGGTGATATTCACAAAAAGGCAAACTTCCCCTTCTATCCTTTCAGCAATGTCACTCATAAATATGTTGAGTAGAATCAGCCCCAGTACTGACCCCTGGGGCACTCCAGTACCTTCTTAGCAGACTCCACTTACCACCACCCTTTGTCGTCTGTCAGTCAACCAGTTCTCAATTCAGTTCACTACTTATATCCTAACTTTAGCCCGCCAAGTTCATTTATGAGCCTCCAATGAGGAACTATGTCAAAGGTAAGTGGTAAGCTCATGTTCCAATTTCAGATTTATTTAATACACTACAAATCATTAAAAGAAATCCAAACCTTTCATGCAAGTAAAACAGGGATAGTGCACAGGAAGAAATTTATAAAATTATCCTCAATAACGGTTATATGGCCAAAATGATTCATCCAAAAACAGACCAAAATTTGGAGCATTCCAGGGGCTATGCCACTTTGAAATCTAACATATTTTTAATGTGCAATATTCAGCTGCTAAATGTACAAAACAGACAGTGAAGGTGGCAACACAATTATATAGAAACAGAGAAAAAAATCAAGGCAGAAAAAGACCATTTGTGCCACATGAACTTTATCTAATCACAATATCACTTTGTATTTGTTTACACCGGAGTCTGCAAACGCCTCTCCGGTACTATGAAAGCCACATTGAGCCTACAAATAGGTGGGAAAATGTGGGATACAAATGTAATAAATAAATAAATATTCAATCTGCCTATGCATATTATCTACTATCATTTCCTCTCCCTTAGAGATCCTATGTATTCATTCCAAGCTTCTTAAAATTCAGATACAGTCTTCATCTCTACCGACTCCACTGGGAGGCCATTTCACAAATTCACCACCCTTTCTGTGAAGTACTTCCTTATGCTACCCCTGATGTCTCCTTTCACCTTCATCATATCTCCCCTTATTCCAGACTTCCTTTCAATTGAAAGAGACTCTTCTGTACATTTATGCCACAGAGGTATTTGAACATCTCTACCTTATCTCCCCTCTCCCGCCTTTCTTCCAAAGTATGCAAATTGAGATCTTAAGTCTGTCATAATTACACCTAAAGCCAAGCCCCCCACCTTTCTTTCAACGTGTATATATTGAGATCTTAAGTTTGTCATAAATACTCCTTAAGCCACTTTACAAAATATCAGAAACCTCCCCTGTAAGGTGGGTTTTAATGAGAATAAGGAGAGATAAGAAATCTTGTTGAACTGCTTTTAAAAACTCAAACAGGTTTGTTCTCTCTGAGTTTATAACTGACAGTTTGCTTGCCTTAGTAGAGCTACACAGGAAGGTAGCTGATTGAACTTCGTTACAGTTTGCAGGAGGGGGGGGGGGGGTCCTTCAGCTTCCTGCACGCAAATAGGGGCAGATAGACAGGTGTATGGGAGCATTTCTACATACTTTGAGGGGATTAATTCACTGAGCTTGTGGGTCAAACTGTGCATAAACACCATATGGAAAGAGCTGAATCAGAATAAGGGAAATAAAAACCTCCTCCCATTGAACTTAGGGGAGAGGCAAATTGGTGGTACATTGGAAATTCAGAGAGAAAGTTGATTTTATTCTTTGGAAGAACTTGACTTATGCTGAACTAGCTGTATGGCCCTGCCTGATGTGGATATTGTTTTCTAGTAGTGAAACCATGGAACTGATGATTACATAGTCTTGATAAAGGCTGGTAAATTTGAATCCCAGCAGGGAAAGTAACTTTAGAGGCTTCTCTGAAAACACAAGAGCAGAAGCCCTTGGGAGCCGGGCTCAAGGCTAGGAAGCCTTTCTGAGCAGCTCAGGGCACAAGAAGGAACAGAAGCCCTTGGGAGCAGGCACAGCTCAGAGCAGAAGAAAATATCCTGCAGGGGCACTATTGGTAGACCAGAGGTAGCTCTCTAGTGGGGAACCCTGGAACTGGTGGTTGCAGAGTCATGTTAAGGGCTGGTAATCCTGAACCCCAGCAGGGAGAAACCCCAGAGGCTCCTCTTGAAGAGAGGACCAGTGAAGGTGAAGGCCTCTGGGGTATGATCAGAACTAGGTGCCCAGCGAGGACAGAAGTGGATCCTCCTGCACTTCTATCCCACTATCGGTTGGTGAACCTCAGGGCTCTGTTTTGGGACATCTTCTTTTCTCCATAAATACTTCTTTCCTCGGTGTTCTGATCTCATCCCATGGTCTTCAGTATAACCTTTATGCTGATGATTCCCACATCAGAAATTTCAACCGGAATCCAGGTCAAAGTATCAGCCTACCTGTCTGACATTGCTGCCTGGATGTCTCACCGCCATCTGAAACTAATCATGACCAAGACTGTGCTTCTTATCTTTCCCCATAAACCCACTGCTCCTCTTCCCCCATTCTCTGTCTGTGGATAAAACTCTTATCCTCCTATCTTATCAGCTCATAACCTTGGGGTCATCTGTGACTCCTCTCTCTGTTTCTCTGCACATATCCAACAGACTGCTAAAACCTGTCATTTCTTTCTCTATAATATCACCAAAATGCGTCCCTTCCTTTCTGAGCACATTACCATAACCCTTATCCACACTCTTATCACTTAGACTATTTCAACTTGCTTCTCACAGGTCTCCCACTAAGCCATCTCTCTCTCCTTCGATCTATTCAAAATTCTGTTGCATGACTTATATTCTACCAGTGTTGCTATGCTCATATTAGCCCTTTCTTCAAGTCTCTTCATTGGCTCCCTATCTATTTCCGCATACAGTTCAAACTCCTCTTGTTGACTTACAAGTGCATTCACTCTGCAGCTCCTCAGTACCTCTCCACTCTTATCTCTCTCTACACTCCTCCCCAGGAACTCTGTTCCTTGGGTAAATCTCCCTTATTTGTACCCTTCTCCTCCACTGCCAACTCCAGACTCTGTTCTTTTTTTTTATCTTGTTGCACCATATGCCTGGAATAGACTTCCTGAGCCACTACATCAAGCTTCACCTCTGGCTGTCTTGAAATCTAGGCTAAAAGCCCACCTTTTTGAGGCTGCTTTTAACTCCTAACCCTAATCGCTTGTTCAGTACCCATGTCTGTTTTATCATTCCCACTTTAAGTAATTCCATTATTTCTTATTTGTCCTGTTTATCTGTCCTGATTAGATTGTAAGCTCTATCAAGCAGGGACTGTCTCTTCTTGTTCAAGTGTAAAGTGTTGTGTACGTTTACTATTGCCATAGAAAAAAGTACTAGTAGTAGTAGTATTGAAGTCCTCTGGGATATGATTGGTACTAGGGGCCAGAGAGGGTGAAGGCCTCCATGATGCATTCAACACTAGGAGTTCAGCAAGAAAGGACAGCTCTTGGGACGATGGTAGGTCCTCAGAGTCCTGGGAAGTTCTAGGAAGCAGTGGCAGGCCAGGTACAACAGGCCTGGAAGCCCAGCCTAGCAGCCACCAGCCCCAGAAGGGTTGAGAGGTGAAATCTGATGGGGACTGGAAGTGGGTAGACTGGCTGGAAAGAAAGGCAAGAACCTAGACCTAAGCAGCAAGGAAGAGCTACTACCTTGGTAAGCAAGACTGACAGGGTCTGAACAGTATGTGAAGGACTAAGTCACTGATTCTGAATACCCGAGTGAAGGACTAACTGTTAATACTAGCGTGTATACATTTTAAAAGGTTAAGTGCCAATACTATTGATGTTTGTTTATATTTGCTTTATGAGGTTACCAAGACTATTGGTGTTTGTGTATAACACAATATACACAGATCTGTATAAATAGTTAAATAAAACCTGTTTAATTTATTAGCCAGCCCAGTTCACAGCAGTTCTCCTTTTTTTTGGATTATTCCTGGGGGAGAAGAGGGTAATCCCACTTGCTAACACTTTTCTTCCCCAGGTGGAGGCACGAAGCATCGAGTGAGTAAAGGACCGACGGAGACTGCCTTCGGGAGGCTTCAGCCAGGTCAGACCCTGAATCCAGGAGTGCCCAGTAAGGAGGCATTACATATCTATTGGCTGAAAAGACCACAGACACCCCATTCTACAATGTCTTTAGCTCAGAACATGGGTTGTAAAATATATCATTGGTCAGAAAAACGTCCAAGAATAAGTTGAATCCCAATACTTGTGTAAACACTTTTAATATGTGCGCCAATGATATATGTGCCTATTACTTCATACAATACAGTTCAATGAAAATAAAAATATGAAGCACTTATCCTTCAAAAGGTAACCCGATGGGCATTCTATGTAAAAGTTAACACCAAAGGAAGAGGCAGCCATGAATTTATGTAACTTCGCATTTTGATCTCCTTTCTATATTTACATATGGATTTGCATTGATTTTTTTTTTTTTTTGCAGCACATTTTTTTGCCATGAGCCACAGATAAGTGAGATGAGAGTGAGCAGTGACAGTGGACTTCATAATCTCTGACAAAGCCTATGTGAAATGGTGGCCCTTTCGGGTTACCTTGAAGATAAGTGCTTCATATTTTTATTTTCATTGAACTGTATTGTATGAGGACTTGGGATTCAACTTATTCTTGGAGATTTTTCTGACCAATGATATATTTTACAACCCATGTTCTGAGCTCAAGTCATTGCAGAATGGAGTGTCTGAGGTCTTTTCCTCCAAATAGATATTTTGTAAAGTGGAGAGTTTGTGTTCACCTGGCATTAGGTGTATTTATGTAGTTCATGGTTATTTAGCTAGGTGATTTCATCTCCATTGATTGGAGTGGTATATAATCTTAAGTTTGTCCCCAAATGCTTTATGACGAAGATCACTGAGGCCCAGATGCACTAAACCTTAACGACCCTTTACTGGCCCTTAACGAAGAAATTTTCAACCGTTGCATGCATCAAAGGCCATTTTCCGACAACGCTAGCAGCTAGCGAAAACGGAATGCAAACGAGAAACTACCATTGAAATGTGGACAATTCGGAATGCACTAACCATACCGATGTTTGCAACAAATCATTTACCGTCAGAAATTTAACGTGAGCTCAGACCTGTCGTTAAGGCCTGAGCTGTCATCTCCCCACTGCCCCCTGCACCATAAAAATCCAAGCTGCCATGTTTAAACAGAAAAGTGAGATAAAAAAAATAAAAACACCACAAACACGTGGCCCCCCGCTTTCCCCTGCATAAAATATAAAAGCTTTACAAACATCAAAAAAGGATCGGGAAGGGGGCCCCCTGCCCGAGGTCGCTGCTGCTCCCTGCTTCTCCCTGTATGAAATAAAAACTCATAAAAATCAAAACTTTTGCAGCGCCGGGGCCCCCTCCCTTCCTGTCTCTCTCTTCTCCTTCTCCCACACTGCTCCGCCTCCCGCCATCCTCCGCCCCCATGCCACACCCCCCTGTGTTCGTCGCCGCAGCTTCCCCCTCCCCCGGACCCCCCCCCCCCCTCTGCCGTAATGGCCGGTGCAGTGCCTCTCACCTGTGTGTGAAAGCGCTGCACGGGATGGAACAGCTGATCGTCGATCGCTTCTGCCTTCACCGACGTCTCTCTCCTTCTTCCTGTGCCCACCCTCCTCTGATGTAAGTTACCTACGTAGATAACCTACGTCAGAGGACGGCGGGCACAGGAAGAAGGAGAGAGACGTCGGTGAAGGCAGAAGCGATCGACGATCAGCTGTTCCATCCCATGCAGCGCCTTCACACACAGGTGAGAGGCGTTGCACCGGCCATTAAGACAGAGGGGGGGTCCGGTGGAGGGGGGCAGCTGCGGTGATGAACTCAGGGGACGTGGCATGGGGCGGAGGATGGCGGGAGGCGGAGCAGTGGTGGGAGAAGGAGAAGAGAGAGACAGGAAGGGAGGGGGGCCCGGCGCTACAAAAGTTTTGATTTTTTATGAGTTTTTATTTCATACAGGGAGAAGTGGGGAGCAGCAGCGACCTCGGGCGGGGAGCGGGGGGAGCAAGGCCATCCATACAGGACGCTTCTGATGAGTGCCTTTGCCCCCTCCCGATCCTTTTTTGATGTTTGTAAAGCTTTTATATTTTATGCAGGGGGAAGCGGGGAGCCACGTGTTTGTGTTGTTGTTTTTTTTGTTTGTTTTGACGTTTGTGGCATGCGCAGAGCAGCCAGCATAACGCTTGGCTGCTCTGCGCATGCTTTAGGGGCCGATTACCGATGGGGATTACAAATCTTTGACACATTGTACTTTTCAATACCGCACCGAACATGTGCGACTTGTTTTTTTTGCTGCATGCTTCGTTTTTTCAAATTCGTTAAGGACTTTAACGTTTTAGATTTTTTTACGTATGGTTGATGCATCTGGGCCTGAGTATTTTGGTGCTGCTCTCTGGACCAACTCCATCCTGTTTATCTCTTCTTAAAGTACAAAATACTTTAAATGAGGTCTTTCCAGAGACTTACACAGAATCATTATCACCTCCTTTTTTCCTGCTGAGAAAACTTTCTTGTATGGAGCATCACTGTTAGGGGTCAGTTTCTATATATGGAAAAAAAATATTCCTTTTTGGCTAACATTTACAAAACTAGTGCAGACGTGCTATTGGAAAAATGTTTTGCAGAACATATCCTAAACTTTATTGCATCGAGTGTTAAGTGGTATTTTAGAATATCTGGAAACATTTTACTCATTAACTTACTAAAAAGTATGTAATTTTATTGTATCGGTTCCAATATGTCCATGTAATATTGTGCATTAGTATATTACATTGTAAAATAGATAGATAGATAGATAGATAGATAGATAGATAATCAATCCTCTATGTCAAGTGAAACTGCTTTCAATTTGACAATAGAAAAACAAGGATCTTTGGGGGTTCTTTTACTAAGGTGCACTGAAAAATGGCTTGCAGTAGTGCAGGCACAGGTTTTGGGCATGCGCCAATCCATTTTTCAACACGCCTGTAAAAAAGCCCTTTTTAAAATTTTTGCCAAAAATGGACGTGCGGCAAAATGAAAATTGCCACGTGTCCATTTTGGGTCTGAGACCTGACCGCCAGCCATTGGCCTAGCGGTAAAGTCTCATGTGGTAACCAGGCGGTAATGACCTACGTGCCCCAAATGTCACTTGGCGTGCACAGCTGATGAGGGCCAGAAAATAAAAAATATTTTTCAGAAGTGCTTAGCGGGCGCACACCAAAAATGAAATTACTGCAAGAGTCACGTGGTAGCGATGTGGTAACTCCATTTTGGCATGTGTGGGCGCGCGTAGATGCTTATGCGGCTTAGTAAAAGGGCCCCTAGATTTCCATAATAATGTATCTGAAGCCCCCTCTCAAAAGAATAGCACTAGAATTTTTTTTCTGCCACCTCCTTTCCAGAAGAGCTAGTTCTTTATACCAGGGGTGTAGCTAGGTGGGGCCACGGGGGCATGGGCCCCCACAGATTAAGCCCTGGCCCCCTCTACTTTTGACCCCCCCTACCACCCCCGCCAGGTACCTTTGTTGACGGGGGTACCCAAACCCCGCCAGCCGAAGTCTTCTTCAGCGCCGGTCGACTCCAGCGCCTTCGCTGATGATCTGTTTCTGACTCCTGACGTCCTGCACGGGGCTACATACAGGACGTGCATGCAGGACGTCAGGAGTTAGAAACAGATCATCAGCAAAGGTGCTGGAGTCGACCGGCGCTGAAGAAGACTTCGGCTGGTGGGGGTTGGGGGACCCCCGCCAGCAAAGGTACCTGGCGGTGGCGGCGATGGGGGAAGGGTGATGGGGAGGAAGGGTCCAAAGTGGCGGGGGGGGGTCGGTGGCTGAGGGAGGCGGGCTAAACTATGCCCCCCCCCACACCTCAGGCTCTGGACCCCCCTCACGCCGAGGTCTGACTACGCCCCTGCTTTATACACATTTCTAAAACCAGCCACCCATTCCATATTAGTATTTATTCAAAGTTCTGGTGGCTGACTCAAACTCCCAATGACATACAGGAGCTCCAAGTTTCTAAATCACAGTCATAATATCATCTGTCATTCCTTCGGAGCGAAAGAGGACTGCTAGGGCTGGAAATGAAAGCAGAGTCCCTGGACTGCACTTTGCATAATAAAATGTATTACATAATCCAGGATAAATAACTCATCAAAACAGAGGAGCCTAGATGGCACAGGCAGCAAGGTTAAAAGAAAAAATGTCACCTCCAAAGGCACAAAATATTGCAAATGAAAGCTTTTAGCTGTTTGTGCAGAATGAGATGCTCAATTGCAAGATCTTTTTACCTAATACTTTGATCCTTGATAGTTATTCCCCATGTAAGTTTTACCTAGTCAATAATGCCTGATATTATCATGAAATACTGGCATAATTTATTTACCACCTAGGGGTACATTTTAAGTGCTCAGTGTTTAAATAAATGTTCTTATATTTTAGTGTTCTAAATTAAGGAGATTTTCAGCTGAAATTAGGTTCCTAAAAATACAGCTGGAAATTAAAACTTGCAATATATATGATTAGATTTCATTTAGGAATCATTTTTATTATTAATTTGGATTTTGCTCACACCTTGGATGATGCAGAGATGGAGTTGTGATGTACATATGTAGTCAATGTATGTAACACATGTATTTTATAAAATAAACAAGGACATGCTTAGAGCAGATGCACATATTTACACCAGCTTCAAAGAGCTGTAGATATGTGCATCAGTGCTTGTCCACTACTTGAGCTGGCTCTGGGTACCTACATTATAAAGGAACATTGGTACATTTAAGGGTATAATTCTATAAACTTTTTTTATGGGTAAACTCTGTTTTACTCACTGGAAAGGGTTTTTATATTACTTCAGGGGTTATACCTATAAAAAGTAGGCATGGAGAATGTTAGTGTCTTTTTTTATGTGACCCGAGTGTAAGCACAGGTGGAGTCCAAATTCTGCACATATTAAAAAAAATATATGGCATACTTTACATATATAAACTACATCAATGTATGCAGATGCATGTACCTCTGATTACTGGAAGTTTTTCAGGATATTTTATAAAGACACATAAGTACTCATGGCGCTCATTTTTGAAACAGATGGACGTCTCAAAATGGCCAAAAAAGTCAATTTGCCGAAAACATCCAAATCTTGATTTTTCAAAAGGCAGAATTTGGACATTTTACACTGCAGTTCATCCAAATAGCAAGAGAGCTTATTGGAGGTGTGTTTTGGGTGGGACCAGGGGTGTGCTGGTAAATTTTTAACAATGGGCTCTCTCTCCGGGCATAGCCGGCCCTGAAATTTTTGGTTTTTTTTTTTGGGGGGGGGGGATACATGCCTCTCTCTCCCCTCCCTTGTGCGGGCACGCTAGGCATACATTTGCCAAGCCCCACCAGCCAATAAATGGACTGCCACCATTCTCTGCTGCTTGTTTCTGGCTCTGAGCAGCATGATGGAACCTTCTTGCGCTTGCATGAAAAGTCCCAGCCTGATGCTCAGAGTCAGAAACAAGGAGCAGGGAGCAGCAGCAGTCTATTTACTTGGCTGGTGGGGCCAGCATCACTGCCAGCAAAGTAAAAGAGAATTCAGGAGGGGGCCCAAGCCCACATTTTGGGAGTCAGTTGTTAAAGTAGCCATGGGGAGGCCTACTTTAACAACCGGCTCCCAAAATTCTTAAAAACTTAACAAACGGCTCTCGCGTTCAGGGACCCCTGCCAACAAACAAGGTATCTGATGCCCAGGCCCCCTCAGACCCCACGTAGCTACGCCACTGGTTAGGCCTACTTGCTAACACTCAACACAGAACAACCAATACCAACCAAAAAAACTCATTAGACAATTACAATAATGGGTCCGGATGTCAGCAAGTCTAAATAGAACATGCAAAACAGAAAAACAATTCCACACTACCAATACCCATTGGATACATCAACGCAAGGTCCATAGTAAACAAAACAGAAACCATCAGAGATTGGGCCTACTCTTCATAACCAAAACATGGATAAGATCCCTCAAGGACTTGGTTATCAGAGACATATGCCCACCAGGATACAAAATCTCACACCAAACTCGAACCACAAAGAGAGAGGGCAGTCTCGTCATTATCTACAAATCCTTCTTCAATCTTGAACACATATCAGACCTTAAAACCCCTTCTCTGGAAATCATAACTTGTAAACTCAATGACCACACACTCCATGGAAACATCTACTTTACCCTATTCTATCGTCCACCTGGAAACTGGACAAATGCACAGGAAGATTTCATAGAATTTATCTCAAACACCAGCACTCACAATGGCAATGTGGTTATACTGGGTGACACCAGCTTACACCTGGAATGTCAAAATGATATGAACACTCAAGACTGTGAAAAAACAGTGGGTTTAAGCCTGTAAATTGTATTATTTCTTGTAATGTATTTCTCTAGTTTGGCCAGCAGGTGGTGCATGTTCACATTTAAGGCTGTTACAAAGAAAGGACCTGCAGTGATATGGCCAGCTATTTTTGAAACTTGTTGTTCTAGGCTCTGATTGGCCCAGGAGCTCAATTTCCTCTAGAATGTACTGGCTTTTGCTCCAGCCTTAGCCAGGAAGAAAAGAGCGTAGGATCTCTTTGCTGAGGCTCTCTGAACAGTTATATGTCCTGATCTTCCCACGTACTACTTAGCATACAAATGTTTGGATAGTGTTACCACTGATCCATATTTCAGTTACCTGTTATCATTCTGCTGATTGCACTTTTTCAGACATTAAACGTTGTAACATATAGATGAGTAAGAAAGTAGGAAGAATTTGAAAGTAAGGTGACTGATCTGAAGAAAGTTGCACATGAGGTCAGAGAGATGGTTAAATATTATCTCAGTTAGGCTAGGAGTGGATAGAAAAGTGGAAAGAGATTGCATGGTTCTGTTGTGATTGTCTTTCTGTGCCTCTGCATGGAAACTCTTGTAGCCGTACCATCCAGTTCAAATAGCAAAAAGGATTTTTATCCAACTCTTTCGTCTGATCTGTAATAGTCGTCGAATGCATCATTGCAGTCTTAATCTAATGAGTGCAATATATTGTGTGGCAATCAATATCAAAAGTAAAACTGAACTTACAAAGCATCTATCTGTAGTAGTTCAGTCCCACATGGAAACAGTGTTGATCTAGATAAATGAAAGTTTATTAAGCAGGAACCCCTGTTGAGAAGGGCATTTAGTGTTAATAAATGCCCTGACTAGAATACGTTATTGCTATTACAAGCTAAAGTGTGTTCTTTATTTTTGAGTATTTGATTTATACAAGCACCTTGCACTAGTTCACTTTTGTGAAACCCAGCATTTACTGGGAATTAGCCTCTTGCAAATTAACCAGTCAGCCCGCTGCTAAAGGAACTTAGTGTTCTATAATTACTATTAATCAAAAAAGCTACGGTAGCTAAATGTCACTTTAGACAATCATATGATGTTCTCTTTTCTTTAGTTCAGTTTGAATGTGACCCGGGGGATACAAAAAGATTTAGAAAATCTTTAATTTCATATTCCAAGCCAGTTAGCCCTATTTGTTTGCTTTGAATCGCTCATTTCAATAAGGTGAAAACTTGTGTTAATCCTTCATTCATCAGTTGCCTGGGTGCGTGTGAAATGAATCATGTGGACAAAATAAACCACAGCCAGCCGCAATATGCCATTGTCCTTTAAGCTTCTTCAAGGGGCCTCTTCACAGGTGCCAAAAAAGACATTCTAGGTACTTCACATATTTCTGAAGGTCCTCCCCGTTTTTCACATAGCGCATTACTCACTTCTTAAGAGAAGCAGAGAACAAGCATCAAATGAAGGAAAAGTTGAAGTAGGCCAAACTAATTTTCTACACAGAAAGAGATAATTGGCACTGCAGTAATTTGGGGTGAACTGAATTAAATGAATAAATCATGACATGGGAAAAAAAAAACCTGAAAAGGACAACACTTTCCTGGCTCACAAATAATCATTAGGTTGGGCAGCATTTTGCTTGGAGACCAACTGATAAACAGGACAAAACTGTTTTTCACATTAATTGCTTTCAAACATTGTCCTGCTAAATGTCCAATTAAAAGGTAGAAGTGTGGACTTCTTTTTGCTTTTAATGAAAAATCAATAGCACAGTTTAGTCTTTTTTTTTTCCTATGGATGCTGAAGAAAATGTTGAATGGAGAGAGAAAAAAAAAATTGCCATCAGCTTGAAACTACAACAGAACAGCCAGCAAAAGAACCAAGTAACATCCATGAATAAAAATAACATTTAACTTTAAACAATGTTTTATTGGTGATCAAATAAACATACAAACAAACAAAAAAAATCAGATATAAGCATAACCAGATCTTAGAACAAAGATAGTGAATACTAGATATAGATCACCAATTTATAATAATTTCAAAAGCTCGCCATCCCCCCCCCTCCCCAAATACCCACCCCAAGATTCCAACTTTCCCATGTTCCAAGAATTATATAGAGCTGGGAATTAACATTTCCACCTCCAACTCTTATAGCTACACTGCAATATCTAAATGGAGAACTCACTAAACCAACTAATCAGGTAACCTTGAAGCATGTAACCCAAATCTACCTGCCATCTTCCTCCCTCCCCCTAGCTGAATCACCTACCCTCACTAGAATAGAAATATAGACTTCCAATTAATTTTAAGATAACAAGACACAGATATGAATTTCAGCATTCAGGTACCCTTTCAAGTTAAAGAGGCTTAGTAGGTTACTGCAATGCATAGTAGCCTAGTGTTTAGTGCAGTGGGCTGAGAATCTCAGAAACTGGGTTTGATTCCCACTGCAGCTCCTTGTGACTCTGGGCAAGTCACTTAACCCTCCATTGCCCCAGGTACCAAATAAGTACCTGAATATATGTAAACCGCTTTGAATGTAGTTGCAAAATACCACAGAAAGCCGGTATATCAAGTCCCATTTCCCTTTCCCTATTTGAGATTCTACATGGAATGTTGCTACTATTGGAGATTCTACATGGAATGTTGCTATTCTACTAGCAACATTCCATGTAGAAGCCTGCCTCTGCAGATCAGCAACGCAGCCGCGCAGGCTTCTGTTTCTGTGAGTCTGACGTGCAGGACGTCAGACTCATAGAAACAGAAGCCTGCGCGGCCACATTGCTGATCTGCAAGGGTAGGCTTCTACATGGAATGTCACTAGTGGAGGAGTAGCCTAGTGGTTAGCGCAGTGGACTTTGATCCTGGGGAACCGAGTTCGATTCCCACTGCAGTTCCTTGTGACTCTGGGCAAGTCACTTAACCCTCCTTTGCCCCAGGCACAATACTTAGATTGTGAGCTAGTAAGGATATAATAATTGCAAACTGCTTTGATTGTACCACAGAAAAGCTATATGTCAAATCCCACTGCCCTTACATCCAGGACCTCTTTCTGGATTACAAAAGATTTTGGGGTAGTCAGCCTGTAGTGGTCAACATTTGTTTGAGATAGGAGTACATTTGAATCAGTTATATCTGTGGGTGCACTTTAGAGTTTAAACATTCACTGATTTGGCATAATTGCTTTCTCTTGCTCTAGCAAATACAAAAAAAAAAAACAGTACAAAAATCCCCAATTTTATCCCCAATAGTATAATCATTATCAAGTAACAATAAAGAATGTGGTTGAAAAATAATTTGGTCTGCATTTTATGTCATTCCATTTTTAAAAAACATTCACTCCTTAAATTCTCTATTATGCTCCTTTTCTTCTGCTGGTTTTGCCATCAAAGCTTTCTCAAGGAGCAATCCTTCACTGACGCAGTGTTGTCCTTTCACATACTGCTCTGATTTACCCTTCTTCAAAAGACACCGAAGTCTGTGCATTTAGTAGCACAGCTTTTAAAAAATATATCAAACACCCATGTGCAAATTCCTAAGACAAAAGACGCCAATTAATGCCAACGTTAGAGTATGCCAATTATAAATATATTGCTGTTCCCTCCGATGGAGAAATTTTGAAAAATCACCCTCTATCTTCATTACTTGTTCTATAACAAAGAACCACAATTCGGATATGGTGTGCTTTGCCAGCTGCCAATGAGATGTTACAGGGGTCACAAAAGTGAATATATGGGTCCTTTGACTAAGCTGCAGTAAGTACTAGTGAACGCTTATCACAGTTTAAAAGGGTTTACCACAGGAGGTCCTGTGGTTAGACTGAGATTAGCAAGCACAAAACACGCTCTAAAAAATATTTTCAATTTTATGGCAGGGGCGTGTCAGGGGGCGGAGACTGTACGTCAGCACTGATCAGTTAGTGCACCGCACACTGATACTGCACAATTAGCTTGTGGGTCATTACCGCCTAAACAATAGGTGTCGGTAAGTGCTCATATGCTAATTTGTTTTAATGGCCATGTGCTAATGGCAACATTAGTGAATGGAGCACAAAATATAGTCGCCCTTTTGCTAAAGGGTTGGCGTGCAGCAACAGGATTGCCGCTCACCAATCCAGAACTATCTTTGGGCTACCGCAGGAGCCCAGCAGTAGTTTCCACCCCCAGCGCAAGCCATTTCTATGATATAAGAGGGCCTCAATGCACTTCAAAAACACGACTGACGCTAGCACAGGCCCCCTTTTACTGCAGCTTAGTTAAAGGACCCCATAGTTTGCTATTATTCAGTTTAGTGGACCTAGTGCTGTCTTTACAAATTTTTTTATCAAATGAAACCTCAAAGGTCCAGGGATAGGGTACAAAGGCCTTGTAGAAAATAATCAATCCCTTGCAGGAAACCAATACAAGGCCATAGTAGCCTATCCCTGGAGCTTTGAGTTTTCATTCGATAATAACATTTTAACACAGCAATAGGTCCACTAAACTGAATAATAGCAAAACTACGGCCCCTGTTTACAAAGCCTCACTAGCGGTTGCCAATGCGGTAATCCAGATACAGCCCATTCACTTTGAATGGGCTGTGTCGGCAGTGCCGCGCAGTTTTGTAAACAGAGGGGGGTATATTTTGTGCTAGATTGATAATTGTGAGTTTGATCTCTTTTTCTGATGATATTTGAGAAGCACATTAGTGCGTGGCTATTAATTTAAGAAATGGGACATTAGCCATTTTACTGCTGCTGTAGAAAGTATCCGTAGCACATGGGACAAGGGTGCGCTAAGACCACTTTTTCTCACTCCTTTGTTAAAGGACCCCTTATGCAGTAAACTTTTCTTCTTCAATAACTTGCCACATTTACATCAAGAAAGATATTTCAAGTTAGGGATATTGTTTGATTCTGATGAATGTAAGTCAAATAATTGCACTGTTATATGTTTGGTTGTTTGAAGACAGTATGAGTCACTGGTGGTGAATACATATCTGTATATGCTAGAAAAGGTTTTCTATTTGGGGGACATTTATACACAAATAGGAATGCCATTGAGGCAATGATGAGGTCTTGCCACAAAGTTGGCAGAAATTGCTATAAATAAGCAGTATGGTATCTGAGCCCTCTAATGTTTCCAAGTAGAAAGAATGATCTGCTTTGAATTTTTTTTAATGGAATGACAATTATAGTTCAACTTAATTTTCATCCATGTTCTTTATTGTTATTTGATGTTTCTCTTGCGCTATCTATATCGTTCACCAGACATTCCTCAATCTCTTGTTCTATCTGAAAGCAAAGCATAAAAAGAAGCAGTCAATGTATGGATAAAGATGCTTAGGTAAACAATTTATTTAGGACCCTGTTTACTAGCGCACCCTAAATATTAGCATACGCTAATACTAGAGACACCCATAGATGTGTCTATTGTTAGTGCGCACTAAAAACATTAGCAAGCCTACAGCATGGCTTAGTAAACAGGGCCCTTAGGTTTTTGTAAAGCAAATGTGAATTTATGTATAAAAAATATCCTTGAAGATTTTATGGGCAACTTTTTCATATGTCTAAACTGTATGCCCTATTTTTTTATGGTAAATTTTCATTTCTAGAAAGAGCTAGAATTAAATTATTAATTAGATGAAATAAGAAATAAAATTAAACTTTAAAATATCCACAAAAATTTTGAATTTGTTAATCCTATGTTTTGGTCTCATTATGCTACCGTTCAAGAGAAACCATACTTTAAATGCAAGTCGCATTATTAATTTTGCATAATAATAAGCGGCTTTGCATGCACTTGCATGCAATGCATCTCATTATTTTTACTTGCACTGCAGCAAAAATATCATGCCTCGTGGACAATTAGGGATCCTTTTACAAAGCTGCAGTAGAAAGGGCCTTGCACTGGTGGCAGAGGCCGTTTTTGCAAACAAGCCAGGGCCCTTTTTTCCGCAGTGAGTAAAAAGCCTCTAAAAAAGGCATGGCTATGTGGTAAGATTATTCTTACTAAGTGACCATGCGGGGAAGAGCACTTACCGATTAGCAGTGCACTGATTGTGACGAAGCCCATTCTATTTGTTGCATTCAGCGTGCCCCAATTGGCAAATAATGGGGCACTTTTACCAAATGCCAGAAAAAGGTGGCCTGCAGTGACATTGGTGTGTGCTGAGGCCACCTGTTAATGCTCCTGGTAAGCCTTTTAAAAAACAATTGCAGGAGATCACATGATGTGTTGAGAGGAATGGATGTGCACTTTTTCCTCTCCGGGGATCCCACACCCCTAACTTTACTTTGTGACTGAACCCACACACTTTTTCTTTGAATGAGACACCCCTGAGGTCTCTGCATACTTCATGGACAAACTCCTAAAAAGTGACTGTGAGCACCATGCCTACGGATTGATCATGAAAAGCCTTGTGGAGACAAAGACAAGATGGCGTTGACCGAGGCTACCGGGGCCCCTCCGTTTTCCTCCGTACAGTTGAAACAGATTACGGAGGCAGTGAGGCAGGCACTGGAACCCCACTTAGGTCAACTTTCTGACCAGCTCGCTAAAATGGAGTCTATATTGGCTGACAGTAACAAGCAAACTACTACCCTGGAGGAGAGGGTTTCGGCAGCAAAGGATGCAGGGGACACATCAGCCAAGTGGTTGGAGCTGCTGGAAAAACAGGTGACGGGGTTGTCTTCCCAGATAGATGATTTAGAAAATAGATCTTGGAGAGAGAACCTCAGGATCATTGGCCTACCCGAATCCCTGCCAGACCACTCATTGACTGTATTATTAGAGTGTTGGTTAAGCTTTGGGTTCGCCTTCTTGGATAACTCCAGCCTCCTCTGCCTGTAGAGAGCGCACTGCATGATCCACATTCGCGATGGCGGAAATCATCCCCTGAGCTGTGCTGGTAAAGGTACACAAACTGGAGATTCTGCAGGGGTTTTGCCAAAAATGAGACTCCTTGAGATATGAGATTAATCACACAGATCAGGTTGGCTTCGTTAAAGGGTGTCAATCTGTCCTTAATGTCCGAAAATTGCTCATGGCCCTTACCTATTGTCAATGGAAGGAGATTCCTCTTCTGGTGACCAGCTTAGATGCAGAATGTGCTTTTGATTGGGTCCGTTGGCAGTTTTTATTTGAGACTCTCACTTACATTGACGTTTTTGGGTGGTACTTCAAGGCAGTGACAGCACATTATGCAAAACCCAGGACTGCCCTATTAGTAAATGGGATCCACACTGAAGCCTTTCCTATCTATTGTGGTACAAGACAGGGGTGTCCTCTGTCTCCCCTACTATTTATTCTCACATTAGAGCCTCTATTATGCATGATACGTAAAGCGGAGGAACTGGTAGGAGTGACTGTTCAACACCAAGTTCTGAAAGTGATGAGATTCGCTGATGACTTACTTTTAACACTCACAGAACTCCAGCACTCCTTACCTCAGCTCTTACACCTAATCTCATCCTATGGTACTCTGTCCAGTTTCAGGCTCAACATGACCAAGTCTGTGGCTCTCCCATCTTCCCATTCAATCCCTACTAACTGGCAGGGGGGTTTTCCTTTTAGCGGGGCAGAGGGTTGGGTCAAATACCTTGGGGTTATCATACCGGCCAACTTATCAGAGCTGTATGCCCGTAATGTCCAGCCGCTGATGTCCTCACTGCAACGGGCCCTTGAGTTGTGACGAAACCTACCCTGTTTCCCTCACAGGACGCATAGCATTATTCAATATGATTTTTGCCCGAAGAGGTTATATATTTGTCAGATTCTTCCTTTATATTTATGGACTCAGGATGAGCGCACACTTCACAGAGTATTGCAGGTGTATCTGTGGCAGGGCAGGACAGCCATCTTACCTATCTCTATCCTGCAAAAACCTATTCCATGGGGGGCTGGGTCTGCTGAACATTTGTTTTCTTACATGTAGACATAGTTTTCAGCAGCAGTAACACCTTTCTTATCAATTCACCATAATCCAGATTTTCCAGCAGGTACTGATTCCCCGGTCTTTGCTCACTGGGGATCACTTGAGATCCATTACCTATCTTAGCTGCTCAAGGACGATGGATGTCTACAGCCTTTTGAAAAGATTCGTTCTTGGTATCAACTACTTCTCACTGATCACTATGCCTACCTCCAACTGGCTCATTATGTGAGGAGTCTGCCTTGGGAAGACCTATGTGAAGATGTATCAGAGACACTTAATGAAGCACTCACACTAAACTCTCAAAGCCCGTTGCCCCTGGCTTTTCATCACAAGTATCTGCAATACTCACCAGGGAACTTAGACTATGCTTGATTAGCACATCAATGGACTTTAGATTTGTCAATACAGCTGGCTGCACACCATATTCAAAACAGTCTTCTACAAATCTACAAAATTACTTGTAGTGCTCATGTGTACCATGTGGCATTTATGGCTTCAGAGTTTTGCCTGAAGTGCCAGAGAGCTTCTGCTACATTGGGTCACTTGTTCTGGCTATGTCCCAAGGTGCAGACATTCTGAGCGCAAGTTTTGTGTGAGACTGAGACTCAATGGTCCTGCAAGTTGCACCGAGTTCCCCAGATTTTGTTTGAGGAGTATCAAGTGCCTTCTCCTGCACCATCAGGTCTCTTGGAATTTCTTCATTGCCTAGTTTTGATAGCCAAAAATGTTATTCTCCAACCTTGGCGAGAGCCCACAGCACCTACACTGTCCACCTGGAGGTCTCAAATAATAACTTTATTATCTATGGAGCATAAAGACATATCAGGTACCTCCTTTGCTCCAGAACTGAGAATCAAACATTGTTGGGAGTGCTTCTGGTCTACCCTACAGCCCGCAGCTCGTAGTTGTCTTTTAAATTGACTTAGTCCTCTCTTCCATATTGTGTCAGGGAGGGGGAGGTATGGGTTGGATTTAGACATTCAAACTGTTTGATGAAGCTTATCATAGTTCAACATACCATTGGTCAGCTTCTGGTTGTTCGTGTGACTTGATTTTGCTGTTTTACTCTGTTACTATTTAATAAAAATGATTTCACCCCCCAAAAATTGCAGCATGGCCATTTACTGCCGGAACACTTACCACACCAGAAATGACATGTGGGAGCCCTTACTATGCTGGAAATGGCATATGGGAGACTTGGAATTACCGCCAGGCTCCTGGACAAGCTCAGCAGTAGGGCCGATGCACCATACATCAAGCAAGCAGTAGCCCTAGCATCCTTTAGTAAAAGGTCCCTCATGTGTGTAATTCTGTTTATATGTGTTAGCAACTTTCCCTCTTAGATGTTTAGCATGATATGCAGTGATACCCAGTTAAATTTGTCCTCTAAGTGTGAATTTTAATAATATATCATTTTACGTGGTTTTAAAGGCAAATCAGCTAAAACTAAAATATCCTGAGTATGTAACCCATCTGATACTAAACTAATAGGAAGTGAAAGAAAGACGAAAGACTCATGAAGTTCTCTCCTGTTCTGGCATAATGGTTATAATCAAAGATATCAGTATGTCCCAAATATTTGCCTAATCTGATATGGAGTACACAAATTGACCTTGAACCACAGGTTTTGTCACATTTTTTAAAGGGCTATCTCTGTTTTAATGCCATGGCATTCCTTTGGCAAACAATAAAATTTGGACTTTGGATTTCTTTCAGTGCATGCCGCATCACCACCTTTTCCTTCACTGCTGCAGAAACTTACTTTCTAGAACCAGATAATCAGATTCTTACTTTTCTTCCTGTAGAGAAGACTAAACAGATTACTGCTTTCAATGATCTTTTTAATTTTTGCAAGTTTATGAAGCAAGACAATATGCCCTCTGTTTTAGTCCCGGTTCATATAATCTCCCATTGCAAGTCTTCCCCTCGGATTAATCTCCACTACCCAAACTGCAGAGGACTTAAATATAAGTCAACCTATGCATCCAGCTTCTCTTATATAAGCACACAATTATGGAATGCACTTCCAACCGCTGTGAAAACAACATACGACCACCTAATCTTCCAGAAACTCCTTAAGACTTACTTGCTCAAAAAGGCATACTCCAACGACTCAACCTAAATGCCTAATCCCGCAATATATCAATACATCAATATAAATGTTCATGTTGGACATAACCTAACCTACTCTTCCCCTGACCCCCAATATGTCTATCAATTCTGATCATTAGCCTGTCTTATCCTCACTTTGTATCTGTTCTTGCCGGTATTGGCGACTGCCATTACTGCACTATGTAAACCACATGGGGCCTGCAAATAGGTGGGAAAATGTGGGATGCAAATGCAATAAATAAATAAATCCATTTGTACTAGTTCTTCCTATTGGAATGTCTGTTAAATAGGAAAATAAAATATCATAACAGAATAGCAAAGAGAAAAGTTTCTTGGTTAATTTTCATGAGCATACTTGCTGTATATCACCCATTATAAATAAATTTATGCTTGGTAAAAGCTGTTTTTTCCTCTCTTCATCCCCGTTTTTTAGAGCATACGTGGAAGGTAATGTTATAGCAGGGTGCATGGGCACATATATTATGCTTATTTTATATTATTTGGTCAGACTGGCTTCTCTTTCTTTGCTGCCATTTTTCACCTCCCCCCCCCCCCCCCCCCCCCCCCGCAGTAAATGCAAGTCATCTGCTTGAAAGAGATAGTTGCTTCTTTTCGAATGGATCATTTTTCATTGTATTGGTAATTTGAAATGGTGGAGATTATTGGGCTCATTTTCAAAAGAGGATGGCCATCTTTCGACATAAATCGGAAGATGGACGTCCTTCTCCCAGAGACGTCCAAATTGGTATAATCGAAACCCGATTTTGGATGTCTCTAACTGCAATCCGTCACAAGGATGTCCAAATTTCAAGGGGGCATGTCAGAGGCGTAGTGAAGGCGGGACTTGGGTGTGCCTAACACTTGGACGTCTTTGACCCATAACTGAAAAAAACAAGGACGTCCCCGACACTTGGACGTTTTCACCCGGACGTGTTTTTATTACGAATAAATTCTTGAAGACCAGTATATAATATATATATACAGCTTCTTATCTCATATATCCAGATATCTTAAGACCAAAACTCCTTTTAATCTTTATCTCCTTATGTCTTTCAATCATCTCTTAGGAGCTTTCCCAGAACCTCAGTGATGTTTAATCGCTACCAATTTGGGATGATCCAGTTTAAACGTATTGAATTGCCTGAATAATTAGTCATTTTATTACGAATAAAGCACAAAAAGGTGCCCAAAATGGCCAGATGACCACCAGAGTGAATCGGGGATGACCTCCCATTACTCGCCCATTGGTCACTAACCCCCTCCCACCTTCAAAAAACATCTTTAAAAACATTTTGTGCCAGCCTGTATGCCAGCCTCAGATGTCATACTCAGGTCCATGACAGCGAATGCAGGTCCCAGGAGCAGTTTTAGTGGGTACTGCAGTGCACTTCAGACAGGCAGACCCAGGCCCATACCTCCCCTACCTGTTACATTTGGGGAGGAAACAGCGAGCCCTCCAAAACCCACCACAAACCCAATGTACCCACATCTAAGTGCCCCCTTCACCATTAAGGGCTACGGTAGTGGTGTACAGTTGTGAGTAGTGGGATTTAGTGGGCTCAGCACATAAGGTAAGGGAGCTATGTTCCTGGCAGCATTTTATGAAGTCCACTGCAGTGCCCCTTAGGGTGCCCGGTTGGTGTCCTGGCATGTCAGGGGGGCCAGTGCACTACAAATGCTGACTCCTCCCACATCCAAATGGCTTGCAAAGGACGTTTCTGACATGAACGTCTTTGGTTTCGAAAATCACCGAAAATCAGAAACATCCATGTCTAGAGACATCCAAATCTAGGGACGTCCAAATTTAAGGATTTGGACGTCTCTGATGGTATTTTCGAAATGAAAGATGGACATCCATCTTTTTTCGAAAATACGGGTTTCCCCGTCCCTGGATTTTGCCGTTTTGCAAGGACGTCTAAATCGCAACTTGGACGTTTCTTTCGAAAATGCCCCTCCACATAGCTTTTATTCTTTATTTTAAACTTTTTCTAGAAGGAATTGAGTTATATTTATGTCTTCAAGTTAGATCGGGTTATAATCTATTTCAGAAGGACAGGGGAGGAAGACAGGGAGGAGGAAGGGTACTGTCAAGATAATTCTGTAAAGTATGTGTGAACAGTTACATACTAGGTATAGATGTATGTCAGCATAATGGCATAGTACTACTACTTACTTACTACTTCTTAACATTTCTAAAGCGCTACTAGGGTTACACAGCGCTGTACAATTTAACATAGAGGGACAGTCCCTGCTCAAAGAGTATACACCAATAGGCAAATTTTACCAACAATAGAATAGGTTATTAGGATCATATATTCAAATTATAACAATAGTGTTTCCACAAACCATAATCTTTCAAACATACTATATAAAAATAGATATAGACCATCAGTAGTGCTGTTCCCAAATGATTCAAGGGAATTCAAAACACACCAAGATCTTCTTCAGTCCCATTAGGCCACTGTCCAGCTTATTTTCGAAAGAGAAAAATGCCTATAGTGCGACCTAAATCGGGAGATAGACGTTTATTTCGCAAAGGCGCCCAAATCGGTATAATCGAAAGCCGATTTTGGGCGTTTCCAACTGCACTCCATCGCGGAAACGAATAAAGTTGACGGGGGCATGTCGGAGGCGTGGTGGAGGTGGAACTGGGGCGTGGTTATCGGCCGAGGAGAGATGGGCGTCTTTAGCTGATAATCGAAAAAAAAGGCGTTTTTATTGCGATTTTGGGTCACTTTTTTTGTACCCTTTTTTTTCACGAACAAGTCCCAAAAAAGTGCCTCAACTGACCAGTTGACCACTGGAGGGAATCGAGGATGACCTCCCCGGACTCCTCCAGTGGTCACTAACCCCCTCCCACCAAAAAAAACTCACTTTACAAACTTTTTTCCAGCCTCTATGCCAGCCTCAAATGCCGTACCCACCTCCATGACAGCAGAATGTGTTCGATCCTCTCACAGCCTTTCCCTGGGTCTGATGTGGCTCTCAGGTGCAGTACAGGGTCACATCAGCATTGCATTGTGGTTGGTGTAGGGTATTTAGCTCCGTGATTTCATTAGCTTGTGTTACAGTCTCACAATATTGGTAAGTTGGTAGGCTCTTCTCCCATGGTGCTTTTCCCCCTGCCTACTGGGTCAGAGTGTGCCCTGTTGTGTTTCCTGTTGTAGTCCATGCGGTAGTGGCCATTTTTGTAAGCCACTTTTAGTTCCCTTTCCTGTGTTAGCCACGTTAGACAACTTAGTTCTTACCTTGAATGTGGCTGAAAGAGGGCATTGTACAGCATTCTGCCAGCTCTGACCTACTGCTAATCTCAGTACCAGGGAGACTCATTGCCAGTGGGGCACAACCTCTGATCTGCAGTTAACTGTGAGTAAACGCGGTTATTCCAATAAAGAACGTTTTTGGAGAGGTGTCAACTGGTGTGCCAATGTTATACAGCAGCAACAAGTCCTAGAGGCCTGCGTGTATGCAGGTCCCTGGAGCACTTTTAGTGGGTACCGCAGTGCACTTCAGCCAGGTGGCCCCAGGCCCATCCCCCCCACCTGTAACACTTGTGCTGGTAAATGGGAGGCCTCCAAAACCCACTGTACCCACATATAGGTGCCCTCTTCACCCCTAAGAGCTATGGTAGTGTTGTACATTTGTGGGTAGTGGGTTTTGGGGGAGGGGGGTTGGGAGCTCAGCAACCGTGGTAAGGGAGCTATGCATGTGGGAGCTTTTTCTGAAGTCCACCGCACTGACCTAGGGTGCCCAGTTGGTGTCCTGGCATATTAGGGGGGCGAGTGTACTACCAATCCTGGCCCCTCCCAAGACCAAATGGCTCGGATTAGGACGTTTTTGAGCTGGGCATTTTTAGTTTCCATTATCGCTAAAAAAACCAAACACCCAGCTCAAAAATGTCCATTTTTTTCGAAATTACGGTTCGGCCCGCCCCTTCATGAACCCGTTCTCGGAGATAAACGCCCATGGAGATAGGCGTTTCCGTTCGATTATGCCCCTCCACATCTTCATTCAATTTATTATACAGAACATTTTTAAATATTTTTCTTTATATATACAATATCAAAGGACTTATCTCTGCAGTAAATTTTCAAAGGGGAATCAGCACTGATTGTTGTATTTTGAATTTCCTTGAATCATTTCATTTATATTTATTTTATTATGACATTTCTACCCCGCATTTTCCCAAAAAATCTCAGGTTCAATGCTGCTTACATAACAAATTAAGAAGAAGCATTACAATACAATTAATATTAATACAAGAATACAACTATCAGAAAAAAAAAAAAGAAATTCTTTTCATATTACCTGAACACAGCTATAGTAGTAGTAAGTAAACTTCTAAATGACATACAATCAACTGAGTGTCTGATATACTTGGTAGTGAGTTCCAGAGTTTGGTACTTTGGTAAGAAAATTTAACATTATGGATAGTTTTGTATATTAAGTTTTTACAACTTGGGAAATGTAATATGAGATATTCTCTAGATGATGAGGTGGCATTTTGTGGTGATAACTTAATGAGATCTATCAAATAAGATGGTAAGATACCATAAAGAATCTGATGAACAAGAACAGAATGCTTAAATGAAATTCTTTCATTGATAAGTAACCAATGTAGATCCTTAAGAAGAGGAGATGCTTTAACGTAATGCAGCAATCTATATATAAGGCGGGCAGTCGTGTTTTGTGCAGTTTATAGTTTTCTTAGGAGACTCGGCTTAATACCTGCATGAATTGAATTGCAATAGTAAAATTTATTTAGGACTAACGACTGAACTAAATACGAAAGACTGATCTTGAAAAAATGGTTTTAATCTTTTAAGTTTCCATAGCAAATTAAAGACATTTGAGACTACTTTGGAAATTTGGCAATCACAAGAAAGAAACTGATCAATTATATTAGGATCCCCAAGATTTTCATTGTTGATTCCAAAGATTAAGTAATCTTATCAGTCTTAAAATTTGAGATGGTTATTGGGTGATAAGGGCTAGTTACTATCATAAATTAAGTTTTATTAGTATTAAGTTTCAATTTGAAATTAAGAGCCCAGGATTCCATTAAATTGATATCTACTTTGATTTTGTTTGCAATTTCATGTAATTCTTTGATGAATGGGATATAAATTGTAACATCATCAGCATATATGAATGCTGAAAACCCTTTTGATTCTAGCAAAAGGCCTAAAGGGATCATCATAATATTAAACAAAATAGGTGACAGAGGAGAACCCTGTGGCACTCTACTACAAGAAATGCGTGACGATAAGATAATACCCAGTTGCTTAACTTGGTAAGACCTGGATTTTAAAAAACCAGAGAACCATTTCATGACAGTTCCACAGAATCCATAATAGTCGAGTATGGATAAAAGGATGTCATGATCTACTGTATCAAATGCACTAGACATGTCGAATTGGAGAATTAAAACTTTGTTGCCTAAGATTAATTCTTGTCTAAGATTGGCTACTAATTTAGTAAGTATGGTTTCAGTACTATAAGAGGGCCTGAAACCCGATTCATATATTTATAAAGAATTGAATGATGCTGAAGATATTCCATTAACTGATGAGAGATTACCCCACTAAAACATTGACTAATAGAGATATTGAGGTCACTGGCCTGTATTTGGAAACAATACTAATTCTAAGTTGACTATTTTTCGAGATCGGAGTTAAGATTATGCTACCGTTGCAAGTATGAATTAACTAAAGCATTTAGTTTTCTAGGGTTAACTCTTGTTTTGCCTATGAATTTAGAGTAATAAGTAATTTTAACTTTGGAAACCATATGTTTGTTTTCTCTTATGAACTGTTTCCAATTTATCCAATAATCATTAGTTTTGGACCAAATTGTTTCATATCTTCTGCATTTTCATTTCATTTCTAAGAGATCTACATTGTACCAGGCAGATAATCTTGGATTAGGAACACCACTGCTGATGGTCCATATTTTTATATAGTATGTTTTAAAGATTATGGTCTGTGGGAACACTATTATTAGAATTTAAGCATAATGGCATATGTATATGTATGTGTGCGCATACATGACATAATTCTGCCCATGCGCTATTCTATAAAAACATCCATTTAACACAGCGTGCATTTTATAGGTAGGCAAACACATGGGCAGAGTCTTGGTGGAGTGCGGGTAAGACTCTCATGCACATAAATCATAGTTGAATGCATATCTCTGGCACGAGGGCTATATATCATGTGAACATTCTGGTGGGGGGGGGGGGCAAGCTCCTTATCCAGCGTGTTTGGAGACAAAGCAAGGCAATAAGGAAAACCCATAAGACACTGGGACCAGGGAACATGTACTCAGAAAGTGCCAATTGCAGAAGTACAAAAATATAGGAACTTGTAGTTCACAGGACAACAGTACTTAATAAACTCAAACAATATAATTTGCTCACATTCTCTTACAAAAATAATCAAAAGAATTGAACCAATGGCCGATCCTTGTGGCACACCACTGGTAACACACTTATCCTCAGGAAAAAACTCTAATTAGCACTACCCTTTATCACCTCTCAACAAATTTCTAATCCAGTCAGTCTGTTTGGGGCTCATACCAAGGGAACTTGGTTTATTTATAAGCAGTATATGCAGAGCCATGTCAAAGGCCTTGCTGAAATCTAAGCACACTACAATTATTTATTTATTGTTTGTTTGTTTGTTTGTTTGTTTGTTACTTTTGTATCCCACATTTTCCCACCTATTTGTAGGCTCAATGTGACTTACATAGTACCGGAGAGGTCTTTGCAGGCTCCGGTGTGAACAAATGCAGGGTGATGTTGTGGTAAGATCAAGTTAATGTGGCACAGCCACATTAGGGAATCAGAGAACGGAAGAGTTGTGTTATGTCTATTATGTGCTTTAGTTTGGTTGTGTTGCAGAGATTAGGCATTTAAGTTGGATCGGTAGGGTATGCCCTTTTAAACAGGTTGGTTTTTAGTGATTTCCGGAATTTTAGGTGGTCGTACGTTGTTTTCAAGGCTTTTGGTAATGCGTTCCACAGTTGTGTGCTTATGTAGGGAAAACTAGATGCGTAAGTTGTTTTGTATTTAAGTCCTTTGCAGCTTGGGTAGTGCAGATGTAGATAAGATCGTGTTGATTCGGATGTATTTCTAATTGGTAAGTCGATCAAGTCTGTCATGTAACCAGGGGCGTAGCCATGGGTGGGCCTGGATGGGCCCAGGCCCACCCATTTTCCCTCCAGGCCCGCCCATCCGCATTGCTGTCTCTATCCCTTTTGTCCCACGGAGGCAGCGCTTCCTTCCTGCCCTGTCTTCTCCCGAAGCTCCGCTGCATCAGTCCCTCCCTGCAAGTAGAATCCTCCTTCGCCGGTTGCGCTGCGCTGCCATACAATTGCACACGCAGCTACACTCCTCCCCCTGCTGCATCTATCTGGCCCTCTGTGATGCACTTCCTGTTTAGGGCCGGATGAACACGGCAGGGGGAGGAGCGAAGCTGCGTGTGCATGGCAGCGCAGCGCGACCGGCGAAGGAGGATTCCACTTGCAGGGAGGGACCGATGCAGCGGAGCTTGGGGTGAAGACAGGGCAGGAAGGAAGCGCTGCCTCCGTGGGACAAAAGGGATAGAGACAGCGCGCGAAGGATGCGGATGGGCGGACCTGGAGGAAAAATGGCTGAGCTGCTGCGACATGGGAGGGAGAGGAAGAAGGGACTGGAAGGAAGGGAGAGAGCTACTGGATATGGGAGGGAGAGGAAGAATGGACTGGAGGGAAGGGAGAGAGCTACTGGACATGGGAGGGAGAGGAAGAAGGGACTGGAGGGAAGGGAGAGAGCTACTGGACATGGGAGGGAGAGGAAGAAGGGACTGGAGGGAAGGGAGAGAGCTACTGGATATGGGAGGGAGAGGAAGAAGGGACTGGAGGGAAGGGAGAGAGTCACTGGGACATGGGAGGAAGAGGAAGAAGGGACTGGAGGGAAGGGAGAGAGCCGCTGGGACATGGGAGGGAGAGGAAGAAGGGACTGGAGGAAGGGAGAGAGCCGCTGGGACATGGGAGGGAGAGGAAGAAGGGACTGGAGGGAAGGGAGAGAGCCGCTGGACATGGGAGGATAGGGAGAGAAAGAGGGGAGATGGATGGAAGGATGCAGAGAGAAAGGGGAGAGACTGGAAGGATGTGGAGAGAGAGAGAGAGAGAGAGGGGAGACTGAACAGAAAAGGGTAGAGAGATAGAGACACTAGATGGAAGGATCAGGAGAGAGGGTAGATGGGTGGAAGGATGAGGAGAGAAAGAGGGAAGACACTGGATGGAAGGGTAGGGAGAAAAAGGAGACGCTGGATGCAAAAGAAAGAGGGGAGCTGCTGGATGGAAAGAGGGAGAGGACAGAGTAGGGAAAGACTGGAGAATAAGAGGAAGGGGCATGTGGAGAACAAGGGTGAGGAAAAGATGAAAAGCCATAGGTGGTGAATGGACAGGAAACCCTGGCAAGAGAAAGACGAAGGAAAGCAGAATCTAGAGACTGGGAGCAACACAGTGAGAAAAAGTAAATGGCCATACAACAAAGGTAAAGAAAATAATTTTTTTTATTTTAATTTAGGAAAAGTAATATGGTACCTGTGTTAATAAAGTTTCAGAGACCAATACTTCCTTCCTTAGGTCAGGAGAGGATACCATAACAGCGTTATGCTGACCTGAGGCAGGAGGTTTTGGCCTCTGAAAGCTCATTGAAAAGGGTGTTAGGCTTTTAAATACATTTTCTGAAACCTGATGCACTGAAAAGCAGCACTTTACCCCTATGTGACAAATGCATCTGATTAGTGTGACTAAATTTTGCTGGGGAAGGGGGATAGAGAGAAAAATTTGTGCCCACCCACTTTAGGTTCAGGCCCATCCAAAATTGACAGTCTGGCTACGCCACTGCATGTAACTCGAGGCTTCTCCGTAGATTTTGTGAGCCAGGGTGCAGATTTTGAAGGCGATGCGTTCTTTGATTGGGAGCCAGTGTAGTTTTTTGCGGAGGGGTTTTGCGCTTTCAAATCGCGTTTTACCAAATATAAGCCTAGCTGCCGTGTTCTGAGCGGCCTGAAGTTTCTTTAAGGTTTGTTCTTTACATCCCGCATAAAATCAATTGCAGTAGTCTAAGTGGCTTAGTACCATTGATTGCGAAATGTTTCCCTCAGAAAGAATTGCTTCACGCGTTTGAGTTTCCACATTGAGTGGAACATTTTCTTTTTTGTGGATGCAACTTGGCTCTCTAGTGTTAAGTTACGGGCCATTGTAACGCCGAGGATTTTCAAGCTATCTGAGATAGGAAGGGTGTGATCTGGGGAGTTGATACTTGTGGGAATGTCCACGCTGTGTTTGGATGAGAGGATGAGACAATGAGTTTTTTCTTTATTGAGTTTTAGTTGAAATGCATTTGTCCATAAATCCATGATGTTCAGGCCGAGCTTGATTTTGTTGGTGATTTCTGTCAGTTTGGTTTTGTAAGGAATGTATATTGTGACATTGTCTGCATATATAGCACTCTCACCTCCCTCAAATCTTTGTCAGCCAATACAAAATAATTGATTAGTTTCATCTACAAAAACCTATCTCTGCCTTGGATATTGTAAATCCATTGGATTCCAGAAACTGTATCATCATCAGCTTTAGAAGTGTTTCTATTAATTTACTTACCACTGAGATCAGATTAAGCGGCCTGTAATTTTCAGGCCTTCTCTTTACTTCTGCTTTCGTGGTCATCAATCCAAGTTGCCCATATCCAGGCCTTTTGGGATCACTCCTGACTCTAAAGAAATGCTAAAAATGTCAGATAGTGGAGCTGCCAGAACTTCCCTTTCTTTCAATACTCTTAGATCTATCTCATCTAGCTCCATTGCTTTGCCTACTGAAAATCATTTGAGATCTATCTGGCTTCAATTCCTATTTACGTTTATTTTCTGAGGTCCAGCTCCAGCCTGCCTGAAGAGGAAGTTAGAATCCAAAAAATCAAGTTAGCTTTAAGGGTGACCTGAACAGAAGGCCAATTGCGACCCTACAAAGGCAATGGTACTACTTTAATAGGTTAGATGAGTGACATTGATCTGAGTGTTAGTTTTTATACATCCCAGGGCCGGTCTTAGGCAGAGGCGACCAGGGCGGCCGCATAGGGCCCCGCGCCTAAGGGGGCCCCGCACCTCAACTCTGCCTCGCTCGTGCCTCCGCTCCGACCTCCGCCACTGCTCGCCTTAGTCGCCTGAGATGATTCCCATTCCCGCGGCTCAGCCGCTCCGCTCCCGCCACCACCGGCGTGGCGCCCACCCCTGGCTTGGGCCTGCTGAGCCCGCCGTCAGCTCCCGAGTCCCCGGACCCTGGCGACTAACTGAGCGATGCCAGCTAGCCAGCCCAGGCAGTGACGGCCCCGACCCCGATGGCGACGACAGACAATTGCAGTGTGACGGCTCACCTCCAGGCTCCAGCTTCCCGCTCAATGTCCTGCCTTCTGATGTATTTCCTGTTCCAGATGCGAGGGCGGGAGTCACTGAGCGGGAAAAGCTGGAGCCTGGTCGGAGGTGGTGAGGACGTGAGGTGAGCCATCGTTGCTGACGCCAACAGTTGTGCACTTATGCCAAATCGAAATCGGATTCCATGCAGGCAGGAGATCAGGAGAAGTGTCTCTCTCATCTAACGACGCTTGCGGACGGTGCAATGGTTGGAAATGTCTGCCTTCCTGAGAGGAATTTGTCCCAACAACATTAGTTGCTGGAGAAGCTGAGCAAGTAAGATCTTCTGGCTTGGAAGAGACTGTTTCTAACATATCTGGGTTATTTTCACATAGATCTGCAGATATTTCTCCTGATAAAAATTTGGATGGCAATAGCAGATTTAGCTAAAACACTGCTTCCAGTAATTAATGATATGACACCTCGAATTAATCGTTTGTAAGCTAGACTGCAATCACAGGAAGAAAAGATTACTAAGCTAAAATCTGAGAATGGAAATCATGAAGTAGCAAAATCTGATAAAAAGTAGGTACAATCAGTTCAAACTATTTTAGTAACTGATGTGGCTACTTGCCTCTCTGGTTTGATGGGTTACAGAGTAATAGGGGAATTTGAAAGTACTGGATCTTTTCTTAATATTTTTCCTTTATTCTCCTTTGTTATGAGAATTGGAACTACTAATTGTAGTGGGCTTGAACTGAATAATTTCTGGGGAGGGGAGGTTTCATGATAGCATTGTGCTTATTATTTCAATCAGTTTTTTTGTACAAGTTTAGCTTCATTTGTCTTTATTTGAAATTTCATAAATAAAATTTTCTAAAAATGGAATAATCTTTTCAATGGGGTGGAGCTAGGGTGGGGGCGGGGCTAGGTTGGGGCAGGGCTAGGATGGGGCCCCACCAAATTGGTCTGCATAGGGCCCCGCACTTGCTAAGACCGGCCCTGCGTCAGTTTGTATGAGTTTAGATCCAAAGTGGACAAATCACTGCTGGACAGACTAGATGGGCCATTTTGGTTTGTGTCTATGATCATTTACCATTTACTTTATCAATAGAAATCAAACAAAATAAAACATGGAAAAGAAAATAAGATGATTTTTATTGGACATAACTTAATACATTTCTTGATTAGCTTTCGAAGGTTATGTCCAATAAAAAAGGTATCATCTTATTTTCTTTTCCATGTTTTATTTTGTTTGATTTCTATTGATAACCTTAAGAGTGGACTAACACGGCTACCACACTCCTCTACTATTTACTTTAAAAATGCTACTGGTGCTCTTCCTCTGACCCTCCCTAGCTCTGCACAGGCTGAATACGTAACCTATAAATCCAGAGTTAAACAAAAATAAGACTGGATTTAAAAGTAAATATTTCTTTTATATATTTTTGTTTTCTTTTCCTGTTAATCCAGTGAGATTCAGCAGTTCAATTTAGCAGCAATAAAAGATTAGTAGATGAAAGTTTCAGTTTCAGCAAGAGGGCCAAACCTAAATTCAATATACTTTGTGAATAAGCGTGATAAAAAGCACATGAAAATATAAAACAGCTTCCTGTGTTTATCTGTATTGAAAAAAAAAAAAGAAGTGTATAAATGAAAAAGCACCTGCATAACTGCATAAAGAACCCACAATAGGTTTGTCAGCAGCAATTCAAAGCAAACTTGGCACAGGTACAACATCTTTTATCTTACAGATTTCTACTTTTAAAGCACCAGGAAGCACAGTATGAATATGTAACAGACAAAATGAATGAAATCAGGCAAAGGATCATTGGGTTCAAGACTAGATGTAGATATAAGAATAAGGAGAAAATGTGTTCATGATATCGCATGAGGAAGTAAGAGCCAGAAGGTTTCAATTGCAGTTTCCTGGGCTATTGTTAGACTGAAGTACAGTACAGAGAGGGTCCAAAGTACAAAAAAGTACAGAAAAACACAGAAGCACCAAGAGCCTTAGGAAAATGGGACACGATTCTTTATTAACAACTGTTGATATTCCAAGATAGACCCGACATGAGCCGTGTTTCAGCGCCTAGTGCCTGCATCAGGGGTCTGTATTAAACATACATAAACATATCAATCAAAACAAGAATAATGAAAAACAGATAAAAGCATGTAGATGTTGTTTAAAACAGTAATTTAAAAACATTAATTAAAAAAACAATTGGAAAACAATAATTTAAAACTAAAAAGTTAAGGAAATATAATTTGGATTCTCAAATCATAATAACCATGGTGTTATAAAATTGTATCAAAGATATGACGAAGGCGCTAGGCGCCGAAACACGGCCTGTGTCGAGTCTATCTTGGAATATCAACAGTTAATAAAGAATCGTGTCCCATTTTCCTAAGACTCTTGGTGCTTCTGTGTTTTATCCTACTGTTAGACTGAGCATGCTTTTGCACTGAGCACATAGCAGCCCTTTTATTAAGGCACCTACGAGCGTCAAATTGGAACTACCGCCCAGCTACCGAGTGTCCTGGGCGGTAATTCCATTTTCCACGCATGTCCAAAACATGCGGTAGAAAATTTCTACCACAGGGCGCTTACCTGGCAGTAATCGGCAGTGTATGTGCGCTGACAATTACCACCCAGTTAACGCGTGAGACCTTACCGCTAAGTCAATGGGTGCTGGTAAGGTCTCAGGCCCAAAATGGACGCACTGGTTTTAATTTTGCTGCACGTCCAATTTCAGCCACAAAAAAAGGCCTTTTTTTGCAGGTGAGCTGAAAAAATTGACCTATGCGCATCCAAAACACGCGCCTACACCAGCGTAGGCCATAAGTACAAAGGTATTGCCATACTGGGAAAGACCAAAGGTCCATTGAGCCCAACATCCTGTTTCCAACAGTGGCCAATCCAGGTCACAAATACCTGGCAAGATCCCAAAAAAGTACAAAACATTTTATACTGCTTATCCCAGAAATAGTGGATTTTCCCCAAGTCCATTTAATAACGGTCTATGGACTTTTCCTTTAGGAAGCCGTCCAAACCTTTTTTAAACTCTGCTAAGCTAACTGCCTTTACCACATTTTTTGGTGTGCCTTAGTAAAAGGGCCCCATAATTGCTTTAAGTAGCATTAGGCAATGAACTGGCAGCTCCTGAGGAAACTATTAGCAATGAAACGGAGTGGCCCCATTGAGCAAATAGAGCCGGTTCAAAGCTAAGTTGCTATTCATTTGTTATATTAAGCTGCTTGCTGCATAGTTCTTTTGTGATAAATATCATTTTAATATGTGGTGATGAAATTTATGAAGAAAATTTATTAAGAAAGGAAGGTGAAAGTTTTTATAACTAGTGATGTTGCATATACTTTGCAATTAATTTGCAAGAATTGAGCATTTGAAGTCTTTTCCTCCTTTAGAAAATACCTATGTGGTTGTTAAAGTAGACATTCCAGATTTTGTGGTAGCACTCATTTTATAAAATTAACCCCAAATGAAAATGTGAAAATGAAATCTTCATGCATTGATTTCGTTCCATGACCTAATCAGAATACTAAAGTGTGTATTTGTGCTAAAGTGCAAAGTGACTTCACAAAAGCACGCTTTAAGTGTCAAATAGTGCAAAATGATTAGAAGCATTCAAAAATGTTTTTCCTATGTTTTGCACAAAGTACACTTTTTCTCCTCTAAGCTTTCATGCAAAGCACAATTCATGCAAATGTTTATGTAAATGTTGTATTAATGAGCTGCTGCAATGCAAAATCATGTAAAACATCTCAATAGTAATACAAAATGAAAAGACTTTGCAGGTCGCTTTTCACAAGGAAAATAACTACAACTGAAGAATTGTAGTTATTTTGACTAAATATTCCATCTTTGCATGGTGACAACACTAAGAATTAATAGTGAACTGTCTGACCTGAATTGCAGGCCCCCCCCCCCCCAGATGTCCTCCCATAGGGGAACCTTATCCCCCTGATGATTCAGTAGGTCTAAATGTCCCACTCCCCCGGCACCAATGCAAGCTGAAACCTTCAAAACCTTCCCCATCCCCAAAGCCTTGTCCTCTCTCAATGTAAAGAGCCAGCTGGCACCCTCTCCCGTGGTACCTCCCAGCATGATAGGTCTAGGAGCAATGGGAGCAATCTGATCCCTAGAAGGGGTATCATAAGGCTACTGCTAGGGGTCAGGCAGCACCATTTTGAGCAAATGGAGATCACTTCTGCACCCATTGCTCCCTGGACTGCCTAGCTGAGTCAGGGTGCTAGGAGTATACTGGGGTAGCCACTGGGGGGAAGGGGTGGGCAAGCCCTCTACAGTGGGAAAGAATGGTGTCATGGTGGTGACTGTTTCCATGTCTATGCTCACCTCGCCCTCTGGTGGCCTGAACCAGTGGCTGCTATGAACTGTCACACGTTCCAGACTTCAGCCCAGTCCGGTCCGGATGTTCCAGGCTGCCAGACTTGCTTTTCTTGTTTGTGCCTGAACAGCACCCGTACCTGCCTTGTGATTCCTGCACCTGAACTTCAGCTGCTGATGGGCTTTATTAGCCACCTGGAAACTTCTGTGTTTGCCTTTGCATCGTCTAAGGTCCCTGGTATGAGGGTGTGCTCTGTGCACTTCTGCCTATTCCAGTTCTAGTCTGAGTTTCTTGCCTGGTTCTAGTTTGTTTGTGTGTAGTTAGCTTTGGTTTTATTGCTTAGTTCCTTGTCTTGTTTCTGGTCTGCATTTCCTTGTCTTGTGTCTGTGTTCCTTTTTAGTGGCTGCTTGGCAGCTTTCAGTCCTGACTCTCACCTGTCTGTGTTTCTGTCTTAGTGGCTGCCTGACAGCTTTTAGTCCTGACTCTGTTGTGTGTTTCCTGTTGGTATCCAGTTCCTGCCCTGTCCTGTAAGTCCTGCCGGCTGCTTGCACCCAGGGGCTCAACTCCTGGGGAATGGCGGTCAAGCGCAGGTGAAGTCTAGGTATTCCTGCTCTGCCTGTCCCAGCTTGTTTGCCTCTGCTTCAACTCCAGTCCGGGGTTCCAGTCCTGTTTTGCCTTGCCTCTGGTTTGGGGGTGGTTTTGCCTGCCACTGCCACTCCACAGCAGTGGTCCAAGGGCTCACAAACCCTGTGCTTACGTGAGAAGCCTGACAAATGGATTTCTGAAAAGGGCAGGGCCTCAGGGAAGGAGGACATTTTAAAGGTTTTATCTCCAATTTGTGGGTGGTGGGGCATTGAGTGCACTGTACTACCTGATGTGTAGATGTTCCACCCCCCCCCCCCCACAGGGGCAGGAGTTTGGAAGGCTCACTGATTCAGGCCTTAAATATTGTGCAAAGGGGCATTTTTTAATTGTATTTATTTTTCACACTTTCCCACAGCCCAGAATGGGTGAAGTTCTTGGCTGTGGCAACACGTGAAATATTCCCTCCATATTTGTGTCTTTTAACTCAGAGGCAGCAGACTGTGCCCAACACAGCATCAGCATCATGAGAGCTTGGAGGTAGGGCTAGGGATTGATTTGTTTGGCCCTCCATTCGTAAAGTTATTATGCTGCCCTTGTTCTAGCTATACTTCACAAAAACAGTTATTAACCCTCAAACATGTTCACAGGTTACTGCTAGGGATGGGCTGTTATTTGGGACAAAATGATATTCACTAATAATACTGCACAATCTTTTTAAAGAGGGATCACTCTTCTTAAAGAATATGCACCCTTTCTCAATAACACATATGTGATGGTCATGCATGTGTGCACTCTCAGGAAAAGACTGCACCCTCTTTCACACAGTGTGCACTCTTTAAGAAAATTGTGCTCTCTTTACACTTAGGGGCCCTTTTACTAAAGTGCATTAAGCACAACGCATGGTTAACACCCAGAAACAGGCTTACCACAGAACTGCATTAATGGGCTTTGCAGTAGTTTGCCTGTTACCATGCATTACTACTACTACCATTTGTTACAGAATTTTTCTGTCAGGGGGCGTGGCATGGACAGACAGTAGGTGTGAAAGTGTCTGCCGCATAGCATATTACACTTATCCCCCCCCCCAAAAAAATTTTTATATATCACTCCTTAATTTTGGTATGGAAATCAAAGCATATTCTATAACAATGCACATAACTTAGGGCTCCTTTACCAAGCTGCGGCAAAAGAGGGCCTGCGCTGGCATCGGCATGTGTTTTTGATGCGTGCCGAGGCCCCAATAGGTAGGTCTTGCTTTTCCACAGAAAATGGCCGTGCAGCACATAAAGCACATGCCGCAGGGCCAGTTCAGGGGAAAGGCCTTATTACCACCCATTGAGGGACGTCAGACTCACAGAAACAGAACGAAGCCTTGCGCCAGAAGAAGAGGATCTCGGCTGGTGGGGGTTGGGGTCCCCCGCCAGCAAAGGTACCCAACAGCGGCGGTGGGGGGGGGGGGGTTGGTGGCAGCGGGAAGGGGGGGGGGTCGAAAGGGTTGGCACCAGGGGGGTCAAAGTTGGTGGTGGTGGTGGCGGTGGTGGTGAGGGGGGTCGGCGGCGCTGGGGGGGGGCTAAAATGTGCCCCCTCACCTCGGGCTCTGGACCCCCTCCCGCCGAAGTCTGGCTATGCCCCTGCATACAGCTGTCAGTACTTACATGTGAATGTCTGCCATCTACAAACCTACACATAGACATGTTAAATAACAACAGAGAACCCAATCTTTATTTATCTTTATGTCCAGGAAATATGTAACGGGGAGCTGAGGGGAAGAACTCCCTTAATCTCTTCAGTAAAAGGTTGGCTCAAATGAGCAGTTTCTTAAAAAAACAAATCTGATGTTCAGATATTGGGACATAAACGTGCATTTCCTTGTTGAAATGTGTAGATTTTGATTCTGCTCAAGTTCCACCCTTTCAATGTAGGCATTGTGCAAATATGAGCTTTCAAAAATTGGGCTTTACATTTGTATATAAGAGACTATATAAGTATTTCCCAGTTTATAAAGGAAATACATGTAAATTTCCAATTATCTTCACTGCAGCCTTTTGGCATGTACTCCAAAGCAAGTGCAACTTTTATAAAAGTGCTCATTTTGGCCAAGGCTTAATATCATGGATTGGGGGGGGGGGGGGGGGGGGTTAAATGCCCTCAACCCTCTTGTGTGTTATGTCAGTGCCCCTTTTTGACACCATTTATATGTTTAATTTTTGTTTAACTGGCCTACTATACTTATTTGAGCTGGCGCTCATAGGTGGAAATTGCAAAATTGCCAGTTCCATGTACATGTGCCTGTACTTGTACATGGACACTGCCAAGTGTTATCACTATTATTTTCTACATTTTATTTATCTAAAATTGATGTTCCCACCTCTTAGTACCTGATGCTATTTCCAGACTATATAATGTATCACTAACCTCCTCTCGCCCCTGGAAACAGGTCTCCTCACTCATCACACCAGTTCACCCTCGTCCTCTCTCACACACAATCCATCGGAATTTTCAACTCCTATGGGTGTCTTTAGCAGCTAGCGCGCACTGACTTTTAATGCGTGCTAAAAATGACAGCGCACCTAAATAAAGACTATTTAGCGTGCGACTTTTTAGCACAAGCTAAAAACGGCAGCTCGCCTTTGTAAAAGAACCCCTTAGGTAGGTACATGTAAAATTGCCTTGGTATATCTAATATAATCATTTGTACCATCAATGTTCCATGGCTGGCTGGCTGACTGTGTTCATAACATCCTGATGTCAGCAAGCCTCCAGCATTCCATTACCTCTCACTGTCCCGTCCTCACGTAAAGACGAAATGACGTTAGAGGGCGGAACAGTGAGAGGGAAGGGAACACTGGAGGTGAGCTGACTTCAGGATGTTATGAACACAAGCAAGACAAGTGAAGGCAATGGAACACTAGACATGGAGGGGAGGACAGAATCGAGGGACATCGAGGGGAGGGCAGGAGTGGCGTAGCCAAGGGTGGGCCTGGGTGGGCCCAGGCCCACCCACTTTGGGCTCAGGCCCACCCAGTAGCAGCACACCTATGTGGCTGGCAGGGCTCCCCAAGCCCCACCAGCCAAAAACTCACAACAACTGTCTCTCCTGCATACCTTGTAAATAGCAGATGTTCATCTGCAGCGAGCAGTGACTGATACATTTCTACTACTATAAATCACTTCTATAGCGCTACCAGTCGTACGCAGCGCTTTATACATACTATTCACACCAGCCCCACATCCTTCCCTCTATGCAGAAACAGGAAGTTGCATCAGAGGGAAGGCTGTGGGGCCAGCATGAGCAGTGTGTATTAGTTGCTGCTCACTGCCAGTGAAAATCTTCTATTTAAAAGGTATGCGGAGGAGGGGGATGTTTGAAAGACCATATGGCATGCAGGTGAGAGAGGGAGAGACCAAATCACTTGTGGGACAGGGCGTAGTTATTCCCACCCATCTTGGGCCCAGGCCCACCCAAAATTGGATGTCTGGCTACGCCCCTGGGCAGGACAGAGGAGAATCAACATGGGTGGGATGGGAGGAGAGGAGAGAATCGCGGGACATGGATGGGAGGGCAGGGCAGAAGAGAATCGCTGGACATGGAGGGGATGGGAGGCGAGGGGAGAATCACGAGACACGGAAGGGAGCTCAGGACAGAGGAGAATCACTGGACATGGAGGGGAGGCAAGGGCAGAGGACAATCACTGGACATGGAGGGGAGGCCAGGGCAGAGGAGAATCGATGGACATGGATTGGATGGGAGGAGAGGAGAGAATCGCGGGACACGGATGGGAAGGCAGGGCCGAGGAGAATCGCTGGACATGGAGGGGATGGGAGGCGAGGGGAGAATCGCGGGACACGGAAGGGAGGGCAGGGCAGAGGAGAATCACTGGACATGGAGGGGAGGCAAGGGCAGAGGACAATTGCTGGACATGGAGGGGAGGCCAGGGCAGAGGAGAATCGATGGACATGGAGGGGATGGGAGGAGAGGAGAGAATCACGGGACACGGAGGAGAGGGAGGGATAGAGGACAATCGCTGGACATGGAGGGGAGGCCAGAATTGCAGGACACAGAGAGGAGGGCAGGGCAGAGGAGAATCACTGGACATGGAGGGGAGGCCAGAATTGCGGGACACTGAGGGGAGGGCAGTGCAGAGGAGAATCACTGGAAATGGAGGGGAGGCCAGAATCGCGGGATGTAGAGGGGATGAGAGGGGAGGGAAAAATCGCTGGACATGGAGGGGAGGGCAGGGGAGAGAGGAGAAATCACTTCGACGAGAGCCTTAAAAACATAATCACCATTGCAAGATAGCCTTGCTGGCGCCCGTTTCATTTTTTTGAGAAACGGGTCTTTTTTACTAGTACTACATAAAAGTAGGCCCTAGGAACACATAAGTCCTTTTTATGTCACATATGTGTAGGCATTTCCGTGGGAGAACTTATATTTACTAGTAAATACATGCACAAATGTAATTAATCAAATTCATAATGCAAAAACTTTTATCACATAAGGCAGTTTAAGGTCATTACATTTCTTCCAGCCTTACTGCAAAGCATAATGGATCTCAATAGAAATTAGCTTTGAATGCTGAAAGTTCTCTAAAGTGCTGTTATTTTTCTTCTGATATAAATGCATCTGATGAAGTCACCCAGCAGAGTCACATAATCTGTCTCATTACTGGGTAGAATGAGCTTCTCCGAAGTTCATGCACTACTGGAATGTGCTTGATTTATCTCAATCAACCATCTTTTTTCTGTCTATGGGAGAAAGAGGTTTGCTGGATCTTTTGTTTCCTGTGCCCTTCCTTTTACCCTTCAGTTTGTATGTACAACTGTTGTTGTTTTTCTTGCTAGAACAATTTTGCAATTTAATCGTGTGTATATCAGAGTAAGTCTCTCGTGTCTTTCAGTAATATATATGGGACACGGACCAATGTTCCACTTTATAAACCACTGCCAAAATGTGTATAAATGCTAGGGAGTATCAGAGTACAATACTAGTATTGCAGGACCACAAAATAGGTTATGGAGCCTCTTATAGGACATCCCATTCCAAGCCCTCCAACCTTTAGATCACATACACTCAATCAATTACTCCCAGCAATTTGCATATCATTGAGGGTTGTTTGCTGGGACTGTTCTCCCAAATGCCTTTCTTCCTGAAGAAGCATATGTGAATCTGTATCTGAGTTGAGGAGGAAAGGGTTTTTTTCATTGAACTCGGAGCATTATTCATCGATTTCTAGCTGGCAGCATTATTTTATGATGATATAAACTAATATGGTCCGTCACGCAGTTTTGGAAAGTCAGCATTCATTCTATCAGAGGAGGACTAATATAAGAGATAAGTGATTTCGTTTCATCTACAGTATTTGGAGCATTAAATCAGTGATAGCATATTTGTTATAGACTACTAGTAAAAGAGGCCCGTTTCAGAGCAAATGAAACGGGCGCTAGCAAGGTTTTCGTAGCCAACACCCCCCCCCCCTCCCTGGCCAACCCCTTTGTTGTTCTGCCATTGCTCTGCCCCCAACGTCATGACGTTTGACGCGAGGGCGGGGCCCGGAGCGATTTCCCACCCTCCCTGCCTCCCTCCCTGCCAACCCCTTCGTTGTTCTGCCATTTCTCCGCCCTCGAGGGCGGGGCCCGGAGCGATTTTGGTGGCCTCACCACCACGAACCTTCGAACCTTTTTGAAGGAAGTCAGGGCTTGGCATCACTGACGTCAGTGTCCTCAGAACGTTGAGGGTGAGTTTTATTATATAGTAGATTATGCTCTATTTTCATCTGACTGTTATGGTCTATTATGTTCTATTCTTTTTTATTTTTATTTGTGTTCATCAGTAATGATTGGAGGTATTTGCTTTTCTAATTGATAAAGGTTTGCTCTTCTTCATAACAGATTTTTCTCAGTATCCGATGGTGGTGATTTGACTAAATATTATTATTGGTGCTGCATTTGGAACATTAATGTGCGATGATGGTTCCAATCCAGTTTTCATTTGTTTTACATTAGGTGGTTACACTGGGGAACAGCTGTAAAGGTCAACAATTTACATCAGGTGTGGATGCTGTTCAAAAATACCATCCTGGAAGACCAAACCAAATATATTCCATATTAAAAAGGGAGGAAGGAAGGTGAAATGACAGCCAGCATAGTTAAAAAGTAAGATGAAGGAAGCTATTAGAGCTAAAAGAAAATCCTTCAGAAAATGGAAGAAGGATCCAACTGAAAATAATAAGAAACAGCATAAAAAATGGCACGTCAAATGCAAAGTGCTGATAAGGAAGGCAAAGAGAGACTTTGAAAAAAAGATTGCATTGGAGGCAAAAAAAACTTCGTAAAAACTTTTTTTATAGGTATATTAGAAGCAAGAAGCCGGCAAAAGAATCAGTTGGACCACTAGATGACTAAGGTGTAAAAGGGGCACTCAGGGAAGACAAAGCCATAGTGGAGAGATTAAATGAACTATGTGCTTCGATCTTCACTGAGGAAGATTTGGGAGAGATACCGGTGCCAGAAATGGTATTCAAAACTGACTAGTCAGAGAAACTAAATCAAATCTCTGTAAACCTGAAAGATGTAATAGGGCAATTTGGCAAAATGGAGAGTAGAAAATTGCCTGGACTGGATGGTATTCATCCCAGAGTACTTATAGAATTGAAAAACGAACTTGCAGAACTAATCTTAGAATTATGTAATTTATCTTCAAAATCATGCATGGTACCAGAAGATTGGAGGCTGGCAAATGTAACACCAATCTTTAAAAAAGGTTCCGGAGGTGATCTGGGAAATTATAGACTGGTGAGGCTGACGTCAGTTCCAGGTAAAATAGTAGAGACTATTATAAGGAACATAATTACAGAGCATATTCAAAAGCATGGATTAATGAGATAAAGCCAACATGGATTTAGAGAATGGAAATCTTGCCTCAACAATCTATTACATTTCATTGAAGGGGTGAACAAATACGTGGATAAAGGTGAGCCAGTCGTTATTGTGTATTTGGATTTTCAAAAGGCATTTTACAGAGTACCTCATGAAAGACTCCTGAGGAAATTGGAGAGTGATGGGATAGAACGTAGTGTTCTATTGTGGATTAAAAACTGGTTAAAAAATAGAAAACAGAGAATAGGATTAAATGGCTAGTATTCACTGGTGAAGGGTAGATAGTGGGGTTCCGCAGGGGTATGTGCCGGGACCACTGATTTCTAACATTTATAAATGATCTAGAGATGGGAATAACTAGTGAGGTAATTAAATTTGCTGATGACATAAAGTTATTCAAAACCGTTAAATCACAAGAGGATTGTGAAAAATCACAACAGAACCTTACGAGACTGAGAGACTGGGCATCCAAATAGCAGATGACATTTAATGTGAGCAAGTGCACAGTGATACATGTGGGAAAGAGGAACTTCAACTATAGCTATGTGATGCAAGGTTTCACATTAGGAGTCACTGACCAGGAAAGGGATCTAGGTGTCACCGTTGATGATACATTGAAACCCTCTACTTAGTGCGCAGTGGCGGCTAAGAAAGCAAGTAGAATGTTAGGTATTATTAGGATTGGAAAACAAACATGAGGACGTTATAATGCCTTTGTATCATTCCATGGTGTGACCACACTTCGAATACTTTGTGCAATTCTGGTCACTACATCTCAAAAAAGATATAGTGGAAGTAGAAAAGGTACAGAGAAGGGTGATGAAAATGATAAAGGGGATGAGACCACTTCCCTATGAGAAAAGGCTAAAGCAGCTAGAGCTCTTCAGCTTGGAGAAAAGATGGCTGAGGGGAGATATGATAGAAGTCTATAAAATAATGAGTGGAATGGAATGGGTAGATGTGAATCACTTGTTTACTCTTTCCAAAAACACTAGGACAAGGGAGCATGCAATGAAGCTACAAAGTAGTAAATTTAAAACAAATCAGAGACAATATTACTTCACTCGACATGTAATTAAACTCTGGAATTTGTTGCCAGAGAATGTAGTAAGAGCAGTTAGCTTAGCGGGGTTTAAAAAAGGGTTGGATAGTTTTCTAAAAGAAAAGTCCATAAGCCATTATTAAGATGGACTTGGGGAAAATCCACTGCTTATTTCTAGGATCAGCAGCATAAAATGTATTGTACTGTTTTTGGAACTTGCAATGTTCTTGTAACCTGGATTGGCCACTGTTGGAAAGAGGATGCTGGGCTTGATGGACCTTTGGTCTGTCCCAGTATGGCAACACTTATGTTCTTATGTAATTTATTTTATTCTTATATATTTTGGTTTATGTAGTTATGTTACGATATGTTTTGTAATTAGGGGTATTTAGTCTACATGGTGCTATTTTTACTTTTGATACTAACATAGTAGATGACGGCAGAAAAAGATCTACACGGTCCATCCAGTCTGCCCAAGATAAACTCATATGTGTATACCTTACCTTGATTTGTACCTGTCTTTTTCAGGGCACAGACCATATAAGTCTGCCCAGCAGTATTCCCCGCCTCCCAACCACCAGTCCCATCTCCCATCACCGACTCTGGCACAGACCATATAAGTCTGCCCTCCACTATCCACACCTCCCAACCACCAACCCCTCTTCCCCCCACCTGCTCTGCCACCCAATTTTAGCTAAGGTTCTGAGGATCCATTCCTTCTGCACAGGACTCCTTTATGCATATCCCACGCATGTTTGAATTCCGTTACCGTTTTCATCTCCACCACCTCCCGCGGGAGGGCATTCCAAGCATCCACCACCCTCTCCGTGAAAAAATACTTCCTGACATCTTTCCTGAGTCTGCCCCCCTTCAATCTCATTTCATGTCCTCTCGTTTTACCACCTTCCCATCTCCGGAAAAGATTCGTTTGCGGATTAATACCTTTCAAATATTTGAACGTCTGTATCATATCACCCCTGTTCCTCCTTTCCTCCAGGGTATACATGTTCAGGTCAGCAAGTCTCTCTTCATACGTCTTGGAACGCAAATCCCATACCATTCTCGTAGCTTTTCTTTGCACCTCTTCCATTTTTTTAACATCCTTCGCAAGGTACGGCCTCCAAAACTGAACACAATACTCCAGGTGGGGCCTCACCAACGTCTTATACAGGGGCATTAAAACCTCCTTTTTTCTGCTGGTCACACCTCTGTCTATACAGCCTAGCAATCTTCTAGCTATGGCCACCGCCTTGTCGCACTGTTTCGTCGCCTTCAGGTCCTCAGATACTATCACCCCAAGATACCTCTCCCCGTCCGTGCCTATCAGACTCTCCCCGCCTAACACATACGTCTCCCTTGGATTTCTACTCCCTAAGTGCATCACTTTGCATTTCTTCGCATTGAATTTTAATTGCCAAACGTTAGACCATTCTTCCAGCTTCTTCAGATCTTTTTTCATATTTTCTACTCCCTCCGGGGTGTCCACTCTGTTGCAAATCTTGGTGTCATCCGCAAAAAGGCAAACTTTACCTTGTAACCCTTCGGCAATGTCACTCACAAATATATTGAACAGAATCGGCCCCAGCACCGATCTCTGAGGCACTCCACTACTCACCTTTCCCTCCTCCGAGCGAACTCCATTCATCACCACCCTCTGGCGTCTGCCCGTCAACCAGTTCCTAATCCAGTTTACCACTTCGGGTCCTATCTTCAGCCCATCTAGTTTATTCAAGAGCCTCCTGTGGGGAACTGTGTCAAAAGCCTTGCTGAAATCTAAGTAGATTACGTCCATAGCTCGTCCTTGATTTAATTCTCCTGTCACCCAGTCAAAGAATTCAATGAGATTCGTTTGGCACGATTTCCCTTTGGTGAAACCATGTTGTCTCGGATCTTGCAACTTATTGGCTTCCAGGAAATTCACTATCCTTTCCTTCAGCATCGTTTCCATTACTTTTCCAATAACCGAAGTGAGGCTTACCGGCCTGTAGTATCCAGCTTCTTCCCTATCACCACTTTTGTGAAGAGGGACCACCTCCGCCGTTCTCCAATCCCTCGGAACCTCTCCCGTCTCCAAGGATTTATTAAACAAATCTTTAAGAGGACCCACCAGAACCTCTCTGAGCTCCCTCAGTATTCTGGGGTGGATCCCGTCCGGTCCCATGGCTTTGTCCACCTTTAGCTTTCCAAGTTGTTGATACACACATACAGACATTGATACTTTATCTCTATGCAACTTGCCTGGTATTCAGATTTGGAAAGGTGAATAATTTAATCTAAAACTCAAATCCTAATTTTAAGATCATGGTTTCTCCTTTCTGTACTGAACTATGTGGCTTGTAGAATACTCTAAAAAGTGAGAGAGAAATCAACAGACCCAGACGCATAGGCGGTCAGCCAGGCAAATGGGTGGTGGCCCGGCCTGGGCTGAAAGGAGGCCAGAGCGGGGGATGAGAGAGGTTGGTTGGGTGATTAGCGAGGGGCTCACGGGCAAGTATAAGAAGGATAGATCAGAGATAGAAATGGGGAGGGAGATAGCAAGAAGGGAGGTCCAAGGGGTGCCACAGGAGGCATCAAGCACGGTGTTTATGCATTCGTCATTTTTACTTGCTGCTCCAACGACTCAATGTGTCACGTGTAGATATGTCTAAGGTATAGTGTGAGATCATGAGTGCCAAGGTGCTGCCTGCACAGTTTGTGAATATCATCAAGAGAAACACACTGTTCATAAGGGAGCGCACACCATGGGGCCCTGTGATTAAAGCGCATTAAGATGTGGGCTTAACACATTTTAACGCAAAACTAATGCTTCATCAAGAGAGGGCGTTCCTAGTATGTTTTTTTGTAGGTCACGCATTAATGCTCCCATTGGCAAGTAGTAACTAAATAGAAACCACTTATCGCTTCCTATTTAGGATACATGAAGTACTTCAGTGTTTTTAGCACATGGTGGGCTAGATTCTATATATGATGGTTGAAAAATCCACGTGATAAAAAAAAATATGCCTGGGTGTATTCTCTAAAATATGACTACATTTTATAGAATAGGCTTAAATTTCCGCATGGTATATGGACGTCAGACTCACAGAAACAGAATGAAGCCTTGCACCAGAAGAAGAGGACCTCGGTTGGCGGGGGTTGGGGTCCCCCACCAGCAAAGGTAGCCAAAAGCGGCAGCGGGGGAGGGTTGGCGGTGGGAGGGGGGTCACGAGGGTCATCAGCAGGGGGGTCCAGGGCCAAATCTAGGGGGGCCCAGGCCCCCATGGTCCTACATAGCTACACCACTGGTTGTATGTGTATGTTGTGAGATACCAACTTGCAGTGTACAAGTATAAACAGCACTTGGCCAGTAAATGGTACTTAGCCGGCTAAGCGCTAATATTCAGCTTGAGATAGTCGGCTATCTCATCTGAATATTAGTGCTTAGCGGCTAGCCAGATGACCAGCTATGTTACAAGATGTAGCTGGTCAGTGCTGATATTCAGCATCTGGCCAGCTATGTTTGACAGCCAAATATAGCCGCATCAATAGGTGGAATATCTTTGGCCAGTTCCAATTTAACTGGCCAGTGCTGAATATCGGCTTGGCTAGTTAAGTTCAAACTGGCCAAAAATAAACCGGATATTCAGTGCCAGTCAGCAGAAATCACCTGGCATTGAATATCTGGGCTCAGCTCTCAACCATGGGAGTTAGCCGCCCCGCCCATCCCCTTACCTTCCTGTGTCTAACTATTCCTCCCTCTGTTGTCTCTTGCTCCTGTGTGCAAGGACCCGGATGATTGCATTAACGTGATAACCTGGATCACCAGGGTTATCGTATTAATACAATCATCAGGGTACTCCTAGCAAACAGAAGCAGGAGAAAGACAGACCCAGAAGCAGGCAGGCAGAAGAAGCTTGCCTGCACCAGACCCCCCCTTGGAGGCCAGGCCAGGGGAATTTTGCCCCCTGTCTCGACGGCCCTGATGTACCCTCAGCCCCATTAAAAGAGGGGGCCACTGCATTATAGTGAAATATATCAGAACCCTTATACGCTATAAAAATAACCTTCTTTCCAAAATATAAACAGTAAAGCTATCTGGACAGTGAGGATGCTGTTTCCATTTTGTTGTAGCACTAATCTTTCAGGACAAGCAGCTAAACCTAAGCATTTCTCTAAGGTGTCTTGATAAAGCATTCAGAAGCTTAAGTCCCTACTTAGTATTTCAAAAGTTTTGTCTACCCAGCCCCTGACTGCAATAAAAAAAAAAAAAACATGGGGAATCTTGGGATTACAAGAGCAACAATTAAAGGAAAACCTAAAAGCTGACCTCTCTTCAAAAACCTCCAGTCATCCGCTGTGCAGGGAACTATTTTATACTTAGGTGCGAATTTTTGCATAAGCTGTAAGCTTCTCGTAAGCAAACAAAGGCTAAAGGGAAATTCATCTCCTACAAACAGTGGTGACAAACGTAAACAGGGATGTTTTGTGTATCTGGTGAAAGGTTGGGGATTGGGAATGGAACCATAATTCACTCGGATGGTAAGATTTGCCGTCTGCTCTTTCAAACTAAAAAGCTCACGTTTGAAGCCACCCCAATCCCTTTGGTCAACTCACTCAGGATGGGTTTCACAGAATCAACTTTTCACATCTTCACGTTAAAAGTTTAACTTGAAAACATCCTCTGTGTCTAGGGACAGAAAAGCAATGGGAAGAAATAACTCAGCCACTTTGATGTCGGGTTTCTAAAAATGGTTCACGCAAGGCAGGCATTTAAGTTAATTAAAAGCATCTTTCTAGCTTCTCGTGCAATTTCAACTATTACTGTTAGAATTGTTATTTGCATTCTTTTATTTATTTATTTTTGCATTAGGATTTATTTACCACCTTTTTGAAGGAATTCACTCATGGAGGTATACAGTAAGAATAGATCAAACATAAGCAATAGGCAATTACAACAGTAAAAATGTTCAAATAACAATACAAAGTATGGCATAGTTTACTACTTACAATGTCGACACAATACGTAACAGAACATTTTAATTGATAGTAAAGGGTATAAGCAAAGATGGAACATATAGATAGGTAAGAGAGTAAGAAGAGTTAGAAAGTAAGGTGACTAATTTAAAGAAAGTTGCACATGGTCAGAGAGGTCAGAGAGATGGCTTAATATGATCTCAGCTAGGGTAAGAATGGATAAACATGTCCTGCTGAAGTATGAGCAGCTTGTGTCACTCCTTGTGTGTGTGAGACTAAGAAGTTGTTATTGTACTATTATTGTAAAGCATATGAAAGTGGTTCACGATTTAGGGTGGGGGAAGTGGTCAGGGGGGGGTTGGGGCTTCATGGGGGAGAGAGACAAAATAGGTCCTGCAGGTTCTGGTCCGGGGGCATCGGGCCACTGCTTTGAGGCCTGATGCCCTGGGCTACTGGAATAATACTGCTTGTGAGGTTGCTCGCAAACAGTGTAATTCCACAACATGCAGCACCGTTATACCACAGGTTGCTGACTCCCATAGTAAATCAAGATGCATTAAGAGCTCACCTTTTACCACAACTTGATAACTTTCCCCCCTACATGGTTTTGAATATCGGGCCTTTATATTATAAAGTTAGGTATTCAACTCTAATAAAGTTTCAGAGGCCCTTTATAGTCTGGGTATCCAGAGTTAAAGTGAGGGAAAGAAGAGTACATTTGGCCACCACTTTGAGGGGGACCCTCAGCTCCATTATAAGAGGGGACTATTTTATCTGGAGAGCAATTGATGCTTTGCTAATCTTTACACAAGGCCTAAAGCTTCTAGGAAGTATTTCCAAGCTACTCTTCATTGAAATTTTCAATTCTCTAGCAGAAATTATGGGGTCATTATTCAATGGGGTTTAAGCAAGAGGGAGAGACTCAAGCACAGCTCAGTGGGCAATACCAGGATATTCAGCAGCACTTAGTGCACAGAGCCACTGAATGTGCCCTCTTACTGCCGTGGCACTTTGCGGTTAGTACTGAGGCAGTCCGTGGGGAGAAGCCTGCACTTAAGCAGGCATTGGTCAAATTCAGTGCCAGTACCAGCTTAGCCTAGTGGGCAGACAGGACTACACAAAAGGCAGTCCTGTCTTTGCCCATCATTCTATGTGGTTGCTGGACTGAACATTGAGTGGCACCTGCATAACTTCTGGGTCACTGGCTGACCTGGATATTCAATGCTTGTGCCCAAACATGACTCAGCAGTGAATATTTGCACATAATTCTGCCTACAGAAATATCAATGACTTAAAAAACGCTGAACATCATGGGCTGAATATTATACCCTACAGGTTTATTTATGCATATGCCTTTTTATTTCTTTTTTCAAAGGTCCAGATAATTACGCATGTATTTTAAAATAGCTACATATATCTAGGCACAAACATCTATTATCATTTTCACCCTCTTAAAATTTTCAAGCTTTTTCTGTTGAAAATCTCCCACCCAAACATTCTACTTCTTTCTGATATTATTAATTTAATTTTACCTGGAAGCCCCCCCCCCCCCCCATTTAAGCCCCCGCCTCCCTATCAAGCCCCTCCATCGCCACAAAAGGGGTTTGATCAGGGGATAGGAAGTAATCAGGAGGGGCTTAATCAGAGGTATGGGGGGGCAACATGGACCCTGCAGGCTCTGACCCAGGAGCATCGAGCCACAGCTTTGAGACACGATGCTCCCGGGCTGCTGGAAACATGCTGCATATGAGGTTGCTCGCAAGCAGTGTTATTCCTTTACCACAGTAGTGAGAAACAAGCGGAACTGTTATACCCCAGGTTGCTGACTCCTGTGGTAAATCAAGGTGCATTAAAATCTCATGTTTTACTGCACCTTGATAACTTCCATTTGTAAGTGAAATATTGGAATTGTAAATCTTTTAAAGGGTAAGTAGCATACTGTGCCACAGCTATGATAATATTCCGGCCAATATTCAGTGCTATTTAACTGGCCAGGAATGTCTCCTGGCCAGTTAAATAGTAGTTAAGCGGCTATCCGCGAATATTCAACGGGAGATAGCCAGTTAACTCCCACTGAATATTTGCGGTCAGTACATAACGGCTAACCAGTTACATTGTACAATATAACCGGCTTTCTGCAAATATTCAGCGCTTTGCCAGCCAAGTTAAGCAGCCAAATTGGACGCCGAAATAACAGGCCTATCTTTGACCACTATAAACTTAATCAGCCCGCGCCAAATATTAACTTAGTTTTATAGCAGCCAAAACACTCCAGATATTCAACACCAGTCACTGGAAATGGCCCAGCATTGAATATCCAGGTTCAGTGCTGACCACGGGACTTAGCTATCCTGCCTCCCACAGGCTGAATATCAGCCCCTTATCTCTTTAAAAGTGTCAAGAAAAAGCTTGGAACTAGATTTTTTCTTATTTTTTTTCATAAAATTCAATGGAATTAGACAGAGTGAAAGGAAAGAGGGTGGTATGAGCTGCCTTCCATGATGTCCCATGAGAAGAAAAGAAAAGAAATATTTTTCCTCCTATGGGAAATATTGCTGCATGGCTGAAAAGGGGACCAACCAAAATTAGTCTTGTTATATGAAGTGGATTAAGTCTATTCAGTGTAGACATGCTGAGGAAGTAAAGAAACATCTTATATGTAGGTGAGTGACTTGTTACCTATGCACAGTACTGGAGGCAGAGAAAAGCCTGGAAATATAGAGAATATGCAAGCTATCACCTGCAGTGAGCTCTAAATATCTTTATTCTGGCCCTTGCAAGCGCCTATTTAGTGCCAACCAAAGTTGCCGGTTCTGTGGTAAAACCATGGAATTGGGCGGGTTCCTGATTCCCAAAATCCGCGCGTGGTTGTGGCTTTTTGGGCGCTTTTTAATCCCCACGGCCGTGGGTTGGGTGCTTTTTCACCACACGGCCGCGGATTGGGCGCTCTGCTGCTTGACCTCCTATTGGTCCTAATTGGGACAAAAGGAGGCTGAGGGAGGCGGGATCCGACCCTCATTTAAATGCCGGCGTGCACGTGCTCGCCGTTCATGGTCCACTCCATTCTGCATTCTGCACCGAGGCGGTGGCATGCGGGATTCCAAGGATGTCAGCAGCACGTGGGACTGCTGTCTTCTCTGCATTTTCCCTCCTGCTGCTTCTAGCCAAGAGAAGCACACATGAGTCCTGCTAGCCTGCTGCGTGAACTGAGCGTGCGAGCCCACACTGATTACCCCCGACCATCAGCAACCTGTCTCGCCAGTCCTTCCTTGGTTATATGCATGCATTGCACAGGGCTTTCCCTGCCATTATCCACTGGAAAAGGGCAGCTTTTAGAAAAAAAGAAAACTTCCTCACCGCTATGATTGATCCAGCTGGGTTTGAGGCGCTTAGCTTCATAGTTGGGACACTATGCTGTGGGGCTCTGCCGCCCTCCCTCCGTGTACTGCATGTTGACATCAGCATACTGCTTCATGCACTGCACATTTAGCAGCAGGCAGAGAAAGAGAGGGTCTGTCTGTGCAAGCTGAGCGCTCTCACCTGCTGCTCTGAGTCCAAATTCTCTCTCCAGTGAGCATCAAATAGAACAATAATTTTGTTTCTAATATGATATATGATTGATATTTTATCAATATCATTTTTATTTTGATATATATTGTTTATGTTTTAAAATGGACATGATGCGTCCATTATTTTTATTGTGTATCATTGTATTAATCTCTACATGTATTTATATGTTTATTTAGACCCCTGAGGCAGGCGCCTTTGTTGGCGCCAAAACACGGCCCGTGTCGGGTCATTGATTAATAAAGTACTCCTGTTGTCCTAGTTCTGAAGGCTCAGTGTTGCTTTTTTCTTTTGATGTAACAATAGACAGTATTCTACTGTTAACAAGCTCTCACAACTGTGTTAGCAATTCCCGTGCAGCAATGCTGACAAAGCCCATTAAATGAATGGGCTTTGTCAGCATTGCCGCACCGGGAATCGCTAGCATGGTTTCGTAAAAGAGGCCCTAAAATATAAATCAATGGTGTCCACTACTCAAGACAATCATCTAATTGTTGCCCCACTAATCTTTCAATTAGTGTCCCCAAAAATGAGATATTAGATACTGGTTTATAATTTTCCAAAACTGTTCGGTCAACACACAGAAGACATGATCTTTTGTTATAGCTGAAATACCGCCCAATTCCATTATCTTTTTTTTTTGTTGTTTAATCAGTTTTTTTTATTAATTTTTCATGGAGATGCCCCAGCCTACATGTCAGACCTAATAGACCTGCCACCCAGGAATGCAAAAAAATCTTCTCGAACATTCCTTAATCTTCATTTTCCCAACTGCAAAGGTCTGAAATACAAACCAATGCACGCCTCTACCTTCCCTTATTTGAGCACGCAACTCTGGAATGCGTTACCACGCAATTTGAAAGCGACCAACGAACTGGCCAACTTCCATAAATTACTAAAAGCTCATCTCTTTGAAAAGATATACCACAAGATCAAAACATGCAAAAATTTCTAAACATACCCAGAAACTCCTTAATGCGTCTAATGTCTTATAATGTCTTCTGCTATACCACTATCTATATTCCTAATGTTTGTTAATGTGTTCTGCAATACCACTATCTTATATTTCATGACCATTTAATCCAAAATCCTTCTGTAAAACCAAATGTACATCCTCTTCTCATTTCCAGTATCCATGATATATTGTAAGCCACATTGAGCCTGCAGAGAGGTGGGAAAACGTGGGATACAAATGCAATAAATAAATAAATAAATAAATAAATAAATAACAGTAAATGTAGTACCAATGACAATAACAATTTAACAAATAGGTCAATGTATACTGCCTATATACGTATGGAGTATGCAATCATATCAGATGTTATAAATTAATGCCTATATATGAGTAGTACCTGTATATTATTTATTAATTAACTGGATGAATATTTAAACACAGGAGACCAAATTCTATTAAATGCTATAAGGGAACGACATTTCTCAGCTGCTACGTTTTCATATTTAGCAATTAGACATACTGAATTCCACCACATTTCATGAGTTAACTTTGTAAAGTCTTTCAATTTTGACAGATCAATTTTATAGCCACTTGGATCAATATACGTAGTAATTTAAACATATGTGATGGCATTGCAGTATTAAGGAAATTGGACATTTTTTGCCAGAAGGATAATATAAATTGGACACTTTAATTTTGGAGAAACCCCACAGACTATGAAATCCTATGAGGCTGCATTTCTGTCAGGACAATTTGGATGTTCTAAGCTAAGCTAAGTAAAGTTTACTTTTTGTCAGAATTAGAATTCATTCATTAGTAATCAATAGAAATCAAACAAAATAAAACATGGAAAAGAAAATAAGATGATACCTTTTTTTAATGGACATAACTTAATACATTTCTTGATTAGCTTTCGAAGGTTGCCCTTCTTCTTCAGATCGGAAATAAGCAAATGTGCTAGCTGACAGTGTATATAAGTGAAAACATTCAAGCATTTTCACTTATATACACTGTCAGCTAGCACATTTGCTTATTTCCGATCTGAGGAAGAAGGGCAACCTTCAAAAGCTAATCAAGAAATGTATTATGTCCAATAAAAAAGGTATCATCTTATTTTCTTTTCCATGTTTTATTTTGTTTGATTTCTATTGATAACCTTAAGAGTGGACTAACACGGCTACCACACTCCTCTATTCATTAGTAAGAATGGAAGTTTAAGCAATTCTAGCAATGTTATAAGAGTTTTTGCTCTATTTAGAGTTTTCTTTACTTGTAGGAAGGCTTCTCTGTTTGAATGAGGATTTTAGTCTAGTGAGGGATTGCTAATTAGTGTCTGTTTGGGTGATTTATATTCATAGTGAGATTTAGTGTTGTGGGTATTTGGATCTGTATTGTGTTAAATTGTGTTACACTCCCTTCTGTTTTTTAAACAGACTTTTCTCCCACTTCTTTACAATTTTTGAAGTATTCTGCGAGTTTTTTTTCTGTGCTTTTTTTCGGAAGGTGGTGGAAGCCTGTGATGGTAATATTTACAGTGGAGCATAAAAGTCAGGCTCCCTGTTACACTGAGGCTATTTTTAAAAATTTAATATATTTTATCCTTCAGATCTGAATCCCCAGTGTGACACTATATTGGAATGATGTGTTTGATAGTTTCTTTGTTATAACTACACACTCGTTGCAGATTGTTTATTTGTGAGATTGCAGTATTAATACCAAATTCCCCTGTAATTATGATTTTGTAAGTTAAAGAAATCTTTAAGCTTAAAATGTGAGAAATTGTCTTCTCTATGCGGGACCAATATTCATCCAGTAATGGACAATGATGTATTAAGTGGTCTAAAGTTCCTATATGATTAATACAAGACCAGCATCGATTGGAGGCATCTTTTGATATTTTAGATAGTTTATATGGTGTCCACATAGCTCTATGTAGAATGTAAAATGATGATTGAGTAAGAGCCGATGATTTTGAGGAATTATATATAGTGATATCCAATTTTTTTCCCATTGATCTTCTGATAGTTGAGAATTGAGTTCTTTATTCCAAATGTTTTGTAACGCTGAAGGAGGATGAGAAGAGTGCTCTTGGAAAATTTTATACCATATGGATGCCGTTTTCTTTCTTGTATCCAATTGATGACATAATGTTAAATAGCTAGGTGTATCCTCCTTTAGAATACCAATATTAAAGTTAGTAGAAATGCTATGTTTTAGTTGAATCCATTGGTAGTGGCAATGATTGTGTAGGTTATAGGTTACTGCAAAGAGCTAGACTGCAAGCCCCAATTAAGTATGAAGGTCAGGAATTGCATTTTCTACCTGATCTTTGTAAAACTACAGTACAAGCTCGTAAACAACTACTCGCTTTCCGACCTAAGCTGAAGCAACTCAACGCAAGGTATGGAATGTTATATCCAGCTAAAACGAGAATCACTTTAAATAATACCACCAAAGATTTTACCAATCCGGAAGCTCTCGCTACTTATCTAGAAGAACTTGCTCCTACTCCAATCGACGCCAGATGAAATATAACCTTATTTGTCGTTATTAGGAGTTTGCCTCATAATTGAACGGATGTCAACGTTAATAACAACAAACTGGTAATGTTTTCTTTTATATTTTATTTAGCAATCTCTATTAAGAGATACTGTCAAATCGATATCACAAAGAAGGGCGAACTAATACAAAGGTTACTTGCTAAAATAAATAATACATAGCTAAGTACTAGATAAGGATCAACTAACGAATAAAAATCGTCATAAAGTGTGTTATAAATAATACACAAATGACTTTATACGAGCAATTTTAAAATTCATAAGTATTATTGATACTGAACAAAATGGCGTTTCCCGCCACTACATAAAAACAATTCCATTATCTTTAACTTCCACTTCAAAATCCTGAACCAGAATTACACCTTCAAAATCTTTCTCTATCTGCAATTCAGGAAGATCCTACATTTGGCTCATATCTCCCACATTTGTCACACTCGTAATTCAGAAAGTAATTCAGCGTAATGCGCCCAGTCCGAAAAAATACTGAAGATAAATACTTAATATATATCTATAAAAGAAGTATGTAAGCCTATGAAGAAGTTAGTGCTATGGGGATTGCCCTAAAATCATTGTGGGACAATTATGCACTACTGAGGCAAGAGATGTTAATTATTTTTGAAAGTATTTTGATATATATGTGTGGTTAAAGTGAGGAGTAAATCTGGACCTGTTAAAGTGGATATCATGTATTCCTGTAGGCATCTCTAGCATTTAGCGTGAACCTATTTTAGCACGCACTAAAAAAAGCTAGCATGCCTTAGATAAAGACCACCTGAGCGAATAAATATTTTCTCTGGTTTGTTTTGAATGTACTACTTACTAGCTTCAATGAGTGCCCTCTAGTCCTAGTATTTTTAGAAAGAGTAAACAAGCGATTCACATGTGCCCGTACCACTCCACTCAGTATTTAGACCTCTATCATATCTTCCCTCAGCCAAGCTGAGGAGCCCTTGCCTCTTTAGCCTTTCCTCGTAGGGAAGTTGTCCCATCCCCTTTATCATTTGTCACCCTTCTCTGTATCTTTTCTAATTCTACTATATATTTTTGAGATGCAGTGACCAGAAATGCACACAGTATTCAAGGTGCAGTCGCACCATGGAGCGATACCAAGGCATTATAACTAGGGCTGCACGTTAATCACTTAATCATGAATAAAAAATTTAATTGTGATTAATAATTTACCTCTGAGCCCTCCCGCCCCTGTTAGGGATGGGTCGGGTCAGAGGGAAGGCCCAGTGCAGGCCACAGGCAGTTATTCAGCACAGCTGCCCAAGACTTACTGCAAATTGAAATAGGTAAACCGGGTGGAAAGGGGAAGGAAAAAAGAACTGCGGGAAGTCCGGGAGGGGAGGGGGAGATGCCGGACCATGTGTGGGGGTGAAAGAGAACCGGGAGGGAACTGAGATAAAGAACCTCAGATGGCCAAGGGGGGAGGAGGGAGAGAAAATCTCGGGTAGCCAAGGGGGAGAAGAGGGAGAGAGAACTTCTGGTGGCTGGGGGGTGGGAGAACCGTGGGTGGCCAAGAGGTGGGGGGGAGGAGAGAACCAGAGCAGGGCTAAAAGGGGAGGGATAGATGCTGGACTGTGCACGGGGGACCTGGAGATGGCAGAAAGAAAGATGGGCCATAATCAGTGGCATAGTCACAGGCGAGGGGAGCGGAGCGGTGGAACCTTAGAGACCTGTCAACCAAAGAAATCCACTGCCTGAGTCACCACCTGCCTCTACATACTGTCTCAAGAGCAAGGAAGTAAGCAGGGTTCCTGCAGCCACCAATGCTTGCACTCCCCAAACATGCTCAGTTTTTGTGCATGAACTGAACATGTTCAAGAAGTGCCAGCATCAGCGGCTGGAGGCACCCCACTGACTTCCTTACTCCTGAGGCAGCACAAGGAAGTAGGGTGCTGCTTTGGCAGTGGATTTCTTCAACTGGTGGGGCTTTGGCATCCCCACCAGGAAAAATATGATATCAAATGGGGGTGAGGATGTGTATGCCCCTCCAATCCATCCCTATGTCCCCTTCCCCTACTATGCCCCCCAATGGACTGTTGGGTATGCCCCACCTTTAATCACATAATTAATCACGATTAAACATTTTAATCAAAATGCAGCCCTAATAATAACATATTCTCATTTTTGTTTTCCATTCCTTTTCTAATAATTCCTAACATCCTATTTGCTTTCTTAGCTGCTGCTGCTGCACACTGAGCAGAGGGTTTCAACGTATCATCAACGATGATGCCTAGATCCCTTTCCTGGTCGGTGACGCCTAATGTGGAACCTTGCATTACATAGATATAATTCGGGTTCCTCTTTCCCACATGCATCACTTTGCACTTGCTCACATTAAACATCATCTGCCATTTGAATGCTCAGTCGCCCAGTCTCGTAAGGTTCTTTTGCAATTTTTCACAATCCTCTTGCGATTTAACAACTTTGAATAACTTTGTGTCATCAGCAAATTTAATTATCTCATTAGTTATTCCCATCTCTAGATCATTTATAAATATGTTAAAAAGCAGTGGTCCGAGCACAGACTCCTAGGAACCCCACCATCTACCCTTCTCCATTGAGAATACTGACCATTTAACCTTATTCTGTGTTTTCTATCTTTTAACTAGGGTTGCATGTTAGTTGCAATTAATGCCACAATTAACACGCTAATCATTAATTGCAATTTAAAAAATGAATCACACTTGATGATTAACTGCCCGACCAGTCCGGCATCTCTTGCTTCCTTCTGGGACCGCCAGTGACCCTCCCTTCCCAGTTTACCTCAGTTGTCTTGCAGTAAATCTTTGCCCTGCAGCAGCTGGCAGTGTATTGAAATGCTGCCTCGGCCTCCACCCGCCTTTCCTTCTGACCCATCCCACCCCCTTCTGATGCAACTTCCTGTTTTCAGAAAGGGGCGCTGGGAGTAGCCTAGTAGGGAGTGCAGTGCACTGTGGAGAAGGGGACCCAGGCTCATAATCCATCCTATTACACTTGTGGTGGACAGTGTGAGTCCTCCAAAACCCACCAAAAACCTACTGTTCCCACATTGGGTACAGTAGGTGTTTGGTGAGTTTTGGAGGGCTCACTATACAATATAAAGGAGCAACAGTGAGATGTTTACCTTGGAACTTTAATATGAAGTCCACTGCAGTGCCCCCTAGGGTGCCCCACTGCTTTTCTGGGGTGTTTGTGTGCTCAGTCTACTGAGAATGCTGGCTCCTCCTACATTCCAATGACTTGATTTTGTGCGTTTTTCACTTGGAAGGTTTTTTGTTTTTTGTTTTTTTATGAAAATGGACTAAAAAGATAAACGTACAGAGCACAAACACAACTAGCAAATAGCCATTATTGAGAGAAAAAGAAAAAGATTTTTCTGGTTTGAAAATGGTCATTTTCACTACTTGCTTTATGGATGTTTTCAGCAAAACGTCCAAAGTCGGATTTAGACATCATATTGAAAATGCCCCTCCACATAATGTTTTGTAAGTCTAAGTGCTTTGAAACTAGGCCTCCTGGTCTACTATGGTCTCTATTGCAATCCTGCTATCGGGATGCCCAATCTTCCCTGTTTTCTTCACAGCTCTTGGGATTTCTTCAAGACCCAGGAAGGCTCCTTATTCCAAGGAGTTGTCGTCTTAGATCCCATCACAAACTGCTTAATAGGGACTAACCTTATCTGTTTCCAGTTTTCAGATTCAAATTCAACTGATTTATTAACACCTTACATGACAAATCATGGTCTAACCATAGTTCAAAAAAGATTATCTGAGGATATCTCTGTATATCACACTACTACTGTCTGCTGGGCATCCAGCTTTCTATGCCTAAACCCCCTCAACTCAAGCAAAAGCAGAAAGGAATAGGATGAATCATAAAATTGGTAATACAAACCACTTCACCTTCAAACACATTACAAAAAAAAAAAAATCTAATCTAACACCTCTCTACCCCCCCTGTTTACTAAAGCTTAGCTTGAGTTATCTGCAGCAGGGCCCATTTTATTCCTATGGGCCATGCTGCAGATAACTTGAGCTAAGCTTTAGTAAACAACCCACGTCAGGGGAACATTAAAAAAAAAAAAAATCAACAGATACATCAGGGCTAGGGGTAGAAATGAGGGCCCTAAAGCCCATCAGCAGGCTGTATCTCCTTCAGCTTTAAGCAAGCTTAGAGGACCCCTGTACTAAGGGGACCCATTGCTCTGTTCTTACCCCCCTAATGCCAGCTCCAGATCTATGTAATATTTTGCCCCCATTCCACTGCCCACATTAATAGTTGGTAGCTCCCCTTTCAGAATTACTAGTAACATTCACTAGTGGAAAAATATGCATGTATTTTTTAGCTATGCAAGCAACTAAAAATGTTCTTCTCAGGATTTTCAAACACAAATTCATAGATGAATGCTCATTGAATCGTTATGGTATCTCATTTTCGAAACAGTAAAATTTCTCCGTTTGTGAAAAAAATAGGGGCGTAATTAAAACTCTTAACTACAGAGTGAAGTACAAACACAATTACATAGCCAACGACTGAAAAAAGTGATGCTGTACAAGTCTCAACATGTACTGTTTATTAAATATTTTTTTTTCAAAAACGTAAGTTGGCTGCTGAAACATTTAAGGTATTCAAGCATCAGGTAGCTGAAGGAAAGTCAAACGTGGCAAAATCATATTTAAGATTTTTTTAAATGTTTGAAATATAGATAACTGATTCAAACAGGACAAAAATTTAAAACAAATGTGTTTCTGTATTCCAGTGCAAGACTCTTGACTGCAAAGGAGCTGTTTGCTGCAATAGCTTGATTTTAGGATACAAGTTTGGATATAATAGGATACCACAATTTATGTGTGTGGAATTGACCATTTGAGCATTAGAAAGAAAAAAGAAAAGGACACAAAAGAGTTGTTAAAAGTATCAGCATTCTTCAAAAGTCTACTTTACTCCTTTGAACAAGAAAATAGGAAGTAAAAGAGAGGGACCGACACACAAAGATAAAGAAATGAAAGAAAATAAGGGGTCTGTAGTCAAAGCCAGTTAAGAACATACGAGTAGCCATATTGGGTCATACCAATAAGAATAGTCATACTGAGTCAGACCAATGGTCCAGTATCCTGCTTCCAACAGTAGCCAATCCAGGTCACAAGTACCTGACAAAAACCCAAATAGTAGCATCATTCCATGCTACCAATTTCAGGGCAAGCAGTGGCTTCTCCCATGTCCATCTCAATAACAGAATATGGACCTTTCCTCCAGGAACCCAGATACATTAACCACTGTTACCATATGCTCCAGCAATGACCTCCAGAGCTTAACTATTCATTGAAACCACAATGTAGTAAATTTAAAATGAATTGGAAAAAATGTTTCTTCACTCAACGTATAATTAAAATCTGGAATTAGTTGCCAGAGAATGTGGTAAAGGCGGTTAGCTTAGCGGAGTTTTAAAAAGGTTTGGACGGCTTCCTAAAGGAAAAGTCCATAGACCATTATTAAATGAATGGGGAAAATCCACTATTTCTGGGATAAGCAGTATAAAATGTTTTGTACTTTTTTGGGATCTTGCCAGGTATTTGTGACCTGGATTGACCACTGTTGGAAACAGGATGCTGGGCTTGATGGACCTTTGGTCTTTCCCAGGAAGGCAATACTTATGTACTTACAAGTGAAAAAATATTTCCTTCTATTTGTTTCAAATGTATTTCCATATAACTTCATTGAGTTAACTGAGTCTCATGCCTGATTAACGAGGGAATAATTTTAATCATTTACCCGGGTAGCACTGCTGAATATCCCCTCTAATCGCTAAAGCTGAAACCAGCTATTGTGTAGGCAGTCAAAGGCAGAGTTGGGGCAGAGTCAGCACTTAACAAGATGAGTGCAGATATTCAGACCTTAACTGGTTACGTTAATCGGCCAAATGGGACCACATAAACAGTAGCCCTGTGTCCATTTTATCTTAATTGGTTAAGGGCTGAATATCTGCACTTATCAAGGGAACAGTAAAACAGGCTTTAAACAAATTAAGGTACAGTAAATATTACAAAAAGCAGATATTCAATGGTCTTCCACTGCCACTTTACCCTCCAAAAAGAGTTGTAATTGTGAAGACTCATAAAAAAACATATGTAGAACTATCTAAGGGGACTGGTGTTTTTTAAACCTATTTATAAATGACCTGGATATGAAGTGAGGATTTGAAATTTGCAGATGACACAGAATTATTCAAAGTTGTTAAATTGCTAGAGGAATGTGAGAAATTGCAGGAGAACATTGGGAAACTGGGAGATTGGGCAACCAAACGGTGATGAAATTCAGTGTGGGGAAGCTGGGGAAGAGCAACCTAAACTATAGTTACATAATGCAGGATTCCATAGTAGGAGTCATCATCTGGTCACCGACCCAAAAAGATATAGCAATGAAAAGCCAGTTAAGAATATAAGAATAGCCATACTGGGTCAGTCCAATAAAAATAGCAATACTGGGTCAGACCAAGAATATAGGCATTATTACAGATAATATAATGAGATCCTCTGCTCAGTGTACAGAAGCAGATAAGAAAGCAAATAGAATGCTGAGAATTATTAGGAAAGGAATGGAGAATATCATAATGCCTACGTATACCTCTGTAGAGCAACCACACCTTGAGTACTGTGTGCTTTTATGGTCACCACAACGGTAAATTTAGAAGTCCTGTTCGCATTTTGGATGTGCATAAACTGGCATGTAGACATGCAAATTGCATACACTTTCAAATACTGATCTTAGAAAGCCTAGATACACATCCAAAAGGTGAATACATGCATATGGCAAGGGGGAACAGTCTGGGCATGTTTTGGGTGGGTCGAAGGTGGAATGAAAAGATTTCTGAAGGATGACAACAATGTCTGGATGTACACCTGCCTTTAGGGTTGTCTAGGTTAGGGCAAGATGTTTGTTTTGTGAACGGCTCCACTAGAGGGATGGGAGGTGGCTGCCCCTTCATTCCCCAGTGTTTTTTGTACCCCCTCCCCCCAAAAGCAATTCAGGAACAGAATATGGGGCCCTGCGACAGCTTCAGAAAAGACAAATGTAGATGTGTATTTGTCTACAATGGTGACAGACAAGTAACATAGTAGATGACGGCAGAAAAAGACCTGCACGGTCCATCCAGTCTGCCCAAGAAGATAAATTCATATGTGCTACTTTTTTATTTGTACTGTCCTCTTCAGTGCACAGACCATATAAGTCTGGCCAGCCCTATCCCTGCCTCCCACCACCGGCTCTGGCACAGACCGTATAAATCTGCCCAGCACTATCCCCGCCACCCAACCACCAGCCCCGGCACAGACAGTATAAGTCTGCCCAGCACTAGTCCCGCCTCCCAACCACCAGCCCCAGCACAGACCGTATATGTCTGCCCAGCACTAGCCCCGCCTCCCAACCACCAGGTATGTTTCAGAACTTACACATGTATGTTCTGAAATACCAACATACAGTACACATATTTGTGCCAGCACGTACAGGCTTATGATGTTTGAAACCTGTTAATATTTCAGATATTGATGCTTCCCACTGCATGTAACCTGTGCATACACCTCAATCCTGCATGTATTTTAAAACAGGCTCTGTGTCAGCAGACCCTTTTCTAAAATACTGGTGGAATTTGATGCGTTCCAACCTGGATGTCTCAATTCCATTTTGTATGTCCTTTGCAAAATGCTGCTCCACATCTCAGAACAGATATATTGGAATTAGAAAAGGTATAGAGAAGGGCATCCAAAATGATAAAGGGGATGGGACAATTCTATAAGGAAAGGCTAAAGAGATTAGGGTTCTTCAACTTGAAGATGAGATGGCTGATAAAGAGGTGGGAAAATGTGGGATGCAAATGCAATAAATAAAAATAAAATATGTCAGACCTGATAGACTTACCACCCAGGAATGCTAAAAAATCATCCCGCACATTCTTTAATCTTCACTTCCCCAACTGCAAAGGTCTAAAATACAAACTAACGCACGCGTCAACCTTTTCCTACTTGAGTACACAACTATGGAACGCGTTGCCGCGCAACTTAAAAATGACCTACGAACTAACTAACTTTTGCAAACTACTGAAGACCCATCTCTTTAATAAGACATACCACAAAGATCAACAAATATGAACTCCACCAAATATATTCAGAACTGTCTTATAATCAACCTTTTCTCACATGAGCACGCAATATTGGAATACACTGCCACGCAACTTAAGAACAATCAACGAGCAAGCTTCCTTCCGCAGATCATTGAAGACCCATCTTTTCGAAAAGATTTACAGAAAGAACCAAAACAAATAAAGTCCACACCTACTATTCACGAATGCATCACACATTCACCTCGGAACTCTCATTCCCGTAATATCACATCATTCATACCTTCAATCACAGAAAGATATATATTATATGTCTTTATGCCTCCTTATCACCCTCTAAGCTCCCATTGTTTCCTTCCAGTGTTTCAATGTTTGTGCTCCATTGTTACACTCTCAACGACACTTCAATTGTTTCGCATAATTATGCAAAATGTAATCCATAACCAATCTGTAACAAATTGTATTTCCAACATTTAACTCATATTGTAAGCCACACTGAACCCGCAAAAAGGTGGGAAAATGTGGGATACAAATGCAATAAATAAATAAATAAATAAAATATCTGCTTGTTATATTACTATCATGTTTTATCATTATCATATTACCCAAGATCCTTCTGTAATACTAATTGTCTATTTTCTTATAAATTTCCACCATTCATGATGTATTGTAAGCCATATTGAGCCTGCGAAGAGATGGGAAAATGTGGGATACAGATGCAATAAATAAGCATGAATCAGTTGTTTACTCTTGCAAAAAGTTCAAAGACTAGAGATGCACATTGACGTTACTAAGCTATACATTCGAAATAAACAGCTCCATATTCAGTGACATTATGCTGACTGTTGCTGGCGCTAAACTTGGAAATTCAACCTGGATCATGTCCGGGCACCAGCATTGAATTTCCAGAGTTGGCTAACACATAGTCGGTTAAGTACGATATTCAGCACTTAACTGACTATGGGTTACCATATAGCGATAAGACTTGTCTTTTATGTGGTCCTATTTATGCAGTAAACCTGGCTGGTAAAGTGCTTAATACCAGCACTTAACCGGCCAAGTGCCAACTGCACCTCTGGAATGCCCCCAAAATAGCCAGTTTTCAGTTTGTCACTAATTAGTTATTTTCAGTGGCACTAACCAATTTAATGCTGTTGAAAATTAGCGGTTAGCCCTGAAGAGGTGATTTAACCTACCAGGAGCCGTTTCTGGCCAGTAAAATCTCCTTGAGCCCCCCCCTCCCCCCCCCCCCAAATTTTCTTCACTCAATGCAGAATTAAGCTCTGGAATTTATTGCTGTATAAAAGCAGTTAGCAGAACTGGGTTTAAAAGAAGTTTGGACAAATTCCTAGAGGAAAAGTTCATAAGACTAGAGTAGTGAGGGACGCAAAGGGCATGCAGTAAAAAGAAAAGAACATTTCATTGTTCCAATAATGATATACAAATGATAATTCAAATACAAAGGATGGTGGCATAAATAAACAGACTCGACATGACCCTGTTTCGGCAGGATACCTGCATCAGGAGCCATAAAATCCAACGGTTACGTCACCCAAGTTTAGTAGTGAGCTTCTAAAAGTAATGATTCAGGCCAAAAAAAAAAAAATCCAAAAGAGCTTCTGCATGTAAGTCATCAATAAGCATTTCCATCAAGACTCCTGATGCAGGCATCCTGCTGAAACATGACCATGTCAAGTCTGTTTACTTATACTACCATTCTTTGTAGTTGAGTTTTCATTGTACATTATTGTTGGAACAATTACAAGGTTCTTGTTTTGTTGCATTCCTTTTGTGTCCCTCACTACTCTAGTCTTATGGAGATTTTGTGAGGGTTGTTTCCTTCTCTTTTTTTGTATGCCTGTAGAAAAGTTCATAAAACATTATTAAGGTAGACCTGGGGAAATGCATTACTGCCCCTGGGATAAACAGCACAGAATCTACCTATCTTTTGGGGTCCTGTCAAGTATTTCCAACACTGTTTTGGCTTCTTGAATGTATATCACTCAGGACCTTTGTTGGAATAGGTGGTTAATAAAAGCCAGAATTGGATTAGATTAGATTAGATTGGCTACTGTTGGAAATAGGATACTGAGCATGACGTATCTTTGGTCTGACCCAGTAGGTCTACTTGGATAGCATTTATGTCACTGACAAGTGGACAGATATAAGATCATAGATTGTCTTTAAGTTACACAGGAGAAAGCTTCACAAATAGGGCATATTGTACATTTTCTTCTTTAAAAGAAATGGAAGAGTTGACAGTCACTGTAAAATAATTATTTAAGCTCCAACAGTCTTGTTTTATGAGCAGACAAAATCACACCTGTTGGGTAGCATGCTTCAGGCATATTGTTGTGCCACATGGATTGTGAAGGAGCTGTCAGTGCAAACTAACCTATTTACAGAAGTTGCAAGCAATATAAGAGTTTGTTACCACGCACAGCATCCAGGTTATTGCATTCACCTGTTTCCATGACCTTTTTGGAATATTAAGATGATTAAAACTCCAAGTTGGTATCTAAAGTTTAAACTCAGCACATTTCCTGGATTCACATGAAATTAATTCTTTAAAGTGTATGATTAATAGTTTCCCAACAGAGGATACAGGATGTTTTAACCCACCTCTCCCCATGTGGGAAAGTCTTAGAGTACAATTTCAGACTGTCTGTGTTAGGCATAAAAATACAATACTAGGCTCAAAGAGGCAGAACATTTGTTAAAACAAATTAATGCTCTCGGAACTTAATTTAAAACTAATCCTAGCAACAATTACTTTCCAGAGAACTTAATCAAAACTCCATGCCAATAAAAAAAAACATTGCTTCAGACCTTTGAAAAGTCCTTGTTTGGATAGCATTGCTTCAGACCTTTGAAACTAACAAGGCATTGAATAATTTTAATTTTTTATATTTTCAGAAAGTATCATTACCAGATTTTTATCTGGGCTTTAACTTTTGACACTCATCAGATATTAATCAGTTTACTTATCATTTTTCTAAACTAACATATATCAAAGGTTAATTTTCAAAAGATTTAACTGGCAAATTCTGGCTTAACTACACTGGTTCCCCATCTCTGCAAGGCTTAATTTTAAGTTTCTGTGCCTTGTTTATAAGGCTTTTAGCGTGGGCATCCCTGAATATCTTTCTGAAGAGTTACATAGGCAAGTGTCTCAACATTCAGTGGTCTCCTCTCAGCATTGTTTATTATTATTATTATTATTAGTTGCATTTGTATCCCACCTTATCCCACCTCTTTGCAGGCTCAAAGTGGCTTACAATACATCATGAGTAGTGGAAGAATGTTAGTAATATAAACATTTAGTATTGCATGATCTTGGTCAGCATGATAATAATACAAAATAATAGTATACAAGCAGATTTTAGGCAACAGTTCTGAAATTAAATAGGCGAGTTGTCCATATTCACTTGGGTTGATCTTTTTGGTATGCTCTTTCAAAGAGATGGATCTTCAGTAGTATGCGGACGTTCGTTATTTCGTATATCGATTTCAAGTTGCGCGGCAGTGCGTTCCATAACTGTGTGCTCAAGTAGGTGAAGTTTGATGCATGCATTAGTTTGTATTTCATTCCTTTGCAACTTGGGAAGTGTAGATCAAGGAATGTGCGGGATGATCTTTTGGCACTCCTAGGTGGTAGGTCTATTAGGTCAGACATGTAAGCTGGTGTGTCTCCATGGATAATTTTGTGAACTAGTGAACATATTTTGAACGTGATGCGTTCCTTACGTGGGAGCCAGTGTAAGTTTTCTCGTAAGGGCTTTGCACTTTCGCATTTTGGTTTGCCAAATATGAGTCTAGCTGCAGTGTTCTGGGCTGTCTGGAGTTTCTTGATTATTTGTTCTTTGCAGCCGGCATATAGTGCATTGCAATAGTCTAGATGACTGAGCACTAATGATTGTACCAGGTTACGGAAAACACTCCTTGGGAAGAAAAGTCTTATTCTTTTTAATTTCCACATTGAGTGGAACATCTTCTTGGTTGTGTTTCTCGCGTGGTTCTCTAGTGTAAGGTGTCAATCAATGGTGACTCCAAGAATTTTTAGGGTTTTTGAAATAAGAAGGTTTAGGGTTGGTGTGTTGATGGCGGTGTATTCTTTCTTGTTGTGTTGGGAGGTTAGTATTAGGCATTGGGTCTTTTCTGCATTGAGTTTCAGCCAAAATGTGTCCGCCCATGAATGCATGATTTTTAGACTTTGGTTGATGTCATTGGAAATTTCTTTTAAGTCTTGTTTGAGTGGGATGTAGATCATTACATCATCCGCATAAATGTATGGATTGAGGTTTTGATTTGATAGTAATTTTGCCAAGGGTATCATCATTAAGTTGAATAGAGTCGGCGAGAGGGGGGATCCTTGTGGTACTCCACATTCAGGTACCCATGCGGCTGAAATAGTCGAGTTGGATGTTACTTGCTAACTCCACTTTCCTTCACTGAGATCAGTTAAATTGACTTTTACTAGGAAAAGAGCTTTCTGTTATGTTGGTCCCTTTATATGGAATTCCCTACCAGCTGAAATTACCAGTATCACCACTTATGTTGATTTTCATAAAGCCTTAAAAACCTGGCTTTCTGAAAACTCTTTTGGTAGTTCTTAATCTGAATAACGATTTGTTTCTTAAAGAATGTTTATTTTATTATAATTTTATTGTATTATAATGTTTTTTGTTTGAATATTGTATGTTTTTATCATTATAAAACCCTGTTGTATTAAGCGGTATATCAAATTAGTAAATCAAAATCAAATAATCAGTAGATAGTTGGATCAGCTTCCCACATAAAAGATACCATTTTTAAAACTTTGCACAGCAATTCTATTTGTAAATAGTGGCATGTTTCCACATAGAAGGCAAACACAAGCTATCTATATATTTACTTGCTCTGGGTGTAGTTTGAGTAGTCCAAGAAACTATACTTGTATTCCTGATCCTGTACACATACAAGGTATTGTAATGGGGTGCCACACGGGCCCTGAACTGACCAAAATCTAAGCTGTTGCAACAGTGGGAGTTTGTTCCTTCATTCCTGCCACTTTGCCTGCCTCAGTCTACTCTGCTGCCAACACTGCAAATATACATCCTCTAACTTGTTGCACCTCAAAATTCCCACAGTGCTGGGCAGACTGACAGAGAGACAGACAAAGCACTGGCTGTCTTTGTTTTTGTGTAGTTTTATATTGTTAGTTAGCCAGATTTAACAGGCTAATTTTTGAGATTCTTTTAACTTTGCGCTATTGTAGTGGTTAAATAAAGTTGTCGCTTGCTCCTTCCGGTTGTGATGTCAAATACGGTGGGAAAGAGAGCATTTTTACGAGGTAGCCAGTGGTCATTTATACCAAGTTTTCATTGGTGTAAATGGCTGCGTCTAAATTCTAGTCATCTGTAAGCCCCACCTAACTTTAGGCACAGCTTACAGAATATGCCTAAGCGTGTTCTCCTTTGGCGGCAATTTTTTAGGAGACATATATAGAATTAGGTCCATAACTTTTTATTGACAATTTATCCATACAAAGTTATACCTCCTATTTGGCCATCACCACTTGGACATATAAGTTCTAGAAGGAATAGCAGAATTTCTCTGCTCTTTGTATAACGTAACCTAGCTCCCAGACTGCCTCCAATCCCACCATAATTAAGATACATATATTCTAGCCATTCAGCGATTTGGATGATGCGTGTTTGTGGCCTAAATTGAAAAAACCCCAAACACCACTTTACTGGTTAGCATCCACTGCCAATCGCATAACTTTTTAATATCAGCCTGGAAATATTTAACATAAATCATCTTTTGTAAAGTATCTTCTAAAGACATATATCCTTCTCTGCAAAATATTTTGACATCATTACAGATGAAGATATGAAGGTCAATATTCAGCCAATGGGCATCTATTTATCTTTACTGGATATTCAAGAAGATTACCAGTTATGTCTGGCTGTTCAAACATATTTGTGGTATCCAGTTAACTTTTAACCTCTCCTCTTTTACATTTTAATTGGATGACAAGTTGGTTAAAATTTGTGCAGTCAGAAAGTAATGAATTTTAATTCTTTCTGACGGCGTGAAAGGCTTCAAGGTAAGTATAAGTATTAATCGCTAAGTTTTCCTATTCACCTAGATGCAGTGCAATGTCATTTATATTCCCGAAGTGGAGGTGCTGCAGGTCGTTATTGTTACTCACATGTCTGATACATTAAATGCTCATGAAAACTCTGAGAAGACTAATTAATAGCTAGACAAAGCCTGGTCTCACTGATGTCTAATCAATACCATTTTATTCTGATGAGATGCTCAAATGCTGTAACTTGTGCATAGCATTTGGTCTGCTTGGTTACTATTCTGGTTGCCAAGACTAATACAAAATTAGGGATCTGCATTGAAAAAACTTTTGCTTTGTTTCTTTATACCATTTTGTTTGGTATTTTCTGTTTTATTTTTTTTTTTAATTTCTGTCACAGAGTACCTAGTGGGGATGTAGGCACCTACTAAACCAAGATTCCTAAAACTGCCCATGGCAAATTTAATATTGGTGTGGCGGTTGTTTCAGACGCACCTTCACTTGAAAATGGTGGCATTTGCATGTTTGAATTGCATACTCATGTGTAAAAGACAGTTTCAGAAAGCCTGTATTTAAATGTGGAGATCCACACCACAAAGAGGTTTCAAGGGGGAATAGTTTTGGGTGGGCCAAAACTGTACACATATATTCTCCATTTTATAAACGGAATGCACATATATGGGAAAAAATTCCTTGTTGGGTTTTTCATACACACATTTTTAAAAAGTGTTCATATCAGCAAGGGCTTTACACAAGGGATTAATGCACTGCAGTATAATAAAATAGCTTATATACTGCAAGTTCCAACCAAGTCATTCAATGCAGTTTACAAAAAAAATTAAACCAGGTCCATATATAGTAGTAAATCAAATCTAAACAAAAATTAGTCATCAAAAATACTTTGAACCATGTATAAAAATCCTCTCCTATAAATGCCAGCTAAATCATGCACTAATTAACCAATAGCAATCTTTTAGCTACAAAGTATGATCAATGTAGGTCGCCTCAATCTGTTAAGACAGACATCACCTACTATCACCCATCCTAGGGTGCATCAGTAGACATATGGGGCATTGAGTGGACCTGCATATGAACCACAAACTCTGATCAATGTTGGTGCATCTCTTTCCAACAAAAGTAAGATCTTGGCATTTGGGTCCAAAGGCTGTAGATACTCCGCAATAGTTTGGAGATGGCTATGGTGTTACTCAACCTCTGGTGTGGGAATCTTATCTTGGTTATCAGGTATCTGATTACATTCAATAAGAGTCAGTAGATGGGTCTTTTTGCTACCATTCATCACTTCTATCATGTATCCACTTGCTCTTCTCCCCATCCTTTTTGTCCTCCCTGTACAGGTCTTGATGTTGTAGGGATAGTGAACTCCTTGGATGTCAAATAGGTCAAAGAAATATGTCCTTGCCAGTGACTGGTTAATGTGCTCATCTATGATGACACATCTTTAGTGCCTTTTCTGGTTGCTCTTTTGGATATACTTTGGCTAAATATCTTGGTTCATGACCATCCACTGCAGCCTTTTCAGCACTTGTGTACAGTTTGAAGTAACATTCAGTGGTGATGCTTGCTTTTCTTCCTTCTCCCTGACTCTGAAGCTGGGGTTCTTGTAGAAGTAGACTTATTCTTGTCATGGTGTAAGGTGCTGACATGCGGGTCACTATTGCACTCCACACACTTGATGGCTGCTGTACAGTCTTTAGCCATGTGCTTGAATGAAGAGCCACAAAAGAGAGGGAAAACAGCATACAAATACAACTAGGCAAACAAAAAAAGCAAACACTGGGCCTTCAGGATTGAGAAAAATGTAGTCCTTTAATATGACAAAGACCCGACACGGGCCGTGTTTCGGCGTACAACCGCCTGCATCAGGGGTCAATAAACTCCTATCAGTCAACTTGCGGTTTTCAGTATTGGAGGCGTCTTTCCGAATACAGACGAGCTGTTCACACAACGGGAGTTCTACCCCGATTGTTTTACTTACCTCTTGCACCATAGTTCGCAAGTTGACTGATAGGAGTTTATTGACCCCTGATGCAGGCGGTTGTACGCCGAAACACGGCCCGTGTCCGGTCTTTGTCATATTAAAGGACTACATTTTTCTCAATCCTGAAGGCCCAGTGTTTGCTTTTTTTGTTTGCCTACTTGAATGAAGAGCAGCATTTGTAGCAGATTCTGTAGTTTTCAACAAATATTTACATTCTCTTAAGGGTTGTTCCCTAAATCTTCTACATTTCTGGAGAGGAAGAGGTTTCTTATGTATAGGACGCTGTCGGGATCCTCTACTTTCTCTGTAGTAGGAGGATGATCAGTAGGTAGTATTGCTGTGGATGACATATCTGTCATGTGTACAGCTATAGGCTTCTTGGTGTTGCGGTACTTCTTGACCAGCCCTTTCACTAGGGAAGTAGCCTGTCTTGACTGCTTCAGGTACATCAGACACAAAGCTGGGGCCATTTCTCCTCTTTGCCAAATCTCAGATAAACTTCACAAAGACTGTGAATGGATGAAACCTCTCTTGATGGTTATCTTTATATTTGACACCTACTGAGGACCATTTTTCTCTTATGTCATATGGCAGCTTTGATATAGTCTCATTTATGCCCCAAGCTGTATCCAAGTAATACAGGCCAGGAAGTTTTGGATCAGCCTTGAGTGTTTCTAGTTCCTGAAGGAGATCTAATTTTTGTAACTTGTCATTATCTCTATTTGTCACCTTTGGATGAATCCTTATTCTTTTCATCAGTGCCACTGCCATACCGCTTGTCAAGTCTCTCCCACATTTCTTTCATGCCTCTCGAGGGGTCATGCAAATATGCATCTGGTCATCTCTTTACACAATTGGCTGACTCAGTTCTCAGTCACTTTATCATCAGGTTCATCTTGCATGGAAGTGAGCTTCATAATTGCTGTGACATCCTTAAAGTTAGATTTCCACCCTCTATACTTTTTCTGGGCAGTCATTGAACTAGGTAAACCCCATAGTCACCACATTTTTGCGAGTCATGTATGTTGCTAGATCTTCTCTCTCTAGTGCACTAGCAGTTGGTGTCTGTGGCTGGCTGTGTGCTGGGTTTTCACTGAAATTAGGCATGGAGTGTGGCTGGTCAGGTGGATCTTGCTTAAATCACAGGGTATTTTGCTGGACAAAAATGCTCAACTGTTGTCTGAGCCTAGTTCTTGGGTAGTGTTGGAGTCTATGGTTGAAATGCAGCATTTCTCTTGATGTGCTTTCCCGAAGCAAGAGCCGGTGGTAGTGTTTCCGTATGCATTTGAGCATGTGGATCACTGTTGTGGTGGCTCACCTCCATGACATGCTTTGCCTTAGGCTTGCTTCTCTCATATAAGTGAGACTCTGGTGTGAAAGAATGTACTTGTTCAGAATCTGATGACTCTTCTGAGCCAGACTGTGACTATGCACTTTTGTGAGTCAGAGTATGAGCCTTCACATATTCTGATGTTCGCTGGGCAGAATCTGATTATGTGGCTGAGCTGACTCTGCCATCCTGCCTTGTGGCTTCTTCATGTGTTTTTATCTGGGCCTCAAGTATACCCACTTCTTTCTCTTGCTGGAGCAGCTTCAAGGCAATGTTTAACTCGCGTATCTTTTCTTCTAGTTTAAGTTTCTCAAGTTCTATGGTTGCTTCTTGTTTACTATAAAGAACTTTTGATTTGGCAGCCTCTTTGAATTAACCAGATAACCCAGGATACCCCCAGAATCCCAGGTAAGCCACCAGAGTGCAAAAGCCAGTGTAACTACAATACTTGATATTCAGGAGCACTGAGAGAAATCTTGGCAGGAAGTCATCTCTAGACAAGATCTGGATCCTCTGAAGCACAAAGATGAACTGTACTCTGGATTGTATCTGGATACCTGGTAGAAACTACAATAACTGGACTTAAAACAAAAACTGAAATAGCCAAGGTTTTTCCAGAGGCTAAGGTAAACATGCATGTTACAGGAACTATAGCAGGCAGCCCTTTTGTAGAAACTGGCCCAAGTAAGCTTTTTGCAGGAGACAGGGCATGGTGGTTTTTGTAGGAACAAGAGCAGCTGAGTCTTCTGAAGGAGCCAGGGTAAATAGGCTCCTTACAGGAACTACACCAAACAAGCCTTCAGCAGAAGAAAAGGCAAACATTTTGCAGGAACTCTACCAAATAAGTCCTCTACAGGAGCTGGCAGACAAGCTTTTTACATAGGCTGGAATCTGAAGCAAGATTGGATTTGACATTACTGACCAGACTGGAGTCTGAGGCAAGACTGGAAATGGGATCATCAGCATGACTGGACCTCGAGTCATAGACAAGAATGAATCTGAAAGGATCTCCAAATATAAGAATCTGGATGATCGTAAATTGAGGTTTTCCATTCAAGTTTTATTGAACTTGTGGGCAGGTATCAGCAACCAAGGAAATAGGACCCCCTACATATGAAGCATTGGATAAAGTGGCACAAAGAGTGGCAGGAACACAATATGGTACAACAAGAGGGACAAAATGGACAGTGGTCTAAATAGCCAAGAAGCTCTTCTGAAAAAATCCCTCCCAAAATCTACCCAGAGCATCCACACCCTCCTGAAGAACCCCTCAGAAGAACAACCCCCTATAGGCCCCACTGTAGCAATAGTCTTGCAGTACTTCCACAAGAGGTCAGGACCACCATTTTGAACCTGGAGCAGTCATGGCAGGAGAAAGCAGGGATCACTTCTGCCTCCTCTACCCTAAACCACCAGGCCTGGGTGGCCTACAGAGGTTGGGGAAGTCTTCGGGAGGGGTGGATGCTCCTCAGGCAAGAGTGGGAATCACTCCTGCTTCCTCTACCCTAGACCACCAGGCCTGGGGGTGGCCTAAAGAAGTTGGGAGAAGTCTTCTGGAGGGGTGGATGCTCTTCAGGAAATAGCATTCAGCCTTAATATTTTGCATGTTAATCACAAACATTCATGGTGATCAACAGCACTATTCAGAATATAAGAAAATTACAACAAGAACATCAGAAAATAAAACCAAAATAAAACAATGAACTAAAGATACTTAAGATACTTGTGTGTCCTCACAGTAACAAACCACAGTTAAAAATATTTGAAAAAGCCAAGAACACACCCACAGAATAATGAAATAATGAAAAAGAAACCCCCTTTCAACCAACGTATACAATAAACAGAGCAACAAGATAATATATAGAGTCAAAAAAGGGGGGAAAAATCCAAACTTTAACTATCCTGAATACAAGATGATTTAATTTTGAGTGTACCTCCATCAACAGCATGCACAAAGACTCTTCTAGCATCCTTAACCTGTGATACACACAGCAGGTTCACTCTGAACAATACCATTTTAACTCACTACTCATCTAGTATAACAGAGGGAGAGGGGGGAAAGAGGTATATACTCACAAGGTCAATATCTTAAACTTGGTACACACCTGAATACCAAGCCAATGTGAATAGCGCAGAAAGTGGAATCAGTAAGTTAAACCCACGCTAACCCAGTACCATTCAAGTAACTATTTTTTTCAAGCCTTTAAGTTAGCTGCACAGGGAGGTCCATTGCAGTAAGCCAACCATAAAATAACCAAACAATGCATTTCAAGTGTCACCTTCAATAATCTTTAAATAAAATTATACAGGATTCTAGCTGCAGTCTGGCACGTTCAACTTGTTCCTTATGAAGTCCAAAAACAGATTAGTAACAGTATTGCAATTAAAGTATACAAGGCGTTTTTTTTATTCATTATTTGAGGATGAGTAAGAAGCAAAAAAAAAACCTTTACTCTCAGCATTGTCTCAGAACAGCAACACTGGTTAATTTATTTTGTGACATACATTTTTTAGATACAGTATGCATTTCATCTTAGTTGGTGCAAGAAATTACAAGTGGCCTAATGCTTAACGACAGAAGTCGACATATCAAAGGAGCCATAAGAACACAAAGAAAAAAAGTAAATCACCATTTCACTGCCCCTCCCCAAAACTAAATTCCTCATTTTACAAAAACCTTATAATCCTTTCATTTTCAAACAAATACCACTGCATCATTGTTATTCTAACATAAGCTAGCATAAATCTTACAGCAAGAAGCATGTTTAATGTGCTTTTTTCATAGCCCTGTTTGAAGAGTTCTTACTGATATCATATCAGTGAGGAATCCAAAGGGGATTACATATGTCAGCCCAATCAATTGGTGGTAATTGTAACACAAAAGACCCATCTTAAAGCAAACATAGTCACAGTAAACTATGCCCTGTATTTTCCTACCTTATAATAAAAAAACAGCCATTAAATTAATTGGCACTAAGAGCATGTAGTCGTTATCTAATCTATTAATTTTAGTTTAATATTAACCAGGGTGTCTGCTATGACAGTCATTTGACCTGTGGCAGGTAGAATAGAATAGCTTGGTATTGCAATCTTTTAAGGTTAAAGCAATATTTGACTGAATAGAACAGATGATGGAATTCTTCAGCTTCTACCTTATATTCAAAGATTGCATTTGCTTTCAGACATGTATTGACATTCTGTGGGGCCAGGCTGCTGAGGCTTGATGGAACACGTTGGGAACCACAGACCGAGAGGAGGACTTTGAGTTTTACGGGTTTCATTTACACAACCTTGGAACTTTATAAAATTTATGACTTAAAAATAGTCTACCATTTCAACAAATGCCTCTCTTAAAAAATGGATAATTTTCTAAAAGAAAAATCCATAACCCATTATCAGGATGGACTTGGGGGAAATCCACTTCTTATTTCTAGGATAAGCAGCATAAAATCTGTTTTACTGTTCTGGGATCTTGCCAGGTACTTACCTGGATTGGCCACTGTTGGAAACAGGATATTGGGCTTGATGGACTTTCGGTCTATCCCAGTATGGCAACACTTATGTTCTTCTTATGTTCTTAACTTGGCTGCAATATTCTGGAGAACCTGTAATCAGATGAAGGACATCTCAGTGCAGCCCAAATAGAGAAGGTTGCAATCATCTAGGGCAGATAAAATCAGTACCTCATGCTATCACAAATTTAACGCAGCACCTATAATGGCACATGTTGGGAATGTCTCCATGGTTGCTGTATTAAATTTGAACTACTGCATGGAAAAATCCTGCCTAAAGCTGCTGCAAATTTTCTCGCAACTTTGTACCTGAGACAATGGAGAGTCAAATGACTTACTGAAGATCACAGGGAGTGGCAGTGGAATTTGAACCCTGAATTCACTTGTTCTCAGACTACTCCTGCGCCATCAGTCAGCAGTGCTGTCTTCCCCTTTGATTTAGATGGAGGTAAGCTACCATAATGGGATTTAAAACCGCGTATATTTTTGCTTGCAGCAGAGGAAATTACATTTGTACCCCACGCTTTCCCACATATAGCAGGTTCAATGTGGCTTACATAGTAAATAGAATTACAAAGTCTTGAAGGAGAATGTTACAAGTTGTAGTAAACATAGTAGTAGTGAGGTTTTGAGAATATGTACATTGAGCATGGAGAGGTAAACAAAGATAGGATGAGCAAAAGGAGAAGAGATTGGGAGGGGTAAGGAGTAGGAAGGATGGAGAGGAAGAGATTGAGGAATGAGCATAAGGAGATTGTGAGACATGGTCAAAGGAATAATAATCGTGCACCCACTACAGAAAGTGAGGCGTGACCCAGATCTACCATCCCAAAAAGGAATCCGGTACAACCCGCACAGAAGAAGTAAAATGCAACCACCCAGGCAGAGTAAAATTTGGTGCCCAGAGGCAGAGCTAGGACCAAAGATTAGAGGCAGGGCAAGGCTCGCCCTTCGGAGAAGGAGCCAAACTTAACATCATGAGACGAAGCAAGGCCAAACTACCAGAGGCGAAAACAGGGTACAGCAATCTAAGAGCAAACACAGGAGACTGGGCATGTCCCGACATCCATATATGGAGGAAGGCACAACAACCAGAGACGGAGAAAAGCGTGATATCCAGAGAGAGAGAACCAGGGTGTCCATCCAAAGCCATACGGTGCCGGAGCAAAGCTCAATACACACAGCCGAAGAAGGCTCACCATCCAGAGATGTAGCAAGGCTCACATCCATAGACGGAAAAAGACTCTCCATCCATAGATGGCACAAGGCACCTGCCTTCCAGAGACAGAGCAATGCCAGACCTACAGAGAGAGGTGAAAACTAAGCAGCCCAAGACAGAGCACAGTAGGACAGTAAATCTCATTCTCAGGCTCCACCCTACCACCAGTAGTTTTTTTTTTAAAGGAACTCTCCCCTTTCCCAAAAAGGGAATGACTACCCCCCTACACCCCTTCCCAAACTTATCACTCCCCAACCCCATCCAACCCAACAACACATCCATCACCATCTCCACAATCTCATATTAAATCAGAGATCCCAGAGATGGGCCACTGAGGGTGTGAGTCTCCAAACCCTAGACAACCAAACTTCCCCTGCAATCGCTCCACATTCATAACCCTAACCCAACAGCTCAAAGGCTATGTTTTCCCCCTGCCCTGTTAAACAACTCCTTCCACACCAGAGCGACATAAAGCCGAAGATGTCATTACACAGCAAAACAAACAAAAAAAGAACAGCTCGTAAGCAAATGCAGATCCCCACTCTCCATACCCTTTGCCCCCTCATATGCAGGTAAAGAAAAAGAGTCAATGAGTGCAACACCCCACAGTCAAATAGTGTCCACAGGAGAACCCAGACGAGGCTTTTTCTGCTGAGAATTCTCTACTCGCTGCCAGCGCTGGAGTTTCTTCCGTGTCACTGGTGCAACTGCACTCAGGGGGTGTGATGTAGGAGTCAAACCTGTCTCAAAATTTTCCACACCTCACCCAATTTGCAGATTTGCTGTACCTTACCCATCACAGGAAATGTAAGCACAAAATGGGACATCCATCTGTATTTAATATGTGCTGAGGAGAAAATATCCAGAACAGGCTCCATCATTTTCCATTGTTACAAAGTATAGGAAGATAAATCTTGATAGACAGTGACTTTAGTGTCATTATAAATCAGCTGAGTAGTTTGGCGTGCCTTGGTCAAAACTAATTCTCTGTCTGGATAACGCATGAAGCAGGCTACAATATCCCGGGATGCAGAGTCTTGTGGTCTGCCCAGTGCTCTATGGACTTGTTCAAATTGAAGAGAGGCTCTGTCGCCATCAGATCCCAAAATCTGCGTTCAAAATAATTTGCTAATCACCACTACATCTTGCATCTCTCCTCCTTCAGGAATCCCTCTGAACCATAATTTTTTGCGATGTCCTCTTATTTTCCAGGTCATTAATTTTGTATAGGCTCTCGTCATGATGTTCAAACAGCTTGGATATGTGCTTCTGCAAATTATTGAAAGAGTCCACATGATTCTCCATTTTAGTTTCTAAGTCAACCACACAGCCACCCAGATCACATAGGTCTGCACAGAGATGTTCAATGCAGTCAACAATATCCCCTTGGGATGCTTTGATTTCTGCCTTTATGTCAGCCAAGTTGTGCCTCAGTTGCCGCGAACAGCCCAAGTCGGTCAAATCTCCTCGCACTGAATCTGCTACCAAAAGTATAGAGTGAGTTGGACTCCAACACTGGGCCTGGCTCTTCATGGCGGCGTGGCATTTTCATCAAGGTCTTGTTAGCGGACTTGACCTTCTCCTTGCCAGGACAATTTTGGATTTTTTTCATAGTGCTCCAAGTTCTACCCCAATCTCTGTCACTCCACTGCAAAAAAAAGTAGCCGATGGAAGCAAATAAAGGGAGATTTACTCTGGAGTTTGCAGGAGGAAAAGAACTAGGATGCCATCAAGTCCAATGACATCACTTCCTCCTAGTGAAACCTTTTTAAACCCTGCTAAGCTAATTGCTTTTATCACAATCTCTGGCAACAAATTCCAGAGTTTAATTACTCATTGAGTGAAGAAATATTTTCTCTGATTTGTTTTAAATTTACTACTTAGTAAATTGTGTGCACCCTAGTATTTTTTGAAAAAGTAAACAAGCGATTCACATGTACCCGTTCCACTCCACACAGAGGTGTATTTTCAAAGCACTTAGACATATACATAGAGGTGCATTTTCAATATGATATCTAAGTCTGACTTTGGACGTTTTGCAAAACGTCCATAATCCAACGGGAAAGAAGATCATTTTTGAAAAAAGGAAATTGTTTTATCTTTTTTTATATATATATTATTTCGAACAAGGTTTTGTGATTTGCACAGGTTTTTGTTTTGGTTTTTTTGGACCATTTTCAAAAGAAAAGTCCAAATGAAAAACAGAAACATCAAGCCATCGGGATATAGGAGAGGTCAGCATATTTATTAGACTGGTCCCCCAGACATCCCAGGAGAGCAATGAGGCACCCTAGAGGGCACTGCAGTGGACTGCAAATAAATGTTCCCAGGTACACATCTCACCATTGCTCCCTTATCTTATCTGCTGAGCCCTCCGAAACCCACCCATAACCTACTACCCCCAACTGTACACTACTACAGTAGCCCTTATGGGTGAAGGAGGCACCTATATGTGAGTACAGTAGAGTTTTGGAGGGCTCACAGTTTCCACCACATGTGTAACAGGTAGGAAGAGGTATAGGCCTAGGTCCACTTGACTGCAGTGTGCTACACCTACCACTAGACTCCCCAGGGACCTGCATGCTGCCGTAATGGACCTGAGTATAACATCTGAGGCTGGGAAATAATGTTTTTAATCACATTTTTTGGGGGGGGGTAGGAGTGACCACGGGGGGAGTAAGGGGAGATCAATCCCTTACTCCCTCTTACCATTAGTTATGTGGTCATTTAAGGCACCCTTTTGTGCCTTATTTGTTAAAAATCAGGTGTAGCTCAAAACATGTTAGTTTTAGTCCTGGACTGTTTTGTTTTGTTCCATAATGGCTGAAAACTTCCAAATCTTAGGAACGCCCAAAATCCCTCCCTTAACAAGCCACTGATATGCCCTCTAGGTTTCAAAAACACCGATTTGGACGTTTTTGTGAGAAAACCATCCAAATGCTACTTTATGCCACTTTTTGGACATTTTTCTCTTTTGAAAATGAGCCCCATAGTAAACTATGAAACTAAGTTTAAATTCTTTGAAAATGAGCCCCCTCAGTATTTTATAAACCTGTATCATATTAATATATCCCCTCAACCATCTCTTCTTCAAGCTGAAGAGCCCTAGCCACTTTAGCCTTTCCTCATAAGGAAGTTGTCCCATCCCCTTCATCATTTTCATCACTCTTCTATGTACCTTTTCTAATTCCGTTATATCTTTTTTGAGATGCGGTGACCAGAATTGCACACAATATTTGAGTGATACAAAGGCATTATAACATTTTCGTTTTTGCTTTCCATTCCTTTCCTAATAATTCCTAGGATTCTATTTGCTTTCTTAGCCACTGCTGCACTGAGCAGGGGCTTTCAACATAGCATCAGTGATGACTCCTAATATGCAACCTTGCATCACATAGCTGTGGTTTGGTTTCCTCTTTCCCACATGCATCACTTTGCACTTGCTCACATTAAATGTCATCTGCCATTTGGATGCCCAGTCTCCCAGACTTGGAAGGTCCTCTTGCAATTTTTCACAGTCCTCTGGAGATTTAATAACGTTGAATAACTTTGTGTCATCAGCAAACTTAATTACCTCACTAATTATTCCCATCTCTAGATCATTTATAAATATGTTTTAAAAAACAATGGTCCCAGCACAGATCCCTGGGAAACCCACTATCTACCCTTCTCCATTGAGAATACTGACCATTTAATCCTGCTCTCTGTTTTCTATCATTTAACCAGTTTTTAATCAACATTACCTCCTATCCTATAACTCTCTGATATCCTCAGGAGAGTTTCATGATTTACTTTGTGAAATGTCTTTTGAAAATCTAGGTACATAATATTGATCAGCTCACCTGTATTCACATGTCTATTCACCCCTTCAAATAAATATAGGGGGTCTTTTACTAAACCTTAGCTCGAGTTATCTGCAGCAGGGCCCATTTTATTCCTATGAGCCCTGCTGTAGATAACTCAAGCTAAGCTTTAGTAAAAGATCCCCATAGTAGATTGGTGAGGCAAGATTTCCCTTGTCTATATTCATGTTGGCTTTATTAATCCATGTCTTTATAATAGTCACTACCATTTTGCCCGGCACTGATGTCAGGCTCACCATTCTATAATTTCCCAGATCTCCACTTTATAGCGCACACCATTTGGAATGAGTTTCTCCATTTTTTTGATTAGACTCCACTGTCTTCCTATTTATGCCCAATATCTTTTAAAAACTTTACCATAGTTTTTAGAATTTTACATGGTGTGGTGCCTGGCTACATGCCTCGGTATGTTCTTTCTTCAAATCTTTCTAGAATTTTACGTGGAAATAATTCTTTGTTATGACATTTCCCTGCTATATACCAGAGCTTTCACTGCTTCCTTCTCTTATCAGGCTGTCAAACATTTGACTTCTTTATCACCTGAGATCAAACAGGAGCCCCTCCTATCTTAAATTTAGAAATTTTGAAAGTTTTTTAATTTTTTTTTGTAGGCGATTCCTATGTATTTCGGAGATTATTTTTCCCTTTTACAATTTTTATTGTAATTTGAGCTAAACCTTATGGTATGTAGTGAAAAATAAGTACTTGTACTGTTATTACTCTGCTTGGAGTTAGCACAGAAGCATTTAGGGCCCTGTTTACCAAGGTGTGTTAGTGTTCTTAGCATGCCTACACTTAGCGCGTGGGCTAAGCATGTAGGCGCCTATAGGGATATTGTAGGCACGTCTATAATGCTGCTTAGTAAACAGGGCCCTTAGGGTCTTATTCTACAAAGGTTAGTCTTTTAATTTATGAGTGTAATTAATGCTCCTAAATTTATGCTCCTAAATTTATGCTCCTAAATCAAGAGCATAATCTATTGTGGAGCAGAGAGTATGCTCGTAATTTAGGGACATATATTTAAGAGTTTAAGCTTTATAGAATAAGGCCCTTAGCGACTCCTATTTAGGAGGCAGTAAGTGGTCCCACGCTAACTGCTCATGACATGGTTTGCCATGTATTAACTGCAAAAATACTGCAAAGCACCATAATACAGTTGTGTCCTAGCAGTTACCTCACAGTAACTGCTAGGACACAACATTGTAAAAACATTTAAAAAATAAAAAATTAGGGTTCTCTGGGAACAAGAAAATAATTAATGTACCTCCCTTTGAACATCTGAGAAAAGTGTGGAGCTAAATCCAAATCCCTTTCCCTCCCTGACAAGAAATTCATAAAAAATGGCAGGTTTAGATTAAAAAAGCGACAAAAAATAAAACATTACATTTGCAAATCAAAATTAGTCGTTTTGGAAAGGGAATAGTTCACATGATTGACATCATTTCATTTAGGCAGAACATATTGACATCTTCACGTCTATCCAACATGAAAGAATCTGAATCATAAAGGACTAGATCTACAAGCACAACACACACAATACCCAGATTATAATGAATGGATCTTGTTACTTCATTACCCTTGCATGAGGAATTTCATATAAAAAGAACCTGGACACTCCCTTCACTTGTACTGGCTTTATAATAAACAATAGTACACAACAGAGTATGTCAGCAGATAAAGCTCAAAAGGCCCATTACTATCTCTTCTTCTCCCTCAAAAAACCTCAATGCCTGTCCTATGCTTTCTTGAACTCCGACACTCTTCCCGGCTCCATCACCTTTATTGGGATGCCATTCCATATATCCACCACCCTTTCTGCAAAGAGAGAGATGTCCTTGGATTATACCTGAATCTTCCACCTTTCACCCTTTTCCCATGACCCTTTATTCTAGAGCTCTCTTTCTATTGAAAGAGACCAGTCTCCTGTGCATTTATTCATGAAGCCATGTGAACATCTCTATCATATCTCCCCTAAGGGTGTGCATATTTTGTTCATTTGGAGGTGGGGGGGTCATGTCATTCACCTGATTTTTGTTGTTGTTTCGTTTTGTTTTCCATTTTAGCATGCACAGAGAGCACTTCTATAAATTGGGATCAAGATGTAGGCACCACAATGAGGCTTGCTTAGCGCCAATTCTATAAAAGCTTCTGAGTGTACCTAATCCATTATAGAATATTAGTGCAAAGCCACTTTGCTGCACCAAAAGTTAAACATGCCAACCTTGTAAGTCAATGGCTGGTATAAATTGCCAATAGTATTCTATAAGTTGCATGCAACACTTGACAAGCCCATGACACACCCATGCTTCGCCTACATGTATTCCCTTCTAGTTGCACATTAAGGAGCCCTCCTACTAAAGGGCATTAAGCACTTACCCCTGAATTCTATAAAAGCTGCTAAAAATTGCACATGCAAATTTGGACATGCAATTTAATAGAATAATGACCTATGTAGTGCTGATAATTGGCTTCTTAGCAAGCAATTATTGGATTTAATTAGAATATACATACATACATTTATGTGTGAGATCCACACCTAAATTTTACACACGAGTTTAAAAAAGGGTCGCAAAAATGGGAGAGTCATGGACGGAACAGTGGCATTCCTAAAATGAATGCATGTTGTTATAGAATATGAGGAAACATGCCTAATTTAGGTGCAAAGATTTGCCCCACTTTTCAGTAGGTGCAAATGGCTGTGCCGAAAGTTAGGTGCGATTCCTGGATATAAACGCTATTCTATGAACCACGCCTAACTTTAAGCACAGCTTATAGAATCGTGCTTTTTTCGGTGCCACATTTTTTCAGCACATAGTAACATAGTAGATGACGGCAGAAAAAGACCTGCACGGTCCATCTAGTCTGACCACGATAAACTCATATGTGTATACCTTACCTTGATTTGTACCTGTCTTTTTCAGGGCACAGACCGTATAAGTCTGTTCAGCAGTATTTCCGCCCTCCCAACCACCAATCCCGCCTCCCATCACCGGCTCTGGCACAGACCCCGTATAAGTCTGCCCTCTCCTATCCTAGCCTCTCAACCACCAACCCCTCTTCCCCCCGCCACCCAATTTCAGCTAAGCTTCTGTGGATCCATTCCTTCTGCACAGGATTCCTTTATGCCTATCCCACGCATGTTTGAATTCCGTTACTGTTTTCATCTCCACCACCTCCCGCGGGAGGGCATTCCAAGTGTTCACCACCCTCTCTGTGAAGAAATACTTCCTGACATCTTTCCTGAGTCTGCCCCCCTTCAATCTCATTTCATGTCCTCTCGTTCTACTGCCTTCCCATCTCCGGAAAAGATCCATTTACGGATTAATACCTTTCAAATATTTGAACGTCTGTATCATATCACCCCTGTTCCTCCTTTCCTCCAGAGTATACATGTTCAGGTCAGCAAGTCTCTCTTCATACGTCTTGGAACGCAACTCCCATACCATCCTCGTAGCTTTTCTTTGTACCGCTTCCATTTTTTTAACATCCTTCGCAAGGTACAGCCTCCAAAACTGAACACAATACTCCAGGTGGGGCCTCACCAACGTCTTAGACAGGGACATTAAAATCTCCTTTCTTCTGCTGGTCACACCTCTCTCTATACAGCCTAGCAACCTTCTCGCTACGGCCACCGCCTTGTCGCACTGTTTCATCGCCTTCAGGTCCTCAGATACTATCACCCCAAGATCCCTCTCCCCGTCCGTGTCTATCAGGCTCTCCCCACCTAACACATACGCCTCCCTTGGATTTCTACTCCCTAAGTGCATCACTTTGCATTTCTTCACATTGAATTTTAATTGCCAAATGTTAGACCATTCTTCCAGCTTCTTCAGATCTTTTTTCATGTTTTCCACTCCTTCCGGGGTGTCCACTCTGTTGCAAATCTTGGTGTCATCCGCAAAAAGGCAAACTTTACCTTGTAACCCTTCGGCAATGTCACTCACAAATATATTGAACAGAATGGGCCCCAGCACCGATCCCTGAGGCACTCCACTACTCACCTTTCCCTCCTCCGAGCGAACTCCATTTACCACCACCCTCTGGCGTCTGCCCGTCAACCAGTTCCTAATCCAGTTCACCACTTCGGGTCCTATCTTCAGCCCTTCTAGTTTATTCAAGAGCCTCCTGTGGGGAACCATGTCAAAAGCCTTGCTGAAATCTAAGTAGATGACGTCCATAGCACGTCCTTGATTTAATTCTCCTGTCACCCAGTCAAAGAATTCAATGAGATTCGTTTGGCACGATTTCCCTTTGGTGAAACCATGTTGTCTCGGATCTTGCAACTTATTGGCTTCCAGGAAATTCACTATCCTTTCCTTCAGCATGGCTTCCATTACTTTTCCAATAACCGAAGTGAGGCTTACCGGCCTGTAGTTTCCAGGTTCTTCCCTATCACCACTTTTGTGAAGAGGGACCACCTCCGCCGTTCTCCAATCCCTCGGAACCTCTCCCGTCTCCAAGGATTTATTAAACAAATCTTTAAGAGGACCCGCCAGAACCTCTCTGAGCTCCCTCAGTATTCTGGGGTGGATCCTGTCCGCCCCCATGGCCATATATACAATTTGCCCTTGAACATACGGTTAACGTCCTGAAAAAGGTGACCATGTGACCATATTAAGGAGTTTGTGGTAGTTTCCGTACATTAAACCCCGTGTTACTAGATTTTTCTGTCAGCAACCATGACATGGGTGGAGAGTGAGCATAGAAGCATTAGCCAGCTAGTGTGTTACACTTATTATGTGCTAACTGACTAATGCAAAGTTATGTGGGACCTCTTACCACCTCCTAAATTGGAGGCAGAAAGTGCTTCTGTATGAACTAGAAGCAGATACTGCTCACTAGTCTGAATATTAACACATGACCTGCAATAAAAAAAATACTGGGAATGCCTCTCCTTGATGCAGTGTTAGTTTTGGACTTGCAGTGTGTTAAACCCCATGTTGTATTTATTTGGAATTTGCTCACGCCTTTTTCAGTAGTAGCTCAAGGTGAGCTACATTCAGGTACATTGGGTATTTCCCTGTCCTTGGAGGGCTCACAATCTAATTTTGTTCCTGAGGCAATGGAGGGTTATGTGACTTGCCCAAAGAGCAGCAGCTGGATTTGAACCAGACACTTCTGGACCTGTGCTCTAACCACTAGGCCACTCCTCCATAAGGACTAGTATTTTGTACCATATATGCACTATCGGTGCTTGTATTTAGGTGCCTGCTTATAGAATTACTTTTACAATTTGTAAATAGCATGTACTAAAAAAGAAAATGAATTGGACAAAAAATGCTTTCATTATTTAATAATGTGAAACAAGTCTGGCTCATTATGGGGTCCTTTTACTAATCTGCCGTAAGCACTTTCATGTATTTACCATGTGGGGAAATACCTGAACAAGCCACTAGTAATTTTGCCATCTGTGCACACTTGCCATGTGCTAAAAAACACAAAACTTAATTTTTTAGTGCTGGGAGCATATTTGGGGGGGGCGCAGAGAGTAGGTGTACCCAGCCAGTGGCGTAGGAAGGGGGGGGGGGCGGTGGGGCGGTCCGCCCCGGGTGCACGCCGCTGGGGGGTGTCATCTGCATTGGTTCCTTGCTCCCTCTGCCCAGAACAGATTACTTCCTGTTCTGGGGCAGAGAGAACAAGGAACCAATGGAGCCAACGCAGCTCCCAGCGACGTGGGCGGATCAGCCCTCCCACCCGCCCCTCGCTGCCAAAGTAAGGTAAAATGCGCTCCGAGGGGGGGAGGGTGCGCGCCGAGGGGGTGGCGTCGCGCTGCAGCCGGGGGGGTGCGCGGCGGCGACCCACCCCGGGTGCCAGCCGCTCCCGCTACGGCACTGTACCCAGCACTAATTGGTTAGAGTAGCTACATTGTCATGCACCAACTGATCAGCACATGAGTCCTTCCCACCTACAAAAGAGGTGTCGGTAAGGGTTCACATGCTAATGACCACACACTAAATGGGAAATTAGCGCATGGCCAATAATGGGGGAAATTGGAAATGTGGCCATTTTACAGCCATGTTAAAAGTGGCCTTAGCTTGTGGGGAACACATGTACTAGTCATAGCGCAGGCCACCTTACAATGCAGCTTACTAAAAGTGCCCCTAAGTTTTTAATTTCAAAACCAATATGCATCCATAATTTCCTCTTTTTCTCTCCTTCCCTTTAGGATATACATGTTTAGAACTCTGTTCCCATGTGTATTATGGTTAAAACCCATCAACCATTTTGGAAGCTGCTCTCACAGAAAAAGAACAGGCTTATGAAATAAAAACAGGAACATTGCATCAAACGGATAAATGTAAGGTAGCCCTCGGACTCCTAACAAAATCAAACCTCAGAAGTCTGTGCCGCTATTGGAAGATGGCATTCTAAATTTAAAAAAATAGGGTATCAAGTACTTAGCCCCTTCTCACCAAGATTTTGATAATTAAACTCTTATCAAGGTCTTTCATGTGTGTCTCTCTGCTGCTAGGCTTATGAGAGATGTAATGTCTGTCCCTTCATTTACCTCTTAATAGTTGGATCACCGTTCACCCAGGGCAGTCAAGTTTTAATAGATTTATTTATTTATTTGTAGCATTTATACCCCGCTCTTTCCCGCTCGGTAGCAGGTTCAGTGCGGCTAACAATGAATAGGTGCTAGGTGAACAATGAATAGATGCCGGCTGCTGTGGATGTAACAAATCCAAATATTCAGCACCAGTATCCACATAGGGCCAGATTCTGTAAACAGCGTATAAAATCTAGACATGTCCGAACAAAGCACTTAGCACTATTCTATATAACATGCCTCAAGTTATGCGCAGTGTATAGAATAGAGCATAGGACCAGAGAATGTGCCTACATTGAGATGCGGCCATGTACGCCACTGAAACCCCCTGAATTCTATAACACACATAAATTTGAGTGATGCCCCTGACATGCCCACACTCCTCTCCTAACCGTACCCCTTTTCAGCTACATGTTAGAATTTACATGCGCCTCTTTTTAGAATAACCCTAAAAAGAATCGCATGTAAATTCTAATTATTGCCAAATAATGATGATAATTGGTTATCAGCCAATTGTCACCGATTGGCTCATTGCTCAATTAAGTAGCACATGTAAATTGAGCACATACCCAATTTAATGCGCGCTATTCACCGCACCTTATATAGAATACGGGAGATAGTGGCCAACCTAGCTTGAGTGGTGACAACTGATGCTACTCAGATAGTGAAGATATTCTGCCTGCTATCCAGTTAGCTAACTGAAGAACGTTAGGACAGTCTGTTCACTGTCCAGAGTTTGTCTTGCTAGTTATCTAGTTAGCAGACTGAATGATGATGCCGATCAAATAATTCTGGGAATCACCCTCACTTCACTCATGGGCTGCTTCAGTGCTATTCAGATAGCACTGGGGAGGTCTGCAGTGATTTTCAGTAGAATTATTTGGATAATAAATAAAATTATCTACGGTCTAGCTCCGGAATACATGATTCCTCTAATAGACCTCCCACCTAGAAATGCCATCAACACAGCCCGCACCTATCTCCAACTTCATTATCCGTCTTGCCAGGGTGTCAAATACAAGCTTCTTTTTGCCTCTACTTTTCACTACTCCAGCCCGAAGACTTGGAATGCTTTACCTCTGAACCTAAAATCTCAATCTGATCATCACCTTTTCAAGAAGATGTTGAAAATGTTCCTTTTTGGAAAAACTTACTCCATTAGTAATTCTGCTTATTAGTCACCCTAATTGTTGTTAGTGTTCTCTCCTTATTCTGCTGTAAAATTCATGTGTTGTACTTCTCTACTTTTGTAATTCATGTAAGCCACATTGTGCCTGCAATTGTGGGGAAACTGTGGGGTATAAATGAACCATAAATAAATAAAATAATCTAAATCAAAAAAAGTGACGGTAAAAATACCATTCATATAAAACTTAGTTCGGTTTTTGTACCACAAGACCTTCTAAATTAAGGGACTCTTTTACTAAAACTTAGCTTGAGTTACCTACAGCAGGGCCAATTTTATTCCTATGGGAAGTCCTTCTTAACAACATTTCATGGACCATTTTAGTCTCTTTTACCCTTTCCCTATTTTCTTTTTACTCTGTTTCTTTTCACTTCTCTAATGTAATTGAAATTGTATAACCACTGGTCTGGTGATAGCCTACTCAGTACATTGTAAGCCACTTTGAGTCTGCACAATGTGGGAAAAAGTGGGGTATAAATGTGATAAATATATAAATAACTCGAGCTAAGCTTTAGTAAAAGATCCCCTAAGTAAATAAGGGGTACCATACTTCAAGATCGTTGTGGGTCTACTTATGTAGCTGATTCAGTGGATAGTGTAATCATTTACCCCAACACTGGGACACTGATTACAGCACTGCTGCATTTCTTAAATTTAAACTAAATATTTTGGGATTGATATTCAGCCAGCAGTCTCAGCATTTTGCATTATGCCCAGAAAATACCAGGTCATCTCCAGGCTTCAGCATTCAATTTTTGCGTTTCCAGAGCCGGCTATACCTTAGCCAGTTAAGTGTGATATTCAGCACTTAAACAACTATGGGGCACCATATAAAGATAGGACTGACTTTTATATGGTATTTAAGTGGAGTGGAGGAGTAGCCTAATGATTAGTGCAGCAGCCTGTGAACCTATTTCTTTTGGAAGGTGATTTCTTTTAATTTCCATTTTGCTCACATCTTTTTCAGTAGTAGCTCAAGGTGAGTAACATTCAAGTATACTGGATATTTCTCTGTCCCAAGAGGGCTCACAATCTAAGTTTGTAAATGAGGAAATGGAGGGTTAAGTGACTTTCCCAAGATCACAAGGAGCAGCAGTTGGATTTGAACCAGCCACCTCTGGATTGCAAGACCGGTGCTCTAGCCACTAGGCCACTCAATATTTAACTAAAGGTTGATTTAGTTTACTTTTATGTCAGAAGTATGTTTCATTTAGGGCTGCATGATTAACACGTTAGTAATGCAATTAACGCATTAAGGAGCCCTTTTACAAAGCGGCGGTAAGCCCAATGCCCGATTACCACCAAGTTACCACCACGCTAGGGAAAATATTTCCTGGAGCACCAGAAATGGGGCACGCTCCAGCCGGAACTACCACTGGCGGCCATGTTGGGCTGTCAGTAGCTCCATTTAGCGTGCAGTAAGCCCGCTTCGGGCTTACCGCCACTTTTTAAAGCCCCCCCCCCCCCCATGTTAATTGTTTTGGAAAAATGTTGGGGTAAATTATTATGCTATCCTCCAAATAAGCTGCATAACGTAGAGCCACAGTAATTTAGTGGTAACAACTGAACTAAATTTTATATGAATAGTATTTTACCATCCCTTTTTTGATTTAGTTGATAATAAATTTGGTGTTTGGGATTGTCACTTTATTTTTTGAACGTATGTTTTATTTGGCTGATGTCATTGAAAATCAAAGGATGGCTTCGTTCAGTGGCACTTTTCTGGGTAGAAGCTGCTACAACCCAGATAAGTGACTTTGAATATAGGGCCATGTATATGAATGCATGTATGTATGTATTTATTAGGATTTAACTGCCAAGGTTTTCACTTTGTTACAGTCCCACTCTGTCCTAAATTGCTAGCTCCCGCCAGGGAGACAGCAGCAAACTTGACCTATTTTAAGAAATATACCATTGTGGTGTTTACCTTTGTTTAGTTTGAGATAGCTTGTCCGGTTTACTGGGGACATTATCCTTTGCCCTCTTCATTAAACCACAGATATTTGCTATAGTGAAATCATCATCATTCATTACACTTCACAGAATTCAGTCAATAAACAGTTTTATTATTGTAAGTGGTCCTTCTACATGTGTTGGTTATAACTAAGATTTACTACTCTACTGCAATATGCAATAATCTCCCAAATTAGCTGTTATGTTGCCTGAAACCCATTCAGAATACTGCTGTCAAGTTGCAAATAGGAGCCCACAAATTTGACTATGTTCTGCCCTCCTAGCAGCACAACATTGGATTCTGACCAATTATCACACATAAAGTGCATATGGATAATCCGAATCACTTAGGGGCCCTTTTACAAAGCTGTGACAAAAACTAGCTTTAAAGCACTTATGACGGTCCTTCCTGTTCACTTTTTTGCCACAGCTGAAAAATGGCTCATTTTCTATTTCCTATATTAATGGCCTCACGCTAATGGATCCTTACCGCCACCCATTTTGGAGGCAGTAACAGCTCACACGCTCAGCACCCCCCCCCCCCCCCCCAAGTCCAGTCCAGTCCCACCATGTTTGGAGAGATGTTATAGGGATCCTATCTCAGTTTTTCCGCCTGGAACCCACTGTTGTTTCTGGATCCTGAAACTATTGGAAAGTCTCCTTTTATATGGGTCACTTAATATTCCCACCATCTTTCTCTATATTTACTAACTCTTTTCTAACACTAAATCTAAATTATAAAAGTACTATCTAAAATCTAAAGAAAAAGAAAACAGCAGATGTTCTATGAATATCTGTATAGTATGGGACCAGATTAAGGGTGGGCTTTTAAATTACTTGGATAAACAATAGTTTTAGACTAAATCTTGCCTAAATCTTGACCCTACTTCCTCTACTGTTTACCTTTCACCATTCCCATGAGCTGTGTCTATCTTTTTTCACTCACCCCTTTTTTTTGTTTCTTTGCGTATCTAGTTTATTTTCTTAAGACTGGTAATGTTCTTCACTTCTCCCTTTAGTTAAAGGATATTTTTTTTAAAAATGTCCAAATCAGAATTAGAATCTTTAGCTCATTATCGTTTATCATTTATTTATTTACTATATCATTACTTCTTGCTATAGCAAAACAGAACGGTTTACATGTTTAAAAAAACATTTAAAAACACACATAATAACATCTAGGAAATACAGTAATTGATAGGAAAGCACAGCAAACCAACCACACAAAAGTTAATAACAAAATGTCAACAAAAATGTCCATCTTAGAGCCATTTTCAAACTGGAAAAATGTCTGAGTTTCTCTTTCAAAAATGGCTCTATGATGGACGCATTTGCACAAGAAAACATCTAAAAAGAGCTATTTTCCAAACGAACTTGTCCAACTTATAAAGTTCAGAAAAATAGACAGAAGTACATCTGCCTGGCTTCATTTTGAGAGAAATGGCCACACAGATGTCCCTGCAGATCAGAGGAGCAACCTAGTAGTCAGTGCAGTGGACTTTAAACAACGGCACTGAGGTACAATTCCCACCAAAACTCCTTTATTTAGTATTGTGAGCCCTCCAAGAACAGAATAGATCCTACTGTACCTAACTGTACACCATTACAATCAACTTCCACCCTGCAAGTGTCTCAAATATTTAGGTACAGTAGGTAATTTGGTGGTTTTTGGAAGGCTCACAATTTCCATCACAAATGTACTAAGTGGAGTAGGATTTGGGACTGGATCCCTTGTTCGCAGTCCACTGCACTGACCACTAGTCTACTCCTAGGAGCTGCTTCAAGCTCTGCTGGGTATGCTCATAATTCCTGATTAAAGAATGGTCAAGCCTTAATTCATCCAGTAGCTAGCTAGTCATTGAGAGCATCTTTTAAAAACTTAGATGTGATTGAAACAGGTCTAGATTTTTTTAAAGTACTTTTTAGATTTGGACGTGTCTTTCTGTTCCATTATTAATTTTGGGCCTGACTTGGTCCCACGCAAAACACACCCACATCACACCCCCTTGTTATTTTGATGAACTCGGTGGAAAACGTCCAAATTCTGCCTTTTTGAAAATCATTTTCAGCAGAGTGATCTATTTTTAGCCATTTTAAGACATCAACTTCGAAAATGAGTTCTTTAGGGGCTCATTTTTGAAAGAGAAAAACATCCAAAAAGTGGCATGAAACTGCATTTGGACATTTTTCCTGACAAAAACGTCCAAATCAGTATTTTCAAAACCTATTTTTTTAGACGTTTTTCTATGCTGTTCATCTGCAATGCATCCAAGTATCAAGGGGGCATGTTGAAGCAGGATTCAGGCATTCCTAAGACTTACACATTTTTCAGCCATAATGGAACAAAACTAAAACTCAGACATTTTGATGTAGACCTATTTTTTATAATGAATAAGGCACAAAATGGTGCCCTAAATGACCAGATGACCACTGGAGGGAATCAATAATGACTCCCTCCCTCCCACCCCAACCCCACAAATGTGAATAAAAATATGACAACCTCATATGTTATAGCCAGGTCTATTAGAGCAGCATCCAGGTCCCTGGAGTAGTGTAGTGGTCGGTGCAGTGCAATATGAAGTGGGGGACTCAGGTCCCTATCTCCCTCTACCTGTCACACTCGTGGTGGAAACTGTGACCCCTCCCAAACTCACTAAAACCCTACTGTATCCACATATAAGTGCCCCCTTCACCCATAAGGGCTACTGTAGTGGTGTACAATTGTAACCCTAAGGGTTAGGTTTTTGAAAAAAAAGAAAAAAACGTACCTGAGCTCTCCCAGGTTTCTGTATGGCCACATGGGGTGGTCCTGGGTGGCGGAGGGTGTGTCTCTGCCTGGGGCTGCTCTGTTGCTTGACCGGTGGCTGTTCCGGCCATTCCGGGCTGTTCTGTGGTTGTCCGGCAGCCCGGGCGCCTTCGGACCTCTTTTGGGCTGGTTTGCGGTAGCATTGGTGGTCAGGGGGGGCTCCGGGTCACTCCGGAACTGGAATGCTGTCTATATGCATCCAGCCGCAAAGGCGCACTGGACGCGAATGACGGTTCTCAGGCTGGAACCCGGCAGGAAAATGGCCGGCTTTAGGCCTAGCCTGCCAGGAGGGAGGGAGAACTGAGCGAGTGCAAAGTTCGCACATGCTCAGTCCATCCCTGGAGTGCTGGTTAGGCCTCATTGGAGCCTGGGGCTCGATTTTGGAGTGGCCCAGCCGGAGTTCCATGGATTTTTGTGTTTTGGGGGTTGTTTTATTTTTGGACCCGAGTTTTGTTAAGGACCTTCGGGACTAGAACCAACAGTGGTCGCCATGTCAGGGGACTTTGGGGAGTCAGGTAAGGGGTTTGGTGGCCCGACATTTTGTTTAGTTTATTTTTAAATTGTGGATTTTGGGACATAAATTCACAGAAATTAAGGGGCTAATGGGATTTTTAATTTGTTTGTAATTATGGAGTTTGAAGGGTCTTGTAGCATTTACTGGGGTGGGGGTTAAAATTTGGGACAAAAATTTTAATTATAGTTTTCCAAGGTGGGCTAAAAATGGGTCTTCGTTGAGGTTCAAAATAAATCTTCGACAGATCAAATATTCAAAAGATTAAGTGAATTTTTGAGGGATGTTTGGATTTATTTGGGAATTTTTAAAGGGGTTTTATTGACTAAAAATGTGGGGCATTGACTTAAATTGGTTAACTTTGAAAAGTGAGACCACAGCTCTGTGGGCATTGTGATGTATAGCAGATTTAGTGATTTTGGTGCAGTTTAGAATACAATTCATTGTAATATGGAGGAAAAAGGTTTTTTCCCATTATTTCCAATGGCGAAATTAAAAACCAAAATGGAGAATCAGTTGGGTCTGGACAGGGTTCTAAGCAGCAGTGGGAAAAATGAGAGTTCCATAGTGACATTGCTATTGGTCGGGAGACATCAGCTGAGCCAGCTGAGACCCTGTTACCTTAGCAACGGCTGGCTGGTCAGTTGCTGAGAAGGGCAGCGGCAGCTGAGGAGAGAGGAAGCTCTGTGAGTGTGTCTGTGGCTGAAATAAAAGAGGAGGTATTTAAGGAGTATTTGAAAGGAAATTCAAAGGTTAAATAGGGAAATAATAACTTTGTAATAAGTGTTGGTGTTTCCCCTGATGAACAGCTCTAAATTAGAGAGAGACTGTGCCTATTTAATTGATGTGTGAGTGATTAGGTGAGTGAAGCTTGATAGGAAAACTACAAAAGTACGCTGGCCAAGTTTGGGGGAAGTGTGGAAGGGGTGTAATATTGAGAGTGTCTCTGTATCTTTGTGGAGAAAGTGATGCTGGGAGTAGCAGTGAGGTATGTAACCTAGATTTTGGTTGGAGTGTTGGTTGTGTTTCAGAGTGATGGTATATGTCATTGCTTCTGCCCATTTTAGTTTAGGGAAAGTAAAGTAAAGGTAGAGGCCAGGAAGTGAAGGAATTTTCTAATTAATTTTATTTTCACTAGTTTAATTGGCCACAGTGTTTGTATACTCATTTAACGACACCTAGCATAGTTCTTTGAACAGTGACAGGAAGATAGGGTTTTTCCTCCCAAATTTAATTTGGTTAAGCTAGGGTTAGGGAGAAGACCTATAAGGAAAAGAAGGAGAGAATTGTGAGCCACTACCTGAAATAGAAGAGAAATTTTGTTGAGCCCCCACACAAGAAAGACTCCGACATTTCGGGTTTCTTCAGACAAACTCTTTTGCACCGCTACAGCTAAGTAACTATACTAAAGATAAATAAACTGATACATACCGGAATATCACTTAAGTTCTTTTAGGGTGAATCATCCTGTGAAGATAAAAATTACCCACAAAGAATTAAATTCTTATTAAGGACAAGGAAACTAAGGGTTTAAAGAGAAAATTGATGCATCCTAATATAGAGAAATATATGCTTATCTGATGTTTGTGCTGGTTCCGTCGTATTTCAAATAAACCTGTAAAGAGAACAGAACTTAATATAAGCAAATATCTCAAAAGGGAAATGGGTGTTAGGCATTTGAAGATATTATTACATCTCTGAAATGATTTTGGATACTCGTTAAGTTGTACTTAAGAAATAACACAAGACTAGTTGTGAGTGTTTGTATCTGTTTTAATTAAATAAAAAAACCTCACTTTTGCATTGGTCTTACTTTCTCTCTCATGCTTTGAGTGTGAGGGACTGAGTAAAGTTAAATGTACTCTCATCTCCTTTGGCTTCTGGCAGTGTGACTCTGAACCTTCGGTATGACTACATATGATAACATCTGATATCCTGAGCTTTCACGCTGATGGTTACCAGGGAGGTAGGGGTTTACACAATGGGTGGGGGGCAGTCAGCGGACGAGATAAGGGAGCAAAGGTGAGATGTGTAGATGAGTATTTTTATGAAATGCACAGAAGTGCCCCCTAGGGTGCCCCATTGCTCTCCTGGGATGTCTGGAGGACCAATCTGCTAAAATGCTGGCTCCTCCTACATCCCAATGGCTTGATTGTCTATGTTTTGAACTTTTTTTCCAAAAATAGACCAAAAAATAAAATGTCCAAAGCACAAACCTTATTTCAAGCAGTAGATTTCAGCAAAGCCTTTGACATATTCCCAGATAGGAAACTCTTGAATAAACTTGACAGGCTGAAGATAGGACCCAGAGTGATGCAATGGATTAAAAACCGGTTGACAGACACCAAAGGGTGGTGGTCATTGGCGCCGACTCTATGGGTGCTGTGGGTGCTCAAGCACCCCCAATATTTCCCCACCGGAACCGGAAGTTCCCCAGGACAGAAGCCAGCCTGCTGCCCGACCTCTTCTCCCACTCCCACAACAATCCTTCGCCTGCCCCTCGCCTTCCTGCATGCCGCCCATAAATTAAAAATCATCTTACCGGGGTCCAGGCGGCAGCAGTAGTGAAAGGCGAGCACAAGCAGGCTCGGCGAGTCTGCGCTTCAGCCTGCCTTCCCTTCTCGTTGCTCTCAGCTTTGCCTCTGGCCACGCCCTCATTTCCTGTTTCCGCAAGGGCGAGACCAGAGGCAAAGCTGAGAGCAACGAGAAGGGAAGGCAGGCTGAAGTGCCGACTTGCCGAGCCTGCTCGTGCTCGCCTTTCACTACTGCTGCCGCCGGGACCCCGGTAAGATGACTTTTAAGTTAAGTACACAAAGGAAGTATAATAATAGAATAACTTTTCATAGGTAGAGTAGTAATTTGTTAAAAATCATAATCAGTGTGTCATTTGGAGGGGCTGGTTATAGGGATACCCTAGGAATGTTATATTTGTGCAGAGAAAAAGATGGAGACCTGTGTGGCCAAGGGGGACGGAGACCTGCATGGCCAGGGGGCGGAGATTGATTTGGCTGGAGGCAGAGACCTGCATGGCCAGGATGGGGGGGGGGGGGGGCAGAAATCGGTGTGGCTTGGAGGGGTGCCACAAACAATTGCTCAGAAACAAAGGGTGCTGTGAACCAAAAAAGTTTGGGAACCACTGGCCTATGTAACATCTGATTTCTAGTGTTATAAACATTGTTACTATTTAAGGATTGAAAGAAGCCCGCTACTATGGCAGATAACTCCCCTTGGGAAAAATTTTAAAATTACAGTACATAACTTAAATTGTACTTTCCTCAATCAGAAGCCAAAGGGAGTATAAATAAAAAGACAAAGTTGATTCATGCTTCTTAATATATATCATACGGACAGCTACATTTTGCACATATTGTAACTTATTAATAAGTAATTTTAGGCACCCAATATAAACTACATTACAGTAGTCAAACTTGAAAGGTATTAATATAGAAATGAATCTTTTCCAGAGAAGGAGAAACAGTAAAGCTAGAAAACATGAATGGAGGTTGCGGGGTGGTAGACTTAGGAGTAATGTCAGGAAATTCTTTTTCATAGAGGCGGTGGTCAATGCCTGGAATGCCCTTCCAAGGGAGGTGGTAGAGACAAAAACAGTGATGGAATTCAAAAAGGCATGGGATGAACACAAAGGATCTCTAATTAGAAAATGGATGGTATAAAAAACAAACCTAAATGGCTGCATGTGTGTGGATGTGTTGAGTGGCACTTAGGACTCTGACTGTGAAGAACTAAAGCCAGTGCCAGGCAGACTTGTATGGTTTGTGTCCCATATATGTCAACCTGGTTTAGAATGGGATTGAAAGGGAAAAGGAAATGGGACTTACTATACTGCCTTTCTAAGGTTTTTGCAACTACATTCAAAGTGGTTTACATATATTCAGATACTTATTTTGTACCAGGGGCAATGGAAGGTTACGTGACTTGCCCAGAGTCACAAGGAGCTGCAGTGGGAATCAAACTCAGTTCCCCAGGATCAAAGTCCACTGCACTAACCATTAGGACTTCAACTACAACTTCAGTAGCTGGAATTTGAGGACAGTGCTGGGCAGACTTATGGTCTGTGTCTCACAAACGATAAGACAGATTCAGATAAGCTGGAGTGGGCTTCAATGGCAACTCCAGTAGTTGGAACAGAAGAAGTCTCATCTATGTTCCAGAAATGCCAAAGAAAGGCCATGGTCAAGTATTTTATATCACTTGGTTTCATCATGAATTGATAATGAATATGACTATTGGGCACACTGGATTAACCATTCAGGTCTTTGCCATCATTTACTATGCTACTATGTAAGTATGTAACGAAGACCACCTCACCAAGTCCTGGAGCATCCCTGCTCCTTAAACTGGTTACCTTGCAAAGAAGACTGTGCTGCACAAGGGGAGAGGGCTACCAGAGCATCTATGTGGTTAGCACTTGCAAAAAGGCCCCATGTATGTATGTCTTTATCTGCAGGTTCCCACACATTATATATTGATATACTGCAAGTGCCTTGCAAGCGTGATTCCTGCGGTTTACATATCAAGAGCAGCCAGAATTACAACGTAAATAGAAACAAAATCAAAATCATGAAATCACAATCTAGTTCTTCAATACACGTTCTCGGAACAAATATATTTTCAAGAATCCCCTAAACATTTTATAATTAGTTGTAGATATAATATGAGAAGGTAAAGTTTTCCAAGATTTTGTGACCCAATAAGCAAAACTAGAATTGAAAAATCTTACATATTTTTTTCACTAGGTTTGGGAAAAGTAAATGGTGATCTTGTAACCTATAAGCTTGTTCTTCTGGTATGAATTGGACTAGAGAATACATATAACTAGGAGATTCTCCATGAAGAATTTTAAACAGCATACAGTGGAATTTAAACAATATCCATGCCTTGATTGGCAGCCAATGCAATTTGATCATAAATGACGTGATTCTATCCTCTTTTTTCAAAGAGAAAATAAGGCATATTGCTGTGTTTTGTAAAGTTTGCAGCTTTCACAATGCTGATCTAGAACAATTTCAATAGATGAGGTTATAGTAATCCATTAAAGATAAAAAGAGTGCTTGTACCAATAACTGAAAATGAAATTCAGTGAAAAACATTTTTGAATACGCCTTAACTTCCACACCAAAAGGAAAGATTTCTTTATCAGTAAGTTAATACAAGGTTCCAAAGATAACTTTTGGTTGATCTTCTAGAATTCTAATAACTGGTGATAAGATATAAACAATACCATTGATGAACAGTAAGTGATTATAGGCCAAAATACCAGGTCCACCTACTAAAAGAAACTTCGTTTTCTTTTTGTTTAATTTTAATCAGTATTGAATCATCCAATCTTCAATTAGACTAATATAATTTGCAATATTATCTTTGGAAGATTGGAGAGAAGTTGTAATGGGAATCAGTACCGTAATACCATCCGCATAAATAAATGATTGGAAGTTAGTTTTTTCTAAAGCATAACCTAATGGATGCAAACAAATGTTAAATATTGGTAATAATGGGGAGCCTTGAGATACCCCACAAGATAAATTCCAACTTTCTGAAAAGTTTTGCATTTTAACATAACTTCTGTTAAAAAAAAAACCCCAAACCAGACTGCCACCTTTCCTGATATACCTAAATTGTTGAGTAATTGCAGAAAGATTTTGTATCAACCAGGTAAAATGCATTGGAAAGGTCAAATTGTAAGATCAATACCTTTTTCTCTTCATAAATTTGATCTTGTCTAGTAAAGTCCCTACTGCTGTCTCTGTGCTGTATTGAGATCAAAATCCAGGTTGGGAAGAATATAGGATATCAAATAACTCTAAATATTGTGATAATTGTTTAGTGACCAAACCCTCCATTATTTTCCCAATGAATGGTATTGTAGCCACTGGTCTATAATTTGAAGCGGAATGATATGCTTCCTTGGGGTCCTTTATTATAGGAGTGAGAATAATCTCCTTCAAATGGAGCAGAGCGTTTCCTGAAGCTAACATTGTACTTACCCATTCAAAAATCCGTTGTTTAAACTCTAATGGAGCTGTTTTCACTAAATAAGTTGGACAATTATCTAAATAACAATGTGAGTCAGCATATCTACTGAACAACATTAGGAAGTCATTCCAATCTGATGCCTAAACTCTATCTGAATTTGATCTGCAGGGATTGCACTTTACTAAAGAATTCTAATGAAATCTTAAACCCCAGTGTAAAATCAGGAAACTAAGACCTAAACATCTGAATTTTTGACTGGAAATAAGCAGCCAATTGGTTGGCCATAGAAGGTATATCATTTGCATTAGTTATAAACATCTTGATTATCTGTAAGAGGTGAAACCAGGTTAAATAGATTGCTACTGTTAGTGACATCCAATCCAAATATTTTGGAATAAAAATTCCTCCTGGCTTTTACTAATTTGTTTTGTAGTCTAAGGCTGCCTCTTTTTTTAAGACAAATCTAGCTAAGTCATTGGAATATTTTTTCCCTTTTCTCTGTAATCTCTGACAGAGTTGTTTAAGTTTTAATAATTCTGGATTGAACCACATATTATTGGAGTTGTTAATTTTACTTTTCCTTTAAATTTAATGTGGACAAATGCAAAGTGATGCACATTGGGAAGAATAACCCAAATCATAGTTACCTGATGCTAGGGTCCACCTTAGGAGTGAGCACCCAAGAAAGAGATCTAGGTGTCATTGTAGACTATACACTGAAATCTACCCAGTGTGTGGTGGCGGCCAAAAAAGCAAACAGGATGCTAGGAATTATTAGGAAAGGGATGGTAAATAATATCAAGAATATTATAATGCCTCTGTATCGCTCCATGGTGCAACCTCAACTTGAGTATTGTGTTCATTTCTGGACCTGGTCACTGTATCTTAGAAAAGGCTCAAAGAAGAGTGAACAAAATTATAAAGGGGATAAACTCCTCCCATATCAAGAGATGCTAAAGAACAGGACTCTTTAGCTTGGAAAAGAGATGGCTGAGGGGGGATATGTTTGAGGTCTACAAAATCCTGAGTGGTGTAGAACAGGTAAAAGTGAACTGATCCACTGAGCTCTCATATCTCTTACCTTACCCACCGCACCCTCTTCCTGTGAAGACTGTCATTGGAATGCTTTGATGTTTCACATATCTATACTATTATTTATCAACATTTGCTTATTTTTGATCTGAAGAAGAAGGGTTATCTTAGAAATCTAATAAAAAAATGTATTGTTAGTCCAATAAAAAAAGGTATCTTATTTTCTTTTCTATGTTTTTGTTTTGTTTTATTTCTATTTATTGCCTTTAAAAGTGGACTAACACGGCTACCACATCACCCAAAAACTACAAAGACCAGGAGACACTCAATGCAATTACATGACAATACTTTTAAAACAAAGAACAGTTGAGTTCTGGAACTCGTTGCTGGAGGATGTGGTAACAGTGGTTAGCATATCTGGGTTAAAAAAAGAGATTTGGATAAGTTCCTGGAGGACAAGTCCATGTCTGCTATTGATACAGACGTGGGGAAAGTCACTGCTTGCCCTAAAATTAGTAGCATGGAATGTTGCTACTATTTGGGTTTCTACCAGGTACTTGTGACCTGGATTGGCCACTGTTGGATGCAAATTGGAGCATGTTTCTCCAAGATCATTTCCACTGATTGATTCCAATTTTCAATAAAATATTGCACATTATCAATATTTTCACAATTAACTTGGCTCAAGAATTGAGGAGTGTCCAGTGTTTTCCTGCAACAGCAATACTGTCTAGGTATAACAGCTTTTTTAAAATATTTAGATGGTTAATTAATAGTAAATTCTAACATATGCGGTCAGGCCATACATCTTCTGACCAGGTCAACCCAGAAAATTGTATTCTAAATTCTAACTCTTGTGTATAAGAAATTAGATCTAGTTGATGTCTTTTACAGTGTGTTGGACTAGAGTGGGGAAAGTGATAATTTAGTGCATTTAAAAGTGATTGAAACTCTCAAACATTAGCATCTGATCATGACTCCAAATGTAAGTTAATAGCCACTAACAATAGATTATATTTAGACTGCAAAGAATTTCTTAGTATAAAATCACAGAAGGTCTCTCACGCCGGCCCATTTGCCCGGAGGGCAATAGAACATACAACACCATCATAATAAGTTACAATGCACAGAGAGATAGAAAGATTAATACCGAAGTGGAAACATCCAGGACACAGCTATATTTTAAAGTCATCATGAATGTTATGCATATTTGGAGAAGATGCTTGATGACCTCATCTTACCATCACAGACAATGCTATAAAAGGGTTGCAAAAACTTCTGTTCCCAGCCTGGTGAATGTAGGGATCCATATTTTTGTCACAATCCAGTGCATGTTTATGTCTCTGTATCTATTAGAAACTGCTTGGTTAATATTCAACCAGAGGCAGTCAGTGTATTTTTAGGCACTAATAACTGCCAACTAAATTAGATCCAGATATTCAATGCCAGAACATGTCTGGGCATTAGAATTAAATATACAGGCATGACCGGCCATGCTAGCAGCCAGCACATATCTAGGTATTCAGACAAAACCTGCATAAGACATTTATCCAGGTCTCAGCTGAATATGGGCCAGCACCAGGATAAGGGGAAGTCTGTCACTAATGTGATACGTCATCTGGCTTGCCTCTAATTCCAATCCCCTTTCCCTGCCCAATCCCCCATGTAAACAGATTCTCTGATGCCGATTCCCCCCTACCCATGCAAGCAGAATCCTCCCCCAATTCCAATCCTTCCTTCCTTCCCCTCTTGTCCCCAGCCTGACCCTCACATCACCACTCTCTGGACCCCCCACCTCACCTGGGAATTACCACGAGATGATCAGGGCCGCCGAGAGACTGAGCCGGGCCTGTGGCAGGGCCACCGAGCCGGGATAGGGCTGTGCCCCACCCCCAGGATTGCCACTGCCACCCCCCTCCCCAGGATTGCCTCTTCCCCCCCCCCCCCCAAGCAACTGCAAATACTTTGACTGGCGGGGATCCCGAAGGCTCCGCCAGCAGAAGAGGTCTTCCTCCAGCACTGCTCTTCACTCTGCAACATGGCTTGCCCCTGCGGCTGCTTTTTCTCTCATGTCGCACATGATCATTTTCAAAACCGAGCATGTGTGGCCTGAGGGGAAAAACAACCACTTGGCAGACAATGCGGCAGAGTGAAGAGCAGCGCTGGAGGAAGACCTCTTCTGTTTACAGTGCCTGAGGGGACCCCCGCCAGCCAAACCAGAGGCCCTGGCCCGAAGTCCTGCTGTGTCTGTTCCTCCCCAGCCTCCAAGGGGAGCCCGATGCTGGAGTTGAGGAGTGGAAGAGTGGCCTAATGGTTAGGGTGGTGGACTTTGGTCCTGGGGAACTGAGGAACTGAGTTCAATTCCCACTTAACCCTCCATTGCCCCATGTAAGCCGCATTGAGCCTGCCATGAGTGGGAAAGCGCGGGGTACAAATGTAACAAAAATAATATAAATAAATAAAGTTTTCTCTGTCCTGCTCCTGTTGGCACGTGATCATCCGGGTCCTGTCAGGAACAAGAGAGAAAGAGACCCCAGCACCAGGCCCCCCTTGAAGGCCCAGGCCCGGGGAATTTTGCCCCCTCTCTCTCCCCCTCAGCGGCCATGGAGATGATCGCTTGAGTCTAGTGGGCTGGAGTAAAAATGGTCCACCTCCATTCCCACCAGTCTGGTTCCAGATTCAAAACTTTTGGCACCGACTCCTAGCAATAGTCTTGTAGTACTACCGTTTGAGGTCAGCATTCTATATAAGAGTATGCTTATGAGAGGGATTTGTCAGGGAGGGGGAACAGCATCAAGAGGTCTGTTTACAAGGGGGATTTGACAGGGAGGGAGATTGGAATCTGGAGCTGCTTATAAGAGACAAGGGGGGGGGGGGTAAAGTGGAAAGAGATTCAAATTGATGGCCTGGAAATTATGTAAGTGCTAGTCAATCAATTCAGCACCCACATTGCTAGCCAGCCAAAAATAGGACCATGTCATAGACTCAGGAGACATGAGCCATTAGGCTGTAGCTGGGAACCAGCTAGCGGCAGGCAAGTCACTCAAGCTAGGCACAGCACTAGGCAAAGTACTAGGCAAGGCTTGGCTGATGACAAGGCCAGCAGGATTTGGCTGAAGACAAGGCTGAGAAGGACAGGACAGACCAGGACAAGACAAGGCAAGAACGGATCCAGATGAGGCAAGGCAAAGCAAGGTAAACAGGGCAAGAACTGGAACTAGAAAAGGCAACGGGCACGGCAAGAACTGGATCCAGCCAAGACCAAGCAGGACTAGGCAGGACAGGAGCATTAGACAAGACAGGACTGAAGCTGGAGACATGACAAGGCTGGAGCAGGCAAGGCAGGATCTTGGAGACAAGGCAAGGCTGGAACCTGGAGACAAAGCAAGACTAGATGAAGCACAGCTCCTGGAGACCTGTTGCGAAGGCAGTGGGTAGAAGACAGGCACCTCCTTAAGGAAATGACACTCCCCGCAGAGATCCTGGCATTGCTGCTGCCAGCACTACAAGAAAGCCCCTCCTGCACAAGCGCACACCCTAGCAGATTGGCATGGGGTGATGCTATGCAGGAACAGGACACCACCAGAATGCCACAGAGGTCGACCACCACAGGAAAAGGGTGAGTTGGGCACAGGACATAGCAGAGCCATGACAGACAGCCTTTTGGGCAGTCCAGTCTGGCCACTTAGCTATGTGGGCACCAGCAGCGTCAACAAATATAGCCCATGCCCACGTAAGTTCTGGCTCCTCCACACACTGTCTCTAAACTGCCCCTGTACTGCCCAGGCCCATCTCACCCAACTTAGCACTCACTGTCACTGCTGCTGTGTTGCTCCACTAAGGTCAACTGGGCCTGTGGCTCTAGACCAGGGTCAATGCAGCTAGATCAGGGCCTTAAGTATCTGGGCATACTCAAGGCCAACCTTGTCCTGCTCCCTCTGAGTTGACCATCTCAGAGGGGAAAGGATGTAGCAGGCCTGAGCTATGAAGAGTGCTAAAGGTTCCACTATGACTGGGCTAGCTCTTATTTAGCAATGCTGACTGCTGCACTGGTGCCAACCCCCCCCCCCCCCCCCCCCCCATTCCAAATTTGTCATACTGGGCAGGAATTTAGTCCACCTTTTGATCAAGCCAGCCCTGTTTCAGACTATGGGCCCTGTTTACTAAGCAGCATTATAGGGGCGTTAACATTTTAACGTATATTAACCATGTATGTGACTACAATATCCCTGTAGCTGCCTACATGGTTAATGTGCATGCTAAATGTAGGTGTACTAAAAACTCTAACGCACCTTAGTAAAGAGGGCACTATGTATTTTGCAAGTATTAAATTTATTAAGCACTTTTTCTTCCTGGAATTGTAGTATTGCTCTTGAATATCAATTACTTGATGTTTATCTGATTTCCCTGATCCTTCTCTACTTTAGATAATAGAATGTCCAGCAGCCTTTGACTTACATAACTATTATTCAGTATTTTGTCACATCAGATACTATAGAGTATAAACTTTCTCCTTTGGTCACTGAAAGCCTTATCAAATTCAGTGGTGGAGTTTTTCATTGCCCTTTAATCAGTTGGGAGTGGTTCATATGTGCTTTTATCACTGCAATTTTAGCTCCATGTTCTACTGTCAGTTCCAGGTGAGATTTTTACAATTTACCTTTTGTTAATGGTGAGGATTTTTCTTTGGAAGCCCCTCTGTAGGACGAGAGTGGGGCTCAACTTTGTACCTAAAGAAGCCTGTTAAAGCAGCCAAATATTTTTCTCAATCAAATAGTTCAACTCCGCTTGCTGAAACTCCTGTAGCTCAAAGGCCAAGTCTACTACTACTACTACTAGTACTTATTTCTATAGCGCTACTAGACGCTACCTCCAATGTCTTCCTTGGTTCTCTATTCACGGTTAACTGAATCCTTCTCTCCAGTTGCATCAGAAACTCCCAGAGTTCAAAACGGGCCATGGAAATTAAATCTGTCACTGCTGGGAGGGGCAGACTGAGTACAGCAGCTTCTTGTGAGTTTCACTGACCTGGTTTAAAGGAATCCACTCCAGGATTTGTCCATAGCTGCCTGCAGACTGTAATTGATTTCTTTGACTGCACTAGATAAAGAGGTGCATTTTCCACATGACGTGTAAATCCAACTTTGGATGTTTTGCTGAAAACATCTAAAAATTAAGTGGTGAACATGGTCATTTTTCGAATCTGAAAAAAATGTCTCTCTTTTTGTTTCAAAAATGGCTGTTTCCTAGACATGTTTAGATCTTCTTTTGTGCTCAGTGCTTTTTTCTTTTGCAACCATTTTCAAAAGCCGTCCAAGGGAAAAATGCACAAAAACAAGCTGTTGGAATGTCTGGGGAGCCAGCACCATAGACATCCCAGCAGAGCAGTGAGGCACCCTAGGGGGCACTGCAGTGGACTTCACATAAAAGGTCCTAGGTACATATCTCACCCTTACCCCCTTATATTGTATGGGGAGCCCACTAAAACCCTACTGTACCCAACGGTACACCGTTACAATAGCTCTTATATCTGTAGGTGTCACCTATATGTGGGTACAGTAGGTTTTTGATGGTGCTTCAATATTTTGCTTTCACTTACTAGGGAGAGGCAGGTTTTCTGGAGTCCTGCAGAGCTTGCCTGTCCCTCACTATTGAAACTGTGATACAGCACCCCCTACTGACAGGACTGTACGTGGATGACTTCTGCTCAGCTTAGAGGGAACAGTGGTAGTGTGTGCAGCTCAGGTCGCCGTCTGCTGTCATTTATCATATTACTATATTACTATGCTAAAGCAAGCAGCAATATCTGTGTTTCTGGTTTTATATCCACAGTTTATATAGTGCACTATCCAGTGTACTAGGCAGTTTAGAAATAAGCATACATAATATTCCAAACAAGGAAGGAAAACTCCAGTAACCTGGTAAGTTTAATATTCAGTTCTTTGTAAGCTCAAGGGGACCAAAACATATTTACAGTGAACACCCTCCCTCCCCGCCCCCTCCTATCACATTTAGAAGGTATACAGATAGTGCCAGAATGAAAATATATCAAACTGTGCCAACCCTATCTATATACAGTAATGAGGGGGGTGAAGGGCAATTTTATTAGGCTTAAATATTAGTAGGCAGTGGCAGTGGCGGTGGCAGTCAATGTGTGTAATCAGGGTGGGGCAATTCTATAGCTGGGTGCCTCCACTTAGGCACCCCAAGGATTTGCAGTAGGGGTGTATTTTATAATGGCACCTAGCGCTCATGTTCTGTTATAGAATACTAGCAGAGGCCAAGTTCTAAATAGTTTTCAAGAAGTGGTAGGGTGGTTGATCGGTCACACTAAACATACCCAGGGAAGGGAGAGTTAGTAGTGGATGTTCGGTCTAATGTGCTATTGCTTATTGGTTGGGGGCTAGAAGAGCCCAAGCCTCTAGCCATTGTAACTCTTATTCTTCTATCCTTTAGATCGGACAATTTGGGTGGGAGGGTGGGTAGGGAGGGGTTTCCAGTTTGTATTGATTTCTGTATCTGGCCTATTATCACTGTTTTATAACACTGGTTTCTACTGTTGTACCAAACTTTATATTTCTTTGAATAAAAACAGATTTTGAAATAAAATAGAATTTTCATATCCTAGTGTTAGCGCACAAAACATTTATGTGCTCGTATTTATCCCAGCCAGAGAGCTGCTGTAAGTGCTGGTGCCTAAATGTGAGACTTATAGCATTCTGTAAGTTACAGGTGCTACTGGAAGCCCCGCCCATGTCCCACCCATGCTCCTCCCACATGTGCGTCCCTTGCATTTGTGTGCTATGTGAGTTAGGCGGGCATTACAGAATAGCACTTAGGTGCTTGCTGGCACTTTCACTGGTACGTGTGCACTTAAGCACATGCATGCTAGTATTCTAGACATTTACATGCACAAGGGGCACATAAAGGCAGATGCCTAGATTATAGAATTGTCTTTCACATCTATATGCCCATTAATTTAAACATTCTGGCTGACAATTTAGTTAAAATACTGATTGCTGCTTCTGTAAATTATCCCCTGAGTTAATCAACATTTATTCTTTGTCCTGTTTCTCAACTCTACCATAGACCTGACTATGAAAATGAACTATTTTCTTTTTTTTTACTTCCTTATAAGTTTTAAATATATTTTGTCAATCCTGCTTTCTCCTCAAATTCTCCTTCTTGTGGTCTACTCTTTGCATAACTTGGAACACTATAGTCTTTATAAAACAGAACAAGAAGTTAACCTTTTAAACCATCTGCATTATAACAGTACTACATGAAAACTTGGGTACAAGTTGTTCGTTGCACTAGATTAGGAATGCAATATTTTACAGTGACAATGGTCCACATCAGTCCACCAGCCAGAAGTCACTCTCATTTTAATAACCTTAAGAACAAACATACCAAATGTTCTTCCTGTTCAATGCGTTCTGTTCTAGAAAGGTTGGTGAAAGGTCAATCTCAGTACCTATTACAGCCGCTGCTGCTGAGCTTGTTAACTGAGGGATCGATATGCAAAATGATTTATGTGGTTAACATCAAAGTTAAATGTATAAATTATTGGTTTTCAAAATTCAGGGCTCCTCACCTCATGACTTTTGGCTGGACTTCTTGATGTTTGGCCAAATGGTTATGCATTTAAAGTAAGAAGGACCGAGAGGCATTTTGGGTGGGGGAAGAGGGGTGGAGCTCAAAGTTGTCTGGATATCACCAATATTCAGCATTATCTGGATAACTTTATCCATCTAAGAGGCCCTTTGACTAAAGTGCAGTAAGCACTTACCCAGAGTTTCTATATAATGTGCCTTAATTTCCACATGGAATTCAAAGCAGATTCTATAACAATGTGTGTAACTTAATTAACTAGCTAATCAACACTGTTAATTGGATGTTAACAAGCAATTATCAGCACTAATTTTTTTATTTTTGTTACATTTGTACCCCGCGCTTTCCCACTCATGGCAGGCTCAATGCGGCAGGCAATGGAGGGTTAAGTGACTTGCCCAGAGTCACAAGGAGCTGCCTGTGCCAGGAATCGAACTCAGTTCCTTGGTTCCCCAGGACCAAAGTCCACCACCCTAACCACTAGGCCACTCTCACTAAGCATATTCTGTAACGTGGTTCATGGAAATTCTAAGTCACATTGTTGAAAAGGGGTGTGGCCATGGACAGGGTGTGGGCATTTCTAAAATCTGTGCATATTGTTATAGAATACACCTGCTCTGCACCTAATTTAAGTGTCTGGATTTATACCAAGTAAAACATGACATAAACCGCCACGACTAAATTTGGTCATGTGGAGAGGTGCTCAGCGTAATTCTATATACCGTGAGGAAATTTAAGGCTATTCTATAAAATTTAGGCGTACTAGAGAAAATACACCTAGGCTTATTTTTTTTGCTGCATGGAATTTTCAGGCGCCATATATAGAATCTAGCCCTTAATGCGCAATTAGCACACAGTAACAGACTAGCACAAAAATGCATTAAGGGGTGTTGTGATAGTTTTCTTGCTACCACACATTAAATCATTGTCATGAATTTTTCTGAAGGGGCATGGCATGGTGGGTGTGGAAGTGTTAGCCAGCCACCACATTATAATTGATAGTATAATACCAGAGAAAACTCTACCTAGGAGATAAATAAGTGAAAGGATTAGCCTAGTACAGTTCTGGGTGAAACAACAAGACAGAATAATTTTTTTAGGTTAGAGACATTCTCAGAGTTGTAAATTTACCCAAAACGAGGCACCACTATATTACGTGACGCCTCTAAGGGTGGACAAATTTCTCGATCATAGGTGTATATTTTTTATATAAATGTTTTGGAAAAAAACACCCGTGTTCCAATAAGATACTATTACATGTGTGAATTTACACCTCACAAATCTCAGAACTGAGTAAATTAATCCTATCACTTTTTCCAGAGACTTAATTGGGAACAATTTTGACCATTTGGTTTGACCGCATTATAATTAGCATATGCTAACTAGCTAACGCAGAGTTAACACAGAAGTATTTAGAACCTCCTAAAAAGGAGGCAGTAAGTGGTCCAGCATTAACTTCCTGAACGTATTGCACACTAATGGGTACATTAACGCAAGACCTACAGTAAAAATTAGTGAGAATGACCCTGAAGCAGCAATAGTTTTGGGCTTGCCACACATAAAAGAAATCCTGCATTATAGTTCATTAAACCCAAAACTTAATGTATTTTAATAAAACCCCCTAAGTAAGGTAATATAAATAACTCCACGAATTTAAATTAATAATTTATCTGTTTAAGTTTAAGACCGTATATTAATCCACTTAGGGGTAAAAGGATAGGTAATCCACTTAACTTTAAGCAGCATTTTCCTGGTTGAATATCAGCTCCAGGAATCCTACTTGATCAGCACATACTGAAATTTTGGGTAGTAAGGGCAGGATTTGAATGGTGTCCTCCTTTATTCCCATCATGCCACTACTTTTAAGACACAAAAACATTAAAATGAAAATATCTTTGAGTATTAAGGGGCCCTTTTACTAAGCTGCATTAGTAAATGGGCTTATTGCGGCCTAATGTGGGTCTTTCCCAAGTGCTAAGCCCATTTCTAGCATGGCCGTAAAGTAGGCATTTTCCTATTTGTTGAATTTCAGGCCATGCACTAATGTTAGCATTAGTGCATAGCCAATCAAAAAAATTAGAATATGCTAAGGACTCCCACAATATCAGTGCCCATTCTGTGCTCTGACACGTCTTCACCAAAAAAAAAAAAGATAAAGGGGTCCGTTTACCAAGTTGCGGTAAAAAAGTGGCCTTAGTGTGCCCTTATGTGGATCTTTCCCACATGCTAAGGCCACTTTTACTGCTGCCAGAAAATGGCTGCTTTTCCATTTTTTTTTAATTAATGGCCATATGTTAATGTTGACATTAAAGTATGGCCATTAACGAAAGTTAGCATGTGAGCCCTTACTGCCACCCATGTGTAGGCAGTAAGAGCTCAAGCGCTAATCCTGCACTAACCAATTAGCGCACAGCAATGTAGATGTGCTAACTGATTAGTGTCAGGTTTTCAGGGCAGGAACTAGGTTTGTGAGCGCTTGGGCCACTGCCGAGGAGCGGCAGCAGCAGGCAAAACAACCCCACACAGGGATAAGACAGAACTCTGACAGGAACAGCTAGTCTTTACCTGCACTTGGCCACCGTTCCTCAGGAGTTGAGTACCTGGGTGCAGGTGGCTGGCAGGACTTACCAGACAGGGCAGGAACTGGATACTGGACTAGGCAGGAAGTGGACAGGCAAAAGGGTCTGGAACTGAAAGCTGCAGAGCAGCCACTTAAACAGGGTACAAATACTGACAGACAAGAGACAAGACTGAAAGCTGCCAGGCAGCCACTAAACAAGAAACACAGACAACCAAGAACTAGACAGAGAAATACAAACAAGAAACAAGACTGGGAACAAGCAATACAGTACAAGATAAACTACACAAAGACTATACTAGAAACAGACAAGAATCTCAGACAATAAACTGGACTAGGCAGAAGTGCACAGCACACACCAGCATACCAGGGACCTTAGGCGATGCAAAGGCAAACACAGAAGTTTCCAAATGGCTAATAAGCCCAGCAGCAGCAGCTGAGACTCAGCTGCAGCAATCACAAGGCAGCTACGGGTGCTGTGCAAGCACAAACAAGAAAGACAAGTCTGGCAGCCTGGAAGATCCGGACCGGACTGAGCTGAAGCCTGGAACGGGTAGGGACAGCAAGGCAGTCTATGGCAGCCACCGGTTCTGGCCACCAGAGGGCGAGGGGAGCACAAACCAAGACACAGGCAGAAAGCATACTGAAGCACAGAGAGGCTGAACACACACAGGTGCAGTGTAGTGGAGAAATCAGAGCCATGCTGGAAGCAGCCAGCACACAGAGACAGAGACAGAGCTAACTCAGAAAGACCAGACAGAAGACCGCCAGAAATAAGGTAAGCCTGAGAGGGGTCACGACCACAGATGTGACAATTAGAACAGAAACACTCATTCTCTGCACCCAGTCATGCCCCTTCCCAAAAATTTGGCATGTGGTTTGCACGTGCAAATTCAGAACTTATCACAGGATGCCTTAGCACGCCTTGCAGTAAGCTCTTTTAAGCTGCGATAAACACATGCAAATGCTTACCACAGCTTAGTAAAAGGAACCCAAAATAAATAAATACCAAGCCCTTACCCCCGGATTCTATATAGCGCACTTAGATTTAGGCACCGAAATTGGCACGGATTCTATAAATTGGCACTGATTATAATTTAGGTGCACAACTCACTAAGCATATTCTGTAATGATGTTTGCCAAACTTCTAATACAATGCTGGAAAAGCCATGAATGAAACAATGCCAAAACTCTGAGAAGCCTATATATGTCTTGGATGTTTCACAGAGTAGAACAGGATCATATATATAGTACATAAGTGTTGCCATACCGGGACAGACCAAAGGTCCATCAAGCCTAGTATCCTGTTTCCAACAGAGGCCAATCCAGGTCACAAGTACCTGGCAAGATCTATTGTGGCTTCAGGGAATGATCATGTTCATTTATTTTGATATACTAATGCTCAGGTTTCCATCTCAACAGAATAAAATGCAGGAGATATTTAAATACCTCGGGGTCAATATTCTAAGCAATTTAAATGGCCAGGAGCCTCTCCTGTCTGGGGTAAATGGTGTATTCAGCAGCACTTAACCAGATAGTTCTCCTGAATATACCCAGTAAAAGACAGATTCTATATATGGCACAAAACAAATGCTTAGCGCTATTCTATAAACCTCATCTAAAGTTAGGTGCAGTTTACAGAATACGTGTAGCGGGCCATCCCATGACTAAAATTTAGATGTGGCCATTTACGCCAGCTAAAACCTGGTGTAAATGCCCACATCTTATTTAGGCACGGATCAGGCATATTCTGTAACAGTGTGCATAATTTTCAGGAACACCCATGACTCACCCATGCCCCTCCCATGGCCACTCCCCCTTTTGTGATCCATGCATTAGAATTTACACACACCACTTCACAGAATACATTTAGAGAGTCGCGCACGCAAATCCTAATTAGTGCCAATTAATTGCTCATTAGCGGCCAATTATCAGCACTGATTAGCTTGTTAAACAATTAAGGCAGTTTATCATATCCAGTGGCGTTCCTACCCTCGATGACACCCGGGGCGGATCGCTGATGCACCCCCCCGGGTGCAGCACGCCCCCCCCCCCCCCCCCCCCCCCCCGCGAAATGACACCTCCTCCCCGGGCAAAATGACACCCACACCCCGGGTGCACGCCGCTGGGGGGGGGGTGCCGCGGCGTGCACCTGTGGGCTCCGAGTTCGCTACGCTAACTTCGCTGGTTTGCTGCAGCTCCCTCTGCCCCAGAACAGGAAGTAACCTGTTCCGGGGCAGAGGGAGGGAGCTGCAGTGAACCCAACACTATATCATAGGCAATTATATGTTCACCGGTGGCCAGTGAATGTATAACTGGCTTTGAATATAAGCCTGAAAGTTCATAATCATGCAACCAAAGGTCCTGTCTCAAGTTGGGAATTTAAAAGATAATAGAAAAGAATATTGAAATACTGTACAGTCTCAATTATCCAATGTAAACGGGACCAACCCATTGTCAGACAAGTGAAAAGTTGGATGTTGTCTCGTATAACTCTTCACAATGTAATCCATAACCGAATTGTAACAAATTGTATTTCCATCATTCATAATGTATTGTAAGCCACACTGAGCCCGCAAAAAGGTGGGAAAATGTGGGATACAAATGCAATAAAATAAATAAATAAACCCCTCAAACTAGAAATAGAGTTCCCAGTTTTCAAAAATTGTTCTACAACAAAGATTTTTAATAGAAATAAATGCAATGTCACTGGGGGAGGGGGTTCTGTCAGATATGCCAGATGGTTGGATTAGCAAAGGTTGGATAATCGAGACAGTACTGTAGCAACAAATCTGTAGAGATGAGCAGCCAAAATATTTTCGTGTTGTTTTTTCATTCCAGAAGGAATGTTGTTACAAGAATTCACTCTTCTTATAGGGGGCAATTCTATGAAATGGCACTTAAATGTAGTTTGAGCAGAGTAGAAGTGGGGTTGGGATGTGTGTGCATATTTTATAAAATATCTGTGTTCACATATATGAGGGTAATTCTATAAAGTAGGCACTAACATTTATACGATCTGTCAGTCTTCCGGAGATCACTGAAAACTAAATTATTTAATGAGAGTTACAACAAGAATCCTTCATAAAAGACTCACTATCACATCTGTATTATAACTAACCATCATTGATCTCTTGATTTGGTTACTTTAATCACATTGTTATTATCTAACGCTAGATTCTACCTTCATTTTGCATATCCAATATGTATTATTTCATTTATTTCTAGTTTTCTTGTTATCTAAAATACCTTAATTGTAACAATACTTTGTTCTTCTCATACCGTTTATGATGATTGCCATTGCGGCATAATGTAAGCCATATTGAGCTTGCAAAGAAGTGGGAAAATGTGGGATACAAATGCAGCAAATAAATAAATAAATGCATAAAAGATTGGTATACTAGCATATATATATATATATATATATATGTGTGTGTGTGTGTGTGTGTGTGTGTGTGTGTGTGTGTGTGTGTGTGTATGCGTGCACAAATGAGGGCAAATACCTAAATCCCAATCATGCACTATCCAATTAAAAGGGCCTAAGTACCGTACCATGCAACTTGAAGTTCGGTGGATGTGGGCAGGGCACAGTTGCATGAATAAATTTTAAACTACTCTCATCTACATGGAGTCCAAAAAAAAAACAAGATCCCCAACATTTTTCCCAAGAACCCAAAAATGTACTGCAGCAGAAATTTTGAGACATTTCTGAGTACTTAATTTTTGAACAGAAAGAACCAGGCACACCCATTAAAGGGGGGCCGACCACAACCGGGCTGAAGGCCAGCGAAGACAGAAGTGTGGGGGAGGGTACAGGGAGGGCCTAGCTAGAGAGCAGAGGTAGTAGTGGGAGGAAAACAAGGGGTAGCAAGGGGAGGGGGCAGGAAAGAAGGGGAGGAGCAAGGGAGGAGGAGAGAGGAATTTGAACTGCACAGGAAGTCCTTTTGAATTTGGAAGCAGGAGAAGAGCAACCCTGGGCAGCAGCTCCTGAAATTTTTACAGGCACATGTTTTGTGTCTGCCCTGGGCAGAGCTTGTGCAGAGTACAGCCAAAGAAGCTCTTACAGCAGAGCACGATATTCCAGCAAATTGAGAACAAATTTTACGGTATGTAGACATTTAAAACTTTGTGCAGCTGCAAGGCATTTTAGCTTTCTCCTGCCGACCCCCATTTAGCTTTTCCAGGATGGCTGGCCATCTCGGGTTAGCTGCCTATCTCACGGCATTACGCGCACTAGGCTAGAGTCCCACATACGCTGCCCATGGCGCATGGCAGATGGGTTTGCCAGAGCGCGGTTGCCATTTTTGGCCGGCCATGCAGTGCTCGCAATCCGCAGTGCATAGCACGGCACTGAGGCACGACTCGGAAGACCTTGTGCACAGTACTGAACCGAGGCGCAAACGATCTCAGGGAGACGAAAACACCTTTAATGGTACGTCATTTTTGCTCTTCTCCTGCCTCAGCGGCACACCGCACGTTAAGATGCGGTGATGGCCGGCCACTAATACTTGGCCGACAGTTACGCACTATACGGCAACAGACCTTCGAGCCCCATTGTGGCCGGCCACGCCGTGTTATCTAATTCGAAAAATTAATGCGTTATAAGCTGTCCATGCCAATACGGCGACGGACCTTAAAACCCGTTATGGCCGTTGATTGTTCTACAGGCACACGTGTCTAGGTCCATTTCGGTTGATCCAGCAGACCTAGTGCATAGCACGGCACTGAGGCACGACTTCACTGGTGAGGGAGTGTTTCCTGCCTCTACAACCCTCACATTTCACAATGGAAGAGAAAATTTACAGAACAAAAGTAACAGATGTCTCAGACCTATGTCAATGAATTTTAATTCAAATTCATTTCAATTCAAATCAATTCTTGTATACGCTAATAGTATCTTTCCAGAGTTCAGTGCGATTTACATTCTAGGTGAGACAAAAGCAAATAGTGTTAATGTGAAGTATGAGAGACATTAGAGACCATTGGTGTAATGCATGAGACTAAAAATATTAAGGGGTCCTTTTACAAAAGCTTGCTGAAAAATGGCTTGCGGTAGTGTAGGCGCGGGTTTTGGGCACACGCCAATCCATTTTTTAGGGCGTCTGTAAAAAAGGCTGTTTTTTATTTTTCCCCAAAATGGAAATGCTGCAAAATGAAAATTGCCGCGCGTCCATTTTGGGTCTGAGACCTTACCGCCAAACATTGATCTAGCGGTAAAGACTTACGCAGTAACCAGCTGGTAATGACCTATGTGTGCCAAATGCCACTTGGCTTGCGCTGATTACACATGCCCGAAAATAAAAAATATTTTTCAGATGCATGTATCAGACACACGCCAAAAATGAAATTACCACAACAGCCACGTGGTATTCGGGCAGTAACTCAATTTTGGTGCGCGCATAGGCACTTACGGGGCTTAGTAAAAGGACCCCTAAGGAAAGGATAATGGATGTTCCTAGGAGGTAGAAGACATGATGGATTGTTTTGAAGTGGTCTTTGAGAAGAGAAAGGTTTTTAGCCTCTCCCTGAAGTTGAGGTAGCTGTTTTAGGTTCTGATGGGAATAGGTAGTGAGTTCCACATTTTGACTCCAAGAACAGGGAATAGAGAGCTGAAAATCTTCTGATATTCTAATTGTCTTTTGGAACAGTGATGCTAGCATCAGTTGTTGTTTCAGTCTGTTAGACTGGAACAGACATAGCGAAGCAGTCTTAGTCAGCAGTTCAGAGGTGAAGTCCTGTAAAATTTGAAAAACTAAACAAGCAGCTTTGAACCTGAGTCTTTCTGCTATGGGAAGCCAGCACAGTTTGTTTAGATGAATTGAAACACTAGTATATCTATTCAGTCTGTATATGTCTAGCAGTTGTGTTCTGTAGATTTGCAATTTTTTTCTGATAATGACACTTAATACCAAGAACATTACAGTAATCCAAGTGAGGTAGAACTAACATTTGGACTAGTAACGCAAAGGCTTTTTGGTTGAAGAATGATCTGAATACCAGGGGCGTAGCCAGACTTTGGTGGGAGGGGGGTCCAGAGCCCGAGGTGAGCCCCCCCCCCCCCCCCCCCCGCCATTGCCGACACCTTACAAGATGGCTTTGTTCTGTTTCTGTGAGTCTGACGTCAGAAACAGAACGAAGCCTTCCCGGAAAGAAGAGGGCCTTGGCTGGCGGGGATTGGGGTCCCCCGCCAGCAAAGGTAGCCCACAGCGATGGCGGCGGGGAGGGTTGGCGGTGGGAGGAGAGGTCGAGAGGGTCGGCGGCAGGAGGGGGGTCGAGAGGGTCATCGGCAGGGGGGTCCAGGGCCAAATCTACGGGGGCCCAGGCCCCCATGGCCCCACGTAGCTACACCACTGGATTAGACGTAGCTGTCTCATTTTGAATAGTGTTTTCTTCCATAGCTGGTTAATATGGGAAGACAAGGTGAATGAGGAATCAAGCAAGACCCCTAGTACTCTGGTTTCAGATTCGACTGTAAAGATTTGACCATTGATCAAAGATATTGATGATGGGACCTCAACTCCCTGATTTCAAAACCACAGGACCTTGGTTTTTTGCGCATTCAGTTTCAGTTTATTGGTCAGGACCCAGGTGCTAAAAGCAGTCATAACCATTTGCAACAGACTGAGTTGGATCTATGTTTGATGCTGTCACTGGTAAGAGAAGCAGGATGTCATCCGCATAGGATAACAGCAGTTCATTAAGTCCCAGGTGTATTGAGGCAAGGGATGACATAAAGAGATTGAACAGGATAGGTAGGTGCGGAGATCCCTGCAGGGACCCGCAGTTAGGAGACCAGAATGTAACCTGGGGTTAATAAAATAAAATTACCTAAGTCCCAGAGTTCCGTTGTGGCCAGCAGCATAGGTCCTTGGAATCAGGCTGAGACCTGAGCTTCTGTTGGCTTGGTAACAGCAGCTGGCAGTTGGCAGAGTGGGTCTGACAGCTGAAGTGAGTGGAGGTGCTGCTCTGAGTGGGAGAGGCAGAGGTGAATTTGAGGAAAATAAGAGTTATTGGAGTGAGGTTGGGTGACAGTAAAGGTATTAAGGGAAGAGTGGGAGAGTGAAGGTGTGACTGGGGAGAGGTTTAAATTGATTTCTGCTAACTTTGGGAATTTTGGGTAACTGCTGAATGAATTGCAGGGGGAAATAAGTTGAAGTGTTTAAATGAAAGTCAGATGATAACAAGGTGATTGTGGTAAGGGAATAGTTAAAGGAATTAAATAATAGGAAACAGAAATAATTTTGGTAAACTAGGTAAATGTAAGGGAAGTAAAGTGGAGAAAGGTGATGGAATGTTGACACAGTGAGCTGATGACGGAATGTTGAGAGTGGTGCATATGAGTAAAGGCTGTCAGTCACTCTTTCACAGCTTAGGGAAATAAAAAAATAGCAAGGACCTACAAAGAAGGGAATTTTGGTTAATTTTATTTTGTTAGAGTTAGTTGGCCACGGTATTTGTTAACACTTCCCAATAGTTGGAAAATTTTTTAAATCAAAACAAAGGGAGGCAGGGTTTTGCTTTCATTTTAGTTATTTAAGTGAAAGGTTTAGGAGGAAGCCTTGTACTGGAACAGACTGACGGATTTCCAGAGAGCAACACGGGCCCCCACGCAAGAAAGCCGGCACTTCAAAAAGAAGAAAGAGTCCACTTCAGCTAAGTGACTTTGACATTACAGGGAAAAAGTACTTGGGAAAACACAAGACTAAAGTCTAGTAAGAGAAAGTTACAGAAATAAAAAAATACTTACCCAAATCCTCAGTGGGGGTATCTTAGCTGGAAGAAGGATCTGTGAATAGATAAAAAAAAAAAAAGAAAAATAGACACAAAGAATCAGATCCTTGTGGAATGAAATGTAGACAATGAATGATAAGGTGGCAAATTTGTATTAAAACGGATATTTAGGAAAAATACTTATCTGATGATACTTTCGGGTTGTTGAAAATAAAATTCCTGTTTGAAACAAAGAAATTACAAAGGTCACTTAAGAAGTATTATTCCAAAGTGATACACAGTTAAAATTGAGTTCTCATGCTTGGTGAAAGGAAAGGTTACATTTGTTTCACTTGGTGAAGGAATGTTTCAAAATAAAACTTTTTAATTGTCTCATAAATTCTAATTCGTGAGATTGTTTTTATTATCCTCAAAAGAGGGAAAATCCTGAAATTAGTTTACATTTCCTCACCTGTCCTTATAGGGTGGGTGACGAGGTTAGTTTTTGTTGCTCTCTCCTCATTCCTGTGTGCTGGGTTTCCGAGAAGTTGCCACGACTACTAACATCTGGCTTACCGGAACCCTGCTCCTACCTTACATCGCACCCAGGCGTGAGGGGCGGAGCTACAAGAAGTTGGAAAGTTAGTTGTTTTGCATGAAAGAATAGCTTCGATGTTAGATGTTTGGGCCAAACTTGACCAGTGAGTAATTGATGAAGCTATCAGTCAGTGGCATTGAAGACTTCGTGAATGTGTCAAGAATGATAGAGGACATGCTGAACACAAATTATGAATTAACTAAGAAAAAACCCCATTATACTAATGTATTTTCAAAGGTCACACTAAGGGGCCCTTTTACTAAGCTGTGCTGAGCAGTAATGCGTGCTTACTGTAGGTTAAAAAGCACTACTGTAGGGTGCGTTCAGGCATCCTGCAGTAGGTTTTGCCTATGCTCATGCTATGCATGCACTAGAAAATAGTTTTTATTTTTTAGCACCGGGGCAGAGAGTAGATGTGTACTGCACTCAACCTTATTAGCATATGGTTAGCAGATGAGCCCTTAGGCCCATTATTGACAAAATAGAAAGTCAGCCATTTCCCAACAGCGTTAAAAGTGGCCTTAGCATGCAGTAAAGACCCATGCTGGGGATAATGCAGGCTCTTTTTTAGCACTGCTTAGTAAAAAGGCCCCAAAATGTTTAAAACACAATTGCAAAGTATTTTGAAACTATATACAGGGTCCCTTTTTTCCCAGACACCGTGTATGTGCATGTTTCAGCAATTTAGACACGAGCATTTACAGCTCAATGGCTTTCGTAAGTGCTTGCACCTAAAATATAGACCCATATTTAACCTGTTAAGCTAGTTTTCCATAAAGGAAAATAGGCAACTACTTTCCTTTATCGAATGGATGCCACACGGGTGCTTTTTATGCACCTAAATACAGGCACACTGGTATAGAATTCCCATCACAGAGCGCATTACATCTTCTAAAGCAGGTGAAAATGTCTACATCTGCTTTTGTGTATTGATAGAGCTGGATCTGGGAGTTTATTTTATAAAGGAACATAGGCACTCATGTTGCCTGTATTAAACGGGCTTCACATAATCATCCTGTTTATTTATTTATTTATTTATTTATTTATAGCATTTGTATCCCACAATTTCCCACCCAGGGGTAGAATCAAGCCCATAGACTACATAACATATCATAACCTTCCTCTTCTCTATCCCCATTGTACATGAAACACATGTACCTATATTCGACTCACATCACCTTGTATTTGTTTCTCTACCGGACTTGGCGAATGCCTTTACGGTATGATGTAAGCCACATTGAGCCTGGAAATAGGTGGGAAAATGTGGGGTACAAATGCGACAAATAAATAAATAAATAACACCTGGTCTTATACTCCTCTTACACCTTGCAGATCAAAGCAGATAACAGTAACATCAAGAGCCAGAACAATCCTCTGGGAGGATAGTTAAAAAAGAACAACAATTAAATTTAAAATTATGATTAAAAATCTTTTTGTAGTACATATTTTTCTTTAACGACAAATAGGAATGAGATAACCAAAATGTCCAGCAAACTCTTTCCAGTGACTGGTAGCTTGAAATGTCAGAGTTGTTTCAAGCATTTTTAGTCTTTTCCTTCCTCTTGATGAAGGAAAGGAAAACACAATTGGACAACTTAGTCTTCTGTCTCTTAAAGAGACAGCAAATTGGAAATGAGAGTATAACTACTTTGGCGCCAGTCCATGTAATATCTTATATAAAATAGAAAAAGTACAAAATCAAAACCTAGATTCAGAAAATACAACCAGACACAGGAAGAGAAAACAGAGAAATCAGCAAAAGAAACAAAGGAAGGCAGAAAAAGCAGATTGGCTCATTCTCAGACAGAGTATTTTACCCAATCAATAAGGGCAGAGGATAAAGCTTTCTTTAGCTAGATAAATGAAACGAAGAAAACTGAAAGGGGATTAGTAATAGAATAAAGGGGAGGAGGAGGTTAGAAAAGAAAACAATCTTAAAAAAAAAAGCAGATATATTAAGCAATGCTTTTTCTTAGTGTTCATACTAGCAGAAAAGGATGATAGATCAAAGACAAGGACACAAGTAACTGTGGATTGAATAGACAGCCATTTTGTGTGATTCAAACCCTTGATTAGAACAGGAAGGGAAATTTATGAAGCCATTTCTGCAGTTAAAGTACACATGTAGGTGCACGAGGCAATTCTATAGGGTTTATACTTTAATCAGTAAAGTTTACACCCACTATTGTAGTCATTTATGCATGAATGTGGCCACATACGCATGCAAATGACCTCTTATAAATAATCGAGACTGTACTGTATTTGAAAAATATTGGCATGGACATTTACAGCAGCTTTAGGGCTGATGTAACTGTCCACTCCTGCCACTTACACTGGCCTTGACTTTATAAAACAGGCTTCATTTGGAGGGCCATCTTCAATATGACGTCTAAGTTGGACTTTGGACGTTTTGAACTAAACATCCTGAATCCAAATAGCATATGTAACCATTTTTGAAAACGCAAACGTCTATTTTTTTAAATGGAAAATAGCGTTTGGAACGAGGTTTTGAACTTCGTACATTGATCTTTGCAGGCCATTTTCGAAAGAAAATAAACACGTGCAAAATGTAGAAATCGATCCATTAGGATGTATGAGGGGCCAGCATTTTTAGCAGACAGGTCCCCCAGACATCCCAGGAGAGCAATGGGGTACCCTAGGGGGCACTGCTGTGGACTTCATTTAAATGCTCCCGGGTACACATCTCAACACTGTTTCCTTTTCTTGTCTGCTGAGCCCTCCAAAACCCAATCAAAATCAGTTACCCCCAACTGTATAACACTATAATGGCCCTTATGGGTGAAGGGGGCACTTATATGTGGGTACAGTAGATGTCTGGTGAGTTTTGGAAGGCTGACACTTTTCACCACAAGTGTAACAAGTAGGGGGAGGTATGGGCCCAGGTCCACCTGTCTACAGCGAACTGCACCCACCACTACACTACTCTGGGGACTTGCATGCTGCTCTAATAGACATGGCTATAACATAGAGGCTGTCATAGAGGCTGGTGAGTACTGTGTTTATTCATATTTGGGGGGGGGGGGGTGGAAGAGGGTCAGTGACCACTGGGGGAATAAGGAAGATCATCCCTGAATTTCTCCAGTGGTCATCTTGTCATTTAGGGCAACTTTTTATGTCTTATTCAGTAGAAAAACAGGTCTAGACCAAAACATTGAAGTTTTTGCCCTAGACATTTTGGTTTTGTTCCATTATGGCTGTAAAACGTCCAAATGTTGGACGTTTTACAGCCATAATGTTAGGCCCTCAGCCTGCCCTAATCCCGCCTCTGCAACACCCCCAACATGCTCCCTTGTGATTTGGATGCACTGCAGATGAAATCCACAGATAGACATCTGCAAAACAGATTTTGAAAATGCAGATTTGGACATTTTGAGAAGAAATCCATCCAAATGATGCTTTATGACACTTTTTAGACTTTTTCTCTTTTAAAAATGAGCCCCACAGGCACCTAAAGGGCCCTTAATGAGGCATTTCCTTATAAAGTATAGGTTTCTTGGATGAAGAATTAACATGAAGTTTTCAAATACATATGTACTTTTCTCTTATTTCCAGATATATGCACATAATTTTCCTTGGAAAAATACTCACACAACTTAACAAGAGTAATTATGTACAGGTACTTTTATGTATCCAAGTTGCAAACTGAAAAATTTTCACATATTTTCTATTTGAAAATTAGCTTAAAATCTGAGAGCAAAATATACCAAGCACTTTGCATCTCTCTGATCAGTTTTAAGATTAGCTTTAAAAATGGGAAGGAGTAAGGAAAGAGGTCTTAATGAAAATGGTGGTCATGCATATTCTGACAATACTGTAATTCTTACAAGGAAGAGCTAATCAACACCATATTAATCTACATCAAAGTTGGGAAAGAAGCCCATTTTGGAGGTAATTCTCTAAGGAGCTACCTAGATTCAGGTAGCAAGAATGTGCATATATAGCATATTCTAGTCCAGGGTTCTCAATCCAGTCCTTGACACACACATGGCGGGGCATTTTCGAATGGGGACACCCATCTCTAAGGTTGCCCATCTCTGAGGACGTCCCCGTGAAGGGGCAGGGTATCCCATATTATCGAAAAAAGATGGGCGTCCATCTTTCGTTTCGATCATACGGTCAGGGACGCCAAATCTCAACATTTAGGTCGACCTAAGAGATGGTCGACCTAAATGTTGAGATGGTCGACCTTAGAGATGGACGACCTCGGTTTTCGCCGATAATGGAAACCGAGGACGCCCATCTCAAAAACGATCAAATCCAAGCCCTTTGGTCGTGGAAGGAGCCAGAATTCATAGTGCACTGGTCCCCCTCACATGCCAGGACACCAACCGGGCACCCTAGGGGGCACTGCAGTGGACTTCACAAATTGCTCCCAGGTGCACAGCTCCCTTACCTTTGGTGCTGAGCCCCCCACCCACCCCCAAAACCCACTCCCCACAACTGTACACCACTACCATAGCCCTAAGGGGTGAAGGGGGGCGCCTACATGTGGGTACAGTGGGTTTTGGGTGGGTTTTGGAGGGCTCACATTTACCACCACAAGTGTAACAGGTAGGGGGTATGGACCTGGGTCTGCCTGCCTGAAGTCCACTGCACCCACTAAAAACTGCACCAGGGGCCTGCATACTGCTGTGATAGAGCTGGGTATGACATTTGAGGCTAGCATAGAGGCTGGAAAAAATGTTTTTTAATTTTTTGGGGGGGAAGGGTGTTGGTGACCACTGGTGGAGTAAGGGGAGGTCATCCCCCCATTCCTTCCGGTGGTCATCTGGTCAGTTCAGGCACCTTTTCGAGGCTTGGTCGTGAAAAAAATTGGACCAAGTAAAGTCAGCCAAATGCTCATCAGGGATGCCCTTCTTTTTTCCATTATCAGCCAAGGACGCTCATCTCTTAACCACGCCCCGTCCCGCCTTTGGTACACTGCTGACACGCCCCTGTGAACTTTGGTCGTCCCCACGACAGAAAGCAGTTAAGGATGCCCAAAATCAGCTTTCGATTATGCTGATTTGGGCGATCCTAAGAGAAGGACGCCCATGCCCCAATTTGTGTCAGAAGATGGGCGTCTTTCTCTTTCGATTATGCTGCTGCAAGCCAGTCAGGTTTTCACGATACCCACAATGAGTATTCAGGAGATAGATTTGCATACAATGGAGGCAGTGCATAAAAAAATCTATCTCATGCATATTCATTGTGGATATCTTGAAAACCAGACTGGCTTGGTGTGTCCTGAGGACTGGATTGAGAGCCTCCAGTTCGGAAGACATCTGTGTGCAAATGAGCTGTGGGTGGAGTATGGGCAGAACATGGGCGGGGTGCACAATTACATACATAGATGATAAAATACACTTTGCATGTACTTTCACAATCTAGGTGCAAGCATTTACAGCAGCTCTATGGCAAGTATATATTTACATCTAAAATGTACATAAGAACATAAGGGTAGCCATATGGGTCAGGCCAATGGTCCATCTAGCCCAGTATCCTGTTTCCAACAGTGGCCAATCCAGGTCATAAGTACCTAACAGAAATCCAAATCATGGCAACATTTCATGCTACCAATCCCAGGACAAGCAGTTGCTTCCCCATGTCTATCTTAATAGCAGACTTTGGATTTTTCCTCCAGGAACTTCTCCAAATCTTTTTTTTAAACTCAGGTATGCTAACCTGAGTTTCAAAGCTTAACTATTCATTGAGTGAAAAAATATTTCCTCCTATTTGTTTTAAAAGTATTTCCATGTAACTTCCTTGAGTGTACCCTAGTCTTTGTACTTTTGGAACAAGTAAAAAAATTGCACACCTTGTTCACATGATATTTTATGATTATGTTTATCATTTTATATTTTTGTTTTCATAGTTGTATTTTATCAGATGTAATATTTTATTTTACATTCCTTTTTCATTTGTTTAAATGTTCTTTTGATATATGTATGTTTTTATAGACTCCTGATGCAGGCTTGAAGGCCGAAACACAACAGTTGTGTCGAGTCTTTTCATCAATAAAGAAGCTTTTTTAGATATTCGTCTCCAGGATTTGTATTTCCATGGTCAAACATCCCACTTTTACCTTTACCTGTAGGCATATATTTGACATGTTACACTAGTATTCTATAAAGAAAATAGTCACATACTTTTCTTTATAGCATAGTATCCAAATAGGTGTACTCTATGCACCAAAACATAGACTCACTGTTATAAAATTAACCTCTTTAAGCCTATTTAATAAATGCAACATAGACCTCTAATGGGGGTAATTCTAATGTAATTCTATGGGTGCTAACATTTGCGCACTGATTAAGTGAACAACTGTTTAGAATAATGGCATAATCCAATATCTACAATATTCTGCAGCCTTGTATTACTGGTCTAAATATAGTTAACCAATATCAATCAATCATAGACCAGTGATGTCAACAGCAGGCATGTGAAGTCACTGTTAAGCTCCTTCCCTTGACAAAGCGACTGCGAAACGAATCATCGTGAACAGTGGAGCTGGAGATAAGTAACACATTGCCTTATTCATAATAGTACCGCTAGCTACCCTGCACAATTTGAAATTTATTGAAATTCACATTATGTGCACAGCATATGATTTTGGATGGGGTAAGTTTTTCGATCAGTGATTACATTTATCACCTACAGTCTCAGATAGTCCTTCTAAGCAGAATTAATGGAGAAAAGACTGGGTGTTCTAGGAGACCTTTTCCTCCCTGTTACTCCCACAAATTGTGTTGAGGGTACATTTTCACTAAGTTTCTGTTTGGTGATCACTGGTCTATAATTGATTGATATTAGAATAATGACATATACATTGCATATATGTATGTTAATAATCTGCCTAAGCACTATTCTGTAAAGGCATACTTATGTTGTATGCATTTTACATGTAAGTGTACACATAAGTGAAGTCTGGGTGGAGAGTGGGTAGCATTCACAATTATGCCTGTAACTCAGATAATATCTCTGGCATTTAGGCATGAGCTCGTATACCAGATCTACTATGACTTGTACCTACATTAAGGGCATATATATACCTGGTTTTACTGGTATTCTATAAAGGAAAGGAAGCATCTACACCCCTAATCACCCCTAATCACAGATCACATATAAACAGGTGCATTCTTTCCATGTGTCTACTTTTAATGTGTGTATACCTTTATGAAATTTAATAGGAGCCCCTTTTCCACAGTTAAAATATGCTTTGCACAAGGAAAATGCTTTATAAAATTACCTCTAAGTGTGACATGCTTATAAGATTTGTAAGAATGACAAACATATGATAGGGGCCCTTTTACTATACCGCATAAGCGTCTACATGCACCCAACATACGCCTAAATGGAGTTACTGCACGGCTACTGCTTGGCTCTTACAGTAATTTTATTTTTGGTGCGTCTGATATGTGAGTCCAAAAAATAATTTTTATTTTCGGCCGCGCATATCGGCCGCATGCCAAGTGGCATTTTGTGCACATAGGCCATTACCGCTCGGTTACCACATGAGACTTTGCCGCTATGTCAATGGCTGGCGGTAAAGGTATCAGACCTAAAATGGACGCGCGGCAATTTTGATTTTGCTGCTCGTCCATTTTCTGCAAAAATTTTAAAAAAGGCCTTTTTTACAGGTGCGCTGAAAAGTGATTCTGAACTCGCCCAAAACCCGTGTCTACACTACCGCAGGCCATTTTTCAGTGCGCCTTTGTAAAAGGACCCCATAGTGTTGCATGCGCAGTGGTATGACTCCATATGGTATTCCCTAATTTGCATCCTAAACAAGGCATACATATTGTGGAGTTTCCACCAGTTTCCGTTCCCACAGGTGGAAATCTTTGTTTGACATAAGTGCAAGACAAAGTCTTACCTGCACGGCTGCTAACATTTTTATATGTCTTTGATGTCACCACTGCAATTAAGTGCAGTGATCAGCTGAGACTTGTTTGGCTTTTTAAAAGATGTTCATTGTTTAGTAATCCCTGGGTTACATGATAAATCTATCATCATTCGTGCATAGCTGCAAATCAAATTTAATAAGCTTGTTTTCCTTCCATGCAAAAAAAAATTTTCAAATCTTTTCATTTCATCTCTCTTTCCTGAAGTTGTAAGGACTTAAAAGACGGAACTTTTCAGTTCAGACCTGCTGAGCATGGGTAAACATGAGTACTGTTCTGAAACTGATATTTTAATCACCGACATATAATTGCTCCATATGTCAAGGCCATAAAACAAAGTTATAAAGGTGATACAAACGCAAGTTAAAGAACCAGTAACTTCAACATTTTGGTTGGTGTCAAAATAACTGTTAAAAACAACAGAAAAAGGTTCAGTCATAGCAAATCAGCTGGTGTGATGTTCTTTTTTTTTTTCCTTTTAATTCAGACATTCATCACCACTTGGTTCTTCACCCTTGATAAGAAAGGCTGAAATCTAATTTCTTTAATTAGCAGGAAACTCTCTGAGAATAAGGTTTTGGTGATTATGCCTGGGATCTCTTAAATAGTTTTACTCAGTCTGATTTGATTGCTCAGTTACCGAAATAGATAAGCCATACACAAATTAGGTTAGTTGTGAACATACGTAGGCTGTTATTCGCTCCATACGGTAGCGTCAACTGTAGATGAAAACAAACTGTGAAACAGCAACAACACCTTCTGGTGAGCATATGCTGTCATGAAAACATTGCTTGCAGAGACAGCATTTATGTTCTGTCACCCAATACATCCTTTGAGCAGTAATACTTTGAAGTTATAAATAGAAATGAGCACTAGACGGCACTAATGCTATCATTCATGTATTGGATTGAAGATATCATTGCCATAGATGCAAGCAATAGGTTCCTAATACATGAGGATTCCTTGGTGGCTCAAGGGTCGCCAAAAGAAATCTTTCCAAATGACTGTCAGATTGCATCACCTTCTGCTACCAGCAGTCAATTTTCTGACCTCTAAACAAAATCAGGGCTAACTTCATGCAACTTAATATCCATCCCGTGTTGAGGTGTGCAAGGCAACAACCTGATCATTGGTACACACCTTCACCAAACACTACCATATTCACCCACCATCAAGAAAGTATAGTGCCTTCAGACAAAGGGTTCTCCAAAATTTGCTCATTTACCTTGGGTGAATTTCTTCAATAAGCCCTAATAATTAAGGAGCTAAATTGCACTAGAATCTGAACTTATTGTGTGGTAATGCGGTATTTTACCACACACGAAGCCCAGATTTAACGCAGCACTTATTTTTTTTAATATATTTTATTGCAGGTTGTGTGATAATATTGTTATTATGGTGCAGCACCAGCATAGAGGTAATACGTGAGCACTTACCACCTCCTAAGTTATAAGTACATAAGTACATAAGTAGTGCCATACTGGGAAAGACCAAAGGTCCATCTAGCCCAGCATCCTGTCACCGACAGTGGCCAATCCAGGTCAAGGGCACCTGGCACGCTCCCCAAACGTAAAAACATTCCAGACAAGTTATACCTAAAAATGCGGAATTTTTCCAAGTCCATTTAATAGCGGTCTATGGACTTGTCCTTTAGGAATCTATCTAACCCCTTTTTAAACTCCGTCAAGCTAACCGCCCGTACCACGTTCTCCGGCAACGAATTCCAGAGTCTAATTACACGTTGGGTGAAGAAACATTTTCTCCGATTCGTTTTAAATTTACCACACTGTAGCTTCAACTCATGCCCTCTAGTCCTAGTATTTTTGGATAGCGTGAACAGTCGCTTCACATCCACCCGATCCATTCCACTCATTATTTTATACACTTCTATCATATCTCCCCTCAGCCGTCTCTTCTCCAAGCTGAAAAGCCCTAGCCTTCTCAGCCTCTCTTCATAGGAAAGTCGTCCCATCCCCACTATCCTGCGTTAACTTTGTGTTACCAGTTAGCTTGCGCTAACTAATGTGCTAGCTGGATAATGCAGGAGTGCCCATTCTTTGCGGTATGACACTCTACCCTCCAAAAAGTATTTTTAAAAAGTTGGTAACACATAGGTTATCACACACACAGGAAAAATACCGCAAAACGCTTTAACGTATTTCTGCGGTAGCCTGTTTGCATGTTCTAACCGCACATTAAGAGCTTAATGCTCTCTGGTAAAAGGGCTCCTAAGTAAATAACCTGTGGTTCAAGTTTTAAAACTATGGGGAAAAGGGTATGGAGACTAGTTAATAAAGTTTGCTTTTTAAATTCTATCTTTATCAATAAACCTACAATACCTCTTTTACACCCCAACCTTTAAATCACCAAAGCACAGAGTACAAAAAATGTTCACTTACCCAGAGAAATGTCCTCTTCTCTCAGAGCTTCTCAGACTCAAACAACCTTCTGTCAGACATCACCTTCCTTATGTCGACTTCCTTCTCTTGTGTACTACCCTTGGTTCTGTACTGAGGCTAGGCAAGCACTCAGTACCTTTCTATTTTGTTATGGTGCAGTGTTTCACCCTAACTGACCGTGGAGCTTGCTCAATTGCCAGCTTGGCAGAAAACTAAGGTAAAGGTCCAACTCCACTCTTGGAAGCACTCTGCTCCCTTCAGGTAACCTTCTTTGCTCTTTCAGGGGTACCACTCTGTTTTCTTTTTGCCCTGAGACATGGGTAATAGAGGTTCTCTCTAATTTCCTTTGTCCAAGGCCTTGTTCAGCACCCAAGACCCAATTGACTCAAAGAGTCCAGTGCTCCTTCTTGCCAGCTGAGCAGAAAGGAGGTAAATACACTTACCCCTCTAAAACTCTCACTTATTTCAGGGTTGCTAACCAGCCAGTTTTTGGATGGCCTGGCTGGTTTTGGAAAGGGGTGCCAGTGGCCAGCAGGACAGAAAACTGGACAATGTAAGTGTTGGTTTTCTGCTGCTACTGATTACTCCCAAGTCTTTCCCTACCCCCCTCCCAAAAAAAAAACCACCACCATAGTCTAGCATTTCTCTCTTCCCTTCCATCTCCCCTCTCCTCTTTAGGGTGACTGGAGACATTATATGTAAATGGCTGCCGCTGTCAGAAATTACTGGCAATAAAGGCAAGCTTGAAGGACAGCAGAAGGAGGGAAGAAGGAGAGAAGCTGAACCCATGGTAGAGAGGGAGAAAGAAGGGAGGAGAAGAGATGAGAGAGAGAGAGAGAGATGCCAAACCAATTGGAATTGAGGGAAGAGTTGATGACAGATGCTAAACTCACAGAGAGATAGGAAGAGATATTGAATCTGGGTGGCTGGTAGGGATAGAGAAATGCTGACCCCAGAGGGGATACAGGAGTAATAGTGAGGAAGAGATGCTAGATCAGGGGAGGGGGAGAGAGAGAGAGAGATTCTAGATCATGGGGGGGAGGAAGAGAAGGGGGAAGATCTCATAGCTGTATTTTGGTTGGCCTGACCTATTTTGGAAAGGGGAGCCCAGTGGCCAGCAAAACAGAGATCAGGTAATAAAAGAGCTGGTTTTCTGGCTCACTGATCACTCCCAGGTTCCACCTCCGCCCTCTAACTCTTTCAGCCACTGCTGCTGCTGGTGCTGCTACTGCCAAATGCCTGCGATAGCCAACAGAGCCAGCACTGGAAACATATGCAAGTATTGCCTTCCTGCTTGCCTCCTCCCTGCCAGTGGTTCACCAACACCCTTGATTCCTTCCCCCCCCCCCCTCAAGTCGACACTCTCTCCTCAAAGCTTTCGAATTCATTTGCCACCACAAGTGTCAGCAGTCAAATTAAATAGAATAAGTACATGTCACATCATAATCCCCTTATTTTGTATAATGAGCCCTCCAGGAATTGCAACAAAAATGTACTGTACCCCTGTATACCATTTCAATAGCCCTTATGCCTGCAGGTGTCAACTATATGTGGGTTCAGTAGGCATTTTGTGGGTTTTTAGGTTGCTCACACTTTCCACCACAAGTGTACCATCTCCTCGACATGCACGTCCTGCTGCCATGGGGATGCAGCCAGCAAAATCTTACAGAATGTTCAGCATAAGACTCCACAGCCTATTCTATCTCATTTCAGTGCTGATACCTGTGGTGAGAAGGGAGGAGGGACTGGGGATATTGCTGGGCCACTGGCAGGGGGGGATGCAAGAGAAGGAGATACTAGATGAAGGGGTAGAAAAGTGAGAGATGAAAAGATGATAGACCACAAGGGGATGGGGAGAAGATAGGAAAGATGCTGGACCATGTTGGGGGTGGAAACAGAGAGGGAAAATGTTGTGCAGTGGGAAGGATAGGGACACAGAGGTGATGCTGGATAAGCAGGAGGTAGGGACACAGAAGGTAAATGCTGTTGGACAGTGGAAGATAGGGACACAGAGAGGGGAGGTGCAGGACATGGGGGAGGATAGGGACAGGGACACTAAGGGAATATACTGGACACTGGTGGGATAAGGATGCAGAGGGAAGATGGATGGTGGATATTGAAAAAGAAAACATGTTCAAATGGACTTAAGAATAGCCATACTGAGTCAGTCCAATAGTTCATCTAGCCAAGTATCCTGTTTCAAACAGTGGTCAATCCAGGTCACTGGGTCAGACCAATGGTTCATCTAGCCCAGTATCCTGTTTCCAACAGTGGCCAATCCAAGTCACAAGTACCTGGCAGAAACCCAATTAGTAGTAACATTCCATGCTACCAATCCTAGGGCAAGAGACCCTGGCAAGAGATTTATGAGAAGACAGAGAAAGCAGAAAACCAGAGACTGGGACCAAAAAGATTAGAAAAATAAAGTGACCTGACAACAAAGGTAGAAGAAATCATTTTATTTTCTATTTAGTGATTAAAATGTGTTCATATTAGAATGTACACCTTCTGGAGCTGGTGTTAGACATGGCTAGGGCCCAAGGCAAAAATTTGTAAGGGCACCCCAAACCTCACTACCAGGCTGTGCCTTCTTCAGTTTCACCTAGGCTTGAAGCCCTCTCTGGCCAGAAGGCCAAGAACAATTGCCCTGGTTGCACCCCCCTCCCCCGCAACACCATCCCTGTCATATACTATCTTTATATTTTGCTCAAAACAGGGAGAAATAAATCTCTTTCTATTTCTTTGATATTGTATCCTGTGCAAGGTCTAGCTTCTTGGAGTTTCAGTTTAATTTCTGTCTATATATTTCTATTTCAAGTTTGTGGTCACTATGGGCCTCTTTTATCAAGCCATGCGGCACTGCTGATGGACTTTGAATGGGCTTTGCTGGCATTATCGCTCTGGGAGCCGCTAGCACGGCATGATAAAGGAGGCCTTATATTTTTTTATTTTATTAATTTATTTATTTCCAAAACTTGATATACTACCTTTGAAGAGACATTGTAGCACAGCAGTTTACAATAAATGTAACAGAAGAACAGAAAACAGAACTAATTACAATAGGTGCAAAAATAAAAGAATACGAGGAAGACAGGAATAATGGCAACAAAGTGGGGGAAAGGATAGAGGACGACAAAGAACAGTGACATAATAGAGGTAGTAGGAAAAAGGGAAAAGAGTGGTTAGGAGAAGGAAGGGAAGCTACCAGAAAAATCAGGAGTGTCAAGAACACAAATAACTGATGGTGTATGGATCAGAATCCAGAGTGGCAGAAGCTAACTAGAAAAGTCGTCCTTTCGTGGCTTTCACTATGCATGTAAAAGGGGGAGAGAATTCCACAACTGAGGACAAAGATAGGTGAAGTCAGTGTCCCAGCTACTATTTATTTATCAGGATTTATTTACTGCCTTTTTGAATGAATTCTCTCAAGGCAGTGTACAGCAAAAATAAGTCAAACATAAGCAATAGACAATTACCGCAGTAAAAATATTCAAACAACAACACAAAGTATGGCATGGAGGGGCATTTTGATATGACGTCTAAGTTCAGCTTTGGACATTTTGCTAAAATTGTCTGAAATTCAAGTGGAGAACATAGCCACTTTCAAAACAGAAAAATGTCTTTTTTTTTTAATGGCTATTTGCTAGATGTTTTTGTGCTCTGTGCGTTTATCTTTTTGGTCCATTTTCAAAAAAAAAAACCATCAAAATAAAAATGCACAAAATCAAGCCATTGGGATGTAGGATGAGCCTCTATTCTTAGTAGAATGGCCACGCAAACATCCCAGGAGAGCAATAGGGCACCATAGGGGGCACCACAATGGACTTCAAATTAATGCTCCCAGGTACACATCTCACTATTGCACCCTTATTTTGTCTGCTGAGACCTCCAAAACCCACTACCCACAACTGTACACCACTACAATAGCCCTTATGGGTGAAGGGGACACCCATATGTGAGTACAGTGGATTTTAGAGAGCTCACACTGTCCAACACAAGTGTAACAGTTAGGGTGGATTCTTCATCCTGTATACCTGTTTTTTGCTAACTCTCCCCTCTTACAGCACCTTCTCTTTCTATTTTCACCTTTCAGTACTGCACCCTCTCTCTTTATTTTCATTCCTATGACCAGTAGCTTCTCTCTCTCTTTCACTCACCCCCTTCTTTCCAGCATATCCTCCTTCCCTTACCCAATCCAGTATTTCTCCCTGTCACCTTACTCCCCCTTGTATACAGCATTCCTCCAAGTCCCTCTCCCCTTCCATGTCAGCATCTTCCCTATATTCCTATTCCTCCCATGTCCAGCATATCCTCTCTCTATCCCCATCCTTGTCCGTCTAGCACCCCCCATCATTTTCTTACTCCCACCCCCCATTTCCAGCATCTCCCATCTTTCTACTCACCACATGTCCAGTATCTCCCCTGTTTTCCTATTCAACCCATGTCCAGCATCCTTCAATATCCCTTTTTCCTCCCTACCTGTTCTAGCATCTTCTCTTTCCCCTTCCTCCAAGCCAGCATCTTTCTCCATCCCATTTCAGTGTGTTCCCTTCTCTTCCCCCCACCATCCCAATTCATCATCTCCATTCTGTCACCTTTTCCACTTTCCTTATGTCAGTCTTCTGCTAAATTCTTTTCCAGGTTTGCCTTTCCATTTCTTCTCTCTCCTTTTGTCTTCTTTATCCCTGGCTGGCTGGCTCTAATCTTTTTTTTTTTTTTCATTTTTCTGTGTTTTTTATCTGCCCATTTAATTTTACCTTCATTCTCCCTTTCTCTCACCCTCTAGTCATTAGTCTTCTCCTTTCACATCTCATCTACCTACTGATTTTTCCCATTTCCCTCTCATTCCCTCTCCAGCACTCCCACACCACATACTACCTAGTGAGAAAAAAGAACAAACAGGACTAATACAGATCTCTACATAGAAACCACAGGCTAGCAGGATATCACACCTTGGTCAAATGCACAACACACAAACAGACAAATAGGAAACAAAGGACCACAGATTAGTAATATAGAGCTGAAAAGACTGAAATGAGCCATTAAGAAGTCAGACCTTGCATACAGCAAACAGAGAAACAAAAACTAAAATGTGAGACAACAGAGAGGCACATTTCCCAAAACTGACATATTCTAATGAATACATTCAAAATAAAATACTTTTTTATACCTTTCTTGTTTGAGCTTTTTACTTTGGTCAAAGTGTCTTTTTTCTGCTTTCCTCATTTGTTTTTCCTGCCCTCTCCATGTTCACCATCGATCTTCCCTCTGCATCCCTAGCCATATGGTCCAGCATCTCCCCTCTGTGTTCCTACCCTTATCCTCCCTCCATGTTTAGTATCTGTCCTCTCAAGAACCCCATATCCCTCTTTCCCAGCATTGCCTCCCCTCCCCAGGGCACCATCTCCCTATTTTCCAGGCTTGCCCTCCCCCCTTGGCTCCCCTCTCCCTCTTTTTCAGCATTGCTCTCCTCTTGTGGTCCCTTCCTGAGGCCAATATCAGTCCCTCTCTCTCCCCTTCCTTCCCCCATGGTCTGGCATTTCCCCTACTCCTTTAATCTGGTCTCTCCCTCCCTCCCTCCCTTCCACTCTTCCTCCCACACACACATACAGAGGTCCTGCATCACTCCCTCACCCTAGCCCTTCCTTCCCCCTCCCCATGGTCTTCCCTACCTCTTTTCTATTACCAGCATTGGCAGCAATTAGAACAAGCTGTTTTCAGATGGCCTAAGAGCTTTCTTTCCGTAGGGTCCCACTTACATGGGAGCAGGAAGTTGAATCAGAATAGGCGGGACCCTGCAGAAAGCTCTGATGCCAGCTGGAAGCTGCTTGATGAAATCACTGCCGCTGCCGGTAATAGAATGAAGGTAGGGAAGATGGTGAGGAGGGGAAGGAAGGGAGAGGGCAAGGCAGTAATGCAGGACCAGGGAGAGGGAAAAGAGTGGAAGAGGGGAGAAGAGAGGGAGAGAGCAGACTCAGGGTAAAATTTGCCACTGGTAAAAGCGGCCCTGGGCAGAGAGTCTGTGCATCTGACGGGGGGGGGGGGGGGGTTCTGAGCCAATATTAGGGCCTGGGCCCCCGAGGCCTCCCGAAGCTATGCCTCTGCTCCAGAGAAGACTCACTGGCAGGTATCACAGCATGTACTATCAAGATGTATTTTAAAGTGGCGGCAGGGCAAGGAGATTTGCATGAGAAAAACGAAGACTGCAACCAGGAGTGTATGGAGAAATGAGATTAGATAAGTAGCCTGGAGAGTCAGTAAAATAAGACTTGTGTACTACAGAGAGAACTTCAAACTTCTAGCAAGCATTAAAAGGGAACCAATGCTCCTGCATCAGTAAAGGAGAGATATGATCAAACTTCAGGCTGAATGAAGTAGCTTGACCGCTGCTGACTGAATTAATTGAATGAGCTTAATGGAACTAAGTAGTAAACTGTTACAAAGAATATTACACTATTTCAGACAGAACATGACCAGGGACAGAATGAGAGTACAAATGAGTTTCATGGGAAGAATACTGTAGATTTAACAGCTCTGATGTGTTGCAAAGCAAAGAAAGATACACAAGCAACATTATCAATTTGAGGATCAGATGTTAGCCAAGTTTCAAAAATGACACCAAGGATTCATGTGGTTTCTTGCAATTCTAAGAGCAAACCATTAATCATGGCTGGAGAAGAGCAGGAAGACTGAAGACTGGGAAAGTGTGAAGATTCGCAATTCTTGAAATTGAGAAAGAGTTGAGATTTAAGCCAAATAGAGACAGCATCCAAACATGAACTGAGTCGAGAAATATCGGTAGAAGGAGATGGTACAGTGGAAAAAAATGTATATCATCTGCACAGCAGTATCCGTGTTCTGTGTGTGGGACCGAGGTCAGGTATTCTGTTAGCATTAATTTTCTGTGTAGTGATCTGCAGTAATTTGGCTTGTTCAGTTTTCCTAATAGATGTATTGATGTTCTTCGGCCTACTCTAATATTTGAGGCACTGCCTTTTCATATATAGAGTCCTAGTTTTGGAAGTTAGTTCTGGCATGGTAGATTTGCTCTAAGTCCTGAGTGACTTTTTTTGTAAAGTTTTGAATTATTTCACAATATGGTAATGAAAATTTAGCAGATCAAATGGATGATAAAATAAAATTTATTAAAAACATGCAAGCAAACAATGCCCAAAGTGCCCAACACAGGATGCATTTTGCCCGGGGGCCTATCTGCACAGCTAAGGAGTGGGGGTTCTTCCAAGGGAGGTCTTCACATGGGCTGGGGGGGGGAAGGAGTGGGGAAAGAGGAGACATTGTAAGGGGATGGAGGGGGCTCGGAAGTTTTCTTGTTTTTAAAGGAAAAAAAGTTATGTGGGTGCCAACCCAATATTCAGAGCAGGCACCCACATAGCTAAGTGGCCTTATTTAGGACAGCTTTGGAGCTCTCCTAAATTAAGCCATTTAGCTATGCGGGTGCCGGTACTGAATATGGCCGGCACCCACATATCCTGGGGCTTCTCGCCAGTGCCACCCCAAGCGCCATACCTGACTTGACCACTTTTTAGTTGGGCAGTCTGAGAGGATATTCAGCAGCGCTCTCCAGTTAAGTGCCGCTGAATATCCCCATTTAGGTGGTGGGAAGTGATTTAGGTGGGCTGGAGAAGCTCCTGCCCGTTCAAATCGCTTTGAATATCAGCCCCATAGAATCTGTTAGGTTTTAATACTGTATGGAGGAAGCATACGTGTGTTGGGAGGACTGTGGGTCCATGGAAGCTAAAGAATGCAACCTCTTGTACTTCCCTGACCCACCCATCCTTGAATGTGCTAATACATTGCAAGATCAGATGTTTATAATATTTTACCAGCCCATATGGGATACCAAACTATGGGTTCCTTTTACAAAGTCGTGGTAAAAAGTGGCCTGCATTAGTGTGGGTGCATCTTTTGGGCACATGCTGGGCCACTTTTTACTGCGGCTGGGAAAAAGGCCACTTTTTAACAGGCCGGGAAATGGGTGCGCGCAAAAATTAAAACTAGCGAGCACCTATTTACGGCCTGAGCCCTTACCACCAGCCACTGACTTAGCGGTAAGGGCTCATGCGCTACCCATGCGGTAACCAGGCAGCACGTGCCAACATGGCCGTGCTGCCTATTGCCACCGGGAATGCCCCCTGCGGTACAAAATAGAAAAATATTTTCTACCGCAGGATTTGGCATGCGCCAAACTCAGAATTACCGCCAGGTGCATGCCCTACCCCAGCGGTAGTGCTGATTTGGCGCACGCGATCCGCATGTTAGCCCTCCTGCGGCTTTATAAAAGGGCACCTATAGTAGTAGCTAATACCAAACAAAAATAGTTTGACAAATACATAGTAACATAGTAACATAGTAGATGACGGCAGAAAAAGACCTGCACGGTCCATCCAGTCTGCCCAAGATAAACTCATGTGTATACCTTACCTTGATTTGTACCTGTCTTTCTCAGGGCACAGACCGTATAAGTCTGCCCAGCAGTTTTTCCTGCCTCCCAACCACCTGTCCCGCCTTCCATCACCGGCTCTGGCACAGACCGTATAAAAGTCTGCCCTCCCCTATCCTCGCCTCCCAACCACCAACCCCTCTTCCCCCCACCTGCTCTGCCACCCAATTGTAGCTAAGCTTCTGAGGATCCATTCCTTCTGCATAGGATTCCTTTATGCACATCCCATGCATGTTTGAATTCCGTTACTGTTTTCATCGCCACCACCTCCCGCGGGAGGGCATTCCAAGCATCCACCACCCTCTCCATGAAAAAATACTTCCTGACATCTTTTCTGAGTCTGCCCCACTTCAATCTCATTTCATGTCCTCTCGTTCTTCGCCTTCCCATCTCCGGAAAAGATTTGTTTGCGGATTAATACCTTTCAAATATTTGAACGTCTGTATCATATCACCCCTGTTCCTCCTTTCCTCCAGGGTATACATGTTCAGGTCAGCAAGTCTCTCTTCATACGTTTTGGAACGCAAATCCCATACCATCCTCGTAGCTTTTCTTTGCACCGCTTCCATTTTTTTGACATCCTTCGCAAGGTACGGCCTCCAAAACTGAACACAGTACTCGAGGTGGGGCCTCACCAACGTCTTATACAGGGGCATTAAAACCTCCCTTCTTCTGCTGGTCACACCTCTCCCTATACAGCCTAGCAATCTTCTAGCTACGGCCACCGCCTTGTCACACTGTTTCGTCGCCTTCAGGTCCTCGGATACTATCACCCCAAGATCCCTCTCCCTGTCCGTGCCAATCAGACTCTCCCCGCCTAACACATACGTCTCCCTTGGATTTCTACTCCCTAAGTGCATCACTTTGCATTTCTTCGCATTGAATTTTAATTGCCAAACGTTAGACCATTCTTCTAGCTTCTTCAGATCTTTTTTCATGTTTTCCACTCCCTCCGGGGTGTCCACTCTGTTGCAAATCTTGGTGTCATCCGCAAAAAGGCAAACTTTACCTCGTAACCCTTCGGCAATGTCACTCACAAATATATTGAACAGAATCGGCCCCAGCACCGATCCCTGAGGCACTCCACTACTCACCTTTCCCTCCTCCGAGCAAACTCCATTCACCACCACCCTCTGGCGTCTGCCCGTCAACCAGTTCCTAATCCAGTTCACCACTTCGGGTCCTATCTTCAGCCCATCTAGTTTATTCAAGAGCCTCCTGTGGGGAACCGTGTCGAAAACTTTGCTGAAATCTAAATAGATTACGTCCATAGCACGTCCTTGATTTAATTCTCCCGTCACCCAGTCAAAGAATTCAATGAGATTCATTTGGCACGATTTTCCCTTTGGTGAAACCATGTTGTCTCGGATCTTGCAACTTATTTGCTTCCAGGAAATTCACTATCCTTTCCTTCAGCATCGCTTCCATTACTTTACCAATAACCGAAGTGAAGCTTACCGGCCTGTAGTTTCCAGCCTCTTCCCTATCACCACTTTTGTGAAGAGGGACCACCTCCACCGTTCTCCAGTCCCTCGGAACCTCTCCCGTCTCCAAGGATTTATTAAACAAATCTTTAAGAGGACCCGCCAGAACCTCTCTGAGCTCCCTGAATATCCTGGGGTGGATCCCGTCCGGTCCCATGGCTTTGTCCACCTTTAGCTTTCCAAGTTGTTGATAAACACTCTCTTCCGTGAACGGTGCTCTATCCGCTCCATTCTCAGGTGTACTTTTGCCAGTCCCTAGCGGTCCTTCTCCAGGATTTTCTTCTGTGAAAACAGAGCAAAAGTATCTATTTAGCAAATTGGCTTTTTCTTCATCATTTTCTACATAGCGTTTTGTTGTATCTTTTAGTCTCACAATTCCGTTTTTAGTCTTTCTCCTTTCACTAATATACCTGAAGAAGTTTTTGTCTCCCCTTCTTACATTTCTAGCCATTTGTTCTTCCGCTTGCGCCTTCGCCAGACGTACCTCTCTCTTGGCTTCTTTCAGTTTCATCCAGTATTCCTCCCCGTGTTCCTGTTCTTGAGATTTTCTATATTTCTGGAACGCCAACTCTTTAGCCTTTATTTTCTCAGCCACTTGCTTGGAGAACCATATCGGTTTCCTTTTTCTTTTGCTTTTAGTTACTCTCCTTACATAAAGGTCTGTGGCATTGTAACTTGTTCACTCTTTCTTTATATGTGAAATTAAATAACTGGAACCTCAAATCTCCCGGTAGGAGATACCACAGCGATTTTACCACCCACCACCATTCACAGGGAGTCCGTTCACATCATTGGTTCCTTTAGAGGAAAAAAAAAAAGAAGCAGTGCAAAAAATTCCTACCTAGTGTTTCGTTGGCATAATGTGCTGCTTCAGGAAAAATTCACATAATCATTATTATTATTATTAGCATTTGTATAACGCTACCAGACACACGCAGAGCTGAACACCTGATACAAAGAGACAGTCCCTGCTCAATAGAGTTTACAATCTAAGTAATACATCAGTAGAACTTCCTTCCAGAAGCAGCACGTTATGCCAGCGAAACAAGACGGTCCTGTTGAACAAAAGACTACGGGGCAGTGCACTGCTATACAGAGAACAAATAATAGAAATTTGGATGCGAAGCTGGAAAAATTACAGTGGGTTAACCAAGAGCAGCATCAGCATCTGAAAGATAAGTGCTGATTTAAGCGCTTTTGATAGATCCTGTGTTTTTTGCAAGTGATATAGTTTTTGTATTTTCTCTAGTATGCATGCTAGCCTTTTCTCTGTAATTTTGTATATAGAATGGTAGAACCCCTGATTTAATGCATAAAGTGTACTTTTTCACTCTATTCTGGTCTATACAGAAGGGAGATTTTATTTTTTTTGAATCAGTTGTTTTTCTCCATTAGGTAGGAATTTTTTGCACTGGTTCTTTTTCTCACCCTCCCCCCCCCCCCCCCCCCCCCGAAGGAATCGATGATGTGAACGGACTCCCTGTGAATGGTAGTAGGTCACAAATCACTGTGATTTCTCCTACCAGGAGATTTGAGGTTCCAGCTATTTAATTTCTTATATACAGAAAGAGTGAACAAGTTACAACTTTATTATTTGTCAAACTATTTTTGTTTGTATAATATTTTACCGACATATGACTTATGAGCATATGATTGTCAGCACTGTGCTAAGCCTTGGAGCAATAAGTTAATGAGCCTTAATTAAAATTATTAGTAGAGTAACTGATACTGTGTTCACTAGAAGCATTTACTTATCAAGGTTTGTCTGATGATGAACTGAAGATCAGTTCTTTTATCACTGGCTAGTTCTCCTGTTGCAGTCAGCTGGGGTCAATAGTATATTCAAAATTGACGCGTGTTTTACCTTTTCAGCTTTCCCTACCCCTTCTAGCCCCCAAACCCAGACACCACTACTCCTTCCTCTATCTCCCCCATCCCCTCCTCCTATCCCTCTCCATTCACTATCCCCAAGTTCATATTTCATTCCCTTACCTGTTTGTTGTCTCTGTTTGTCTCTTTGTCCTGTGTGCTGCTGCAGCGTGTTTGTGAAGACTGTCATTTGCTGCTTGGAGAGTGAGTGGCTAGAGGGTGTGGAAGGAGAGTTTGTAATGGGTTAGAGAGTGCTTGCAGTGTGGCTCTGCTATGTGTGATCGCATTGTTTGTTGATGGTGGGAGAGTGAGTGTCAGCTTCTGTTTGTTGCTGCTGTGTTTCACCAGGTTGGTAGGGAGAGGTGAGCACTGGTGTCACTGCATTGCACCTGTAGAGTGAGGAAATGGAGGCACTAAATTCACAGGTGGCTTACATGTTGGAAGAAGAGAGGAGGCACCGCAGAAGGTACTCACGCCCCAGCGTTTCAGGCCCCGTAGCAGTTTCCTAGACCTCACTGACCTGCAGTGTCTCACTAGGTACCGCTTTGATAGGGCTGCCATTCAGCACCTTTGTGACCAGCTCCAACCCCTCCTGCAGTCCAGGACCCATAGGAACAACCCCATCTCTGTGCACCTAAAGATCACTGCTTCTCTATCTTGTCTGGCCACTGGGAGTTTCCAGTCTGTCCTATTTGTGAACACGGGTCTCACCCTGGCTTCCATTTCTAACTGCCTCACCCAGTTCCTTGAAGCCTTCCTTACCCACACCTCTGAGTACATCACCTTCCCCACCACCCCCCCAGGCCCTGCAGAACAACATGGCTGACTTCTACGCTGTAGCTCGCTTCCCCTCGATCATAGGCGCCACTGACTGCACACATACCGCACTCAGACCCCCCCGGGCATGAGAGGCCACTTATAGGAACAAGAAAGCATTCCACTCACTCAATATGCAAATTGTGTGTGACGCCCAGGGGGAGATTCTAGACATGTGTGCCCGATACCCAGGTTCCACCCATGACACCTATATATTGCAGCACTCAGGAATCTTCCGCAGGTTTGACCAAGGGGAGATCACCGGCGGATGGCTCCTAGGTAAGTGCAGCATGGATCTGCCCAAACTATATCTCCTCCACCGGGCAACCCTCAGCACTGTCTCCCTACAGCTCACTCCACAACCCACTATTCCCCCACCTCCACAAGGTACTCATTCCAAACAATACACACTCATCTTTCTCATCCTCTTTCTCCCCAACGGTGACAGATGCTACCCTCAACGGAGTTGGCTCATGACCCCCATAGTGCACCCACAAACAGGGTCGGAGGAGAACTATAACAGTAGACATCGGACCACACGTGGCATCATTGAGCTCACCTTCGGACAACTAAAGAACAGGTTCCGATGTCTGGACCATTCTGGAGGGGAGCTCCTGTACAGCCCTCAAAAGGTGGCAAAGATATTCCTGGCCTGCTGCATGCTACATAATTTGGCAATGCGCAGAGAACAGGCCCTCCCAGAAGAGCCACAGCAACCACAGCAGCAGGCCCCAGATGAAGAGGATGAGGAGCCCCCTCCACCTCCTGCTCACAGAGCAGAGCAGAGTGCTCACTAGCTGGGGGTCAGAGCCAGGCAAAGACTCATTGAGACAAGTTTTGTGTGAGAGTAAGTTGACATTTATTGCTATCACATACTACTTACACACCTCCACCACCACCATCCCTCCCACCACCATCACCCGCTCTGTGCATATTCCCCTCCCTCCAACCCTCACACTCCTTCCTCCCACCTCCCAGCACCCCCCCAGCATGTCCCATCACTTTCCTCGCCCCCTCCCCTGGCCCCGTCCCTATCCCCTCCTACCCCTCCCACTGTGTTCCTTTGCAGCTGGTGCTGCAGGGGAACTCTGTTGAGAGTCCTCCTCTGATGAGCTCCCACTGTCCTCCTCCATGTCCACAAGGCAACCTGCTGCCTCGGCTGCCCTGTGGAAGTCCGGCCACCTTACGGTCTATGGCTTGCCCTGCAACCTGGGCACAGGACCCAGAAGGGGAGCTGGTGTGATGGCTGCTGGACCAGTGGCTGTGGGGGCTGAGAATCTCAAGCTCCTCTTCTTTGTGAGTGGTTGCTGTGCAGTGGTGGAAGTAGACCCCACTTGTTGCTGCATCAGGGCTGTACTATGTGCTTTCAGGTCACGGCATAGGCCCTTGATGCTGTGCTCCAGCTGCTGGAACTGCTGTACCACTTCATGTTGGGCCTGTACCGCTTCTCGTTACACCTGTAGTGCTTCCCATTGCACCTGTAGCGCTTCCCATTGCAGCTCCAATTTCTGGCGCTGGTAATCTTCCAGGTGCACATTGTGGCCCAGCAATTGTGTCGCGAGGTGCAGTAGCTGCCTCCTCTGGCTGGATGGCCTCTGCTGAGGATATGCCCTCCCTTCTGCATCTTCTTCATCTGTGCCAACATTGGCAAAGGCTGCGGGTGGTGGAGGGAGAGCCGGCACTGCTGCTGCTGCTGCTGGGTCCTGTGGTTCCACCACATGTGACTGGTCCTGCATGCTTTCTTGTGCAGGCACACCTCCAGGCCCACTGGTTTGCTGCTCTGTGTGCTGTTCAGTGCATAGGCGCCGACTCCGTGGGTGCTGTAGGTGCTCGAGCACCTCCAATATTTTGAAACCCATCAGTCATCCGAAGTTCCAATTCCAACATCCAGCCCGACCTACCCGCCCTCTTCTCCCTCAACAGCCCTCCTTGCTTTTCTGCCACCCAGCCAGCACTTAATACTCATTTTACCTGACTGAAGTTGTGACGGCAGTGAAAGAAGCAGAGTAGAGCAGGCTTGCCTTCACCCTTCAGCCTTCCCTTTCCCTCTCAGCGTCCCACCCTTGCGGAAACAGGAAATGAGGGCAGGACGCTGAGAGGGAAGGGGAAGGCTGAAGGCAAGCCTGCTGTACTCTGCTTCTTTCACTGTCATCACGAGTTCAGTCGGGTAAAATGAGTTTTAAGTGCTGGCTGGGTGGCAGGAAGGCAGTGAGGACTGTTGAGGGAGAAGAGGGCAGGCAGGTCGGGCAGGGGGGGTTGAAACTGGAACTAGGGGGGCAGGTGGGGTTTGGGGCATCACTGGACATGGAGGGCAGAGGAGCATCGCTGAACATGGAGGGGAGGGCAGGGGAGAGAGGAGAAATCACTGGACATGGATGGGAGGGGAGGGGAGGGCAGATAAGAATCGTTGGACATGGATGGAAGGGAGAGGAGAGAGGAGAAATCGCTAGACATGGAGGAGAGGGGAGGGGAGAGAGGAGATATCACTGGACATGGATGGGAGGGGAGGGCAGGGCAGAGGAGAATCACTGGACATGGATGGGAGGGATGGGAGAGAAGAGAAATCACTAGACATGGAGCGGAGGAAAGGGGAAAGAGGAGAATTACTGGATATGGATGGGGAGAGGGCAGGGGAGAGAGGAGAGTTGCTGGATATGAATGGATGGAGGGGAGGGCAGGGGGAGATAGGAGAGTTGCTAGACATGGATGGAGGGGAGAGCAGGGAAGAGAGAGTTGCTAGACATGGATGCAGGGGAGGGCAGGGGAGAGAGGAGAGTTGCTGGACATGGATGCAGGGGAGGGCAAGAGAAATGCTGGACATGGATGGAGGAGAGGGAAGACAGGAAGGAGATGCACATGGATGAAGGGGAGGGGAGAGAGGAAAATGCTGGACATGGAGTTGAGGAAAGACAGAGGAAGTAGATGCAAATGGAGGGGAGAGGAGAAATGCTGGACATGGATGGAGGGGAGAGAAGACAGGAGGAGATGCACATGGATGGTGGGGAGAGAGGAGAAATGCTGGACATGAATGGAGGGAAGGGAAAACAGAGGAAGGAGATGCACATGGATGGAGGGGAGAGAGGAGAAATGGTGGACATGGAGGGAGGGGAGATAAGAGAGGAAGTGTGATGAACATGGATGGAGGGGTGGAGAGAGAGGAAAAATGGTGGACATGGATGGAGGAGAGGGAAGAGAGAGGAAGGAGATGCATATGGATGGAGGGGAGTGAAGAAAGAGGAAGGCTATGCATACTGACAGAGATGAGGGAAAGGGAAAAGAGGAGAAAAACTACACATGGATGGAGAAAATAGATGCTGGAGGGAAGAGAGGGGGTAGACGCTGGATGGAAAGGGGGAAGAGAGGGGACAGATGCTGGAAGGAAAGGGGAGAGAGAGGGGGTAGAAACTGGATGGAAAGGGGAGAGAGTTATGATCAAGGAAAGAAGAAACAAGAGACTGAGACCAACACAATTAGAAACGGGCGGGCCTGTACGATGGACATCCTTCAACAGTTCTGTGAGAAACACGTCCTTGTTACTGTACTTTGCACTTATGAATGTTCCTTATATTTCCCGTACCTGGATGTCTGCAACTACATGCACTGTACTTGTGGAACAACCAGATGCATCAGAGAAGTCCAAAATATAGTAATAAGGACGTCTTTCTCCGAAGGAACGCCAAAGGACGTTCATATGACAAATGTTGGCAAGTACAGTTGGCAAGTAAAGTGAATGTATTTGCTAACATTTGTCTTGGGGACGTCCTTTGGCGGTTCTGGAAGATGGGCGCCCTTTTTTACTATACTTGGACGTCCCTGATTTGGACGTTTCGCACTGCGATAATGAAATGTCTAAGGACGTCCATACTATTTTTCGAATATACCTACCTGATTTTGGACGACTTTGTGAGGATGTCCTAATTCAGACTTGGACAATCTTTCGAAAATGCCCCTCCACATCTTCCCTGAGTGCCCCTTTTACCCTTGGTCATCTAGCGGTCCAACTGATTCTTTTGCCGGCCTCTTGCTTTTAATATACCTAAAAACAAGTTTACCATCAGGCTCATTTTTGAAAGAGAAGGACGCCCATTTTTTGACACAAATCGGAAGATGGGCGTCCTTCTCACAGGGTCTCCCAAATCGGTATAATCAAAAGCCGATTTTGGGCGTCCCCAACTGCTTTCCGTCGTGGGGACGACCAAAATCCATGGGGGCGTGTCAGAGGCATAGTGAAGGCAGGACTTGGGCGTGCCTAACACATGGATGTCCTCGACCCATAATGGAAAAGAAAAGGGTGTCCCTGACGAGCACTTGGATGACTTTACCTGGTCCTGTTTTTTTTACGACCAAGGCACAAAAAGATGCCCAAACTAACCAGATGACCACTGGAGAGAATGGGGATGACCTCTCCTTACTCCCCCAGTGGTCACTAACCCCCTCCCACCCTAAAAAAAACATTTTAAAAAATATTTTTTGCCAGCCTCTATGCCAGCCTCAAATGTCATACTCAGGTCCATCACAGCAGTATGCTGGTCCCTGGAGCAGTTTTAGTGGGTGCAGTGCACTTCAAACAGGCAGACCCAGGCCCATCTCCCCCTACCTGTTACACTTGTGGTGGTAAATGTGAGCCCTTCAAAACCCACCACAAACCCACTGTACCTACATCTAGGTACCCCCATTCACCCGTAAGGGCTATGGTAGTGGTATACAGGGATGAAGGGGGACACCTACATGTGGGTACAATGGGTTTTGGGGGGGGTGGAGGGCTCAACATTTACCACCACAAGTGTAACAAGTAGGGAGGGGATGGGCCAGGGTCCACCTGCCTGAAGTGCACTACACCCACTAAAAACTGCTCCAGGGACCTGCATACTGCTGTCAGGGAGCTGGGTATGACATTTGAGGTTGGCATAGAGGCTGGTAAAAAAATATTTTTTATTTTTATTTTTTTGGGTGGGAGGGGGTTGGTGACCACTGGGGGAGTAAGGGGAGGTGATCCCCGATTCCCTCCGGTGGTCATCTGGTCAGTTGGGGCACCTTTTTGAGGCTTGGTCCTGAAAAAAAGGGACCAAGTGAAGCCAGCCAAATGCTCGTCAGGGCCGGCTTTCTTTTTTCCATTATCAGGCGAAGCCGGCCATCTCGTAACCACGCCCCCATCCCACCTTCTGTACCCTGCCAACACGCCCCCTTGAAGTTTGGCCTGCTCCGCGACAGAAAGCAGATGAAGCCGGGTTTAAGAGATGGCCGGCCATCTCGTTCGAAAATAAGCAGGTTAGTGAATAGAAGGGCTAGAATGGGGGTCTTAAACCCTTTAGTTTCTATCCTGGGCCTACCCAGGGTCTTGATTTGGGGTGGAAGTTATCAACAAGGGCTACCATTATGACATGTTATTTTACTACTAACTCATGCTGTTTTAGCACAGGTCTCATTTTATGTAATGAGACTTAGGGGTTCTTTTACTAATATGAATTAGTAACACATCCAAAAAAGCAAAACAGCGAAGATGACTAACAAAAACAAAAATAATCCAAAATTTAAAAAAGATCAAATTTGTATTTAAAAAGTAAGTTAGCTAGGTTGGCTATTATGATCCTTACCACCAGATTGAGAAATCTTTTATATACACTTGATAACACGTTTTCTTATCACTTCAAGCTTAGGATGGAAGTCCTTATAAGTTATCATAAGATTGACTTTTTAATATTTCACCTCATTGAGATATTTGTATTTCCAGACTAATTCATTGGGTTTTACATCTTTCTTCATGGTATAATCTTTTTTCAGACACACATATTTTCTTTATAATTGGATAGAATTAAAAATCAACACACGGTGAAAAGGTAAATATCTGTTATATATTTATTTATCATATTTCTTATACATAGCCTTAATATGCAATATTAAATACTGCTCATATAAAAATTTATGAATATCTTTACAATAATCATTAATTTCCTATTATTGTTTATTTGACATTGATTCGATTCTTATCAGTTTTTAAATTATTTATTGCACATTGTCTATTGCCCATTGTACTTGATAATCACTAGAGAGATATTTATATCATCTTGTGTATGATTAATAGAATATTATTTGAAGAATTATTTTGTTTTTGTTTTTGTTAACCAGATATTATTCATATATTGTTCCTATTTTACTTATATATTTTGTATTTCTCCAGAAGGATGACTAGTTCTGATATGTAATAGGATAGTCTAGTCAATATTCGACCATCATATTTTGGTTTTATGTTTATCTGATGACCTCTATTGCAATAGGTGGATGTTTTAAAATATTTGTAATGTCTCTTTATATTTATATTTATATGCTTTTATTCATCTTATGTTATTTATATGTTTTCATTTGAATAGACTCCTGACGCAGGCCTGCACGGCCGAAACACAGCTGTGTCGAGTCCCTTTCTCCCTGCTATCCTTCAATTAATAAAGTGTTTTAATTTTTTTATAAACAAGTGTCGTCTTTTTCATTTTTTAATTCTTTTATGTATTTTTAAATACAAATTTGATCTTTTTTTAAATTTTGGATTATTTTTGTTTTTGTTAGTCATCTTCATTGTTTTGCTTTTTTGGTGTTTTTTGCGAAGACTGGTTTCTTCTGTTTTTTGTACCATTAGTAACACATCCCCCAATATTCAGCATAACTTCCTATGAGCCTTCATAGACTAGGTGCGCTATTATAGAATTACCCTCATAAGTAATGAGATAAGGCTATGGTAGCACTGGCTGGCCTTTAACCTGTGGCCTGAATGAGTTGTTGAACCTCTGCATGTGAGAACTGGCCAGTGTTTGAGAACCAGCCCAGTTTTTCAAAAGGAAACTCTGAGGAGATTCCCTTTGAAATTTATCTTGCAGATCCATGAATAAAAGCAAGTTCCCTGTCTAGCTCATTATTGCCCTCTGTATGAAAACAAAATAAGAATAAGAATATAAACAACCCAAATCATAGGAAAAAAGCAGTCTGAGATTGTGCTATTCAACTGAAGAATGATCCAAATAATAACTATTATTATTATAAAAGGTCTAATGATAACTATAGAATTGGGGGAGGGGGTTCTCAACCCAGTTTTTGGGACACACCTAGGCAGTCAAGTTTTCATGATATCCACAATGAATATGCATGAGATAGATTTGCATAGAATGAGGGTAATGCATGCAAATTTATCTCATGCATATTCATTGTGGATATCCTGGAACCCTGACTGGCTGTGTCCCAAGGACTGGGTTAAGAAGCCCTGCTATAGGGGTATGTTCACTAAAGCACACAAAGCAGCTGGCACACATTAAAACTGCCAGTGCACTAAAAGTTTAGTGCTAACGGTTTAGCACAGGATGGGGCAGGGACTGGGCAGAATATGGGTAGAGATTGGGCATGGTCTGCACATTGCAGTCATCACCCAGTAGGTAGTGGTGCATTAATTGGCAAACGTGTTTCACTTCACACTACAATAGGCAGTGTTAGGTGTGTTAGGGAGTGTGTCCTTGTAGAAACTGCAAGGCAGGTCATGCCCCCATCAATTACCAGAGAGCCACTGCACTTAAAGCAGGTTAATTATGACTGTTAATCCTCATTAAGTGCAAAAACTTAAAACTCTTTAGTAAATATGCCTTATAATTTGTTATATGAATTTCATATTTATGATGTGACTTCATTGGCTATGCAGTGATGGAAGATCTGTTACATTTATTTATTTATTTATTTATTAGGATTTATTTACCGCCTTTTTGAAGGAATTTACTCAAGGTGGTGTACAGTAAGATACAAATAGGGACGAATTCTATATATGGCAACTAAAATCTAGGCGCATCTGATTTACGCATCTAGTGGTATTCTATAAGCCACATCTACATTCAGATGCAGTTTATAGAATAGCACATAGGCCTGGTGGATGCACCTAGATTTAGGAGCAGCCATTTACGACAGTGAAAAGCTGATGTAAATGTCTGTGCCTAAATCTAGGTGTGCTCCCCCGAATTCTATAACCATGCATGTAGATTTGATTGATGGCCCTGACACACCCACACTCCACCCATTGCCACGCCCCCTTTTTGGCTACACGCACTGAAATGTACTCATGCCTCTTTTTAGAATACGCCTAAAAGGATGAGTGCATAAAATCCAATTATTGCCATTAGTGTTGATAATTGGTCATTATCAACACTAATATCCGAGTTAGCTAATTGAGAAGCATGCATAAATTGGCCGCATGCACAATTTAACACACGTTACTCAATGTGCTATACATAGAATCTGGGGGATAATGGGTTAAAGTAAACATTACCTAACAAATATAAGTTAACATCGCTAAGATCTGCTACCAAGCTGGAGTTGGTGATCAATAGCTATATTTTCAGAAAACCTTTAACTATGATATTCAGCCTCTTAGAAACTGAAAATACCAGTGTTTTCACCCATTTTTATATTCTGACATAACTACAAGAGGCTGATATTTTAAGTACTGAACATGTTTGAAAGCCCTCTTAAAATGTTTACGAAATTTGAACATCTGGACATGTTAGCAGAGAATAACATTCTTTGCCTCGTGCATTTTCTCTTAAACCTCAGCTGTCAACACTAGTAAGATCACTACTTATCTGATGTCATGACTGCCCCAGTGCTCCCATCACCCTGTTCACTTAAAATGCTTTGCTTCCTTTTAATTGCAATAAGCTCAGATTAACTCCCTTCAAACTAAGATTGTTGTTTTTATAATGTTAATAGTCTGCAGCAGAGCATGACAAAGCATCTAAGCTTTATTCATTGGTTTCAGTACTGTCTGAAAGTTATCACATGTCTAGGAAAGCCTATACACACACATATAGGAGGTAATTTTAAGAAGCATTTTTTTATATGCAAAGCTTGTTTTACTGTTGAAAAACTAATCTTATAAAATCTTATGACTCAATATATACATAGACGTATACTGACCAATAAGAGAGCATGCACTTTTATGTGAATACCTGGGGGCATATTTAGGACAGAATGAAGGCGCATGCATATTTTAGAAAATAACCAGAAAAAAAAAAACTTCCTCATTCACAAACAGGGCAGGCAGTACCTAGGCACTCTCCTTTAATCTCACACCATACACTCTAATATCAACACATGCCACCTTATCTGAGAAGATTGGAATTTATTATGGCCGCAGCATTCTGTTATTTACATATGTAAAGACATTTACATTATCGTGCATTTACATTCATGCGTGCAGTTTACAATCAGGCTTATTTTCGAAAGAGAAGGGCGCCCATCTTCCGACACAAATCGGGAGATGGGCGTCCTTCTCTCAGGGTCGCCCAAATCGGCATAATCGAATGCCAATTTTGGGCATCCTCAACTGCTTCCCGTCGTGGGGACGACCAAAGTTCACGGGGGCATGTTGGCACCGTAGTGAAGGTGGGACTGGGGCGTGATTAGGAGATGGGCATCCACAGCCAATAATGGAAAAAAGAAGGGCATCCCTGACGAGCACTTGGCCGACTTTATTTGGTCCATTTTTTCTTGCGACCAAGCCGTGAAAAGATGACCACCAGAGGGAATCGAAGATGACCTCCCCTGACTCCCCCAGTGGTCACCAACCCCCTCCCACCCTAAAAAAAAAAAAAAAATTTTAAATGTTTGCCAGCCTCTATGCCAGCCCGAAATGTCATATCCAGCTCCATGACAGCAGTATGCAGGTCCCTGGAGAAGTTTTAGTGGGTGCAGTGCACTTCAGGCAGGCGGACCCAGGCCCATCCCCCCTACCTGTTACTACCTGTGGTGGTAAATATGAGCCCTCCAAAACCCACCCAAAACCCACTGTACCCACATGTAGGTGCCCCCTTCACCCCTTAGGGTTATGGTAGTGGTGTACAGTTGTGGGGAGTGGGTTGGGGGGGTTGGGGGGCTCAGCACCCAAGGTAAGGGAGCTATGCACCTGGGAGCATTTTGTGAAGTCCACTGCAGTGCCCCCTAGGGTGCCCGGTTGGTGTCCTGGCATGTGAGGGGGACCAGTGCACTATGAATTCTGGCTCCTTCCACGACCAAAGGGCTTGGATTTGATCGTTTTTGAGATGGGCGTCCTCGGTTTCCATTATGGTCAAAAACCGGGGACGACCATCTCTAATGTCGACCATCTCAACATTTAGGTCAACCATCCCCGACCGTATTATCGAAACAAAAGATGGATGCCCATCTTGTTTCGATAATATGGGTTTCCCTCCCCTTCACTGGGACGTCCTTAGAGATGGGCACCCTTAGAGATGGTCGTCCCCGTTCAATTATGCCCTCAATGTCAAACAAGTAAATGAATGAATCGATCTAACTAGACCATTTTTAGGGCAAGGTGCCTAGCCTTTTGAGTCACATAGCACCAACTACTTCTGCCTTACCCGAGGAGCACATTTCCTGCTCTGCCTGTGGCATATCTCGTAGAAATGCTGACGTGCTACCATCACTTCCTTAAGGAGGGGTTGCCATAGAAGCACATCCCCTTACTTAACCATTGACTCTTTCTTGATGCCTTCAGCCTCCCCATTCCATTCAAGTCTGCTACTCTGACACTGACCCCACCTCTGGACAAGAGGGGGACTGCCTCTGGTTTTGACATCATCCATGCCACTGTTAGCATGTGACAAAACACTTCACATTTGACCCTGTTGAAGCTTAAATTGGTCTGCAAATACTGCTATGTGCTCTATTAGGCTAGGATCCACCGCTACAGACCATGATAGCAATCCTTGCTTGTCATGATCTCCCCATCACCCCTACTCCTAGCTGTGGCCATTCCTCACACAGGCACAACTGGCATCCGTAGCTCAAAACTGCAACCTGCCTAAAGGTCGGTTGCATCGTACTACCTATCTTCTTATGTAAATAATTCTGACTTGCTCCTTCATTACCCAGCATCACCAATTAGTCACCCTCAACCATGCTGACTTACTCCCGCAGTACCCAACATCGCCGATGCCCCCATTATGACTAACACTCCAGCTATGACTACAACCCGGGATACCCCTGAGTAAATCTCGGTGAAGTCTCTATGCTGAAACTATCAGCACATGGAACGTTCCCTAGCTGCAGCCAATATTTATTTGCCTATCCAGGTTGAATATTCCCCAGTGAACTCAGCATGTTGAAACTATCAGAACATGTAGTGTTCCAAGATCATGCAATGTCCCAAGGTGGAGTACATGTAATTTTCCAAAATTATGCAATGTTCCAAGGGGGAGCACATGCAACGTTCCAAACTGTAAGCAATTTGTACTGTACCAGACCCCAGATGGGAACAATTTAACTGGAGTGTAAGATTTTTGGCAGCATATGAGGAACCAGAGGGGCGCACCATAGACCATAGACTTGCCTGGCTACGCTATTCCCCAGCATTCTGGCGGTGAACCTTCAAGTGGAAGCTAGGGCTTCATCATCTGTGAGGCATTGTGGTGCCCTTGGGTTCCTCCCGGGATAGCATGGAGCTGTCCATATCCTGATATACCTTATTATGCCGGTTCCAAGTGGAGCAGCCCACCTCTGGCCACCGAGAACATCCTATCCACCCTGACTATGCAGGAATCTTGTGGTGCAGCCTATCATCTTGGTTAATGATGCCCCTCCCCTCCCTTGAGTTCGCTTGCTGTCACACAAGTCATGTTGGTTATCTACTGAGATGGCTAAATTGTATGAAATTAGGTCCATAGCAGAGCATGTTACCAAAACAAATGGATGTGAATGTATAATGGATGTGCAGGATCCAACTCACAAGTAAGGTTGTATAATCTTATCTGTAAGTCTGCATTATCCTATATGCAAAAAAAATTTTATATGCAGGAATGCACCTGAATAAAGGGGGGGGGGGCTTAGCGAGTTATATGCCCTAACCCAATTGTCAAGACAGTTGTAAGGGATATCGAATTGAGCTAGAAAGCCTATGCAGTAATAGGATTAAAGCATTGCAGGAGACACAATATATACCCTACTACCCGAGAGCAAAAACTTTTTAACCAGTAATCGAGCATAAGGCAGGAAGAAGTGTGCTAGAATTTGAACAATAAGGTGTCCAACGGTCAAACCGGATCCCACAGGTGAAGTTGCGTCGAACCAATGCTATAACAGGGGAAGCCGTGGTGAATTGATGCTATAATTTCCAAATGGGGAAAAAATGATATCCTGATCATTAAACAGGTTACCATTTGTGTAGGACCTAAGAACTGATGCCAGAATTACCCAGAATTACTAAAAGAGGCAAGAATAATAAGTACCTAATGAATGTAGCATGAGGAAAGTTGTCATAAATGCTACCGAAATGGGAAGTAACGATACCAGATTGTTCAACAGGATACCATTAGTGTAGAACCTAAGAACAGGATAATTGATGCTCTAATTACCCATAATCACCAAAAGAATGATACCCTGATTGCTAAATAGGTTATCATTAGTGTAGAACCTAAGAAGGGGGTAAACTGGTGCCATGAGCACCAATGAATGTAGAGTGAGAAAAGTTGCTACACAGGTTGTCATAAATGGGAATGATGATACCGGATTGCTCAACAGGTTACCATTAGTGTAGAACCTAAGAATGGGGTTAACTGATGCTGTAAGTACCCGATGAATGTAGAGTGAGGAAAGTTGCTACACAGGTATTCATAAATGCGGCAGAGATGGTAAGGACAATAACAGATTGCTCAACAAGTTACCATTAGTGTAGAACTTAATAACTGGGTAACTGATGCTATAATTAGCTGATAAATGGAAAGCGATGAAAGCTGCTATATAGGTTGTCATGAATCATGCAAAATGTAGGAACATTGCTAGCATGAAGCGCATCTCACAGAACGCCAATCGCACTGGTTATCCTATACGCTGTACTTGTTAAACAGACTAGAATAAAGATTTATTTATTTATTACATTTATACCCCACATTTTCCCACCTATTTGCAGGCTCAATGTGGCTTAAATAGTACCATGAGGCGTTAGCCACCTCCGGTGATGAAACAAATACAAAGTGATGTTATGGTCGAATGAGATTCATGTGTTACAGACACATTAGGGAAACATAGAGAAGAAGAAGAGTTATATAATGTTCATTACGAGCTTTGGTTTCGTTGTGTTGCAGGGTTCAGGCACTTAAGTTGGGTCAGTAGGGTACGCCTCTTCGAACAGGTTGGTCTTTAGTGATTTCCAGAAGTTAAGGTGGTCATACGTTGTTTTCACGGCTTTCGGTAGTGCATTCCACAGTTGTGTGCTTATATAGGAGAAGCTGGATCCATAAATTGATTTGTACTTGAGTCCTTTGCAGCTAGGGTAGTGAAGATTTAAGTATGTTCGTGATGATCCGATTGTGTTTCTGGTTGGCAAGTCTATGAGGTCAGCCATATATCCCGGGGCTTCGCCATAGATAATTTTGTGGACCAGGGTGCAGATTTTGAAAGCAATACGTTCTTTGATTGGGAGCCAATGCAGTTTTTCTCAAAGGGGTTTGGCCCTTTTGAATCGCGATTTTCCAAATATAAGCCTGGCTACTGTGTTTTGAATGGTCTGTAGTTTCTTTATGAGTTGCACTTTGCATCCCGCATAAATTTCATTGCAGTAGTCAGCATGGCTTAGTACCATTGATTGTATCAGGTTGCGGAATGTTGCCCTCGGGAAGAATGGTTTCACGCGTTTGAGTTTCCACACTGACTGGAACATTTTCTTGACTGTATAGTTAACTTGGTGTAGATGCTGTTGGTACAGTGCTAACTGTAACCTCATCTGGAAGACCGAACAGCAATTTTTTTTTGCCTTTCCTAAGTGGTTGGCATAGAATATGCATCCTAACATCAGACTGAGGCAGGGTGGATTTAATGCTGTGGGATCCAGATAGCATGGGACCATGCGAAAGCTTACTATCCTATCCACTCTGGTGCATGCTCCAGCCCAGTTGAAGCCCCTATCCGAATAGACAGTATGATGAATATCGAGAGAAAAACGATTTACTATGAAGACTACAACGTTGATGTAATTGCATCCCCCACCAGAGAATTTTTTTAAGGAATAAAGCAAGCTTTTTAACTGGGGGAGGAAAGGGCTGTTACTGCAGTAGATAGGCATGATGTGCTTTTACCCTGGAAGAGCCAGTAATGAAGACCAGTTTGAATGCCTGAAACTTTATATTCTATTATAAATATGATACACCAGACATATCAAGCTCGAGAAGGTCATGAGCTGCCCACTACCATCTGTGTCATGCCTATAGCACACACGTGCAGATGAAAGAATTCTAGCGAAAGGGATGAACTCGCCCAGCAGAGAATGCCATCAATAAGTTTATCTCGGCGGGGCTGTCACACCATTTTTAACTTGTCTCCTTATGTGAGTGCAATCAAACAACTTAACCCCTTAATTTCTGTCAGGCTCCCCTGAAAGGCCTCAATGTGTATCCCATCCCAATATATGCATACCCTCAGCCTTGGAGGATGGGTCATATGTGCACTAATGCTGTACTGATGAAATTAACGACTGGAGAGTGGTTGACCTTTATCTTCTAGTAGCCGCTACTCGGAGAGCAGACAGGGTTGTAATTGGTATAATAATGCCCAAACTGCTTCCATCTGCTCCTTTCTAGTAATGCCTGCATAAACAGAATTGCCCAGGCCATGACTGTCAATGAATACAGTCTTCCAAATAAGAATTTGCTGTGTATCAGTAGAATTTGTAGATTTAATATAACAGGCATTGAGATTTCTGCACTTGTTCTATGAAGGGACTCATTGATGTGGTTGGCTTAAGATAAGAGCGTGGACATGAACTGGCTGAAATGACAAACTAATGTCCACTTTAGAAAAAAAGAATCATTAGTGATACAATGTTAGGCTAGAAGTTGTTCTTTGATAAATAGTCTGTGCTGTCAGGAGGAGTGGAAAGCAAGGAGATGATTATGTAACCCCTGAGACAGACATTGCGGGAAGAATGCATAAGGCATTATACCCTTGCTCTCAGAGCTAGAGGCTGAATTTTGTCGGTTTCTTGCCAGTTGGTTTAAATCCTGCTCATTATGCGTGACATATTAGAATTTTGTATTTACTGGCCAGTATAGTAAATCTTTCATGCCATCAGTATTAGATGCCGAATACATAGGTGTTTCTTAGCAATTCCTGCTTGTCAAAATCATCTATATATTTGAAAGAGGGGCCAGGAGCATTCCAATAATAGAGCCTAAATTTATTCATATAGCAGTGATATTCAGCCACTCTATGGATAAATGTAACTATATCTCTCAATGGCAGAAATAGCTGGAATAAGGATATATAAATAACAGTTACAGGGGTCCTTTTACTAAGGTGTGCCAAACAATGGGCTCTGCTAGTGTAGGCACGTGTTTTGGGCACTCGCAGATCCATTTTTCAGTGCACCTGTTTGAAAGGTCTTTTTTTATTTTTGCCGAAATCGACATGCGTCCATTTTGGATCTGAGACCTTATCGCCAGCCATTGACTTAGCGGTAAGGTCTCATGTGTTAACCATGCGGTAATCGTCTATGCACGTAGAATGACGATTACTGCCCAATTTCTGCCGTGCGCCAGAAAATGAAAATTCTTTTCTGGCACGTAGCGGACACACATGAAAAATAAAATTACCACAAGGGCCATGTCGTGGCCAGGCGGTAAGTCCAAATTGACGCACATTGGGCACATGTAGGCGCCTACGCAGCTTAATAAAAGGGACTCATAATTTGTCCATATATCTTTAGCATTGTATTTTAACCATAGTGGTTAGAGCACCGGTCTTGCAATCCAGAGGTGGCCAGTTCAAATCCCACTGTTGCTCCTTGTGATCTTGAGCAAGTCACTTAATCCTCCATTGCCTCAGGTACAAACTTAGATTGTGAGCCCTCCTGGGACAGAGAAATATCCAGAGTACCTGAATGTAACTCACCTTGAGCTACTACTGAAAAAGGTGTGAGCAAAATCTAAATAAATGAATAAGTGAAATATAAGGATATCTTTAAAAATCCACATAAAGATAGACAGATAATATCTATCTATCTTTATGCAGGTAAGCTGAAATTTCACCCTTTAGTTTCATTGTAGATTGAAGGTTCAGTTGATTTGATATACTGCGTATTTAAAGAGACCTTAACAGTTAATGGTATTTAAATAAAACAGAAAGGGGCAGGGCATCAATTGTACTAAAACACACAAGTAGACAATTCAATTGATACACAAGTTAAATGGGATAGGTATGATTACAGCTTATTTCAAGGGGAATTTATGGGATGGAAATCACAGTAGGAGGATAAAAACAATTCTCATTCATTGTTCAATTGCAGACCTTTCCTGGAAAGAAAAACTAAAAGGTAGTGCAGATAAGTGATTAATCATTCAGGACAGTCTGAAAAGCTGCAGAGAAATAGAAGGGTTAAAAAAGTGTGTTGAATTTGCTAAGAGAGGATTGTCTTAGGTAGAAACACAAGGAGTGGGAGCTAACACACTGAAACAGGAATTCCATGTACAGTTCAATAAACATGAAGGAAGGAGGAAATAGTAAGTATTGTTGCAATGACCTAAGGGTTCTGGCAGGAGAGTAGAGTATAAGGAGGTTTGACAGAAATGCCAGAGAATCTGAGGATTGAATCTTATGGCTGAGGCTGCTTCAAGGTTAGAGTTTTGGAATATAAGCAGGTTATAAACATTTGAAAGAAAGAAAGAAAGAAAAGAAGGAAGAAATTGAGCATCAGTTCTGAGTTTGCGTAAATATTGTTTTCAGATATTATGGGTCTGGTTTTGGCTTCAGGTGAGATACTGTGTTGATGATTTTATTACACGGCCTAACGAACAATGAGTAGTTCAAACCATAGTACTAAGTACAGAGCACTTTAAGTTAGTCTTGACAGCCTGTGGCAAAACATTTTTAAAAAATCTACAGTAAATATGAACTGAAGTTTGTCATTTATGTAACAGGTAGGGGGGGATGGGCCTGGGTCCACCTGCCTGAAGTGCACTGCACCCACTAAAAACTGCTCCAGGGACCTGCATACTGCTGTGATGGAGCTGGGTATGACATTTCAGGCAGGCATAGAGGCTAGAAAAAAAATAATTTTAATTTTTTTTGGGGGGGTGGGAGGGGTTGGTGACCACTGGGGAAGTAAGGGGAGGTGATCCCCGATTCCCTCCGGTGGTCCTCTGGTCATTTGGGGCACTTTTGGAGGCTTGGTCCTAAAAATAAATGAACCAAGTGAAGCCAGGCCAAGTGCTCGTCAAAGCCAGCCAAGTGCTCGTCAGAGCTGGCCTTCTTTTTTCCATTATCAGCCGAAGCCAGCCATCTCGTAACCACTCCCCCGTCCCACCTTCCATACCCTGCCGAAACGCCCCCTTGAACTTTGGCCAGCCCTGCGACGGAAAGCAGTTGATGCCGGCGAAAATCAGCTTTCGATTATACTGATTTCGCCGGCTTCAGGAGATGGCTGAATACTTAGCTTATGACCTGCATCACCATCCCCCAGAGTGAAGCAGAAGCTCTACAGTGTGGCCCAGAGGCAGCCAAGAGCACTCCTCGAAAAGACGTTTGACCTCTTAAAGACACACTTCAAGTACCTGGACAGATCATCTGGTGAGCTTCTCTACAACTTCTCCAAGGCCTGATATTTTCCTAGCTTGCTGCATGCTAAGCGGACTAGGCAGCCATGGGGTAGAACTCGAGTACTATATTTACACAAATGAAATCAATTTTGAGTACACTTTGGGAGTTATTTTTGAAACATTATTTGTGACTTCCATGTGGAAATACCAGCATTTAAACGTATATTGCATAAGTGTGTAGAAACTGATATCAGAAAGCCAGTATTTATATACAGAGATCCACACAATGTAGAGATTTCAAGGGGGGCAAGGCTTGAGAGGGACTAAAATGTGCATGCATATTCTCCATGTCACAAAGGGAATACATGTGTATGGGGGAAAAGTTCAATGTCCCAACCTAATCTTACCAACCTCCACTCCCAATTCTGTTCTGAATTAGATAACGACCCCATCATTGGTTTTACTTACCCCACCTCCCCATTCCCCCTCTACTCATCCCATCTTTCTCTTCTCCATCTCCCCTTTATTTTAGCCCTCCTTACCACTTTACTCCCAAATTATACTATCCTATCCTGTCTACCCTCTCTTACACTAATCATACCTTATCAAGATCAACTTATCATACACTATCAAGTTCAACTTATAATGTTTTGAAACTTCTATTATATGACTTTGTATTTCAAATTACTATGTAAGCCGCATTGCGCCTACATTGTGTGGGAAAGCGCGGGGTAGAAATGTAATAAATAATAATAATGTCGTCTTTCACACCTGCTCAATGGCTGCTTGTTTCAGCCAGATCTTTACATGATGGATTAAGGAAGTCATTCTTCTTCATCATACATAATTTATGTCCACCTCCAAAATGAAGTACCCAAAAGAAGCACAAGCAGCCTTCAGAAGTGCAAGTGTCACAACAAGGCTTTATTAGTAAGACCCGACACGTTCTATGTTTCGGCAAAACCATCTGTGTCAGGGGTCTGATGAAAAATATGATCCTTGAATGTGTTTTCAGCAGTGTCACTTTGGTGTATACCATACTGGATCCGTAATGAAGCGTTTATGCTGCTGTGTTATACCTAGTGCTGGTTCATGGTTTCTCCAGCTTTTGAGATTTTTTCATGACATTATAACAGACACATTCAAGGATCATATTTTTCATCAGACCCCTGATGCAGGCAGTTTCACCGAAACACAGACCATGTCGGGTCTTACTAATAAAGCCTTGCTGTGATACCCCTACTCCTGAAGGATCCTTGTGCTTCTTTCAACTACTTGCTTCTGCTTATGCACTTTCTGGACTCCCTTTCTTATATACACCTCCATAATGAAACCATGTTAAAATAGCAGCCTCACTGCTTTGTTGACAGCATTTGGACATGTAGGTTTGTAAAATGGTGCAGCTATGCATGGAAGCGGTGTCATTTCCACATGTAAGGACCAACACCTCCATGTGGAAACTGCCAGGTCCTTGCCTTTCATTTTTTTTAACATGTATATCTGTAAAATGGTTTCTCCTGCTGCATGTGCTGGCAAAATGCATGGGAAGTCCTGCAAATGCTTTACATAAGGATCTGCATTGGTCTTTGTATAGCTGTGCCTTTTTTTTTTTTAACCTTAAATATATCTTTCTCCACTTTATACCAGAGGTTGTCCAAAAGGAAGAGGTATTTGTCTATTTCTGTTTCATAATTTTCTCTGGCCTTTTCTATAATCTTGTGTATTCTTTTTAAACTAGTAGGCTGTCCATGCTCATCTATGTTCCCAGCATCATCTAGCTTGGCTTGAACATTTTATTCAGTTACTTCACTGACATGGCACAATAGAATCAGCCTTTGCTTTGCACTGGTAAAAATAAACCCCATTTCACCTTTTTTATATTTGCCTTCTTAGAACATCCTCTGCAGTGACTGTGAACCTTGGCGCTGTGCCAGAATTATTACTTTTTTTGCTAAAACAAAGATGGTGAAATTGCATTAGCTCCTTTCTCTGCTGGTACACAGTACCTGTTTTTGTTAATTATATATACAGCTGTGAGCTCTCTAAGCATAGGAAACTGGCTCCTAAAAGTCTAGAGCAGCAGGTGAAAGATACAAATTTCTTGCTTGTGAAGTTTTGTTAATTGCTCTTTCAGGCTTTATAATTCTCAGTTACTCACACAGTCTAGTTTCTCGCTTGAATTCCTTAAAATAATATAATTTTTACCTTTCATAAACTTTCTCAGAGAGAATGCTTTTTGCCTCTATACTGAACTAAACAGGCTTCAGAGCTAATTAAATATGTGTCCTCTGACAGCATAATGGACTGTATAGACTAATGATAGCTTTCCTCTGTCACCACACATCTGATGCTTTGAGTAAATGCACTGAGACTTTATTAACTGAAGCCCACTGAAGAATCCCAAGTTTTTCACCATTTCCTTCAAGATGTCAATGAGATCTACAAGATTTCACAGCAGCTCACAAGATTTTATTGTTCTGACCTCTCACTGGGCGTGATTGTTAGCTTAAATCAGAGAATAGAACATCACTATGAGAAGACTCAGAACTCATAAACCAAAATCTTTAATGCAGTAAACAATGAAAAATAACTTACTGTATAGATGTGCTGCACATGAGTTTTGCCTTGCAAACTAGGAGTCTGTTCACCACCAGCTCTCTCTTCATGCAAGAGAGAAGCTGAGAGTACTTCAATAACATGCTGAGAGTAATGTACATAAGTACATAAGTAATGCCACACTGGGAAAAGACCAAGGGTCCATCGAGCCCAGCATCCTATCCATGACAGCGGCCAATCCAGGCCAAGGGCACCTGGCAAGCTTCCCAAACGTACAAACATTCTATACATGTTATTCCTGGAATTGTGGATTTTTCCCAAGTCCATTTAGTAGCTGTTTATACTTTCACATTGGTAAAATCTTGATAGTCATAGTAGCATGAAAAGATCACACAACAGAATACAGCATAGGCAGTTTCAGTTCACAGATGAGATATGCTACAGACTAACTCTTACAGACACGATAGAGAGAGAAGGGGCAACTAGCCCAGCATGCACAGTGAACAAGACAAGCCAATAGAAAGAGTCCCATAAGACACAGGGAATAGTACATATGCTCTGAAAGAGCCTATCAAAGGGAACTACAGTATTAAAGTGATTTGTAGTTCAAAGGCATGACTCAATTCCCTGCCTCTATGCAAATGGGGGGCAGAATAATGTATATTAACCCATTAGTGCCTTATCTCACTCCATCTAGAATCTGCCCTCTCTCTCTCTCTCTCTCTCTCTTTATTCCACCAAGTCATTAGCACTTGTTCTTTATTTTTCTCCTCAACCTTTACCAGTATCTGCCCTCTGTCTCTCTCTTCACTTCCCACCCCATCCAGTATGTGCTCTATCCCATCCAACATCTGCTCTCCATCTCTTTTTTCCATCCTCTTCCCTCATCTCACTTTGCCTTTCCATCAGCCAGAAGGATCCTGACCTGCAACAATAAAGTAAAAACTAAAGGCCTGATATTCAAAAGAAGTTGAGCTCCTAATTTTATGCTCGTAAATTAGGCTTCTAAATTTGTGCCCTATTTTCAGCCAAACTTAAGGACTTACATTTTCAGTTGAAAATTCATTTTAATTTAGAAGCTTAAAAATTATGCCAGATTCATTTGCCTAGATTTCTAGCCTAATTTATGTGCCCAGTGATGAAAATCAGTGCTAAGCTGCTAACTTTTATCCCTGTTCTGAATCTGCCCCTGTTGCCACCCACTTTCTGTGCTCCTAACGTTAGGAACTTAGTGAAATTTTGAGTATAAATGTAGGCACTCAGCCCTAGTAAATTTTCAAAGAGGCCAAATTAGGAGTATATGCATCAATCCTTGGAACAGTGGGTCCTAAGTGTTGGGCCTCTGAGTTGCTGCAGGGTTCAAGACCCCACAGCTTTCCCGCCCCTTCTTCTGCACAGACTTCCATGCTTATTTTTCAATTCATCTTTGCTCCTTCAGCGACACTTATGCCTCTGGTGCCCCCCATTCCAAACTCCCAGCAGCACTAATGCCAGAACTGAATATGGTATACCCGGATGCCCAATAAGACAATTTATCTCTGCCTACAAACAGATCACATAAAAGTAGATGCACTCTTTCTGTACACCTAATTTTTATACATGTATGCAGTAGCACATTTTTATAAAGGCCCTTTTCTGCATGTACAATAATATTAACTTAGGGAAAAGGCTTTATAAATGTATCCCCTTTAAATATAAAAGAAAGGAATAATCAATTAAGCCAAGTCCAGAAGTGTCCAATATTTACCAAATTTTAGTCCATCAGCTGAAGAAGATCCAGTATGGAAAGTTAATCAGGTCAAATGTACCCAGATTATGGCAAAATAGTGGATAGGAGGTTACAGTAAGGTGAGAAATGAGATTTATAGTTCAATGGAAAGATGCAGTATTTCTGATAAGGCATTTTCTTTTCTGTTGTATTATGTGAACTTTACGAGGTATACAAAAGGCAGGCTCATTCATTGGAAAACCACAAAAATTCCATTTGTGCAAATGAGATCATTTTTAAAGGCAATCTAAAGTGTTTCTCAATAGACAGGTTTGAATTCAGATAAGAATTGTGTTTTCATATAATCCTCACTGATATGCAATATCACAGTCATATGCAGTAATACAACATGGATATTCTTTCACTTAGTATGAGTAAGGGCCCTGTTTACTAAGCTTATCTATAGGCACACTAGTGTTTTTAGCGAGCGCAAAACGCTAGAGACACCCATAGGAATATATGGGTATCTCTAGCATTTAGTGCATGCTAAAAACACTAGCACACCTTAGTAAACGGCCCTAAGTTTGGTTGCAAAACTACATATTACTAAGAACAGTCAGCAGTGTGTCTTGTTATAGAGAAGTATCACCACATGTACATTTGACAGATCCTGTAAAATGCACTCATTATGCTATTTATTTATTTATTAGGATTTATTTACCGCCTTTTTGAAGGAATTCACTCAAGGTGGTGTACAGTAAGAATAGATCAAACATGAGCAGGAGGCAATTAGAGCAGTAAAAATAATCAAACAACAATACAAAGTACGACATGCCACCTTATAATTGAAAGAGAAAACGCCTAGATTTCGACCCAAATCGGGAGATAGACGTTTATCTCACAAAAACGAATAAATCGGTATAATGGAAAGCCGATTTTGGACGTTTTCAACTGCACTCCATCGCGGAAGCGTACAAAGTTGACGGGGGCGTGTCGGAGGCGTGGCGAAGGTGGAACTGGGGCATGGTTATCGGCCAAGGAGAGATGGGCGCCTTTCGCCGATAATGGAAAAAAAGTATGCATTTGTAGCTAGAATTTAGGGCACTTTTCCTGGACCCTGTTTTTTCACGAATAAGGCCCCAAAAAGTGCTCTAAATGACCAGATTACCCCCAGAGGGAATCGGGGATGACCTCCCCTGACTCCCCCAGTGGTCACTAACCCCCTCCCACCACAAAAAATGATGTTTCACAACTTTTTATTTTCACCCTCAAATGTCATATCCACCTCCCTGGCAGCAGTATGCAGGTCCCTGGAGCAGTTGTTAGGGGGTGCAGTGGACTTCAGGCAGGTGGACCCAGGCCCATCCACCCCTACCTGTTACAATTGTGCTGCTTAATGCTTAGTCATCCACCCACCCCCACAAACCCACTGTACCCACATGTAGGTGCCCCCCTTCACCCCTTAGGGCTATAGTAATGGTGTAGACTTGTGGGCAGTGGGTTTTGAGGGGGATTTGGGGGGCTCAACACACAAGGGAAGGGTGCTATGCACCTGGGAGCTCTTTTACCTTTTTTTTGGTTTTTGTAAAAGTGCCCCCTAGGGTGCCCGGTTGGTGTCCTGGCATGTGAGGGGGACCAGTGCACTACGAATCCTGGCCCCTTCCACGAACAAATGCCTTGGATTTATTCGTTTTTGAGCTGGGCGCTTTCATTTTCCATTATCACTGAAAAACAAAAACGCCCAGCTCACAAATTGTCGAATAAAACATGGACGTCTATTTTTTTTCGAAAATATGGTTCGGTCCGCCCCTTCACGGACCCGTTCTCGGAGATAAACGCCCATGGAGATAGACGTTTTCGTTCAATTATGCCCCTCATGCTATACTACTATTATCAATCACACACGTTTTTAAGGATATGCATGTTAAAAATGTCATTTTGTTCTCTTTGTTTGATTCCCAAGTCATTTCATTTACAGTATTCTGGTGTTTATTTTGTTTTTCGATGGGAGAAAACATTATTTATTTATTTTTATTCATTTATTTATTGCATTTGTATCCCACATTTTCCCACCTATTTGCAGCAGGGGCGTAGCCAGCCTTCCGTGGGGGAGGGGTCCAGAGCCCGGGGGGAGGGGGCACATTTTAGCCCTCCCCCCGGCGCCGCCCCCCCACCGCCGACATTGCCGCCCCCCCTCCCGCCGCGAACCCGCCGTCGCTGCAGCCTACCTTTACTTTTGCTGGCGGGGGATCCCACTCCCCGCCAGCCGACGTCTTCTTCTCAGTCGCTTCCTGCTCTTCAATTTGTTTGCTGACGTCCTGCACATACAATTACGTGCAGGACGTCAGCAAACAAATTGAAGAGCAGGAAGTACTGAGAAGACGTCGGCTGGCGGGGAGTGGGATCCCCCGCCAGCAAAAGTAAAGGTAGGCGGCAGCGGAGGCGGGTTCGCCGGGAGGGGGGTCCTGGGGTGAATCTGCAGGGGCCCAGGCCCCCTCAGGCCCCACGCAGGCTCAATGTGGTTTACAATACATCATGGGTAGTGGAAATATAATAGAAAATAGACATTTAGTGTTACAGAAAATTTTTGGCAACATGATAATGATAAGACATGATAGTAGTATGACAAGCAGATATTATAAGACATTTCTAACTATGTGTGGAGGAGTTATGTATATTCACATTGGTTGTTCTTTGTGGTAAGCCTTGTTAAAGAGATGGGTCTTCAATAGTTTGCGGAATTTCATTAGTTCGTAGATCCTTTTTAAGTTGCGCGGCAGTGCGTTCCATAACTGTGTGCTTAAGTAGGTGAAGTTTGGCGCGTGCATTAATTTGTATTTTAGACCTTTGCAGTTAGGGAAGTGCAGATGAAGGAATGTGCGGGATGATCTTTTGGCATTCCTGGGTGGTAAGTCTATTAGATCTGACATGTAGGCTGGTGCATCTCCATGAATGATTTTGTGAACTAGGGAGCAAATTTTGAACATCATGCGTTCTTTGAGTGGGAGTCAGTGTAGTTTTTCTCGTAGGGGCTTAGCACTTTCATATTTTGTTTTGCCAAATAGGGTTTTATTTTGTTTTTCTATGGGACGCTAACATTAAGGCTTTTCATTTACTTTAAGTGTAACCAGAGTTTCACCCGGGTTAACTCTGGACCCAGGTCACAGAGGAACACACTCACAGTGCTTCCACACAACAGCTTCTGTTCATTCTCAGGCCATGCGTATCCACACTTTTTCCCATTCTCTTTTTCAGTCGAGCTGAGATGGGTAATGGTCCGAAACAACATTTGGGGTCTTTGGTAGACACTTATCTAATTTCAGGTTCCATTCAACTGTTCAGTCCAGGAACTATGTGATGCTCCAGGAAGTTTAATAATAACTTGAATTTTTATTTCCAACTTCAACAACTGGCAAACACTTCTTTCAGTGCTCCTCAACACAATCATTGAAATTGATGCTTCTGTAACTCAAGGTCAGACTTCAGTCACTGTGGGGGGACATCATTCCCCTAGACCTTTCAGGAATATTTGCAAGGAGCAGTTCCTTCCCATGGCTATACATATAGGCACAACCTCTCTGTCTATCCTGCAGCCAGATGTAACCCCAGGACTGATTTCTCCTCAAGGTGCACTTTGTTACCACCAGGTCTGAAGCTTTTATAGCTGTCTTTCTTTTGTGGGTATTACCTCGCAAGCAGCACCCCAGCTGTGGGCAGACCTTGTCGTACCCCGAATCCCACCTACAGGCCAGACTCCAATCTACCCGAAGCTCTGGCTCCTTCACCGGCTATTGTGAACTTGATAGAAACTGTCCCTTACATCTAGCCAAACTAGAGTTGGCACTTCAGGCCCTCCCTTTATTCTTCTGCAGGTCACCTGGCAGGGGGCTTGTAAGCAACTCAAGACCTAAGGCAACCAAGGACACTTTCCCACTCTAATTCTGCTCTTTTATTTTCTCCCAAACTCCTTCCAAGTTGTAAATCTACAAATCAAGGGCACTATTCTGCATTTTATTCCATACACACTCCCATGAGCTGGAACATTCTCCCACCCGGGACCTCCTAGTCACTCTCCATCAGGCTTACCCTTTTCAATAATTCCCAACCTAACCAGAGGTTATATAAGCTTTATGAAATTTGCAGGCAGGCAGTAGTAGTAGAGGCAGCAGCACCCCAAGGCTACCAAGGGCAGGGCAAAGTGGCACTTAGAGGAGGGAATTGAGGGGGTCTTAGCAACACGGGCTTACCAAATGCTAAATCGGGACTACTGCCTGCCCAACGTGGCCGCTGGCATTAGCTCCACCCTGGGCATTCGCCATTTCTGGGGGAAAATGAAAACCCTTGGAAATGGCTTGTGCTGTGGTAATCTGGCGGTAATTGGGCATCGCTGTACAGTGCCCAGTTACTGCCGGTTTACCACAGGAGCCCTTATCGCCACCTCAATGGGTGGTGGTAAGAGCTCTGTACCGCATGGCCATACGGTAAAAGTTCTCTTACCACATGGCAACATTTGTCTGGGAGCTTTTTATCCGCTGCAGTAAAAAGGTCCCTGGCACATGGGAAAAACGGCCCCTGCCTAGTGCAGGGCCCTTTTTCCCGTAGCTTGGTAAAAGGACCAATCAGTAAATGGCACTCAAAATTCCATGTCCATCAAAATCAGCATTAAGTGTGATTCTATAATGGGTGCATGCACTTTATAGCATCACACATAGCTGCAGATCCATGCCTAACTGTTGGACATGGGACTTACTGCTGCTAAAAGCAGGTGTAGTTGCTGGCGCCTAACTTAGGCACAAATCAACCTAATTCTATAATTCTACGTGCAACTTGTGGGAATACCTCCAACATGCCACTGGCCACATCTCCTTTCCATATACATGCTATAAAAGTTGTGAGTGGATCTTTATAGAAGAGCGTGCAGCAAGATGCGTGCACAGCTGACAAAGTCAATTAACTGCATTAATTGTTTGTTAGCAGCCAATTATTGCTAGCTAAGGGCTCGTTAATCAATTCAGTTGTACGCATCTTGGCCGCATGTTCAAAATTCATCACAAAACTTTTGGCACTATATTTAGGTTCTGGGGAAGAGTGCATAAACACCCCATGATACAACAAGAAGGGTAAAGAGAACAAAAAGTAGCATGCTAGCCACATGAGACACACACAGGTCATGGATAGCACACTTCTCAGTGAATTATTTAATTTGCAGGTAAAATTATTGCTCCTACTTAACCTAGATGTTTTTGACATCTCAAGCTCCCACAGAATTTTAGGATTATAGCTAAGGGCAGAATCTCATCTTCCTTGCATTTCTGGGCATGGTGAGTATGGAGTGATAGTGTCTCTGTGAATGCAGTAGGTCTGGTCCATTTTGATTGTCCCCTCCTATTTCTATACTGCCTGCTCTCTATTACTTCTCTGTCCTGTCCATTAATTGTAGTTCTTTTCTATCTGTAATATGACTATTTATCTATGACATTTATACCCCACATTATCCCAAGCAATCTTGGTTCAATGTGGCTTACAATCAAAGAAAAGAATTAAACAATTATACAGAGAAAGTCAAAACTGCACTAACAATACATTAAATACAAAGTAAGCAGAGAAAGAAATTGTTTAGAGAGATAATACACAAGGCAAAAGGTAAAGGGCGCAGGAGATGTGTAGAATCTGGCAACAAAACTGAGGATGTCTTTTACTAAGGCACGCTCACGTTTTTAGCGTGCAATAAAATTATGGGCGCACTAAATGTTAGAGACACCCATAGGAATGCATTGGTGTCTCTAACATTTAGCACGCCTACAATTTTAGCGCACACCAAAAACGTGAGCTCGCCTTAGTAAAAGACCCTCTGAATTAAGTTAAAGGATATTTTCTCTTAGAAACAGAGGTAAGATTTCAGAGCCTTGTGAAATTTCAAGTAATCTTGCTGACTCCTAATGGCCACTGGCAGAGAGCTTCACCACTTGGCACCCTGATAGGTAAAATTGGCAGAATGAACTGATCTGTAAAGCACTTTCTTGCAGTTCAGGAAATGTAATCTCAGGTAGTTCTTTGCACCAGGCGAGGCATTGCACAGAGGAAGTTTAAACAATGGTTGCATATAATCTGGTGCTGTACTGTATAATATTTAAAAGATGAAACACAGAGTTTAAATATAATCCTTGCTTTTATGGGAAGCCAATGCATTTTAAGTAATAAAGGGGAGGCCCTATCAAAACGCTATGCTTGGAATACTACTACTACTATTTAGCATTTCTATAGCGCTACAAGGCATACGCAGCGCTGCACAAACATAGAAGAAAGACAGTCCCTGCTCAAAGAGCTTACAATCTAATAGACAAAAAATAAATAAAGTAAGCAAATCAAATCAATTAATGTGAATGGGAAGGAAGAGAGGAGGGTAGGTGGAGGCGAGTGGTTACAAGTGGTTACGAGTCAAAAGCAATGTTAAAGAGGTGGGCTTTCAGTCTAGATTTAAAGGTGGCCAAGGATGGGGCAAGACGTAGGGGCTCAGGAAGTTTATTCCAGGCGTAGGGTGCAGCGAGACAGAAGGCGCGAAGTCTGGAGTTGGCAGTAGTGGAGAAGGGAACAGATAAGAAGGATTTATCCATGGAGCGGAGTGCACGGGAAGGGGTGTAGGGAAGGACGAGTGTGGAGAGATACTGGGGAGCAGCAGAGTGAGTACATTTATAGGTTAGTAGAAGAAGTTTGAACAGGATGCGAAAACGGAGAGGGAGCCAGTGAAGGGTCTTGAGGAGAGGGGTGGTATGAGTAAAGCGACCCTGGCGGAAGATGAGACGGGCAGCAGAGTTTTGAACCGACTGGAGAGGGGAGAGGTGACTAAGTGGGAGGCCAGCAAAAGCAGATTGCAGTAGTCTAAATGAGAGGTGACAAGGGTGTGGATGAGGGTTTTGGTAGAGTGCTCGGAAAGAAAGGGGCGGACTTTACGGATGTTGTAAAGAAAGAAACGACAGGTCTTGGCAATCTGCTGGATATGAGCAGAGAAGGAGAGAGAAGAGTCAAAGATGACCCCAAGGTTTCGAGCTGAGGAGACAGGGAGAATGAGAGAGCCATCAACAGAAATAGAAAACGGGGGGAGCGGGGAGGTGGGTTTGGGGGGGAAAATGAGAAGCTCGGTTTTGGTCATATTTAATTTCAGGTGGCGTTGAGACATCCAGACAGCAATGTCAGACAAGCACGCTGAAACTTTGGTTTGGATGCAAGGTGAGATATCTGGGGTAGAAAGGTAGATTTGGGAGTCATCAGCATAGAGATGGTAGGAAAAGCCATGGGATGAGATTAATAAACCAAGGGAAGAAGTGTAGATAGAAAAGAGGAGGGGACCAAGAACAGAACCCTGAGGTATGCTGACAGGCAGAGGGATAGAAGTAGAAGAGGATCCACCAGAGTGAACACTAAAGGTGCAGAGGGAGAGGTAGGAAGAGAACCAGGAAAGGACAGAGCCCTGGAATCCAAGTGAGAACAGGGTATCGAGAAGTATGCTGTGATCGACAGTGTCAAAAGCAGCGGAAAGATCAAGAAGAATGAGGATGGAATATTGACCTCTGGATTTAGCCAGTAATAGGTCATTGGAGACTTTAGTAAGCACAGTTTCGGTTGAGTGGAGAGGGCGAAAACCGGATTGTAGTGGGTCAAGAATAGCATGTGAGGAGAGAAAATCAAGGCAGCGGCGGTGAACAGCACGCTCAAGTAATTTGAAGAGAAAAGGAAGGAGGGAGATGGGTCGGTAATTAGAGGGACAAGTAGGGTCGAGTGAAGGCTTCTTAAGGAGAGTTGTGACCACAGCATGTTTAAAGGCAGCAGGGACAGTCGCAGTGGAAAGTGAGAGGTTGAGAATGTGACAGATAAAAGGAATAAGAGAAGGAGAGATGGCATTAAGAAGATGGGTGGGAATGGGATCAGAGGAACAGGTGGTACATTTTGAGGAAGAAAGGAGAAGTGTAGTTTCCTCAATAGTAACTTCAGGAAAGAAGGAAAGGGAATGAGGGGAAGGAGAGAGAGGAGAACGGACTAGTGGAGGGAGAGGTGGTGAGGTAGAGAAAGCAAGGTTTATCTTTTGAACCTTGTTGTGAAAGAATTCAGCAAGGGTCTGAGGAGATAATGAAGGTGGAGTTGGGGGAGGGGGCACCTTGAGGAGAGAGTTCAATGTGGTGAAGAGAAGTCGAGGATTAGAGCCAAGAGAGTTGGTCAGTTGGATATAATAATCCTGTTTGGCACGTAAAAGAGCAGATTGGAAGGAGGTCAGCATGAACTTAAAGTGTAAGAAATCAGCAAGGGCCCGAGATTTCCGCCAGAGGCGTTCGGCGGAGCGGGTACTACAGAAGATATCTGAGATTCAAAAGTTGGATGCCAATTTGTAATTACCCTTAATATCTTTAGATTAGTTTCCAAAGGATAAGAAGCTTGATCAATGGTGAAACTGCTATACGGGCTATGATCAAATGATTAGTAATTACCATGAATTCATTTTTTTTTCTATTTAATTTCAACTTAAACTCAGAGATCATTAAATCAAGCCCCTCTCTAGTCTTAGGTAGATTTCCATGTAGACCATTGTTAAATGGAATGAAGATGGTGACATCATCAGCATAAATGAAGGAGTGAAACCCCGCCATTTCTAATCTATTAGCCAAAGAGGCCATCATAACATTGAATAGGATGGGAGATAAAGGTGATCCTTGAGGCACACCACAGTCAGGGAACCATAGCTGTGAAAGAGAGCCTGACATTTGTACCTGATAAGATCTTAACTTTAGAAAATCCTGGAACCATGCAGGGAATTTCCCGCATAAACCAAAGTGTTCTAATAGATCGACTACATCGAAAGCGCTGGACATGTCAAATTGCATCATTAAAAATGTACTACCCAAACCGACTTCTTCTCTAAAGTTCAATACTAAGGTAGAGAGGACTGTTTCAGTACTATAACAGGGTCTGACTGCAATTTATGTAGGAGGGAAAAGGAAGATATGAAATCTATTAGTTGAATTGCCACTATACCCTCCATAACATTGAACAAAAGTGGAATAGAAGCAACTGGTCTAAAATTTGTTACATCATTTGCAGATACCAGGGTGCTTTTAGGAATAGGGGTGAGTATAATAGAACCCTTCTCCACGGGAAGAAGACCACAAGATGACATGTAGGACATATGCGATTGGAGGAGACCAACAAATGAACTGGGAGCACTCTTTAGTAAGTGACTAGGACAGGCGTCCAAAGCACACTGTGAGAAGGAATACTTTAAAAGAAAGGATTTAACTATATCATGCTAGAGAACAGAAAAAATGGACCAGAATCTATCTGCAACGTCATCATAATAATTAGATAATACACTGTCTGACAGTGCAGACTGACACTTAGACTTGTTAAGAACTTCCCTGATTTTAATTATTTTATTGTGTAAACCACTCTGCCTTTCTGAAGGGCGGTATATCAAAAATTTGAATAAACATAAACATAGAAAGTACAATCAGCTTTCCTTTTCACATTCAGGCTGTTACAGGGGATACAACCAAACAGAGAATAACACAAATTGGTTAATAAGGGTGCCATATTCTCACTAAATGACTTTAATTCCTCTCTTTCTACAGTAGCTATGTGAATGGAATAGGCTCCCATAGACTAATACCCTGGACTGTTCCCCTCCTCTTGCCCCCATTCCTCTTGCCTGGAGACAGAGGTGAAGGCTGTGGAAGAGCCAGGAATTGTGTGGAAGGTGAGGTGTGATTATGCAGTGCACATAGTAGGTGGGCTATAATAAGCATCCCTCCACCACTTATATTAAATTTGTGCCCTCCAAGTATATTTACTATTAGCCAAAGTAAATTAATTCTACTCATTCTGTTCTCTCTCACATTTGTTTCTTTGGTTTCTCTAAACAGACTCAAAGTTGCTTAAAATATCAATATCAAAACATAGTTAGGTATTCATCTTTAAAAAATATCACGCTTAATGCATATTAAACTATCACAATTGATAAAATACAATAAATGCAATAATATATCAAATACGATCCCTATCCCCATCTCAGTCCCAACTTCCTCTTTCACAGAAGCAAATAAAATCATTTCAACATTACCGAGGACAGTGTCAACATCTCATACACTCTGGGGGAAAATGGAAAGAAGTGGGAAACTACAGGCCGGTCAGCCCCATGTCGGTGGTAGGAAAAATAATGGAGTCGCTGCTGAAAGAAAATATAATTATCTTTACAGAAACTAACGGGTTACAGGATCCGAGGCAACATGGCTTTACTAAAGGAAAACCCTGTCAAATGAGTCTGATTGACTTCTTTGACTTGGTGACCAAAGAACTGGATAAAGGACATGCAGTAGATGTAATCTACATAGATTTCAGCAAAGCCTTTGGTACACTCCCTCACAGAAGTTAGTCTCTCAATAATTAAACAGCTCCTGGAGGACTACTTCTGAAAAATCTACTGGCATCTTACTAAAGAGAGACAGTGGGTAATCGCAATGCGCTGTTATAATGAAAAGATGGCACCCACTATTTGACTTTTATATAGAAAGCCGACCTGTGAACCTGCAAGTAAAAACTAACTCCTGAATAAGCTGAGAGGGATGAACTTGTGACCTAAAGTAGTGAACTGTATTGGAAACAGGTTGACTAACATGCAGCAGAGGATGATGGTAGATGGAATCCACTTGGTGGAAAGGAAGGTGAGCAGTGGAGTGCCTCAGGGGTCGGTGCTTGGGCCGATTCTGTTTAATATATTTGTGAGAGACATTGCTGAAGGTTTAGAAAGAAAAGTTTGCCTTTTTGCAGATGACACGAAAATAGCCAATAGAGTGGCTACCCAAGAAGAGTAGAATCTATGAGAAGAAATCTCCAAAAATCAGAAGAATGGTCAATTAAAATTTGATATTATATCTAATGATAGAACTATAGGAATCATTTCAAAGAAACAATACAAATGGATCCTATTTTTTAGAAAACAATAACTAATGTAGTAATGTTTCCAAAACATATTTAAAAAATGTTGAAGGGAATATGATTGGTTTGAGGGAAAAGTCCTCAGTGGCTCTCTTTCCTCCGATCTGGAGCATATAGAGAAACCTCACAATAACACCAACATCATTGGTCATAAAAACCCTCTTCTTTACCAATTTTGTCGCTTAGCAACAGCAAGAAAGCACACTCTGAACTGCAGCCTATTCATCCCCTGAGTCCCCCCTTTAACCAAATCACTTCAAACTACACAATAACCTAAGCAACGGCAGATAGCGTCTGTATGCTGGGTTTGGTGGCTGTAGCTCTTCGGGGCTGAAGGAGTTTGGACATGGACAAACACATGCATCTACTTTATGTATAGAAATGTAATGACAAGAAGTGCAGATTGATGCACTTGGGGTGCAGAAATAAAAAGAGATGTACCAGATAAGAGGGGAGAAACTGGAGAGGGACCTTGAGGTGATGGTTTCGGAGGATCTCAAGGTGACAAAACAATATGTCAAATCAAAGGCCATAGGCAGAAGCATGCTAGGCTGCATAGAGAGGGGTATAACCAGCAGAAGAAAGGAGGTGTTGATGCCCCTGTAAAAGTCGTTGGTGATGCCCCACTTGGAGTATTGTGTTGTGTTCAGTTTTGGAGGCCATATCTTGCTAAGGATGTAAAAAGACGAAGCAGTTCAAAGAAAAGCAACAAAAATGTTATGGGATTTGTGTAGCAAGACGCATGAGGAGAGACTTACCTGCTTATTTTCAAAGGAGATGGCTGGCCATCTTCCGACACAAATCGGGAGATGGCCGGCCATCTCCTAAACCCAGCCAAATCGGTATAATCGAAAGCCGATTTTGGCCGGCTTCAACTGCTTTCCGTCGCAGAGCCGGCCAAAGTTAAAGGGGGCGTGTCAACAGGGTACGGAAGGCAAGACGGGGGCGTGGTTACGAGATGGCCGGCTTTGGCCGATAATGGAAAAAAAGAAGGCCGGCTCTGATGAGCACTTGGCCGGATTGACTTGGCCCATTTATTTTTAGGACCAAGCCTCAAAAAAGTGCCCCAATTGACCAGATGACCACCAGAGGGAATCGGGGATGACCTCCCCTTACTCCCCCAGTGGTCACCAACCCCCTCCCACCCCAAAAAAAAACATTTAAACTTTTTGTGCCAGCCTCAAATGTCATATCCAGCTCCCTGACAGTACTATACAGGTCCCTGAAGCAATTTTTAGTGGGTGCAGTGCACTTCAGGCAGGCGGACCCAGGCCCATTCCCCCCTACCTGTTACACTTGTGATGGTAAATGGGAGCCCTCCACCCCCCCCCCAAAACCCACTGTACTCACATGTAGGTGCCCCCTTCATCCCTAAGGGCTATGGTAGTGGTGTACAGTTGTGGGGAGTGGGTTTTGGGGGGGATTTGGGGGGCTCATCACACAAGGTAAGGGAGGTATGCACCTGGGAGCAATTTTTTAAGTCCACTGCAGTGCCCCCTAGGGTGCCCGGTTGGTGTCCTGGCATGTGAGGGGGGCCAGTGCACTACAAATGCTGGCTCCTCCCACGGCCAAATGGATTGGATTTAGCCGGGTTTGAGATGGCCGCCATTAGTTTCCATTATCGCCGGAAACCGATAGCGGCCATCTTGTTTTGATAATGCAGTTGGGTATGCCTCTTTACGGGGCCGGCCATATAGATGGCTGGCCCCGTTCGATTATGCCCCTTCAGAGATGGGAAGGCAGTAGATTCCAGAGATGGGAAGGCAGTAGAACTAGAGGACATGAATTGAGGTTGAAGGGAGGCCAACTCAGGAATAATGTCAGGAAGTATTTTTTCACTGAGAGGGTGGTAGATACCTGGAATGCCCTCCCATGGGAGGTGGTGGAGATGAAAACAGTAATGAAATTCAAAAATGCATGGGATAAACACAAAGGAATCCTATTTAGAAGGAATAGATCCAAAAAACCCTAGTGGAAATTAGGTGGCAACACTGGTAATTGGGAAGCAAAGTCAGTGCTGGGTATACTTCTATGGTCTGTGCCCTGATCATGAGTGGACAGATTCTGCTACGGAAGTTGGAGTACAAGGCCAGTGCTGGGCAGCTTCTACGGCCTGTGCCCTGATTGTGGCTGAATAGATTTAGATGGGTTGGAATGGAGCTTTTCAGGGGCTAAGAACACACAGGAAATACCTCTACGTGAGAAGGTTCAAACAGGGAAAGGTAGAGGCTGAACAAAGGCGAATCCACCACAACGTTGTATATCAAATTTTTTTAAAGCAGATATTGAAGGACCCAACACAGCCCGTGATTCGGTGTATTACACCGCCTACATCAGGGGTCAAATAAATAGTTTGTCTGGGGTCTGCAGCAGTGGTTTATTTGCGCATGTCCTTTAATCATTCTGAAAGTTTCCTTTTTCTGATATATGCAGAGTTGGACATAAGTCTTTTTGGATGAACTATTTATTTGACCCCTGATGTAGGCGGTGTAATATGCTGAAACACGGAACATGTCGGGTCCTTCAATATCTGCATTAATAAAGTTTGATATACAACGTCTCCAGTGGTGGATTTGGCTTTGTTCAACCTCTACTTTTCCCTGTTTGACTTTTCAGGGGCTTCCATGACAACTTCTGAAGTTTGAGAACAAGTACCATGCCGGGCAGACTTCTATGGTTTATGCCCTGAAAATGGCAAGGACAAATCAATATCAGGTATACATATGAAGTATCACATCATACCTTATGTAATGAATTTATCTTGTTGGGCAGACCAGATGGACCGTACAGATCTTTATCTGCCGTTATCTACCATGTTACTATGTTACTATTGGTAAGACCAATTAGGTGCTTTGAGGCAGGCAGTAGGTGCCTATTCTACTAGTGCTCCATTACAGAACACTAGTGTAATCCAGTATCAACACATTTAGGGGTCCAATTACCAAGTGATGGTAAAAGGACCCTTGCAGTGGTGTCAGTGTAGGGGTTTGCCACATGCCGAGACCTTCTTTTACCGCCACCGCTAAAAGGATTTTTTTTAAAATGGAAATAGCAGTGCGGTAAATGTAACACTTGCCACGTAGCCATTTCTGGGGGAGTCCTTACCAACTCATATTTGGAAGGCAGTAAGGGCTCCCATGCTAACCTGGCGGTAACCATGTGCTGCCTGATTACCGCTAGGTAAGCCCCCAGCACTAAAAAAATTTAAAATAATGCCATGCAGTAGGAGTTAGCACTAAAGCTGGTCTCCCGCGGTAGCCCAGCGGTAGGACCAAATCATTGCATGCCAAGCCCACAGTAGCCCTACCATGGCTTGGTAAAAGGGCCACTTAACATTTAAGCACTTATATGCCAGCTATAAAGACACATCTAAGGGGTGAATTCTATAAATTGCACCTAAAATAATCGGCACATTCTATAAGCAGCACATAAAGTTAGGTGCAGTTTATAGAATAGCATGTAAGTGCAGGGGTCTTGCATAGATTTAGGCATGTCCATTTGCACCAAAACAATAATGTGGTACAAATGCCCCCACCTAAATTTATGTGCTGAACCTCCTTATTCTATAATGGCACATGTAGCTCAAATCCATGCCCATGCTCTGCCCCAAAATGCCCATGACCCTCCCACTTCTGTGCCCCTTTTTCTAGACATGCATAAAATTTACGCATGTACATGTTAACTGATTTCAATTTGCAGCAACAATTGCTTGTTAAAAAGCCAATTATTGGCACTAATTGGCTCATTATTCAATTAAATTGGGTACATGCCCAAATTTGCATGCTCAAACTTTGGCAACTTTTATAGAATCAGGGAGTAAGTGTGGCAGGTATGCATTCAACTTATGGTATTCTGTAAGTTACACAAGTGGAAACTTCACTTATGTCCTGCCCATGCTCTGCCCCCGTCTATGCCCCCCATTTAAATATGCTGTATGGGGCCCTTTTACTACGGTCTGTAGGCGCCTATGCGCATCCAGTGCGCATCAATTTAAAACGTGTGTCAATTTGGAACTACCACCTGGCTACCTACCGCGTGTCCTGGGTGGTAATTCCATTTTTTACATGCATCCAAAAATATATACTTTGTACCGTGTGGCGCTAATCAGGCAATAATTGGCAGTGTATAAGCGCCGACAATTACCGCCCGGTTAATATGTGAGACCTTACCGCTAAGTCAGTGGGTGGCAGTAAGGTCTCAGGCCCAACATGGACAGATGTCAATTTTTATTTTGCCGCATGTCAATTTTCGGCCCCCAAAAAAGGTCTTTTTTGCAGGTGTGCTGAAAAATGGACCTGCGTGCCTTCAATAAATGCACTTACAACAGCACAGACCATTTTTCAGTGCACTTTAGTAAAAGGACCCCTATCAGGGGCATTTTCGAAAGAGAAGGGCGCCCACCTTTCGACACAAATCGGGAGATGGGCGTCCTTCTCTCAGGGTCACCCAAATCGGCATAATTAAAAGCCAATTTTGGCCGACCTCAACTGCTTTCTGTCACAGGGACGACCAAAGTACACGGGGGCATGTCGGAGGCGTACCGAAGGCGGGACGGGGGCATGCTCGGCCGATAATGGAAAAAAGAAGGGCGGCCCTGATGAGCATTTGGCCGACTTTACTTGGTCCCTTTTTTCCTTGCGACCAAGTCTCAAAAAGGTGCCCAAACTGACCAGATGACCACCGGAGGGAATTGGGGATGACCTCCACATTCCCACAGTGATCACCAACCCCCTCCCACCCAAAAAAACAATTTAAAAAACATTTTTCCAGCCTCTATGCCAGCCTCAAATGTCATACCCAGCTCCATCACAGCAGTATGCAGGTCCCTGGAGTAGTTTTTAGTGGGTGCAGTGTACTTCAGGCAGGTGGACCCAGGCCCATCCCCCCTACCTGTTACACTTGTGGTGGTAAATGTGAGCCCTCCAAAACCCACCAGAAACCCACTGTACCCACATATAGGTGCCCCCCTTCATTCCTAAGGGCTATGGTAGTGGTGTACAGTTGTGGGAGTGGGTTTTGAGGGGGCTCAGCACACAAGGTAAGGGAGCTATGCACCTGGGAGCAATGTGTGAAGTCCACTGCAGTGCCCCTAGGGTGCCCAGTTGGTGTCCTGGCATGTGAGGGGGACCAGTGCACTACAAATTCTGGCTCCTCCCACGACCAAAGGGCTTGTATTTGGTAGTTTTTGAGATGGGCGTCCTCGATTTCCATTATCTGCGAAAACCGAGGTCGCCCATCTCTAAGGTCGATCATCTCAACATTTAGGTCACTCATCTCTTAGGTCAACCTAAATGTTGAGATTTGGGCATCCCCGATTGTATTATCGAAACAAAAGATGGACGCCCATCTTGTTTTGATAATATGGGATGCCCCGCCCTTTCGCAGCACCGTCCTTAGAGATGGGCGCCCTTAGAGATGGTTGTTCCCGTTTGATTATCCCCCTCCACGTAAGTTAAGCAAGTATTTGCCAAATAGCACTTCGGCATCATTCTAGCATGTGCTAAGCTTTAGCAAAAAGGGGCCCTTTTAAATTGTAAGCATCCCTGGGACTGGAAAATACAAACTGTATCTGAATGCAACTCACCTTGAGCTACAACTAATAAAGGCATAAGCTAAATCCAAAATTCATTTCCTTCTTCTTTCCCCCTTTCTCTTCTGAGGGGCAATTTGTGCATTTTTTTACAAATGGACCCCACGTGTGAAACAGTGTTCTAAAGCCTAAAATGGCAGCATTTTTTCACATTTTTGTCATTTTACAAAATTTTATGCATAGTCCCCCATCTGTGACAAAAAAATGCAGTTTAGTACATCATCTGCCAAGATAGATGAAAGTTTTTCAAGTCTCCTGTCACTGGTAATTGATGATGGAGCACGGCAATGATGCACAGCAGTATGTCAGAGGGTAGATAGAGAGCACAACAATAACAAAAAAACAAAATCCAATTTATTGTAATCTGGAAGGAAATGGGAAAGTGTTGTACATTGCTGGCTGGTTCCCAGTCTGTGGCTAATGTGCTTTTAGATATGAATATGTCAATTACAGTTTTCTCAAAAAACGAAATTGCCCTTAATTTGTTGTCGACTAATTAGATTATGGGTATGACTGATTGCCAAATCTTAACTAAATAGTGCATTTAATGGTACAAGTATGGACATGCTGTTTTGTGCTGAAACACTAAATTCCTTCTTCAAATCAATCAGAAAGCATCTTTTCACTAAATATAATATGAAACACACCTTTCATTGTCTCTTGGGTTTCTTGCATTCAGTGCAGTTTGTTTTGTTTCTCAAAGCATTTATTTTTCATTCAGTGCAACAGTGTGTTTTTCTGTATAACAATCTGTCCTGCTGTTGAAAATAATGTCTCTATGTCTCCTTAAAATTAATGTTTTAGCCAGAAGCGGAGCCAGGTTGATGACGCGGGGGGTGTGAGAGCGGACTTCCGCCGGCGCTGGCGCAGATTTTCAATGCAACACATTGAGAAAAAAATAGGCACCGGAGCAGGCAGAACTTCATTTGGGGGAGCGGCCACTCCCCTGGCACCCCCCCTGGCTACGCCACTGGTTCTAGCAGTACGTAAACACCATCTCTATATCATCTTTGCCGCTATCATGCATTATTTAGGGGCCCTTTTACTACGCCGCGTAGGTGCCCACGTGCGCCCAATGCATGCCAAATTGGAGTTACCGCCTGGTTTCCGCATGGCCCTTGCGGTAATTTCAATTTTCTGATGTGCAGCAGCTGCACGTGTCAAGTGGAATTTGACGTGCATAGACCATTACCGCCCAGTTACCACGTGAGACCTTACCGTTAGGTCAATGGCTCGCTGTAAGGTCTCAGACCCAAAATGGGCGAGTGGCAATTTTCATTTTACCGCACGTCCATTATCGGGGGAAAAAAGGCATTTTTTTGTAGGTGCACTAAAAACTAATTCTGCGTGTGCCCAAAACACGAGTCTACACTACCGCAGGCCATTTTTTCAGCGCACCTTAGTAAAAGGACCCCTTACTGATGCTATTAACTTACCCCTGAAATATGGCATTCTGCCCTTAGCTGTTCTCCATGTCCTCCACCTGTCCTCCATGAAATTTATAAGAATAAATTATTCCTATGCACCAGAGCCTAGAACAAGCTGCACAGCAGGTTCACTGTATAGAAAAAGTATGGAATCCAATTAAAGCAAAACTTAAATGACCTCATAGCTGGAGTGAGCTTTGAAGGCAGCTTCAGAAGTTGGGAAGTAAGACCAATGCTGGGCAGAGTTCTACAGTAAATGGGGAAAAAACACCAATCAGAATCAAGGCTGGATTGGGCTTCCATAACAGCTCCAGTAGTTGGGAAGTGGGACTGATGCTGGGAAGACTTTTATGGTGTGTGCCTCAAAATTGGCAGGGATCAATAGAGATTAAGGGGCTCATTTTCAAAACAGAAAACATCCCCCCAAAACCACACAAAGCGGCAGATAGATGGGGGGGGGGGTTCACAAAAATGTCCAAATCACTATTTTTGAAACTCATTTTTAAAGACATTTTTCTATGCAGTTTATCTAAATCTCAAGGGGGCATGTTGAAGGCATGTTTTGGGCAGGACTAGGGCAGGCTTACAATTTGAATGTTTTTCTGTGATAATAGAACATTGTAAAAATGTCCAGAGAAAAAAAAATAGGATGCTTTTGGCTAGACCTGTTTCAATAACGATTAAGTGCCAAAACTGTGCCCATACTGACCTGATGACCACTAGAGGGATAAAAGCATGACCTCCTTCCCTAATCCCCCAGTGGTCACTGACTCCCTCCCACCCACCCCATAAGAGGTGAAAGTGACAGTACATACCTGGCTGTATTATCAGCTGCAAATATAATGGCCATTTCTTTTAGAGCAGTAAGCAGGTCCCTGGAGTAACCTAGTGGTTGGTGCAGTGGACTGTAAAGAAGAGAACCCAAGCCCATATCCCACTCTAACTAGTACACTTGTGGTGGAAAGTGTGAGCACCCACATATAGGTGACACCTGCAGCCATAAGGGCTATTGTACTGGTGCACAGTTGGGTACAGTAGGTTTTTGGTGGGTTTTGGAGGACTCACCATACAAAATAAGGGTGGTATAATGTGGAGTGGAGGAGTGGCCTAGTGGTTAGGATGGTGGACTTTGGTCCTGAGGAACTGAGTTCAATTCCCACTTCAGGCACAGGTAGCTCCTTGTGACTCTGGGCAAGTCACTTAACCCTCCATTTCCCCATGTAAGCTGCATTGAGCCTGCCATGAGTGGGAAAGCACAGGGTATAAATGTAACAAAAATAAATAAAATATGTACATGGGACCTTTTATGTGAAGTCCAGTGCGGTGCCCCACTGCTCTGCTGGGATGTCTGTGTGGCCAGTCTAGTAAGACTACAGGGCCCCCCAGCAACCCAATGGCTTGTTTCTATGCGTTTTCCCCTTGGATATTTTTTTATTTCAAAATGGCCCTTAGAGAAAGATGTACTGAGCACAAAAATGTCTAAAATAGGGCGATTTTCAAACCAAGAAGATAGACTTTTTCCTGATTCGAGAATGACCATGTTTGGCACTGGATTTTTGGATGATTTTTGCAAAATATCCAAAATCAGATTTGGACGTCAATCGAAAATGCACTTCTAAGATCACCAGTGTTTAATCACGAAGTGGAACCTGTGAAGAGTGCCAGATTCAACTCTGACCACCTTCTTGGGCGCAGACCAGATGGACTGTGTAGGTCTTTATCTGCCGACATTTACTATGTTACTATGCTAATACCACTGTGCAATTACCACCTTATACCGTAAACACATTAACCAGCATACATATTTACACACCTCCAAATTCCACTCATCACTAGGTCCCTTAACGATAGCCTCAAATTGTCCAGCAACCCTCCCTCCTTTCTGCCCCAAGGTCCAACATCTCTCTCCTTCTCTCTCTTTCTTCCCTCCCTCCCTCCATTCCCTCATCCATCATTTCTCTCTCTCTTTCTTCCTCCCTTGTAGCCTCTCTTCTGCCACAAACCATCCCTGTGTAAACAGGAAAATGCATCAGAGGGACAGGTTGCGGCAGACAAGAGGATCCGTTCAGGCCACAAGCAGCACCTTTCAAGTGCTGCCACTGCCAGAGACCTTATGAAGCACATGCCGGGCGGTAATACCAATTTGGCTAGATGTGTGTAGGCCCTTAAGTGCCTTTATAAAAGGGTCCTTTGATTTGTAGACTACATTCCTGATCAATGATCATTCAAAGCAACAAAACCAAAGGAGACACAAACAAAAGGTAAAACTGTCACCAATAAAACAAATAAAATCCAAACCATACCTGCAATCTTTCCTGAAACTAAATTTTCATCATAAACAAAATGTGCATTCCCTAGTGATAACTGCCAAAATACCTTTAACTGCCCAGAGTCTTCAAAAGACCCAAGAGGCTCATTTAATGATCCCATTAACTTCAAGTCAAAATTCAATGAATCCATCATCTAAAAGTCCTTAAACCATCAAGTTTTCAGTTTCTTTCTAAGGGGGGGTGGGGCAGTCAGACCATTGGAACAACAGGACAGTGGCTGAGGGCCCACAGCAGTAGGGGGCTCATTGTTCCCTACCTTCCATCTAATTTAATCACTTTCGGTAGGTGGTTAGAGGCCCATGACCTTTAGTGCCTGAAGGCCCAGATCATTGTCAGTCCACCCTACTTTCAACTTAGCCCTTAATCTCCAAAGGCAACGAATTTCAGAAGAGAGGTGCAACAGTAAATCAAATGTATTTCAGCCCTCCATGGAATTTGTAGTAAAGTTCTCTTTCTTGACCTAAGATCCCAAACTGCTTGGATCACACCAGACAACCCACCATGTAGGAGGCTCCATTGTCCCTTAATGAGTGAGTTTTAATCTAGCACTAGATGCACCAGGTAGCCTGTGCAAATGGACGCAAATAACTTGCACTTGTGCAATGAAAACGTTGAGCTACAATACTGGCAGCAGGATTCTGAACTGAGGTCTATTGCAGTGTCTTATTAGGAAGGCTGATGTACAAAATGTCAATGAAGAAAAACAGCAGTTCTAAATTTCACCCATGTCTTTACATGAGCAATGCATTTTTCCATACCACTATTCAACTGCGATGTAGCACCATCTGGTGCATCAGCAGAGAAAAAAGTTATATTGGGGATTATAAGGAAGTGCAATTCTAACATACAGCAACTGCAAAAATGAAAGGTTGTTAGTTCCAGAAAAATGTTTTCATTAAGGTTAATCTTATCCTTAAACTGGGAACACAAACACAGCAGTCAAAATGTCAAAACTGATATATTCTTACATAGCATTCAATTTATGTGCATGCGATAGTTTGGAGTCAGATTTGACAGCAGAGATGGCAAAATGCTTCCTCTTACTGCTCCAGAGCTAATGTCTTGACATCCATCATGTCTAAGAATTCTGGAAGCAGTCAATTCAACTTTAAACAACATTTAAAAAAATAGAGGGGACTTTATAAAGCTTTCATGTGTGCAACGCTTGTTTTATACGCAGAAAGGGCTTTTAAAAAACTGATATAAAGCGATGTAAGAGATGGCCTCATTAAATAGAAACTGGATACTGGTGGGCTGATATTTATGGATCAGTATTTAAATGGAACATTCGGTGATATCCCGGTGATATCAGGGGTAGACTGGCCCGGGTACTGACAATCTCCTTGCACTCCCCAAGAATAAAGAAAAACAATTGGGAGAGACCAATGTAAGTCCAGCCAGGGGGAAACAATTTCTTGATAATACTAATAATGTATAAGATACAAAGGCTGCTATGTCCAAAATATCAAGAAGACTAAACGGACTTGATGCAGTCCTGCATTTCGGCACAGCAAGGCCTGCCTCAGGAGTCAGAGATATTCCAGTCTAGTTGACAATGGAAAATTGTTAGCCAGTGAATGGGAGTACAGGGATATCAGCCAATAAATCACACTATAACATAAAGCTGTAACATTGACAAAGTGATGAAACAACAACGTGTAGCAATGAGATCATTCATGTGTCAAATAAGACAATAAAAGAGTCAGATTTTCCTCTTCATGTTTTCTTTCTCGTATTGGCTGCAATGCCCCTTGCAAACATCTGCTCCTACAGGGCCTTTTCAGAAGCAGAAAGAAAGGCTCCACCCTCATTCCTTATGACTTCTGGGATCCCTCCCACTTTCCTTAGGCAGCAAACAAAAACAAACTGTTCCAGTTTCCCCTTTTTCTTTAAACCCAGTGTCCCAAATTAACTCTGAGCTGCGCTCTCTTAGTTCATCATCCTCATTAATCAGATGTCTCAAGGTGCCAGGGAAACACCCCTTAGAAAATACCTTAAGGCAGTAATAAAATGGCTTCTCTGTTGCTGGATAGGGCTCTCTCCCCCATCTTGAACTCAGGCTAGGCTTGGCCACATTCCTAGCTTTTCCGCACTCTGCTTTCAGGGACCTCCTTGCCCTAAGAATGGATAACCTGCACTTTGTCCCTGGTCCAGCATATCCTTTGGAGGTCCTCACTGCCCAGGGTTAAGTAGCCCGTTTACTCCCGCTGGCCAGCTCTGAGGGAGTTCCCTAATCCCTTCCTTCCTCCTTTCCTCTGCTTGTGTGTAAGCCTTTGTATTGCTGAGGACAGCCAGGTGCATCTAGATCAACACCTTTCTCCTGTTCCAGGGAGATGACATCAGCAGCATTCTTAATTCAATGGCTACATTGGGCAAGACTACAGTTCCCAGAAGGAGTAGCCCCTCTCCTCAGGCTCCAGCCTACTGTAAAGTTCAGGAAGCCTATTCACACCTCTCCCCTACCCCTCCCATCACACAAATACAGCTTCATCTTCTTCTGTGGGCATTCCCTTGCTGCTGTCCCATGCAGAGATTCTTGTACTTGCCAACTTATACCAGTCGTTGAGCTGCCATAAGTGGGTGCACCTACATTTTAGCACACCAATGTGTACTCTATAACGCCTTAGGGGAAAATTCTATAGCTTGGTGCCAAGATGTAGATGCCACAATGGAATGTGCTTAGTGCCAATTCTATAATGGAATGTAGGCAGGCTTAAGCTGTTATAGAACACTAGCATGCCAAAATGTAGGTTCACATGCTTACGGCAGCTCAATGGCTGGTGGAATCTGGCATACCTAAGCGCACCAGCAATGCACATAACTGATAGTATCCTATAAATTGCGTAAATCTTTTGGCAACACTCCCATGCTGTGCCCACATATACACCCCCTCCCTTGCAATTATGTGCTAAGTGACACTGACACTTGCCTTATTGAATAGTACCTAGAACATCTGTGCATAAACGCCAATCATTGGTGTCTCTGACTCATGCAAGTGCTGCTATTCTGCAAACCACACATGCACTTGTCCCCTAATTCTACAACAGTCACCCAAATTTGTACAAGCAATTTAATTAAATAATGAGCTAATTAGCACCAATAATTGGCTTTTTAGCAATTAATTATTGGCATTAATTAGACCTAATTGGAATATAAGCATGAAAATTCAGGCGCGGAATCTGCACCTAAATTTTACGATTGAGCAAAAAAAGGGGGCATGGAAATGAGAGGGTTATGAGCAGAACGGGGGTGTTCCTAGCAGTCGCATATTTTGTTATAGAATGAGGGGGGATATGCATCTAATTTAGGTGCATACATTTGCACCATGTTTCAGTTGGTGCAAATGGCCATGCCTAAAGTTAAGCGCGATTCCCGGGCATAAGCACTATTGTATAAACCGCACTTGGGGGTCCTTTTACTAAGCCGTGGTAAAATGTGGTAGTGTGGGCATGTGTTTTGGGCACACAATGGGCCATTTTTTACCGTGGTTGGGTAAAAAGGCTTTTTTTTAATGGGCCAGGAAAGGCATGCGCTGAAATTAAAACTAGTGCACACCTATTTACAGCCTTACCACCACCCACTAACTTAGCAGTAAGGGCTCAAGTGCTACCCATGTGATAACCATGCTGCATGCGCCAACTGTTGATTACCATCGGGAACGCCTCCTGCGGTAGAAAATAGAAAATTATTTTCTGTCGAGGTAGATGGCATGTGCCAAATTCAGAATTACTACCAGGTGCATGAGCTAGCCTGGTGGTAGTGCCAATTTGGCATGCACTACCCGCACATTAGCCCTCCCGTGCCTTAGTAAATGGGCCTCTCGACTTTAGGCATGGCTTATAGAATTTTTTCGGCGCCATGTTTAGAATTCACCCTTTGGAGTCTAAGAGTAGACACCAAGTTATAAAATGAGGGTGATAGATTTTTGACCACCCAGGCCATGCCCAAACCATTCCCCCTTGCAATTTCTATGTATTATGGACATCCAAGTGTAAATTGAGTCCATTTTAAAATCATCAATTAAATATGGATGTCGTTTACACATGTAAACAATGGAATTTCCACATGGAAATTGTGAATGTCTTCTAAATTAATCAAGCTCTTAAGGTAACGGTTTATTCCAGGTAAAAGGTCCTAAAAATGGTCAACATTTGCACAATAAAAATGTGTGACTGAACACGGGCAGTGTTTCAGCAATGATGCCTGCATCAGGAGTCCAGTACACTATTGCACTGTGTGATAAAATGTGGACGTTAATATAAAGAGGAAATATTTGTGGATATGTCTTTATCTGCCATCACTTACTGTGTTACTATATTACCACTTGTCTTCTGCAGCAATTCCAGTTAACAAAGTGATCGCATCACACAGTGCAATAAAGTACTGGACTCCTAACGCAGGCATCATTGCTAAAACATGGCCCATGTTGACTCATACATTTATATTGTGCAAGTGTTTAGCTGGAATAAACTGAGAACGCTACTTTTAGAGCTTGATTCCTTTGATATTTCCCTTTATTTATTTATTTATTTATTTATTTGTTTGTGACATTTATATCCCACATTATCCCAAACAAGTTTGAGATCAATGTGGCTTACAATAAATACTTTACTTTTAGACTTCACTTGTTTGCTTGCTGTTTGATACCCCTGATGATCTTTTTCTCCATTCTCTTTTCTTAGTTTCTAAAATAATCCCCATAAATTTTGTCTGGCCAATGAGTTGACAGGTCAAAATATATACAGTGAGAGGAGGAGCAGACTTTAAAATGCCAGCACTTTATCTTATTCATATATTCATTGGTGCTAACTTAGATAAATTTCCAGAATAAGCAAATATCTCTGAATCACCCATGGCCTGCCCCTAACCCTGCCTCAGAACACACAGATAACTTTTAGCCAGATAACTCATCTCAGTATGGTGAATGAATAAAGTGCTATATTACCCATTATATGTTTTTTTAAGGCATGTATATTTAGAAAGATACGAGAGTGATGTCAGAACCAATCATATAAATTTTTTTTTGGAATATCAGGATAATTGCATTTGAAGATGCAACTTATTCTTCCAATTTTATCGCAGTGGAAAATAATGAGAACTCAGGGAACTGGTTTGCAGATTACGTGTAAATTAGGGGTTTGCAGCCCAAAAATGTTCATTATGTTTAGTTTAGTACACCAAACCCAAATGACCAGCACAAACGAAGGGGTGAGAGCTTCAAAACTTGTGACGTTCTTACCCCTTCATTTGTGCTGGTCATTTGGATTTGGTCTTACTTCCACCCTTGGTGTACTTTGCTTGCTGTTCTGTGGAAGGTGTGGACCCCCCTCCCCCTTTTCCCATTATGTTTAGTTTCCCATGTCAATTAAGAGAATGTTTCATTTGGTCAGAGTTTTTTTGTTGTTGTTTCAAGAGCAATATTTTTTGTAGGGTGCAATCTTCCAAGAGCGCGCACTTTTTCCTGATAGTGCTTGCATAAGTGCACTATTCAAACATTCACACCTATTGGGAAACAGTGTACACAATAGGGGTAGCCTCCAGTTACCTCCCCCCCCCCCCCCCCCCCATCGCCCCTCCCTTTCTCCTTATCTTGGAATGATCAGAGAGTTCTTGTTTCTTCCAAAAGGGAATTTATTGTAAGGCCACAGCACTAACACATCATTGAACTAGTCTTGATACATGCAACTAATCATGATAAGCAAACAATATACATTTTTTTCAGCATACCTGAGACTAGACGGAACACGGAGGGCAGCAGGTTGCATGGCGATGCCCCAGACGTCAAAGCTGCAAGTGGCTGAAATGTTGAACATGTTCAGGAATGAGAGAATGGCCTCCCCCACCCAAAACCCGCCGAGTGATGTGGCTGGTGGGTTAGCCCATGATCAGGAAGTTACAATTTACAACTTTTCAGCATACCTAACCTAGTACAAATAACTTCCTAACTCTTAGGAAGTTATTTGTACTAGGTTAGGCATGCTGAAAAGTTGTAAATTGTAACTTCCTGATCATGGGCTAACCCACCAGCCACATCACTCGGCGGGTTTTGGTGTGGGGGAGGCCATTCTCTCATTCCTGAACATGTTCAACATTTCAGCCACTTGCAGCTTTGACGTCTGGGGCATCGCCATGCAACCTGCTGCCCTCCGTGTTCCGTCTAGTCTCAGGTCGCCGTAGCAAGCTTACCCAGACTCTGCTGCCATTGCTCTCATCCTTCCCCCAAGCCGTTCAAGGCAGGAGAGATCTGTGGCTATATTTTAGCCTCTGCTTACATTGCTTATGCTTTTTGGCCACTCCCCCCCCCCCCCCCCCCATGTAAGAGTGGGTGGCTACCTTCTCCACCTAAGCAAGCATCCTCCATTCTAGATGTGATCTTATATGATACTTTGATTCTGCTGAATGCCCCACCCCACCCCTACCACAGTGGGCTTCCTAAGTTTTCTAGTGCCATAACAAGCAAATACTCCTGTCTTCCTGAAGCTCTTTCCAGGGCAGGATGGGAGGATTGCTGCTCCCCACTGCACCACATTTTCAATGGAGCCGGCTCTCATGTACTATAAGGTTTAAAGTTCCCGGCTCTCTCTCCTGTCCCTCCCACCTTTCCCGATTAGATCCTGTCTCTTCCTACCTCCCGTTCGCCTTGCTCCCCTGTCTCCCCCCCCCCCCCCCCGCACCTTAACTTTCCTCCTCCTCCTCCTCCTCTTCTCACTAGTGTATTTAACCTGATTCTTTGTCTTTTGCTGCTGCAGCTCTGAGCTGTTACCCCTCTTGTGCTGGCCTTTCCTGATAGAGTATGGGTCTGTTCCTTTCTTCCAAAAGGAAATAGTGCACGCTTTACATAAAGAGTGGGAACTCTTTCAGAAGAGTGTGCAATATTTATGACATAGGTTTAAAAAAGCTCTGAAATTTCACAGGCAAAAAAAATGACACAAGCCAACATAAGAAATGTTGCTTCAAATGAATGCACATCTCTAATGTAAATCTGAGATCACAAGGAAGTGGGAACACTTTTGCTTGGGTTCGAATTTAGGTGACATGAGAAAATAAATGTGAAAATCAGTTACTAGTTTGTTTCTGTAAGCTTATGGTAGAAAGAGCAGTGTTTGACAAGATAGGCTAAAAGATCAGGATCAATAGTTACCCCAAAGCCTATTCCAAATTCAGAGACTTTTCTGCAAATGGGGTTTATTGGATTGTGATTTGATCTCTTGAATTCAAGAAAACATGGCAAAATCCCTGATCTAATCTGATAAACTCTACAGTGGGAAAACAGTCACATGTGAGTTATGCAAAGCAAAATAAAGGAAAGAAGCTAAAAGACAAAAAAGAAGTGGAAAATGGCAGAGTAGTCAGGGAGATTAATTATTAAGATAGAGTAAAAGACGGGCTTTTACCAGACCTTAGTTTACTACGGCAGTGACTAACCTGCAAGTTGCACTATTCATACTGGCCAGGAACAGTAGGTTGCTACCTTTGACTCGATGCTCCTGGGCCATATCTTAAATGAGTTGGGCAATAAGATCTAGATTTCCCTCTTCCTCCCAAATACCTCTGTCATAACCTCCCCCCTTTCTGAAGCCCTTTCTCATCATAACAACCCTTCCCAACACCCCCATTATACCCCCCTCCCAGAGGAGCCCCCATTCCCACAAACACTCCCACCCAGTTGTGGGCCTACTTGATGATATTCCTGTGTCTATGGATTACAGTTGATCCTCACCCTTGCCAGTGCCGATGACCTCTAGCTGTAGTACCACAAGACTTACACTAGGGTTGCTAGTTTAACCAGGCACTGGTAGGAGCAGGAGTTACTGGGTATCACTCCTGCTATATAACCGCTAGACACCAGTGATATCATCAAGTAGGTTGGGGGGTCCTACGGGAGGGTGGGGGTGTTTGCGGAATGGGGGCTTTTTAGAAAGCGGGATTCTAATGGGTGTAGCTGTAGAAGATGTGTTATGATGGGAGGCTTTGGGAAGAAGGGGAAGATTTAACTTTGATTGCCTAGCCCTTTTAATATATGGCGCAGTAGCATCGGGCCACTGGCATTATTTTTCCAGCAATAACGCAGCCTGTGTTATCTGATTGCCATCTCATTACTATGGATCCTGAAGTAACTTATTTTAATGAGCATTACAGTAATATAACGCATTATTGCGTGTGATGTAGCCATAGCAGTTTTAATAATTCATTCCCCTCCCCCCCCTCCATACATACACACTAGAAAAAGCAAAACTCTTCAATGAAACACTCATGTTGCACAATATCATTAAACTAAATGATTCCAAATTGTACATAATAGAATATAAAAAGGTTCTGGAGACTTGGGGTTACAAATCTACAGAACAGAATTTCAAAATTGTGCCAAAATCCCAAATGTAATAATATCATTTTATCATAAACCTAACATGGCCATGTTTCAGCCAAATGTCTGCATCAGGGAAACTGTGCAAAAGTATAAAAATAAGTCTCTTTATAAAAAAAACTATAAAGTAAAAAGCAATTAGTCAATATGCAGCAAGTGGTGGTGAACATTTTTTAAAGCACTCGCCGTTGCCAGTCAGATTTATTTATTTATTACATTTGTATCCCACATGTTCCTGCACAGCAGTAGGCTCAATGTGGCTTACAGGTTCTGGAGAGGAGAGTACCAACTCCGGGAATATATACAGAGTGAAAAATAGAGTAACAGTAGGTGCAAGGAAGCTGATAAGGTTCCGGAAAAGAGAATACAACTCTGGGATGAATATATAGTAGCATATAGAGAGAAGTAATCCCAATGAGGCTGATAAGTCTTCGGGGATGGGACTACAGCTTATAGTGAGCAATACAGAGTAGAATAAGGGTAGAAGTACACTTAATTATAACTGGAGTGGTAAAATCCGTACAGTTTAAGTAATAGGATTATGTGGAAGGGGTATTGTTCATTTCTTAAATTGAAAGTTGTGATGCATTGTTCATGAATTAGTTCGGGTCTGCTGGGTAGGCTTTCCAGAAGAGGTGAGTCTTGAGGTCTTTTCGAAATTTTAGATGGGTGTTCACAGTTCTAATGTTTCTAGGTAAAGCATTCCAGAGCTGGGTGCAAATGTAGGAAAAGCTGGATGCATATGTTGATTTGTATTTTAGTCCTTTACAGTTTGGGTAATGCAGGTTTATAAACGTTCTTGATGATTCGATGATGTTTCCAGTTGGTAAGTTGATAAGTTCGGTCATGCAGGTTGGGGAAAACTGTATTTAGGTGACTAGTACGTACCTATTTTGAGCCTATTCTATAAAGGAAAGTAGGATCCTAGCATAACTGGCTATATATGTGCGTATATGTTTAGGTGCAAGCACTTATACCAGCCATAAAGCTGGTGTAAATGCTTGATGTATTCCCTGTCCATGTTCAGCCCAGACTCTTTCCATGTGAATGCCTACCAGCAAAGTACACACTATCAAGATATGCATGCATTACAGAATATTGTCATTTACATGCACGTGTTCACATACACTTGTAAATAACTAGAATACTGGCATTTCCTATGCACAAGTCCCTTAACTTATGATGCTTTCTTACAGAATTACCTCCATAATACCAGCATCGCTATGATCATTCCCAATGGAAAAAAAATCATAATAGTCCTTATTTTAGTCCTGTTTGCAATTTACATATGTAAATTCCTGCATTTGCACGCATATATTGAATTTTAGTCCTTTACAGTTTGGGTAATGCAGATTTAGAAACGTTCTTGATGATTCCATGATGTTTCTAGTTGGTAAGTCGATAAATTCAGTCATGTAGGTTGGGGCCAGACCATGGATTATTTTGTGGACCAGAGTGCAAATTTTGAAGGCTATTTGTTCCTTGACTGGTAGCCAGTGCAGTATTTCGTGTAGGGGTTTATCACTTTTAAATCTTGTCTTTCCAAAAATGAGTCTAGCTGCCTTGTTCTGTGCAGTCTGGAGTTTCCTTAAGATCTGTTCATTGCATCCCGCATATACGGCGTTACAGTAGTCAACATGTGATAGTACCATTGTTTGAATTATGTTACGGAAAGTTTCCCTTGGGAAGAATTGTTTGATTTGTTTGAGTTTCCACATTGCATGGAACATTTTCTTCATGGTGGCAGAGGCTTGGCTCTCCAGGGGTAGGTTGGTGTCAATAGTAATTCCAAGGATCTTCAGTTTGTCCTATATTGGGAGAGTATGTTCCAGGGTTTTTATGGATGAAGGGAGGTTTGTTTTGTGGTGAGAAGAGAGAATAAGGCAGTGAGTTTTTTCCTTGTTGAGTTTGAATGCCGATGCCTAGGCATCCATTAAGCTTAAACTAGTCTTTATTGCAACAGTGATTTATTATTTTTTTTTGTTACATTTGTACCCCATGCTTTCCTGCTCATGGCAGGCAATGGAGGGTTAAGTGATTTGCCCAGAGTCACAAGGAGCTGCCTGTGCCTGAAGTGGGAATCGAACTCAGTTTCTTAGTTTCCCAGGACCAAAGTCCACCACCTTAACCACTAGGCCACTCCTTCTGTTGGATTAGAGTTGAACGGTATGTAAATGGTGACATCATCCGCATAAAGAAAAGGATTAAGATTATGCTTGTATAGGGCATGAGCAAGGGGGATCATCATCAGATTAAATAATATGGGTGAGAGAGGTGAACCCTGGGGTACTCCGCAATCGGTTCTCCATGATGGTGATATGTTTGAGTTTGCTTTTACTTGATAAGATCTCGTGGTTAGGACAGGGGCGTAGCTACTTGGGGCCATGGGTCCCCGTAGATTTGGCCCTGCCCTCCCCCCCCCCCCCCCCCCCCCCCCCCCGCCGCCGTCAGGTACCTTTGCTGGCAGGGGTCCCCAACCCCCGCCAGCCGAAGTCCTCTTCTCCGGCACAGAAACATAAGGGCAGGCTTATGTTTCTGTGAGTCTGACATCCTGCACCCACAACACATGTCTACACTACCGCAGCTCATCTTAGTAAAAGGGTCCTTATATGTTCCATCTTTGCTTTACCCTTCACTATCAATTAAAATGTTCTATTACGTATTGGGTTGGCATTGTAAGTAGTATACTCACGCCATACTTTGTATTGTTATTTGAATATTTTTACTGTTGTAATTGCCTATTGCGCATGTTTTTTCTATTCTTACTGTACACTGCTTTGAGTGAATTCCTTCAAAAAGGCGGTAAATAAATCTTAATAAATAAATATATGTATAAACAAATTTACACCCGCTCGATAGCTGGTACAAATGTACATAGCTATAATTTCAATAGCTTATGTGATGCTATCTTACAAATACACATAGGTTGCCATGTCCTTATAACACAGCCTCAAAATAGGTGCCTACTTGGGCTCCCAAATTAGGAAGCACATTATAAAAACTACCTGCTCAGTGTAAAACAACAATTATGGAAATAACCAAAAGATTTAACAATGTCACCAAGTCAACCTCTTTCACCCTGACCAGTGACAACACAGTTGTAGACACAGACAAGCTGAGAATAAAAACGAGCTTTACAAGCAACAACAGAGTCATATCTTGTCAAAATTTTAGAATAGGTAACAAATATGTACATGTTTAAAAAAATATATATTGTGAGAAAACAAAATCTGTTCCTAACATTTCTAGTGTCTCTCCATATGTGGCATGAGATGCTAGCACTGGCAATGAATTGTGTAGTTCAGAATGAGGAAAAAGTAAGCAACAGAGATAATCAAATTGTTTGTGTGGTTAACTATTAAAGTGCTTTGAATTCCTGGCCCCCTATAGCAGCTAAATTATATACGTAAAATTTGATATGCACTAAAGTAGAAGTAGGGCTAGAAGAAATCCTGGGTGTGTTTATAAGTTTATGTACCCAGGTTCTGATATATAGCACTCATTGCTTAAATGCATGTACATAGGTCTAATCCTGGTAAAAAAAAAAAAAAAAAAAAACCTGCCCTAAGTTAAGCAGTTAAAGTTATGCACATAACATTATGCTCACATGATACTGCTTACCAGCTTTTTGAATACATCAGCCTCTAATTTTCTGGAAGAAACGTAAAGGAAGAGAAAGAGAACCAATGTGAGCAGAGAAGGTGAGAGAAGACAGATTATAGGAGGAGGAAATCCAAATGGTGGGATCAACATGTCTTTGTATCCCACCATTAAGCTTAAGGGGGGGAAAGGCAGGAAGGATCGAGAGAACATGAAATGTCAGTTAAAAACAGTGTCACTTCAAATACAAGAAAACCCAAAAGGGCAGAACCAAATTCCGACTCTATACCAAATATTCTGCCACGATCAATCCACCAGACTTATATGATAAGTAGTTATATTTATAACTATTTTTATAAGGTATGAGAGCTTTCAGTTTCTCAACCGTGGCATCCAACCCTTGGTGATAGGAGCATTGTAATTATCAACCATATATTAAATGCGGCTAATGTTACAAGCTCACTTAGAAAACATCATATCGCTCTGCCATTTCCTCCCCTCCCCCTCCCCACTGACAGTTTGAACTTCGTGGGTGTGGCTTGGATCTCTTTCAGGGAGAGAAAACTAACAACTTATAGCAGCAGCAGCTTCAGAGAGCATTTTCCATCTCACAGATAGGCTGCAGAGAATACCTTCTCCTGCTTTAGACTTAATCCCGCCCACCCTACCCCTCTACCCACCCACCCCTAGAGTGACATGTCTTGTATAACCTCCCTATCAACCCACTCATTACTTTTACCTCACCCATTTCTATTCTTCTATCACCTTCTCCCACCACTCCAACCAGAGTTACACCTAATCACACTGACCACCCTTCAACATCTTCAGTCCTTCTGTGACTGTTCTCTTGTGCTTGACTGCTTAAATATTTTAAATTTAAATGCTTTACTTTTTGTCTATTAGATTGTAAGCTCTTTGAGCAGGGACTGTCTTTCTTCTGTGCTTGTACAGCGCTGCGTACACTTTGTAGCGCTCTAGAAATGTTAAATAGTAGTAGTAGTATACCTAAATGAACTAGGTGCATTTATTTATTTTTTGTTACATTTGTACCCCGCGCTTTCCCACTCATGGCAAGCTCAATGCGGCTTACATGGAGCTATTATCAATTGTGCAATTCATCATAAAATGTGGATGAAAACTATAACGGTCCAATTTTACAGCAGCAAGAATGGAACAACTGCTACAATCACTACATCAGTCCTGCTTATGGTTAATCCAAAGGGGGGGGGGGGCTCTACAGAGCTCCATTTCGGAAAATGCCTCTTCAGGAGCCACACCGCGTATCAGCACTCCAGACGATGGAAATCAAACTTGTTGCAAAATGGCGGATCTCACCCGAATGTCTATACACTCTATAAAAAAAAGCTTGCCAAGTGATGGAGCACAAAAAGAGCTACAGAGGCTTATAAGGGGCTGAATGCTTGTGGGAGAAGCAACTAACTTCTTCAGGAAAGATAACTGACAGGGGAACTAATTACATTGTACAAATATACAAATGGAACCACATGAGACTTCCATGTAATCCTTTGCCCCTGAAGCAACAAACACATGGGAGCAATCTTTCAAGATAAACTTTTACTACCTTCAGAAGAGGGGATTTTTAACTTAAGAGTGATTAAATTATGGAAGTGCTTATGGCTATAATACTACATTACATCAAATGAGAAGTGGACAAGTCTTTAAAGGAAACGTTATTGGTAAAAATGATTTAATTGGAATCTAAAAAAAAAAAGCAGTGATCCATCAGTTTAAGGCTAATTATCTTGGTTGATAAAGGAATTTTATTTTACTGTACTGCAGGATTGACTACAGATTTAGCATGTTTCTTGCTTTCTTCTAGATTACCACAAAGTGGGGGGAGTAGCAATTTTTGAAGGAATTGTCCATGGATAACACATATGTTTATCCATGGACAAGACCCCTTTTAAATTTGTACCTCTTCCTCCCTCCAAGGAAAAAGGGCAGGGGCAGGACTACCGTGTTCCCTCTAAGATGTGCAGGAGTCCTCCACCTTTATTGCTGCCAGTGGGTGGCGCTGTTTCATTATCAGATTTTCAATAGTAAGGGACAGGCAAGCTCTGCAGGACTACGGTGAACCTGCCCGACTCTAGAGATTAAAAACACAATATTGAAGCAAGAGAAGGCTTGATCCTTAGAGCAGGAGAGCATTCCAAAGGAAAGGAGCTCAATGAGTCATGTGTGGATTCCAGATGACTTATTGAAAAAGAGGGATTAGTAAGCAGTCCTGGATCATGCAATATTCCCAACAGCACCAGTGCAAAATTTTCCTGCAGGATTCACTAACCCGCAGTACCCGAGGTTCCATGAGTTAGTGAATCCCATAATAAATATTCATGTGGTAAAGCAGTGCACAAACCACCTATTTTGCTGTAAGTTAGAAAATAGGCCCCCTCAATTTGTATACTCTAGAAAACGGAAAAGATGGGAAATAGGATAGAGAAAATCAAATAGCCGGAGGATATAAACTTTTTTATGGTGTTACATTGTTTAAACTTTATTTATGCACAGCCACATTTTAGACAGGCCATAGAAGTAGGAGTTCAGACATGCAGGTCAGTGAGTCTCAAGTTTCGCTGGTATTTTAGAACAGAATCTGCTGAATCTGGAGAAATGGATGTTTATACCCCCAGTGCGTGCAGTATAAACATTCATTTTAGAAAAATAAACATATAAAAAATCAGTGGGTTCGTTCAAAGCCACCACATAACCAGTTATTATCCCAATGCTGTCACAGTGACTGATTTATTTTGCCAGTTTGGCATTTGGGGAGGGTCAAAGCCACTAGAGAATTAAGGGGGCAACCTCTCCCGCCCCAAATCCCTCAAATGGACTGCACCTCAATAGCAGCTGTTTCCCAAATCCTAAACGTGCTTGGTAGCAAGTGTAACTCCCAAAGTCAATCTTTTAGGACATAGACATTTACTACTACTACTACTTATCATTTCTATAGCGCTACAAGGCATACGCAGCACTGTACACCATACACAAAAAGACAGTCCCTGCTCAAAGAGCTTACAATCTAGATATAGGGGACAATTGTATAAATGGTGCTCAAAAATTGGCACCAGAAAAACAGGCACTAAGGGCTAGATTCTGTATATGGTGCCTAAAAAATCCACGCAGAAAAAAATTATGCCAAGGCGTATTCTCTAAAGTATGCCTAAATTTTATAGAACAGACTTAAACTTCCACGCAGTATGTAAAATACATGAAGCAGCTCACCATGCAACTAAAGTTGCTCACGTCCATGTTTTACTTGGTGTAAATCCCGATGCCTAAATTACGTGCAGAATGGGTGTATTCTATAATAACGCACATAAATTTTAGAAATACCCATACCCCGTCCATGGCCACACCCCCTTTTCAACTATGCAACTTAGAATTTAGGTGCACTTAGCAAGTTGTGTGTGTGAGTGGAGGAGTGGCCTAGTGGTGGACTTTGGTCCTGAGGACCTGAGTTCGATTTCCACTTCAGACACAGGCAGCTCCTTGTAACTCTGGGCAAGTCACTTAACCCTCCATTGCCCCATGTAAGCCACATTGAGCCTGCCATGAGTGGGAAAGTGTGGGATACAAATGTAAAAAAAAAAAATTTTCAATTAATGCCAATTAGTGTGATAATTGCTTGTTAACTTCCAATTAACAGCACCAATTAGCTAGTTAACCAATTAAGTTATGGGCACTGTTATAGAATATACTTCAGTTTCCACATGGATTTTTAGGTGCCATATATAGAATTCGGGGATCAGCGGTATTATATAAAGGATGAGTCAGGTTGAGTGCTCTTTATGCACAGATGCCGGTGGCCAGCTCATGGCATGGCGCTATTCTATAAAACTGCATGCAACTTTTCAGGATGCCCCTGCCCCTTCCTTGGCCATGCCCCCTTTTGAGCTGCATGCTAGGGGATTTAGGCATCCGGTTTGTGGAATAGCACAAAGACAGATGTGCATGCAAATCACAATTATTGCCAATTAACTGCAAGAATTGATTGTTAAGGTCAATTAAATTGATAGTTAATGGCTTGTTAATTTATTTGCATGTGCATCTTTGATTGGTGCCATGTATAGAATTCAGGGGTTAGTCTCCTTCCAAATGGGAAATAAATGTCTATGAACTTGCCCATCTAAGACACGCACAGATCAGACACCTTTGCCATACGTACATAGCCCAGCTTTGTAAAACAGAGATTTGGACATTTATGCGAGATAAATGTTTAAGTACCAGTTTATGCACATATCAAATGCGAATAGGGCTTGTAAAATGAGGGCCATTACATTTTTGTTGTGTTTTGCCCTCTGTAGAGAGGAGCAGCTATATGAAGTCTGAATAAAAATATATTTAGGAATCAAATTTCAGCTATAAGGAAGATGTAGAATAGTGCTGAAGGAGGATAAATCTATGAAGAACTGAAAGAAAAGATCAGCTGGGAAATAAACTGGTCATATTGGATGGGCCTTAGGATCGTTATCTAGTGTTATAATCTAGGGCCTTTATACTAGGTAAGCATCACATGAATTAGTGTGTGCTACATTCTAGCATACAAGTGCGATAACATACCATGCTGGCATGATAGCACACACTAATTTATGCACCAAGTTGGGGGGGGGGAGAGGAATATGGGCATGGACTGCATATTGCAGTTAGGGGGTATTCTATAAATGGTGCTCAAAAATCAATGTTGGAAAAAAATCTGAGCTAAGCAGTATTCTCTAAAGAGCTGTCTGGGATGAGTGCCCATTACAGAAAAGCGCTTAGAGCAGATTCCCAAGCTGAAAACTGAGCGCCAGTATTTACACCAGCGGAAACCTGTAAATTGCTGGCACCCTACTCATAAATAGTGCTACTCTATAACACTGTGTATGACTTTTTAGCCTGCCCCTCCCCTAGCCACACCCCTTTTTGAGTTGTGCATTATAGGGTCATTTTACTAAGCTGCAGTAAAAAGTGGCCTGTGGTGTGGGCACATGAAACTGCTGCGCTCCGAGGCCACTTTTTACCACAGCCAGAATTTCTCTTCTTTTAAATGGAAGTCGTAATTGGGCATTCGCTAATTAAAATAGTGACACATGGTAATTTAATGCCTGAGTCCTTTCTGCCACCTATTTAGAAGGCGGTTAGGGCTAACGCGATAACCCGGAGGTAATCAGACAGTGTGCAGCAGTGGCCAATTACCACCAGGCACGCCTACACCGTGCCCCTGTGCTAGAAAACAGAATAATATTTTCTGGCACGGGAAATGCCGTGCAGCAAATACAAAACTACCGCAGGGTGCCTGGGCATGCCCCACAGTAGTGCTGTTTTGGCGCTTGCTACCTGCGCAGTAGCCCTATCCTGGAATTGTGGAAAAATCCACAATTCCAGGAATAACATGTATAGAATGTTTGTACATTTGGGAAGCTCTTTGGCCGCTGTCGGGGACAGGATGCTAGGCTCAATGGACCCTTGGTCTTTTCCCAGTGTGGCATTACTTATGTACTTATGTACTTTGTAAAAGGGACCCTATCCACCTTATAATCGAAAGAGAAAAACGCCTAGACTTCGACCCAAATCGGGAGATAGACGTTTATCTCACAAAAACGAATAAATCGGTATAATCAAAAGCCGATTTTGGACGTTTTCAACTGCTCTCCGTCTTGGATGCGGACAAAGTTGATGGGGGCGTGTCAGAGGTGTGGCGAAGGTGGAACTGGGGCGTGGTTATCGGCCGAGGAGAGATGTACGTGTTAGGATGATAATCGAAAAAATAAAGGCGTTTTTAGCAGAAATTTAGGACACTTTTGTTGGACCCTTTTTTCACACGAACAGGTCCCAAAAAAGTGCTCTAAATGACCAGATGACCATCGGAGGAAATCGGGGATGACCTCCCCTGACTCCCCCAGTGGTCACTAACCCCCTCCCACCACAAAAAAATGATGTTTCACAACTTTTTATTTTCACCATCAAATGTCATACCCACCTCCCTGGTATGCAGGTCCCTGGAGCAGTTGTTAGGGGGTGCAGTGGACTTCAGGCAGGTGGACCCAGGCCCATCCCCCCCTACCTGTTACAATTGTGCTGCTTAATGCTTATTAGTCGTCCAACCCCCCCCCCCAAACCCACTGTACCCACATGTAGGTGCCCCCCTTCACCCCTTAGGGCTATAGTAATGGTGTAGACTTGTGGGCAGTTGGGGAGCTCAACACACAAGGGAAGGGTGCTATGCACCTGGGAGCTCTTTTACCTTTTTTTTTTTTGTTTTTGTAAAAGTGCCCCCTAGGGTACCCGGTTGGTGTCCTGGCATGTGAGGGGGACCAGTGCACTACGAATCCTGGCCCCTCCCATGAACAAATGCCTTGGATTTATTTGTTTTTGAGCTGGGCGCTTTCATTTTCCATTATCGCTGAAAGACAAAAACGCCCAGCTCACAAATTGTCGAATAAAACATGGACGTCTATTTTTTGCGAAAATACGGTTCGGTCCGCCCCTTCATGGACCCATTCTCGGAGATAAATGCCCATGGAGATAGACGTTTTCGTTTGATTATGCCCCTCCACGGGATTTAAGTGCTTAGTACATAAGTACATAAGCATCACCATGCTGGGACAGACCAAGGGTCCATCGAGCCCAGCACCCTGTCACCGACAGTGGCCAAAAGAACAAACAATTTGTCCCGCCCATCCTAGAAATACTGTATTCCTTCATCCATTCAATAACATTCTATGGCTTTTTCCTCCAGGAAGCCGTCCAACCCTTTTTTGAAGTCCGCTAAGTTAACCGCCTTAACCACCTTTTCTGGCAGCGAATTCCAGAGTTTAACTACGTGTTGAGTGAAGAAAAAATGTTATAGAATAGCACGCAGGCAGATGTGTTTAATGCCAATTAACTTCATAATTGATCGTTAAGGTCAATTAATTGATAGTTAACGGCTCATTAATCAATTTGCATGTAAATCTGAATTTTGGCACTGTATATACATCCAGGGTTAGAGCTCAGTACTTACCATGCACTGTCATGAGTACAGTTATTGCTTCCTCTAGAGGGGGCATAATGAGGGAATACTATAAAGTGAGTACCAACATTTAGGCACCAAGTATGTGCAAAAATGACCAGAATATTGGCATATCCATACTTGTGTGTGCACATATATGCATATATCCCAATATTTTGCTTATGTTCTATTCTAAACAAGGTGCCTAAATGCAATAGTGTGTAGTTTGAAGGTGAGCGTACATATCAGCAAGGCAGAGTTACACACACAAATTATAGAATACTGTATTTCTTTGAAGGGGTGAACAAACGTGTGGATAAAGGTGAGCCAGTCGAAATTGTGTATCTGCATTTTCAAAAAGCATTTGACAAAGTACCTCATGAAAGACTCCTGAGGAAATTGGAGAGTCATGGAATAGGAGGTAGTGTTCTATTGTGGATTAAAAACTGGTTAAAAGAAAGCAGAGAGTAGGATTAAATGGTCAGTATTCTCAATGGTGAAGGTTAGAGTGGGGTTCCCCAGGGGTCTGTGCTGGGACCGTTGCTTTTTAACATATTTTCAAATGATCTAGAGATGGAAATAATTAGTGAGGTAATTAAATTTGCTGATGACAAAGTTATTCAAAGTTGTTAAATTGCAAGAGGATTGTGAAAAATTACAAGAGGATCTTACGAGACTGGGCATCCAAATAGCAGATGACATGTAAAGTGAGCAAGTGCAAGGTGATGCATGTGAGAAAAAGGAACCTGAACTATAGCTACATAATGCAAGGTTCCACATTAGGAGTCACCAACCAGGAAAGGGATCTAGGCGTCATCGTTAATGATACTTTGAAACCCTCTGCTCAGTGTGTGGTGGCAGCTTAGAAAGCAAATAGAATGTTAGTTATAATTAGGAAAGGAATGGAAAACAAAAATGCCTTTGTATCACTTCATGGTGCAACCACACCTCGAATATTGTGTGCAATTCTGGTCACCGCATCTCAAAAAAGATACAGTGGAATTAGAAAAAGTGCAGAGAAGGGCAACAAAAATGATAAAGGGGATGGGACAACTTCCCTATGAGGAAAGGCTAAAGTGGGTAGGGAGTTTCTATACTCTTCCAGAAAAATCAGATGAAATGAAGATTTATCTAATATATTAGATCCTGCAGATCACATTGACCTCAAAAGTTGATGAATATATAAGGAAGATGCTATCGCAGGAGAGGTTTTTCCTCATAACTCTTTAAAAATCAATAATAAACTTTTATAATGAATTCACAATTCTATTGGTAACCAATGAAGAGCTATTAAAGATGGTATAATATGTTCAGCTTTCCTTACCCCTTTGATCACCTGTGCCATAGTGTTCTGTGTAGACTGTATGGGCGCTCAGTTGTCCATACATTTAGACACCCCAATTACACCAACCATAGACCTGGTGTAAACAGGAGTGACTAAGGGATCCTTTTACCAAGCTGTGGTAAAAGAGGCCCACGGTAGTGTCAGCACTCGGGTTTCCCGAACGCCGAGGCCCCCCTCTTATTGCAGCAGTTAAAAGGTGAAGTAAATGGCCTTGCACTAAGTCAGCACATTGGCTCGCGGCTGCTTACTCCTGGAGCCCTTCCTGCCTCCATTGCCACAGTAGCCCTACTGCGGTTTGATAAAAGAGCCCCTAAGTATAGCAGCACACAAGCAACTTACAATAGTAACACAGTAACCTAGTAGATGACGGCAGAAAAAGACCTGCACGGTCCATCCAGTCTGCCCAACAAGACAAACTCATATGTGTATACCTTACCTTGATTTGTACCTGCCTTATTCAGGGCACAGACCGTACAAGTCTGCCCAGCAGTATTTCCCGCCTCCCATCACCAGCTCTGGCACAGACCGTATACTGTAAGTCTGCCCTCCACTATCCTCGCCTCCCAACCACCAACCCCTCTTCCCCCCACCTGCTCCACCACCCAATTTCGGCTAAGCTTCTGAGGATCCATTCCTTCTGCACAGGATTCCTTTATGCATATCCCACGCATGTTTGAATTCCATTACCATTTTCATCTCCACCAAAAATATGTTGCCTGAATGCCTGCCTCTCAAATGGCGCACCCACGTGTACACCCCCATTACAAAGGCAAACCTGGTCCTAGAGGTACCCCATCCCATCAGATTTTCCGGATATCCACAATGAATATCCATGAGAAGGGTTTGCATGCACTGCCTCTACTGCACGCAAATCTCTCTCATGAATATTCATTGTGGATATCCTAAAAACCATTAGCACAATTCTAATTCACCAGGTAATTTATGAGATAGCTCCCTGGTATTTCTCATGGACTTTGAAAGTATGCCAACCGGTACGCACATTGCAGTCAGTGGATTTGAAATATTTGTAAACTGTAAATCTGGGAAAGAGGCATTATGCTGATGTAAGGGCAGCTGCATTTTCTATTGCAGGACCACATTTGTGGAGCAATCTACCTGGATATTTATATCTTGCTAGGAATGAAGTTCAGTTTAAGAGACTGCTGAAGACTTATTTGGATATTTATATAACCACTAGTTTGAGGTATAGTATAAGGGGAAGGGGGAAGGGAAATGGGACTTGATAAACCGCCTTTCTGAGGACGTCAGACTCACAGAAACAGAAGCCTGCGCAGCCACGTTGCTGATCTGCAAGGGCAGGGTTCTACATGGAATGTTGCTAGTGGAATATCAATTCCATGTAGAATCTCAAATAGTAGCAACATTCCATGTAGAATCTCAAATAGGGAAAGGGAAATGGGACGTGATATACCGCCTTTCTGAGGTTTTTGCAACTACATTCAAAGCGGTTTACATATAGTCAGGTACTTATCTTGTACCAGGGGCAATGGAGGGTTAAGTGACTTGCCCAGAGTCACAGGGAGCTGCAGTGGGAATCAAACTCAGTTCCCTAGGATCAAAGTCCACTGCACTAACCACTAGGCTACTCCTCCAGATAGATTTTTACAGCTTGTCTTATTTTTTTTATGTTTGTTGTTGATATCAATATTTGTTAATTTTTTTATGGATGTTTCTATTGTAATTCACCTAGGGGCACCTTTTACTAAGCCGTGTAAGCATCTATGTGCACCCAACGCGTGCCAAAATGGAGTTACCACATGGCTACCATGTGGCTCTTGCGTTAATTTCATTTTTGGTTTGCGTCCAATCTGCAAATCTGAAAAATATGCATGCATTGGATGCGCGCAAAGTAGGCCATTACTGCCCAGTTATTGCGTGAGTCTTTACCACTAGGTCAACGGCTGGCGGTAAGGTCTCAGACCCAAAATGGACGTGAAGCAATTTTGATTTTGCTGCACATCCATTTTCTGCAAAAATTTTAAAAACCCACGCCGACACAACTGCAAGCCATTTTTTCAGCGAACCTTAGTAAAAGGACCCCCTAGTGTTTAGGTGGAATATAAATTAATAAAACAAAATAAAATAAAATAAACAGGAGTGTGTGTTTCTGTTGTGGCTATAACACCATTCCATCCTCAGAGTCTGACCTTGTTTTTCAGCTCACAACTTCAAGCATTCTGGGATTTAGAGAATTTGCATTGTATATTGACAAAAGCAGAATGGCAAATCACAGGAAGCTAAAAGGTGGGATCTTAATAACCAGGACTGATTCAAAATCTCTCATACCTCTCAGACTGGTGTTGGCAGATTTTCAGCTTGTACTCAAGCGATACATTGTTCACATGTATAATCAGGGATTTCAGATCTGAAAAGAACACATGCATTCATCTTGTATAAAAAAAATGCTAATACTTTGGCATTTAAAAGAAATGATTACAAATAGGAAATCCCTGGTTCCCTGTATCTAACATTATTCAGCAGAGGAAACCCATAGAGAAACACAGTTTACACTTACTTACAACTCAGAAAAAAATAAACGAAACCCAAATGCTGTACAACCTGTCAAAGTGCAGGCTTTAATTTATTATACGTGCTCATCAACGTAACCCAGAAACATTAACAGCCTGAGGGCCAAACCAACCCCTTTAATGCCAAATACCCTAAATACACCACAGATCAAGTACCAAGCCCAAGCTTGCTTTGTCTGAAGGAGATGAAAGCACAAAAAGCAGGTGAAGGCTTTTTTTTGACTCATCACCTGCAATTAAGCAAAGGAAAATCAAGAGGAGAAGAGGTAAGCTGAACTTGCTTTAAAAAGACCCGGTCAGAGCAGGTGGATGCTTGCTAAGGATGGTTATGGTGTCTGCTGTCAGTCTTTCACCAAATGGAGTGCATTTATTAGGGTTTCCTGCATGTTAACAGCTCAACAGGGAAAGTTGGGCTACAGAATACAAGCATACTTTTTGCAACAGGATCTTTCTGAAAAGGTAGCCTGGTCCTGAGAATGCATGTGTGAATTCAGTGTTTCCTTTTATGCGTCAATATAAGATTTTGGACACAGCTGAATGAATGTTTCTAGGACAATGATACAAGATCTTCTTTTGACCCAATTGTTTAACACATACAATGAACCTCGTCGACATAGGAAACAGTGTGCAAAATAATGCTTACCACTTAATACAGACAAAACAAAAAATCAGTTTTGATCTGAAGAATTTGTTTGAAGTATTTTAATTTGGACTTTCTATTTTTGTCCCATTTCACTTTTGCTGGGACTGATGGAATATTTCAAGGTCTTCAAAAGAATACACTCTATTACAACCTTTTGGAAATGTGCAAAATAAATCATTGTTTGCTGCAGTTTTATTCCAGGTGGTTTCTGAATTCATTCTTTGAGCTTGCTAGTGCCTTTCCTGCATACCTGTGAAGGAAGTGGAATGGTGGGGGTAATTGTATAAGGACTTTTGGGGCCCTTTTACTAAGCTGTAGTAGTAAAAAGTGGCCTGCACTAGTTTGGATGCGTGAAATTGGCACGTGGTGGACCCTTTTTATCGCTGCGGGTAAAATCGCCTTTTTTGAATGGGCAGTAAATGGCCGTGCGTTAATAATAAAAGTAGTGCATTGCTATTTGCTGCTTCAGACCTTACTGCCACCTATTTACTTGGCAGTAAGGTCTCACATGCTACTCGTGTGGTAATCAGTGCGGTACTAATGTGGCCGCACTGCCGATTACCAGGGCCGCCGAGATACTGAGCCGGGCCCGGGGCAAGGCCGCCCCCCAGGCTGCCCCGCCCCCTCGAGGCCACCACCGCCCCCCCTCCCTGTGCCCCGCCCTCGCGGAAACAGGAAGTTACATCAGACGAGGGCCGGACAAAGGGAGGGAGGGCCCGAAGGGAGGCGATCTGCCGCTTTCATATGGAGGTGAGGCGCTGCCGATTTGAATGCAGGGGTCCCGGTGGCGGATGGAAGGGGGCTGTCGACGGAGCCGAGGGCAGGCGGGTGAGACGGGGGGCTGTGGCGCCGGCAGCCTGGGAGAAGGAGAGAGACCCCGGCGCCAGGCCCCCCTTGGAGGTCCGGGCCCGTGGAATTTTTCCCCCCTGACCCCCCCCCCCCCCCCCCTTGGCGGCCCTGCCGATTACCACCAGGAATCCCCCACCCCCACCCCGTGGTATGAAATAGAAAATTATTTTCTACCTTGGGAAACAGCATGCACCAACTTCAGAATTACCACTGGGTGCCCGCACTTAGTAAAAGGACCCCTTTCTGAATGTATAGCCTGCTTTTCACACAGAAGTGGAGGAGTACATTGTTTAGTACCACTATATTGCCTCTTCTACTGAATAATCCTGAAAATGATACAAATAATCGGTGTATTCTAATTTGTTATATTGGAAAGATTTTTTATATTTGTTAAGGGGGAAAAAAGAGCCTCACAGCGCTCCTAGACTAATCGTTTATTGGAGCTAAAATGGATGGGCAGTTGAGGATGTCCAAGATGTGGGTGTTTCCGTGAGAAGGATGTCCATGCCTTTGCTATGCCTCCAGTACCCCCTTTATTTATTTATTTGGATTTTGGATCACAAGTAGCAGCAGCGGGATTTCAACTGGCCACCTCTGAATTACAAGACTAGTGCTCTAACCACTAGGCCACTCCTCCACTCCACTCCACTCCATGCCCTTGAAATTTGGCCATACCTGTGGGGAGGGCAGTTCAGGACGTCCAAAATGTTTGGAAAGAAGGACGTCCACGCCTTCACTATGCCTCCGCTGACACACACACACCTCCCCCCCCCCCCCCCCCCCCCCCCAGGGACCTGCATACTGCTGCAATGGACCTGAGTATGATATTTGAGGCTGGCAAAAATAGTTTTTAAAGTTGTTTTTTTCAGGGTGGGAGGGGGGTTAGTCACCACTGGGGGAGTCAGGGGAGGTCATCCCCGATTCCCTCCGGTGGTCATCCCCGATTCCCTCTGGTGGTCATCTGGTCAGTTCGGGCACCTTTTCATGGCTTGGTCAAAAGATAAAATGGACCAAGTAAAGTCGGCCAAGTGCTCATCAGGGACGCCCTGCTTTTTTCCATTATCGCTCAAGGACGCCTATCTGTTAGGCACGCCCCAGTCCCGCGTTCGCTACGCCTCCGACACGTCCCCGGGAAGCAGTTGGGGATGCCCAAAATCGGCTTTCGATTATGCTGATTTGGGCGACCCTAAGAGAAGGACGCCCATCTCCCGATTTGTGTCGAAAGATGAGCACCCTTCTCTTTCGAAAATAAGCCTGATTTTGTAATCACAGCTTGTAGGCGCAATTGTTTGTATCTTGTGTTTTAGTTTTTGCTTTCGGTTCATGGTCCATACAATAGGACTCCTGGGGAAGGCTTGAAAGCTGAAACACAGCCTGTGTTGGGTCCAGAATAGCATTCCAGCACAAGCACAGAATAGCATTCCAGCATAAGCATAGAGGCAGTGGGCATGCAGCAGGGGAAAGAGTAGTTGTGTCACCATGCCTACTCTTTTTTTTTAGTTACATTTGTACCCCGCGCTTTTCCACTCATGGCAGGCTCAATGCGGCTTACATATACAGGTACTTATTTGTACCTGGGGCAATGGAGGGTTAAGTGACTTGCCCAGAGTCACAAGGAGCTGTGCCTCAAGTGGGAATCGAACTCAGTTCCCCAGAACCAGAGTCCACCACCCTGCTTACATGCAGATCGTTATAGAACACAATCCACACATAAATCCCAACTAAAGCCCAGTAATGCTAATTAATCAATTAAGTTGCATACGCAAATCGGCAATGCGTGTAGATTTGTGTGTGCAACTTTAGCGATGTATATAGAATCCAGGGGATAAATGTGTATTTTCCAAGACAGGGAATATTATGAAGGAACATTATTCACAGCTAACACCAGGCTTGATGGAAAAGATAGTGTTCCTAAAGACAAACTTTCCTTTGCATGGTTTCTTTTAATTCCCATGCAATTGGGAGGAGGACTGAGTGTACAGCCCTGCCACAGCAATGTATGCCCACTTGCCCACACTATGCTATAACCATGTGCCTACATTTAGGTGCCCAGGCGGGACCTTTGTTGTGCCAATTTAACAGGCTAGACATGGACCTATAGCCACAAAGCCCTGCGAGTCCTATCCATTCTCCACCCATTGTCTACCCATGTGTACACCGACCTGTCAAATACTTGTTATATAAAATATGTGTACAATTAAAGAATAGCACTTAGACAGAACTTTGTCATGTACGCATGTATGTACATATATAGGCATTTATATGCCAGTATTATAATCATTTCCACATGCATTAAGCATGCAAATGTTAGCATCCACTTTATAGAATTCTGTAGCTTGGTGCCTCCAATTGGGTACCCAGAGGGGTCATGGTAGGATACTATTCTATTATGGAACCTCATATGCCAGCCATGGAGCGTATACCTAAGTATGGCAGGAACACATGTAAGCGGAAACCCCCGCCTGTGTGTCGCCCATGCTCCACTGCTGTGTATGTCCCCCTTGCAAATGCATATTGTATAAGTTAAGCAGGTATTTGCAGAATAGACTTAGGTACCACACTAGCATCTACAGACATAAGTGTATACATGAGGCCTTATTCTATAAAGTTTATCCTCCTTAATTTGTGCTCCTAAAATTTTATGCTCCTAAATTACAAGCATAATCTATTTTGGAGCACAGAGTATGCTTGTAATTTAGGAGCATAAATTTAGGTGCATAAATTATACTCATAAATTTAGGAGCAAAACCTTTATAGAATAAGGCCCATAGCGCATAAATGTCAGTATTCTAAACATTTACATACATGTAACCTGCCCAGTCCTCACCACATCCCACAGAAAGCAATTAGCATGGGATAGCACGTGGTACTTGCTTAGCATGGGCCTGAGCTTACAGTTATTAATAAACATGCCCCTTGCTGTGATAGAAAAGTTTGATCTTACTTTGCTCTATGAGACATTATTTTCATGCACTATGCCCCAAATTCTATATATAGTGCCCAAAATTGGACGCTAATATTTGGACACTGATCTAAGCTGTGCACCCAACTAAATTGGTTAACGAACTAATTAGTGCTAATAATTGGGTGCTAATTTGTACTAACTGGCACCAATTTGAATTCGGGTGCGCACCTTGCTAAGTGCTATTATACAATAATGTCACCCAAATCCAATAGCGCACAACCCACATGGGGGTGTGGCCTTAGTAGGTGCATGGGCGGGTCAGGGCATTCCTAAAATTTGCACACAGTATTACAGAATACCAGGGATGTGCACCCACATTGGGCACCAGGAATTACACCTGCTTTCCGCAGACGTAACTCCTGGCACCCAAAATTGAGCGCTGAAATCGGCACGCAATGCTATTCTATTTCTGGCTATGACTAGACCTATCTCTTGTGTGAATGCTTTCTGTCCTTTTCAATATTGTAGTTCTTTTCTATTTCCTTTCTTGAAACTGGATTGTACACCGCCCGGTTCTGCACATCAGTTTGGGCAGCAAAGAAAGTCTAAATAAACTCTAAACCATAATGGGTGCTCAGATGTTTGAATGCCTTTTACTGAATCTAGCCCTACTATATGATCATTTTGTAAGTGGACTGTGAGGTGGTTAACAAAAGTTTGTGTTTTCTAACAGTGTCATTTCTTGAAGTATCTCATTTCCACCTTTAATTTTAGCTGTTTTACAGTTTACCTGGCCCGATTCACTGGTAATTTATGCATGGTAACCATAATTAAATGTTTTTACAAATTATGTGGTAATTATACCAGCTACCTCCATATCATACAATTACGTATGGCTTAATTCCCCTTAACTACGAGGCAGAAAGTTTTCAGCATACAGATATTCACTGAGTTGATCAAAGAAAAAAAATCCCATAATAGATAATGCAGGAAGCCTTGGAAATGTCACATAAATCTCTTTTACCAGATTACCCCCTCCACCACCCCCAGATGATGTACAGGTCTGAAACAGTGTAGAGAAACCACACTGAACATGCTCCGAATCTAATAACAATGAGTAGGAAGGGAATAAAGCCAAGAAAGGATATTCATACTTCAAACTATAGAGGTGTCATTTAGAAATAATTACATGCTCGACCATATACATCCAAAAGAATCAATGGGACCTGCAAGTGAAGAAGCAGCCTAATGCAGTGGTCTTCAACCCAATCCTCAGGGCACACCCAGCCAGTTGGGTTTTCAGGATATCCACAATGAATATGTATGAAGGCAGTGCATGCAAATCTATCTCACGAATATGTATTGTACATATCCTGAAAATCTGACTGCCTAGGTGTGCCCTAAGGACTGGGTTGAGAAGCAAATGCCTAGTGGTTAGGACAGTGGGATAAGGACCAGTGAAGCCAGAGGTCAAATTCTGCTTCTCCCATTAATGCTCCTTGTGATTTTAGTTAAATTAGTTTGCCCTCCATTACCTCAATTACCAACTTACAGGCATAACTACTAATGTATGTTTAATTATGTATCAATTTACCACATGTTGCATGTTATGCAATAGAATATAGTTACAAATAAAGAGTGTGAACACGTGATAATGCAGATTTTAAGCCTCACGGTCAGAGATGTACCTAAATTGCAATTCTTCTTGGGCTCTTGTTTGGAAAGAGAAAAAATTAAATCCAAACATGCAGCTAGACTAAAGTTGCTAATGTATGCTGCTGTTAATGGGATTTCTTAGGGGTCCATTTTCTAATGTGCGTTAATGGATTTAGGGCCCTGTTTACCATGGTGCGTTAGTGTTTTTAGCCTACACTTAAACCATGCACTAACCATGTAGGTACCTATGGTTAATATGCGTTAAAAACATTAATGCGCCTATAAAGCTGCTTAGTAAACAGGGCCCTTAATGTATGCTAACAATTAGCACGCGCTAAATGCTGTGCAGTCTATTGTCTACCTATGGCCTCCAAGCAGAACTGCCAAGAGGGGGGGGGGGCGGGGGAGCAAAATTCCCCAGGGCCCAGCATCCAAGGAGGCCCGCCAGGCACTAGCATTGCTCTTCTGTTCCTGTGCACGGCAGCGCTGCAGAGCAGAATACTTCCTTCCTGCTGCGTCCAAACAGCCTCTTTGGATGCAGCAGAAAGGAAGGAAAGAACAAAAAAGACATGTTTCTGGTTCAAATATTTTCCAGTGCACTTAGTAGACATGCATAAAAAATGAAATTACCACCCGGGCCTCGCGGTAGCCAGGCGGTAGTTCAAAATTGATGCGAATAGGACATGCGTAGGTGCCTAAGCAGCTTATTAAATGGGCCCCTTTGTTTTTCTGATCATGTTGGTCCCAGTTTCTGATTCTTTTGCTCTCTATCTGTTCTCCGTTTGCAGGGCTTCCTTTCCATTTATTTCTTTACTTCCCTCTTTTCTTCTTCATTTCTTGCCCTATATGCATAAGTAATAGCTGGGTCCTCCTCCATGGACTTGACTGGAGGAGGTATAATGTGGATCCAGTTTGCCTATTTTTTCCATCTATATGCAGTTTTTCTCCTCTCTTCCCTTTCCCTCATCTCCATCAGTATGCATCTCCTTCCTCTCTCTTCTCTTCCCTTCACTCCATCTATGTCCAGCATTTCACCTCTCTCTCTCTCTCTCTCTCCTCCCCTCCATCGGTGCATATCTTACTTCCTCTCTCTTCTCTTCCCTCCCCTCCATCCACTTCCAGCATTTCTCCTCCTTCCCTCCCCTCCATCCATGTGCATCTTCATCTTCTCCTTCCTCCCCTCCATCCATGTGCAGCATTTCTCCTCTCTCCTATCCCCTCCATCCATGTCCAGCATTACTCCTCTCTCTTCCCTCCCCTGTATCCACATCCAGCAATAATTCTCTCTCCCCTCTCCTCCATCCAAGTCTAACATTTCTCCTCTCTCCCCTGTCCACCCATCCATCCATGTCCAGCAATTCTCCTCTCTCTCCTGCTCTCCTCTCCATCCATTTCCAGCATTTCTCCTCTCTTCCCTGCCCTCCCCTCCCATCCATGTCCAGTAATTCTCCTCTCTCTCCTGCTCTCCTCTCCATATATTTCTAGCATTTCTACTCTCTTCCCTGCCCTCCCCTCCATCAATGTCCAGCATGTCTCCTATCTCCCCTGTCCTCCTCTCCAATCCATGTCCAGCAATTCTCCTCTGCCCCCTGTCCTCCCCTGTCATCCATGTCCAGCGATTCTCCTCTCTCCCCCCTGCCCTCCCCTCTAATCCATGTCCAGCATTTCTCCTTCTCGCATTCTCCTCTGTCATCCATGACCAGCGATTCTTCTCTCCCCCGTCCTCCCCTGCTATCCATGTCCAGCGAGTCTCCCTCCCCCCTCCCATCCTCCTTCTCCCGCTGCCTGCTTAAGAGTCTGGGCCCCCGGCTGTTGCATCCACATTCTATTGCTTTCATTATAAAACTTTTAAGATTCGCCTCCCTGGTTGGTCGCCGTTTATGTCATCCTCTACGTGTCCTTGGTTCCTGTTGGATTTGCATAGAGGTTTTTTCTTGTTTCTGTTTTTGACCCTATTCTGATATACTTGTCATTTACATGCATTCTTGGTGCCTAAAAATAGGTGCACTGCGATAGAATTACCTTCAAAATGTTGTGTGCACACATTTTGAATACTAAGAGATTTTTAATGATGTAATCATTTTTACAAGGTCTCATTGTTCCTTATGAAACATTTAAAAACTGAGCCCTTGCCACCAAAAATCTTTCATTTGAAATTTTGCCAGAGAAGGTTAAGTGAAATTAGACATGTTGTACATCATTGCATTCAGGGAAAAGAGTTCTAAACTTTGATGTTAGTGAAAATTTTTTATTAGGTTTTTGGAAAGAAAGTAGGAAAGTTTATTGAAAGAGAGAATATCAATCCTATCAGTTTCAGAATTAAGGGGTCATTTTACTAAGCTGTGGCAAAAAGTGGCCTCAGTGCGTCCTTGCGCAGCTTTTCCCCATGCACTAAGGCAATTTTTCCACAGGTGTAAACGGCCATGTGCTAATATTGCTATTAGCACATGGTCATTAAAAAAATTACTACATGGGCTCATACCACCACCCATTTTGTAAGGGGTAGGGGCTCACATTGTAATCCTGCACTAATGTGGCTACACTAACTGTTTAGGACAGGAACGCCTACTTGCCACCTCCTGACATGCCCCTTCTCCAAAAAATATAAATATTTTGTAGTGCACACTAATTTGGCAGTTACTGCAAAACACCTGAGCGCATCCCATGATATGCCATTTTAAGCTGCATTAGGCACACATTAGCACCTAACGCAGCTTAGTAAAAGGGTCCCTAACAGCCAATTAAATTGTGCACGCAAATTGGGCACACACCCTAATTTGCATGTGCAATTTTTTGTGACTTTTATAGAATTTGTGGGTTATCCCCAAATTCTATAAATGGTATCTTAAGTTGTGCATGCTAATTTGGCCACATGGTTAAATTGCATGCACAACTTGGTTAACAAGCCAATCAGCCCTGATAATTGATACGTAACAACCAATTAGCAGCACTAATTGGCTTTAATTAGAATTTATGTGCACAACGTTCTAGGCGTATGTGAGGGTGGGTAGAGTAAGATTATCAGAGCTGTGGGTGAGGAACTCAGGTGAGGAAGGAACAAAAGTAAGAAGATCAGAAAGGCTGAAGGGAGTGAATGAGAGGATTAAAAGGGAATGTGAGGGGATTGGAGGGTGTATGTATGGAATGGGTTGTTTGGAGAGGCACGAGAGTGGTGCCCCCCCTACTTGTTCTCAGTACTGATGCTGAATTGTTCCTCCTTCACTTACTGATAACATGACATCCCTGCCCCTTGCTCTTCCACAAAGTAAGCAGGAAAACTACGATGGAGAGACAGTACGTGAGGGTATTAGAGGAGCTGTTAATTCTGAGGCAATCATTTCTCTAGATGCCAGATCCACCCCTCTGATCCAGGATCCCCTTTTCCTTCTCTCATCCCCCTTTCCTCCTCTTTACCTCCTCTCTATCCCCTTTCAATCTGAATCTCCAAGATCTATTTCCCTATTCTCTCTCCCTCTTATCTCTTCCCATTGTCAATCACTAACAAAGGCGCTTGTGCCTCGGTTGGATCAGCTGTCAAGACAGATTCAACATTTTGAGTCCTTGCTGGCTGAGACTAATTGGAGAGCCTGAGAACAAGAACAGTGTGTCTCTTTGGTAGAACTTAAGACGTGTGTAAAAAGCTAAAGGAGCAGGCCATGAAGTTTAGAACATGAGTAGCCATACTGGGTCAGACCAATTGTCCATCTAGTCCAGTATCCTGTTTTCCAAATAGTGGCCAAGCCAGGTCACAAGTACCTGGCAAAAACCCAAATCATGGCAACACTCCATACTACCAATCCCAGGGCAAGCAGTTGCTTCCCATGTCTGTCTCAATAGCAGACTATGGACTTTTCCTGCAGGAATTTGTCCAAACCTTTTTTAAACCCAGATACGCTAACCGCTGTTACCACATCCTCCGGCAAAGAGTTCCAGAGCTTAACTATTTATTGAATGAAAAAATATTTCCTCCTATTTGTTTTAAAAGTATTTCCGTGTAACTTCATCAAGTGTCCCCTAGTCTTTGTACTTTTAGAACGAGTAAAAAATCGATTTACTTCTACTCGTTCTACACCACTCAGGATTTTGTAGACCTCAATCATATCTCCCTCATCCGTCTCTTTTCCAAACTTGAGGATCTCAAAAATCATTTAAGAAGGAACAATGTGCACATTGTGGGGTTACCAGAAACTATTCTTGATCATAATCTTCCCCAAGTATTAGGCTTTCTGAACATTTGCCTTTGATTCAGAGCAACTGTGCTTTGAACGTTCACACTGCTAAGGCTGCAAGGGTGGTTGTGGCATGGATTCTTAATTATGCTTGCAAAGCCGAATTATAAGCATAAGGAAAGTCTCAAATATAAAGGGGAACAAGTACTTATGTTTCAGGATTATTCCCATGCCCTATTGGAGCGGCACAGGCATTTTACTCTACTTTGTAATACATTAAGTGAGCGCAAAATACAATTTATGTTCCTGTATTCTACAGTGCTAAAAATTTATTTGGATGGCAAGTGGAGTGTATTTGACTCCCTGCAAGAAGCACAGGATTGTTAACAGACTTTCGGATCCAGAGTCTTAGATGTGAGGAGGGCACAGAAGAAGCTCTGAACCTGGGCTATACTTAATTTTGTGCCACTAGTCTCAGATTAATGGTTGGTTTGGTGATGAAACTTCAATCGTTGGCGCTCTGGTTCTGTTTTCTTCCTGTCATGAATGGAATTCCTATGTCTGTTTATTTGTATATACCAATTTTTTTATATATATGTAAACCGTTCTGTTTTGCAGATGCAATAAGATACGGTATATAAATTAACATAAATAAATAAAAATACTGTTCCTTATTTGTTTTGCAGTATAGAATATCATTTCTGAGTGGGTCAGGTGTCTCCTGGCTCAAGGTGTGATCTTCTGTTCCTTTGCACCATGTGTGTTGGGGGAGCACACGCTAATTTCATGAGGGAGGGAGGGAGGGAGTACTGTTTGGGGTGGTTGTGGATTTGGGATGTTAAAGTGGACTAGGTTGGGATACTGCTTGGGGATGACTGCTTGGGGATTATTTTTAGGAAAGTCATGGGGTTATATATGACTAATGATTTGGAGGATTATGTTGGGACTTCTTGGTAAGGGCTGTATGGTACAGGCAGGGGCGTATCTGCGTGGGGCCATAGGGGCCTGGGCCCCCGCAGATTTCGCCCTGGACCCCCCTACCACCATCAACCCTCCCCCGCTGTCACCTACCCCCGCCGAGGTCCACTTCCTTTTGCCTGCCGATGCCTTTTACTTCAGCTGGCGGGGGAAACCATCCCCCGCCAGCCCAGCCGAGGTCTTGTTTAAGTTTTCTTCCTCGTGCTGTGCTGTTAAAAGCTGCATCCCTTCCCTTCCAGTTTCGGACGGAGTCTGACGTCGCAGCACATTGTACGTGCAGGACGTCAACGTGCTGCGACATCAGACTCCGTCCGAAACTGGAAGGGAAGGGATGCAGCTTTTAACAGCACAGCACGAGGAAGAAAACTTAAACAAGACCTCGGCTGGGCTGGCGGGGGTTGGGGTCCCCCGCCAGCTGAAGTAAAAGGCACCGGCAGGCAGGAGGAAGCGGACCTCGGCGGGGGTAGGTGACGGTGATGGCGACGGCGGGGGGGTTGACGGCAGTGGGGGGTCAGCGGCAGCAGCCGGGGGGGCTATAATGTGCCCCCTTACTCTAGCCCTTGCCCCCCCCTACCGCTGAACCTCAGATACACCCCTGGGTACAGGGGTTGTTGGGGTTTTTTTGCCAACAGTGCTTTGTCATTGATGATCATCTTGTGTCCTTTGTTCATCTCAAGCCTTCTCCACCTACCCACTGTTTTTTGCTGACTACATTCTACTTGGGATTCCTTTCGGTTTTCTCTTTGTTTCCTGTGGTTCTTCACCATAGTTACAGTAAGGGCCAGTCCAAGGGTATCCCCAAAGGCAGTACATTTTTTCTAGTGAAAAAGGTGCCGGTACTCAAATGCCAGGCCACCCTTCAGGGGTGGGGTGATCACTGAGGGACCCATCCCAGAATAGCCAGGCCCCCTGCAACCAGTCACAGAATCTATGACAAGACAGAATTTGTGTGTAGAGCCTGAACTCTTTCTTTAAAACTTGGGGACCATGGGTCAATTTTAGAAGACAATGGAAAAGGTGCCGGTACTCAGTACCCCCGAGTACCCCTTCAAAAAAGCCCTGCCCAAAGGTATGCGATGGCCTATGTAAACTTTCAGCCATATGCCCCCCAGCAAGGGGCAGCTCAGGACCATGCTCCTTTCCCTGGGGAGCAGGCATAAATGTTAGTGCATAAAGTATGTGCACACAGATAAATTTTATTAATATGCATGTAAATCATGGCTCTGCCAATGCATTACCCAGACTCCTCCTGTGAACGTGCCCACTCTACTAGTATACACCTACTTGCACCCAATGTACTTTTAAGTAACATAGAGGCACATTTTCAAAGCACTTAGACTTACAAAGTTACATAATAACCTATGGAACTTTATAAGTCTAAGAGCTTTGAAAATGAGCCCCATAGTAGATGATGGCAAATAAAGAACTGTACAGTCCATCCAGTCTGCCCAATAAGATAAAGTCATTACATATGGTATGATGTGATACTTCATATGTATACCTGGTCTTGATTTGTCCTTGCTATTTTCAGGGCACAGACTGTAGAAGTCTGCCCGGTACTGTCCTTGTTCTAAATTTCTGAAGTTGTTGAAGCCCCTAAAAAGCTCCTCTGCAGCCCATTCAAATCTATTCAGCCACGATCAGGGCACAGACCGTAGAAGTCTTGCCCAGCACTGGTGTTGCTACCTAATATCTGCTAAGCTTCTTTAGCTCCATTCCTTCTAAATAGGATTCCTTTATGTTTATCCCACGTATTTTTTAATTCCGTTACTGTTTGCATCTCCACCACCTCCTACAGAAGGCCATTCCAGGTACCTACCACCCTCTCAGTGAAAAAATACTTCCTGATATTATTCCTGTGTTGGCCCCCTTTCAATCTCAATTAATGTCCTCTAGTTGTACCACCTTCCCGTCTAAGCATTGTCTAATTTTAAAAGAAGATTTTTGCATGCATAAATCAGCATTTTACATTTGGAACAAGGTTTATAAACTTATCTCCGTAATGCATAATCAATTACAGCTAGCTATCAGACTTGATTAATTTATATTGTGTATACCCTGGCTCTAGAAAATATTTTTTAATTGTATTGTAAGCTGCTAATCTCTTCTGAAGTGACAAATAGCACCTTACTTAAGTGAAAAAGGTATGCTCGTTGAAGCCAATGCGTAATGCACAAGACAAGGGGAACAGATGGCTTACAAATTAATCATTGCCTGTACAGGTGATATTTAGCAGCGTTCTCAGGCATCTGACAGCACTGTAATTGCAGAACACTTGCATCCTCAGATCAGTCAGAATTCCATTTATTAGTGCATTTTAATAGACATTAATTTCAACAGAGATATAGCACAAAAATAGAGTTCACCCATTGTCAAGGGGAGTTGAGAAGGACATAACAAGGATGGAATACAAGAACCAAGACCATTAATCTGGAACAATTCCAGAAGGCTGAAACAGACTTTTGCTTACCACTCTCTGTCAAGCACTTGGCAACCTCACTGTTCAGATTCACATGAGCTCTTACACTTGCAAATTCTGATCAAAACTAAAAGTTAACCTAAAAAAGGCCTAAGGGAAATAAATGTGTTTAGAATGAATTAGTTTTTAAATTGTAATAGAAAGTTTGCTTGCCACACATTAACTCTCTTGACGAGTTCCTGAAAAAAATGGTCATTTGTTGTCTCTTTATGTACATATTTAAAGTATAAGAGCTGTGTGGTACATAGAAAGTAGGACAATTTGAAATAGATTTGTAGTAAAATATGCTCAGGAACTTTGTGATGTATGAAGAATAGGTAAAAGCCCTACAACAAGTTAAAAAGGGCAGATATGTATCACTGAGGCCTTTTCTCCATATAAATAATTAATTGCTAAAATATATGTTGAAATAGTTGGGTGCATTTATAAGAGCCTGAATCCACTGCTGCATAGTCATTGGGAAAACAAAAAAAGCACACAAGGACCTCCAAGACTGGGACAATGAATGACAATATGACCCGAAAAGGGCCGTGTTTTGGCAAGAGTCCGCCTGCTTCAGGGGTCTATAAAGATAACAACAAAATGTAAAATAAGATATCATACATTGATACACCACAACTGAAAAACATATATAATGAATATAATGACATGACTTAACAGTTTAAAATATTAGCTATATATATTGAAAGAAAAAACATAAAAATGCAAAGCTACTTTAAGAACATAAATATAAGTTATGCATAATGGAACATAAAATATGCTAGTCAATATAATAATTCTTCAGGAATAAAAAAAAACTACAATGAACCATCATATACAATGCTGCCAATCTTAACAAAAAGTTCCAAGTTTCTTGTTGTATCTTGCAGAATAATAGATAATGCTGGGCAAGAAGAACAAAGACTTAATTAAAAAAAACTAATGGCGTATTCCAAATTAAGAAGGTGTGCTGAAAATGGCCTGCGGTAGTGTAGACGCCTGTTTTGGGTGCGCGCAGAATCATTTTTCAGCGCACCTGCAAAAAATGCCTTTTTTTATTTTTGCCGAAAATGGACGTGCAGCAAAATGAAAATTGTTGTGCATCCATTTTGGGTCTGACAGCTTACCACCAGCCATTGACCTAGTGGTAAAGTCTCACGCGTTAACCAAGCGGTAATGACCTACACACATCAAATGCCACTTGGCATGCATCCGATATGCGCGTCTGAAAATAAAAACCTTTTTTTGGCCATGCATTTCAGGCGCACACCAAAAATGAAATTACCACAAGAGCCATACAGTAGCCAGGCGGTAACTCCATTTTGGCGCACAATGGTCACATATAGACACGCAGCTTGGTAAAAGGGCCCCTTAATTTAAAAAAATTAATGACGCAATCCAAATTAAATCAGGTGGAGTGAATGTGCTCACAATGTGGATTTGCCATATGCATCAGAACCACCATGTGCTACTTACAAAGTGAACCATGTGAAATCCAGTAACAAAAAAATCATTTACCTCTTAAAAGGTGTGCAATCCGGTGGTGCTTCACAGGAATTAAAAGTGTGCTTTCTGTAGGTTACAACCAGGGCTTTTTTGAGGGGGTACTTGGGGGGGGGTACTCGTTTGATCGCCAAGACCTGTCGTTTGATCGCCAAGACCTGTCGTTTCTTTCTTTACAACATCCGTAAAATCCGCCCCTTTCTTTCCGAGCACTCTACCAAAACCCTCATCCACACCCTTGTCACCTCTCGTTTAGACTACTGCAATCTGCTTCTTGCTGGCCTCCCACTTAGTCACCTCTCCCCTCTCCAGTCGGTTCAAAACTCTGCTGCCCATCTCATCTTCCGCCAGGGTCGCTTTACTCATACTACCCCTCTCCTCAAGACCCTTCACTGGCTCCCTATCCGTTTTCGCATCCTGTTCAAACTTCTTCTACTAACCTATAAATGTACTCACTCTGCTGCTCCCCAGTATCTCTCCACACTCGTCCATCCCTACACCCCTTCCCGTGCACTCCGCTCCATGGATAAATCCTTCTTATCTGTTCCCTTCTCCACTACTGCGAACTCCAGACTTCGCGCCTTTTGTCTCGCTGCACCCTACGCCTGGAATAAACTTCCTGAGCCCCTACGTCTTGCCCCATCCTTAGCCACCTTTAAATCTAGACTGAAAGCCCACCTCTTTAACATTGCTTTTGACTCGTAACCACTTGTAACCACTCGCCTCCACCTACCCTCCTCTCTTCCTTCCCGTTCACATTAATTGATTTGATTTGCTTACTTTATTTATTTTTTTGTCTATTAGATTGTAAGCTCTTTGAGCAGGGACTGTCTTTCTTCTATGTTTGTGCAGCGCTGCGTATGCTTTGTAGTGCTATAGAAATGCTAAATAGTAGTAGTAGTAGTAGGTACTGAGTACTGGCACCTTTTCCACTGTCTGCTAAACTTGACCCATGGTTCTCATATTTTAATGAAAGAGCTCAGGTTCTACATACAAATTCTGCCTTGTCATAGATTCTATGACTGGTTGCAGGGGTCCTGGCTATTGTGGGGTGAGTCCCTCAATGATCACTCCACCCCTGAAGGGTGGCCTGGCATTTGAGTACCGGCACCTTTTTTGCTAGACAAAATGCACTGGTTACAACATAGGTGCTTATTCATTTAAGAAGGAACATCAGTGCATTATTATTTTCCATAAATCAGAAAATTATATATAATCTGTGCAAAACAAGCCAATGAATGTAATGAGAATGTGAAGCATTAATGATAATATAAAAAGGTTAGTCTAAATTGCCGTTTTACAATCTGAGGGAATTAAATTGCAGAAACAGCTGCCATGGATGTGTGCCAAGCAAGTAAAGGTCCGATGGAGATTGCTCTCAGGAGGCTCCAACCAAGTTGGACCCTGAATCCAGGAACACCCGGGTCAGGGTATTACTAGTATGATGACAAGATTCTTTTCAGGTAATATACAGAAAGGAGGAAGACCAAAGGTGGAATTGAAAGGGGCGTGGTTATCACCATGTGCTACCATTAAGAAGTGTTATTTTACCACTAACTCATAGTATGTTAGCACAGATTTCATTTTATGTAAAGAGACCGCATTACTAATACCTGGGATTAACACATCTTAATGGTAGCCCACCTTGATAACTTCCCCCAAGACTGAGAGCAAGGAGCAATGTGTGAAGGGTAACAAAGAAAAGATAGAAATGTTAAAGACATTTTACTGCTCAGCATTCTTGGATGAAACCCTGGCGATGTCTAACCAAGGTACATATCAGAAAGAAGATGATATCATAAATGCTCTTCTCAGAAAAGAGTGTTTATGAAGATCTTGAAAACTGAAAGTGGACAAAGCCATAAAGCCAGATGAGATATATCCCAGGATTCTAAGAGAGCTCAGAGAGATTCTGATGGGTCCTCTCAAGGACGTTTTTAATAGACCTCTGGAGATAGGAGAGGTTCCACCGAACTTCGTAAGAGTGGCCATGGTCCCTCTTCACAAAAGTGGAAACAAAGAGGATGTTGGAAACTATAGGCTGGTAAGCCTGAGCTCAATGGTGGGAAAAAGTAATATATTAAAGGAAATGATAATGCAGTGGCGTACCAAGGGGGGGGGGCGGTAGGGGCGGTCCGCCCCGGGTGCCAGTGGGTGGGGGGTGCTCCGCTCCCGCCGCCTCCCGTGGCCGTTCCCGTGGCGCCGCACATTAAAAAAACTGGCAAAGCAGCGTCTCGGGCCCTGCTTGTAAAAAATAAATCAAATCTCCTTCCTTCTCCTCCTCGTCTTGATGTCGACTTGGGCCTTCCAATCAATTTGATTGGAAGGCCCGAGTCGACATCAAGACGTCAAGACAAGGAGAAGGAAGGAGATTTGATTTTTTTTTTACAAGCAGGGCACGAGGCGCTGCCTGCGACGCTGCTTCGCCGGTTTTAACGGGATTGAGGTGGGGAAGGAGAGGGGCGAAAGGGACTCAGGTGGGGGTGTTCAGAGGGGAGAAGGGGACTGGGGTGGGGGTCTCAGACAGGGGAGGGGAGAAGGGGACTGGGGTGGGGAGAAGGGGACTGGGGTGGGGGTCTCAGATGAGGGAAGGGGAGGGGAGAAGGGGACTGGGGTGGGGGTGTTCAGAGGGGAGAAGGGGACTGGGGTGGGGATCTCAGACAGGGGAGGGGAGAAGGGGACTGGGGTGGGGATCTCAGAGGGGAGAAGGGTAGGGGAGAAGGGGACTGGGGTGAGGGTCTCAGACAGGGGAGGGGAGAAGGGGACTGTGGTGGGGGTCTCAGACAGGAGAAGGGGAGGGGAGAAGGGGACTGGGGTGGGGGTGTTCAGAGGGGAGAAGGGGGCTGAAAAAAGGGGCAGAGAGAGAGAGGGGACAGATCCTAGATGGAAGGGGGAGCGAGAGGGAGGGCAGACCCTGGATGGATGGGAGAGGGAGGGCAAATGGTGGATTGAAGGGGCAGAGAGAAAGGGCAGGCAGAGGATGGAAGGGACGGCAGAGAGGGCAGACACTGGATGGCAGAGAGAGAGAGAGAGAGTGAAGACAGATGCTGGATGGAAGGAAGACGGTGAAAAGAAGATGAGGAAAACAGAAACCAGAGACAACAAACTGTAAATAAAATATATTTTTTTATTTTTTTTGCTTTAGGATAAAGTATTGTAGATGTGTTAAATGTTTATAATAGAACATGTAAATAAGGTAATCTTTTTATTGGACTAATTTTAATACATTTTGACTAACTTTCGGAGAACAAAACCCCCTTCCTCAGGTCAGGATAGGATACTGTAACAGCACTATACTGTACTGACCCGAGGACGGAGGTTTTGGCCTCTGAAAGCTAAATGTATTAGTCCAATAAAATGGTATTATTTTACTTTCTATATTTGTTTTATTTCTATTTGTTAATTTGTAAAGTGGTGATTGGTACTTGTTAGTTTTTTTTCAAATTTACATCTGCTGTCTTTATATTTTGCACAGTACTAGGGGACAGTTTCTGTTTCTGTGGTGTTGCATTGTATGCAGAGTCTGGCATTGGGGGTTCAGTTTAATTTTTGTCTAAATAGAAAGTTTATGATTACTTATTCTATAGTGGATTAGGGCGTATCTGTGTTTGTGAAAAAGACATGGCTTTCAGTTGGCATTGACTGTGCAGGATCTACGATCTGTACTATTCTGTCTGGTTTCGTTTTACAATAGATGAATTGATGTTCTAGTGCTCACTGTAGTGTTTAAGATGCTTTCCTTTTCCTTGTGTGACTCGTAGAAATGACTGCTTATGGTATGGTAGAATTGCTGTATAGGTCCTGAGTGTTTTGTATTCTCGGCATGCCTAGTACTGGATTTGGGGGGGGGGGGGGGTTAAAAAATGACCGGCCCCGGGTGTCAACTACCCTAGGTACGCCACTGTGATAATGAACTATATAATGTCCAGTGGGTTGCATGATCCAAGGTAGCATGGCTTTACAAGAGTCAGGTCATGTCAAATCTATTACTGGGGGGATGGGGTTATGATAGCATATTTGTTATTTATCTTTATTTTTTATAAGCAAAGATCATAACCAGACATTGGACATTTTCCAGATTTACTAATTTTTCTGAAATGTTAAGTAAGATATCTGAATGTAGGAATTTAGATAATAATTACACAATGCCTCTCTCTACTGATCCAGTTCCAAAACTCCCATTTTCTTAATGCAGAAGGTTTGGCATCACATACTTATTTTTACCTGTCTGAATTGGCAAGACCTGAACACTCAGCAAAATGCTTGTGCAAGTGATCATAAAAAATGCACAATTTGGCCAGATTTAATAGATTTTTAGAACATACTGTATGTGACTGAGCCCATTGGCATAGCTAGGGGGGCGCAGGGGGAGCGGTCGCTCCCCCAAATAGATTTGTCAAAAAAAATGGTGCCTATGCGCATGCACCACCACCTTCCTGCTTGCACACAGTGGGAGAACTATCGGATCGTCGCCGTCGACTCACCTGCCGTGCTTGCCCTAGAAGCGCACGAAGAAGTGAACAGACTACTGCTGCTGGCCAGTGCCCGTACATTCCCGTCTCTCACCCCCACAGTGCTGCTTGCACTGCTTGAAGTCATGAGGAGAAAGTCGTCGAGAGAGCTCAGCTGCAGCGGCCGTTGTGGTAACTTACAGCAATGGCGGCTGCGGCTGAGCTCTCTTGATGACGGTCTTCTTCTCCTGGCTTCAAGCAGTGCGGGCAGCATTGGGGGGTGCCGGGGCCCAGGATCCTCCTCAGCTCAGGCGCAGTGTGTGGTGCAGGCTGTTCAGCGCTTGACCTCGGCTGTGTGAGCTGTTTTTCTTCTCTGACTGCTGTCTATATTGGGGTAAGGGACTGTTTCTTCTGGATAGCTCGTTGTGTGTGGGTGTGAGGGGGGGTGGAGTTGGATTGGAACGGGTAAGCCGAAACTACAGGAAGTAAAACGTCAAAGGACCGACTGACTATCCTCCTTTGCTGCAATATGGATGGGAGTGAGAAGTTGGAACCACTCGTCATTGGAAAGAGCAAACAGCCCTATTGCTTCAAGAATGTTAAACGACTTCCTGTGTCATACGAGGCTAACACAAATTCACGGATGACGGGGGAAATTTGGAAGCAGTGGCTAAAGAAGTTAGACACTAGAATGCGGGCACAAAAGCATCAGATTTTGTTGCTTTGTGATAATTGTGCTGCACACAGTGATGATGTCAGGCTGTCTAATGCCAAGGTGGTCGTCCTGCCACCAAACACTGCCTCTCTGATCCAACCTATGGATCAGGGCATAATAGCAAATTTCAAAAAACATTATCGGGCTCTTTTGCTATGTCGTCTGATGAGAATTATGAATGACCAGACTGGCAAGGATAAACGTGCTGTTGAAGTGGCTCGTAATCTATCACTGTTGGATTCCCTACATATGCAATCAATAGAAATAAAACAAAATAAAACATGGAAAAGAAAATAAGATGACATCTTTTTTATTGGACATAACTTAATACATTTCTTGATTAGCTTTCTAAGGTTGTCCTTCTTCGTCAGATTGGAAATAAGCAAATGTTGGTAGATGACAGTATATGTAAGTGATATAAATATAACTCTCAAGGTAATTGGCAAAAGAAAACTCTCAAAAGAACACAACAACTATAACTCTGTGAGGTGCATTCGTATTGTTTGAAAGGGTAAGGGAAAAAGCCTCTGATTCAAGCCCAACCTTCAACCCAATAGTTATAGGTTAATAACAAGGGTGGAGTTTTTGTGTATGTAAATGTTGAGTATATTTTTCATCTTAGGCAAAAAACCCTTTGATATACATAAATGCTATCTCCACAGAGTATATGAGGGATCCAAATAAAACATGAAAGAATCAAATCCAAACTTAGCTTTCAAGTGCGAGTGCAGGGAAATGTGTGAGTCATTGGTTCAGCACGCCGACTCTGGCCATAGTTTCGCTAGAGAAGTGCTGTATCAAGGCATGAGTAACCAGAAGTAATCACCCATGAACAAACTTCCTGCTCACTAGCATGTGAAAGATTCCTTAATGTTGAATATTTTTCCTTTATGAATGACCATGGGTGGCTGTCGGAAGGCCAGCACTGGTGGGAATGGGAATATCTCTTTCAGTAATTCATCCTCCTGGAGTAGAGGCTGCAGATCTTTTATGATTTTTCTTAATTTTTCCAGTTCTGGGTTGTATGTCACTATAAGGGGGATTCTGTCTGTGGCTTTTTTTCTTTGTACTGTAGCAGATTTTCTCTGGGTGTTTTGATGGAGGAGGAAATATTCTTGCAGATTATTTTAGGGTTGTAGCCTTTCTATTCAAAGGATGCAGTCAGGATTTCAAGGTGTCTGTTTCTGTCCCCTGGGTCAGAGCAGATACGGTGGTATCTTGTGGCTTGGCTGTAAATAATGGATATTTTTGTATGTGCAGGGTGGAAGCTGGAGTTGTGGAGGTAGCTGCATTTGTCTGTGGGTTTCTTGTATATGGATGTTTGTATATAGCCATCACTGATTGAGACTGTGGTGTCCAAAAAATTGACTTTTTCTGGGGAGTAGTCAATTTTGAATCTGATTGTAGGATGGTATGTATTGAAGGAATTGTAAAATTGTTTCAGAGTTTCTTCCCCCTCAGTCCAAATCATAAAAATGTCATCGATGTACCGGTAGTATTTTAGGGGGTTGGTCTGGTATGTATTCAGAAATGTCTCTTCCAGCTCAGCCATAAAGAGGTTGGTATATTGGGGTGCTGTCCTGGTGCCCATCGCAGTGCCCATTATTTGTAGATAGATATCATTGTTAAAGCGGAAATAGTTGTGAGTTAAAATAAATTTGATTAATTTTGTAATGGTTTCTAGTGAGTATTGATGGTCCAGTGTGGATGTTTTTAGGAGTTTCTCACATGCAGCTATGCCATCCACATGGGGAATGTTGCTGTATAGTGATTCTACATCCATTGTGACCAGAAGGGTACTTGGTGGTAATTTCAATTTATTCAGAAAGTCTGTGGTGTGTATGAAGCTGTTTGTTTTGTGCAAGAGAGGTTTCAGAATCCCCTCTATGTCCAGATATTTCCTCCGTAAGTGTGCCAATACCCAATATGAGTGGTCTGCCAGGGTTTCCAGGTTTGTGGATTTTGGGTAGCATGTAGAATGTGCCCACAGAAGGCTGGTTTGGTATGAGTTTCTTCAGATGTGGCTGTACTTGTTTAGGAAATGTTCTGATCAGGTCTTTCAGCTGCTTTGTATAATCCTGTGTGGGATCCTCAGTTGGTTTCCTGTCTCTCACCTATCCACCCCCATCCTGTTAAACTGTCACTGAAATTCTTTGATGTTTCACTTATATATACTGTCATCTACCAACATTTGTTATTTCCGATCTGATGAAGAAGGGCAACCTTTGAAAGCTAATCAAGAAATGTATTAAGTTATGTCCAATAAAAAGGTATCATCTTATTTTCTTTTCCATGTTTTATTTTGCTTTATTTCTATTGATTACCTTTAAAAGTGGACTAACACGGCTACCACACCTCCCTACATATGCAGAAAGAAGCCTGAAGTCTGGAATCATGTTACACAGGCAACCATTGTGAACTGCTACAAGCGGGCAAGCTTTGTTAAGGATGTGGAGAGGGACGAAACAGATGCAGCTGTTGTAAACGTGTCAGATGAACAGGCTATTGATATCCCAGCCGGTGTTACTGAAGAGGAGTTTCATCACTACGTAGCTGTTGATTACGATCTACAAACAGCTGACGACAGCACTGATGTCGAGATATGCGCCTACACGCAGGCAACAGCTGATGATGAAACAGATGATGAAATGAGCAGCGAGGCACATGCTGACGAAATTCAACAACCTCCTGTCACTTTTGCAAGAGTGCTGGAAAGTCTCAACACCGTGCGGGCCTATCTGGAGGCCACTGGACATCAGTGCTATGACAGTTTTTACTGTCTGGCAGACGTAGTCAATGGAACTCACAGACCCAAGAGTGTACAGAGGACTATAACTGATTACTTCAAGTAAGCCTAACGTCAGTTAACGGAGACTGTATAATGTCAGTTAACGGAGACTGTATACTATACATATAATAAACAGTACTGTACATATGTTTATTAGATGTCAAGCTTTTTTGGCAAATAACACAAACCAGGACTAATAGCCACCAACTCAATAAAAGTGCTTATAACAGTTCACACAAGTATCATATAAAGAAATATTTTTTTGTATGTAGAGTACCCTCAGATATTTTCCACTATTACTGCAGTCAATAATGCTGCTACAGAGTGGCATAGCATTTCTTTCATTGTGTAACTCTGACAGAATTTTTTAGGGAGCAACACTCGCTCATTTTTTCATGCTTCCCAATCACCTTTGTGCTATAAAATCATTATTTGCTTAAAAATATATACTTGGTGAAAACTGTGCACTTATCTTGCCTCGCTGAAAAGTTCATCAATCACCTTCCCCTGAAACCGCCCGACTCTGCGGGTTTCAATCACTTTCCTCAGGGACAAGGGTTAAAGCTGCATAATTCTTTTCTGTTAAAGCTGCATAATTCTTTTCTTCCTCCAGCAATCAACAAGACAAAGTAAGACCTCTTTGGGTCACAACGGTTAAGTGCACGCTACGGTTAACTGCATGTATTTCTTTGGTCCCAGACCCTTGCACTAAAGCAGTTTGCACTGTATACCAATTGATCTTAGGCAAAGTAATTTACAAAAGGGTGCTTAATCACCCTTAAAAATGTAACTGGATTTTCTAACATTAATAGAGGGTTGGAGATAGAATTATGTTCATTTCCTCCCCCTAATCTATGTTAATTCTTTCTACACATTATTAACTGCACTGAAGAAGGTACATCATATAGCCTCCCCTGGGCCGGGGCTTCCTCCCACCCAGGGACCTCCCAGTCACTCCCCCCAGTGGCTCCCTACCAAGCTTACCCTTTTTAATAATTCTCAGCCTAAGCAAGGGTTAAACTAGGGGGCTTTTGTCTATGAGAAAATAGCAAATAGAGCCTACATGATTGAGAAAACTGACTTAGAAAAGGTACCTGGCTAGAACTCAAATGACCAGATTAATGATTTAACATTGTATGAGTTCTTGTGCCTATTATGTAGACGCCTGAGTTCCTGCATAGATCACCCTCTTACTTTGTATGGAGTTCCGGCTGCCTTCCTAATGGTGGTACAAGTGGCTTTAGTCAAGATTCTAAGTTCAGATGATTAAACTCCTCTTTGGATGCCATGGTTGCTTGCACTCCCAAGGTGATCCAATGTTCCTGTACGTCACTGGAGAGGCAAGAGATAAAGTGTTTCAAAAAGACAGCTCATATCCTCAGTGTAAGGTGAGATTGGGGACAGCTATGGTATCTAAACAAGATTACCACTATTTATCCTACCACCACCAATTTGGACACCTTGACCTGTCCTGAATAGTTTAAAATCACTGGAGGTGCACATAGGGGTCCTTTTACTAAGGTGTGCTGAAGAATGGCCTGCACTGGTGTAGGGTGTAGACGTGTGTAATGGATGCGCGCAGGTCCATTTTTCAGCACACCTTGCAACAAAGGTCTTTTTTTTTTACAAAAATGGACATGTGGCAAAATAAAAATTGGCACACATCCATTTTGGGCCTCAGACCTTACCACCACCCATTGACTTAGCGGTAGTCTCACACGTTAACTGGGTGGTAATCATCAGCGCACGTACACTGCATAACTACTTTGAGCAAATGTATATTCCCCATTCTTCATTACAAAATAATCTGAAAGAAAACTGAATCCACATCTCTACTGAGTAAACCCCTATCTTTTACCTTTTCTTCCATTTAGGAAAGAGTACATTAGTGCAATGGCTAAACCGAGCCTGGTAGATCCATGCTTCAGAAAGAGGAACATCTCTTTAAAATGGAGACTGTGATCCTTCTTTTCTGCTGCAATATAATGACTCAGGATATAATACCACTTGGAGGTTGCTGGAAAAGATCCATAGATAATATATAACATTTTACCTTACAGTGTAATTGATAATATCTGTAGTGAATAGTCCATTTATCACAAAATGAACTTAAATGAATGAAGCTATCAAAGCTTTGAAAGCTTTGAAACCTTGTTGAATTACATTTCTACTATTTTTACCTAACATTCACTGAGTTTCCCAAATAGATTCTATTAGTTACAGAATGAAGCATAGCTGCTTTCTCTATACATAGGCCCTTATTCATTAATGTTTAGCGTGCATTAACACCATTATCATGAATTACCTGCCATAAAGCCCACTGCATAAAATAGACTTTGCGATAGCAAGTGGTTACGCTGGTGTTGCATATGTGAATGCTAATAAATGGGGGCCAAAGCATTTTAGAAGTTAAATCACAATACTCTACAGAATAACCTTCTAGTTATCTATGTTTAACATTAATCTTCAGTTGAGATTCTTCCAAAAGAAATAAGGGAATGCCTGGAATAATCTCCTGGTAGAGACCAATTAAATCAGAAGTATGTATAGCTTGAAACTCAGCATGGACAAGAAGTTTTTACAGTTACAATTCTTATATTCCACTATCACTAAATATAGATCTAAGCGGATTACATTAAGGAGCCCTTTTACTAAAAGGCTTGCTGCACGGCAACCCAGAACTACCGCCGGCCCAATGTGGCTGCCGGCTGTAGTTCTACTTCGAGCGTGCACCATTTCTGGTGCTACGGAGATTAATTCCATAATTTCTAGCATGGTGCTGACCCGGCTGTGATCAGGCAGCCTGGTTATTGCCAGGTTACCGCGGGGGCCCTTACTGCCACCTGAATGGGTGGTAGTACGTGCTTCCCCCTCCCCCTCCCCGCATGGCACGTGGTAAGAATAATCTTACCGCATGGCCATGTCTTTTTTTAGGGGCTTGCTACCTGCTGCAGTAAAAAGAGCCCTGGCATGTGGCAAAACCAGCCTCCGCCACTATCGCAGGGTCCTTTCACTGTCACTGTAGCTTGGAAAAAGGACCCCTAAGAGTACTAGATCATACGTCTAGGGTGATACATCTCAGTTTTACAAAGAAAACATATATTAATTAATTAGCAGTACCCAAAACATATTTCTGGAATAGATAAGTGCTGATCACTTTCTTAAAGCAATCTAAACTGGGTAAAGCTCTAATATTATCCGAAAGTGATGACCAGAGGGAAACTGCTTGATAAGGGAAAACTGTTTGAAATAATTTCCAATAACTAGAAAATTTAACAAATTAAAACCATAAACAAGATGCATCCTCATGTCTGTGGGTCTACGTATCAATGTTAACTTATATCCAGGAATAGCTCCACATAATATCTTAAATACGTAGGGCTTCTTTTACAAAGCCCTGCTAGCGATTCCTGCGTGGAAAATGGAGGAAGTCCATAGGAATTGAACGGGCTTCCTCTCATTTGCCGAACTAGAACTGCTAACGTGGCTTTGTAAAAGAAGCTGTAAGGGGGACTTTTTACTAAAGATTAGCTCAAGTTATTTGCAGCAGGGCTCATAGCAATAAAATGAGCCTGCTGCAGATAGCTGGAGCTAATCTTTAGTAGAAGACCCCCTAAGCTGCTTAGTTTAAACAAAATTCAGGCCTCTACTGGAAGTCGATGGGTAGATAAACAGAATGGAGTTATATGAGAAGAAAGTTTTACAGAAGATACCAAACAGATCACAGTATTTTTTTTGGTTTGTAATCATTTCAAAAGACTCTTTGCCACCCCCCAAGTAAACTATGTTATAGTAATCCAGTTTGCTCAAAAGTGAACTACCAATTTAAACTGCTCCTGAGATATTTTCTAATTCTTCTTAATTTCTGCATTACCCAGAAGCAAACTCTTTGTTAGATGATTTATTTGTTCCACCATAGTTAACATGCAGTCAATAATAATAGGTGGGAAAATGTGGGGTACAAATGTAAGAAATAAATTAAATAAATAAATAAATAAATAAATACCCAAGATTTTAGTTGGTCTTCCAAGGTATACTATAAGTGTAGATTTATCATCAACTTCAACATCTTTACCAATCAATCAATAAAAATCTTGTTTTCTCCTTACTTAGCTGTAAAAAAATTCTTCCCCATTCAATTATCAATAAAAGACATACACCTGGATATTTCTGGTAATATATCCGCTAACTTTGACTTAACCGGAAACAGGATTCTCTAAGAATTCCCATTATTTTGGGTGACTTCAACATACAAATCGATAAATCCAATGCTCCCTATACCCAAGATTTACTTACTCTTCTCTCTGATTTAGATCTTACACAACACGTAACCAAGCCTACACACACAGCAGAGCTCATTCTTAATCTAATCCTCTCACACTTATCATTTACACAGCAACCTTATTCATTTGCCTCAGTCCCACTGCCATGGACTGATCATTTTCTCCTAACATTTTCTCTTGCTTCTATATCCAAATAGCAGATGACGTTTAATGTGAACAAGTGAAAAAGTGATGCAATTGGGAAAGAGAAACCCGAACCAAGTTACAGAAAATGCTTAGCAAGTAGTGCGTGTAAATTCTAATTAATACAATTACTGCTGATAATTGGTTGTTAACATCCAATTATCAGTGCTGATTAGTTTGTTAACCAATTAGCTTCTGCGCATTATTATGGAATACACTTCGATTTCTGCATGGAAATCTTGGCACGATATATAGAATCCCAGGGTTAAGGGGAATGTTATCAATATGGATTACTGTTATGTTGGGTTATTTTACCACAACTTTTAGCTAAAATAACTCATGGTAAAATATTCCAACTTGTGGTGAAATAACCTGACTTAACAGTAACGCACAATGAAAACTCCCCCCCCCCCCCCCCCTCAATCTCCATTTCAAAAGGGGAATGAATGTCCATGTCCAAAAAGATGGATGGTGGCAGTTAGACCTGCTACCTGGGATATCCAGGTTTCCGAAAAGGGCTTTTAACAAGCAGCGTTACACTGGAGAGGTTAGGGGAGGATACCTCTTTTATCCCCCAGTGTTTAGTGTCCCCTCAGAAAGAGAAATTAGCAAGGAATAATGGGCTCTGTGACAACATTGAGAGAAATAAACATCTTTGTTTCTAAAATGCCTGACATAACCATTTATGTTCCAGCACAGAAACATCTATGTTGCCAATTCATAACATAAATGTTCGTATAGTGCCACAGAGACGTTTATGTTCCTGTGTTGCTACGTTGATATTTTACTCAAACATATATGTCCCAAAAATGCACTAAACACATTCCTTTAATAGAATTTGGCGTATTTGGGGGCATATTTGTTTCAGTTGTATTAAATATCCTATATTTCTGGTTTTTGTTTTGTAGCATTCATATTTTAGTCTTTTTGGTTTCTAAAATAGATATCCATGCTGCACTTCACCAGCACATGATAGAAGCCAGCTTTGTGGATGCTGCAGGTGCTTGAGCACCCCCAGTATTGAGCAAACTATGACCAATACTTAATGGTGTAGAACAAGTAGATGTAAATCAATTTTTTTACTCTTTCAAAAAGTACAAAGATGTCAGACCTGTGAGTTCTTGTAGCAAGTAGAGCGCTGCCGAGCCCGGTACTTGAACCAGGTTCTGCTTGGTGACCGGACAACCCCGAGTTTCACCTGCGCTGACCGCCGTTCCCCAGAGGTTGAGCCCTTAGGTGCGGGCGACCTGCAGGGCTTACAAGATGGAGCAGGAAGCGGGCTGATGAATGTGACAGCCAGACAGGCAGCAGGCAAGAAAATGATCCAGGTACGAGAGTAATCCAGGTACAGGCAAGGTCAGTAGGCAGGCAGCAGACACGAGAGTAATCCAGGTACAGGCAGAGTCAAGAATGAAGAACAAAGTAGAGGAAAAGCACACTACTAAGCAAGTAACACCTACCAAAGTAGAAGCTGAAGCTTGGAGTCCAGGGAGAGCTCAGCTAATAAAGTGCTGGCGTCTGACATCAGCAGGGAGAAGGGGCACAGCCATAGGACAAAAGCAGGGGAAGGAGAACCGGACGACCAATAGGAGAGAAGAAAGGGAAGCCAGGCAGATGAACAGCATACCCAGGTGGTAGAAGCAAAGCAATCAAGGAGCCTGGAAGCCAGGCAGAGGGAGAGCAGAGCCAGGTGCATGGAAGCAAAGCAATCAAGGAGCATGCAGCCAGAGAAGGACTACACACACATGGCTCAGTGCTGTGGCAGTCAAGTGTGTGTGTCGACGGGACCCTGCACAGCCCGAGGACGCCGCTTGCGTTGAGGTAGGGGGACATGGCAAAAGACCAAATGAAACTCAAGGAAATTATATGGTAGTGCATTAAAACGAACGTTAAAATTTGAAAGAGTAAAAAATAGTTAAACTCTGGAACTCCTTGCCAGAGGATGTAGTATCAGTGGTTAGTGTATCTGGGTTTAAAAAATGTTTGGACAATTCCTGGAGGAAAAGTCCATAGTCTGCTATTGAGCTAGACATGGGGAAAGCCACAGCTTATCCCTGGGATCAGTACATGAATCTTGCTACTACTACTACTACTACTACTATTAAACATTTCTATAGCGCTACTAGACTTACGCAGCGCTGTACAAATTAACATGAAAAAGACAGTCCCTGCTCAACAGAGCTTACAATCTAAATTGGACAGACGAACAGACAGCTAGGGGTGGGGAAATTGCAGTGGTAGGGGAGATAAGTGAGGGTGTTGAGTAAGAGAGTCATGGTTAGGAGTCGAAAGCAGTAACTCTTTGGGATTCTGACAGTTACTTAACTGAATTGGCCACTGCTGGAAGCAGGATACTGGGACAAATGGACCATTGTTCTGACCCAATACAGCTATTCAAATGTTCTTACTTCTTTTCTGATGAGAATAAGCACCCCCAATCATTTTGAAAAGTTGGCTCCTATGCACATGAATTCCCATTTCACCATGTCCCATTTCCTCCATTGCCTGCCGCATTGAGCCTGCCATGAGTGGGAAAAAGTGTGGGGTACAAATGTAACAAAAAAATGTATTTTAGAACTACGTTGACAGATCCTGTTCTAAATTACAACAGAACTTGAAACATCTCAAGTTGGACTTCTTAAATCCAATTTGAATGTTGCTCTTAGTCTGCCTTGAAGACTTTAAGGGGGGACATTCTATAAATGGTGAAGAAAAATCAGCATTGAGCACTATTCTATAAACAGCGCTCTGGATTGAGCGCCCTTTATAAAATAACACTTACAGTCAATTTTCATGCTGAAAATTGGGTGCTGGTATTTACTCCAGTTGAAACCTGGTATAAATGCCAGCTCCCATTCCTGGCACTTGCGCATGGAAATGGGGTAGGAAGTTCTGAAAAGTTGCATGCGGGGTTATAGAATAGCCCCATTTCCATGCGCAAGTGCCAGGAATGGGAGCTGGCATTGATACCAGGTTTCAACTGGAGTAAATACCAGCACCCAACTTTCAGCATGAAAATTGACTGTCAGAATCCCAAAGAGTAGCAAGATTCATGCTACTGATCCCAGGGATAAGCTGTGGCTTTCCCCATGTCTAGCTCAATAGCAGACTATGGACTTTTCCTCCAGGAATTGTCCAAACATTTTTTAAACCCAGATTCACTAACCGCTAATACTACATCCTCTGGCAAGGAGTTCCAGAGTTTAACTATTTTTTACTCTTTCAAATTTTAATGAACAGGAGGAAATATTAGAGCAAAAATCTCAGTACCATATATAGAATCTGGGTGTAAGCTCCTAATTTTTGGAGTTAGGCTCCTAAAATGGCCTTTGGAAAATTTACTAGGATTGAGTGTGGGGTGAATTGTAGCAAAATATCAGCTCAGGTGATTCTTCATACCAGTCTCTAAGCCCACCCAATCTATATGGATAAAACATGCTGATATTAGTAAACCTAAATTCAGAAAAGTATAATGTAGCAGCACAGCTCAGCCTCTGAAAATTATGTAAACATAATAACAAGGTTCAAAGTTACATTTATTTGATATTCCGCCTAAGGACATGCCATCAAAGTGAGTACAATCACAAAAAATTAATAAGAATCAGAAAAGAACGCCATTTCATGATAGTGGAAGGAAAAAATAAGAAAGGTGTCATAAGCCATAGAGGGGCATAATTGAACGAAACCGTCTATCTCCATGGGCGTTTATCTCCGAGAACGGGTCCGTGAAGGGGCGGACCGAACCGTATTTTCGAAAAAAATAGACGTCCATGTTTTATTCGACAATTTGTGAGCTGGGCATTTTTGTTTTTCAGTGATAATGGAAATGAAAGCGCCCAGCTCAAAAACGAATAAATCCAAGGCATTTGTTCGTGGGAGGGGCCAGGATTCGTAGTGCACTGGTCCCCCTCACATGCCAGGACACCAACCGGGCACCCTAGGGGGCACTTTTACAAATACAAAAAAAAAGGTAAAAGAGCTCCCAGGTGCATAGCACCCTTCCCTTGTGTGTTGAGCCCCCCAAATCCCCCTCAAAACCTACTGCCCACAAGTCTACACCATTACTATAGCCCTAAGGGGTGAAGGGGGGCACCTACATGTGGGTACAGTGGGTTTGGGGGGGGTTGGACGACTAAGCATTAAGCAGCACAATTGTAACAGGTAGGGGGGGATGGGCCTGGGTCCACCTGCCTGAAGTCCACTGCACCCCCTAACAACTGCTCCAGGGACCTGCATACTGCTGCCAGGGAGGTGGGTATGACATTTGAGGGTGAAAATAAAAAGTTGTGAAACATCATTTTTTGTGGTGGGAGGGGGTTAGTGACCACTGGGGGAGTCAGGGGAGGTTATCCCCGATTCCCTCTGGTGGTAATCTGGTCATTTAGGGCACTTTTTGGGGCCTTATTCGTGAAAAAACAGGGTCCAGGAAAAGTGTCCTAAATTCTAGCTACAAACGCATACTTTTTTCCATTATCGGCAAAAGGCGCCCATCTCTCCTCGGCCGATAACCATGCCCCAGTTCCACCTTCGCCACGCCTCCGACACGCCCCCGTCAACTTTGTACGCTTCCGCGATGGAGTGCAGTTGAAAACGTCCAAAATCCATTATACCGATTTATTCGTTTTTGTGAGATAAACGTCTATCTCCCGATTTGGGTCGAAATCTAGGCATTTTTCTCTTTCAATTATAAGGTGGATAGTCTACCATCTACAGTCTATACAGCCTTCAGGCTACAGTCTACAGGTTCCAGGTGCACAAAACCTATCCTAGGCAAAACAATCAGAAGCTATAGGCTGAGCGAACCAAATGTGCTTTCAGTATAGCCTTAAACTTGGGAAGCAGATTTTCTATATGCAACATAAGTGAAACTAAGCTCTGAAAGATGACTAAAACAAACCATGGTAAACTGCAGGCAGTTTATTTGTAACCCTGGTTAGGTGCTAAAGAGGCCACAGCATGGGGCTAATTAGTTCAGATGTGTGTTAGGCTGGAGAAGCTGTAGCAGATCTATAGGGGGGCTGTTTGGGGGGTTTTATGGGAGGGGCACTTGTGGTACGTTCTGAACTAAAAACTATACCTGAGGTTGTGGTGCTCAGAGTTGGGCACTGATTATAGAATAGCATTTGATACCGGGATCCACACCCAATCTTGGGCAAAAGGATTTGCACCAACTGAAACCTGGTGTAAATTCTCACATCTAAATTAGGTGCACATCTCCCTTAATCTGTAATGCTGCATGCAAATTCCAGAAATGCTCCTGATTCATCCATGCCCCTTCCATGGCCACACCCCTGTTCTGTGCATACATTTTACATGTGGATCGCAGTGCCTAAAAATGCATGCATAAATTTAAATTAATGCCAATTATACCAATTATTAGCACCCAATTATCAGCGCTAATTTGCTCATTTGCCAATTAAATTGTGCACACAAATTGGGTACGTATCCAAATTTGCATGCATAATTTTGAGTGCTGTATATAGAATTAGGGTGATCATAAATATCCCAATATTGAAATACAGTATATTGTGTTTCAAAGTTGTAAAGTATAAATGTTAAAAAGTATATGCATCACTATACTGAAAATTTATTTCCAGAAGTTCCTTGTTTACGACAGTTTCTGCCCTCATTGTATTTTACAAAGGAAAAAATTCAATAATTGAAAAGATCATAAATGAATTTGGAAAATTGCAACTCAGCTGTGTGTATCTAATTTGTTAGTTGTTTCAGCATGAGAAAAAAAAAATCAAAGAGAATACAAGCAGTGGGGATCTTCTGCCAGGTCACTGACCTGGAACTTTTTGCAACCGACCTGGAACCTTTTTGAACTTGCATTCTTTTCCCAATCGAAGTTAACATGGAAGATAGAGACTGCTGCTGGCTCTAACCAAGTATCATTTTTTTTTTAAGCAAAAAATTATCTCCTTCAATTTTTCTCTCACTTCCTACTCTCTTTTTCTTTCTCATCTTCCCTTTCCTGTCTTATCATTTAGCTCTGTCTCTTTCACCTTCTCTCTTGTGCTTCTCATGCTTTCTTCATTCCTTCTATAGCCAGGGTTCAAAACCCTAATCACTGAAGTGATGAGTGAGTTTCCAGAGATGACAAACAAGGATGCAGTTTCTTCCTGTCCTGGAATCATTTGCTGTTAGGAAGTCATTGCATTCTTCCTAACAACAGACTATATGGAAGAAAAAAAAAAACAATGTCTCATGGCACTCTAAAAGATGTCCTCCGAACAGAGGCATCCCCACTCTCACCCACTCTGTAGCTATTCATTGACTTCCCAGTAGCCCTGTAATTTTTCACTCTATCCTTTGCCTATAACGTTAACTAGGTGCATATTACTACTACTACTACTATTTAGCATTTCTATAGCGCTACAAGGCATACGCAGCGCTGTACAAACATAGAAGAAAGACAGTCCCTGCTCAAAGAGCTTACAATCTAATAGACAAAAAATAAATAAAGTAAGCAAATCAAATCAATTAATGTGAACGGGAAGGAAGAGAGGAGGGTAGGTGGAGGCGAGTGGTTACAAGTGGTTACGAGTCAAAAGCAATGTTAAAGAGGTGGGTTTTCAGTCTAGATTTAAAGGTGGCCAAGGATGGGGCAAGACGTAGGGGCTCAGGAAGTTTATTCCAGGCGTAGGGTGCAGCGAGATAGAAGGCGCGAAGTCTGGAGTTGGCAGTAGTGGAGAAGGGAACAGATAAGAAGGATTTATCCATGGAGCGGAGTGCACGGGAAGGGGTGTAGGGAAGGACGAGTGTGGAGAGATACTGGGGAGCAGCAGAGTGAATACATTTATAGGTTAGTAGAAGAAGTTTGAACAGGATGCGAAAACGGATAGGGAGCCAGTGAAGGGTCTTGAGGAGAGGGGTAGTATGAGTAAAGCGACCCTGGCGGAAGATGAGACGGGCAGCAGAGTTTTGAACCGACTGGAGAGGGGAGAGGTGACTAAGTGGGAGGCCAGCAAGAAGCAGATTGCAGTAGTCTAAACGAGAGGTGACAAGGGTGTGGATGAGGGTTTTGGTAGAGTGCTCGGAAAGAAAGGGGCGGATTTTACGGATGTTGTAAAGAAAGAAACGACAGGTCTTGGCGGTCTGCTGGATATGAGCAGAGAAGGAGAGAGAAGAGTCAAAGATGACCCCAAGGTTTCGAGCTGAGGAGACAGGGAGAATGAGAGAGCCATCAACAGAAATAGAAAACGGGGGGAGCGGGGAGGTGGGTTTGGGGGGGAAAATGAGAAGCTCGGTTTTGGTCATATTTAATTTCAGGTGGCGTTGAGACATCCAGGCAGCAATGTCAGACAAGCACGCTGAAACTTTGGTTTGGATGCAAGGTGAGATATCAGGGGTAGAAAGGTAGATTTGGGAGTCATCAGCATAGAGGTGGTAGGAAAAGCCATGGGATGAGATTAATGAACCAAGGGAAGAAGTGTAGATAGAAAAGAGGAGGGGACCAAGAACAGAACCCTGAGGTACGCCGACAGGCAGAGGGATAGAAGTAGAAGAGGATCCACCAGAGTGAACACTAAAGGTGCGGAGGGAGAGGTAGGAAGAGAACCAGGAAAGGACAGAGCCCTGGAATCCAAGTGAGGACAGGGTATCGAGAAGTATGCTGTGATCGACAGTGTCAAAAGCAGCGGAAAGATCAAGAAGAATGAGGATGGAATATTGACCTCTGGATTTAGCCAGTAATAGGTCATTGGAGACTTTAGTAAGCGCAGTTTCGGTTGAGTGGAGAGGGCGAAAACCAGATTGTAATGGGTCAAGAATAGCATGTGAGGAGTTCATTAGTATGTCTTTAAAAAATTTACCCCCCCCCCCCCCTTTTAACAAAGCCACGCTAGCGGCTGTCTGTGTGGTAACACCAACACAGCCCGTTCAAAGTGAATGGGCTGTGTCGCCATTACCGTGTGGCTTTGTAAAAGGGGGGGGGGGGTTAGTGAACACTAAAGGGCCCTTTTACCACACTGTGGTAAACATTGGCCTCGGCACACCTTTATGTGGGTCATTCCTGCATGCTAAGGCCACAGGGGTAAAATGGCTGATTTTCCTAGTTCCCTTATTAATGGCCATGCACTAATTTTCCCATTAGCACCTGGCCACTAGCATGTGAGCCCCTTCCACCAGCCATTATGTAGGCAGTAAGGTCCCATGAACTAAGTATACGCTAATCAGTTAGCACAGAACACGCCCAGTCTCTGCCCTCCAGACCCGCCCCAGCGCTAAAAAAATACATTTTATTTTTTTTAGTACGTGTCAGTCTCAAAATTCCTGCAGGATGCCTGAATGTGCCCCAGCACACTTTAGTGCTTACCACAGCTTGGTAAAAGGGCCCCTAAATGCTTTAATGCACATTAACCCATGAATCAGTGCTTCTTAACTTGATTACATTTACAAGTTTTAATGTGCATTAAGTGTCTAGTAAAACCAATGGATGAAATGAATGAAAGTATGGAAATTGGGGTAAAAGTCTAAACAAACTGAAAAGGAACCACATGTTTCCCCGCTGCACATCCTTAACTTTAATCCTTCTACACCTGCTTCTCCAAGCAGTCTAAAGTCACCTACTCTCTCCGTGTCATGGGAGATCGACCCCATCACTTTCAACACCTTGACCAGCTCAACAGGCGTGAGGAGCAGTGACTCACAGGTACTACTTTTGGAAGTCTGATGGTATCACAGGCTCACATTTTCAAAGTAGTAGCTCTGAGTCATAGCATCTCATATTGCCAGAGCTGAAAGAGCCATCAGAAGTGGAAGGAATGGGAAGGGGGGCTTTCACTGCTACAGAGGGAGGGAAAGTTGAGGAACTACAGGGAGGAGAATGAGGATGAATGGACATGGGAGTGGGGAGGAAAAGGGTAGGAAGCTGCAGTGAAGGGAAGAAAGAGATCAGCGGCTTGGGGGACAGGAATGGGACTGAGGGTGGCTTAACAGTGTAGCAGAGTGGGATGTGAAGCTGTGAGCAGAAAAGGAGAAAAACTGTCAGGAAAGAAAATCTTTAAAACTGGTTTCCCTCCAAGTAGTTAGACTTCAGTATATTTTTCAAGCCCTCTACTTCCCTTTAAGTTCTATTTTCACATTTCAACATGTATTTCACTTCTATATCTCCTATGTAATATTCTTTGTGAATTGCTTTTTTAAATATAAAACTTTTCTTGGTATCAAAAAAGAAATATCTGTTATTATATATTTGGGTTTTAATTAAATCTTCCTTCATAAAAGAACCGCATACATAAATCACCTCCAAAATTGTCATAGGGAGCCTTTTACTGAGCCACATAAGCGTCTACAAGCACCCAAAGCACGCCAAATTGGAGTTACCAGCTGGCTACCGCATGACTTTTGCAGTAATTTCATTTTTGGCACGATACTCATGTCCGAAAAATAATTTTTATTTTCAGACGTGCATATCGGACGCGTGCCAAGTGGCATTTGATGCGTGTAGATCATTACCGCTGGTTACTGCGTGAGACTTTACCGCTAGGTCAATGGCTGGTGGTAAGGTCTCAGCCCCAAAATGGACGCACAGCAATTTTCATTTTGCCACATATCCATTTTCAGCAAAAATTTTAAAAAGGCCTTTTTTACAGGCGCGCTGAAAAATGGATTGGCACGCACCCAAAACCCGTGCCTACACTACCGCAAGCCATTTTTCAATGCAACTTAGTAAAAGGACCCCATAGTAAATAACAGCAGATACAGACCAGCATGAACCATTCAATCTACCAAGAAAGATGGCCAAGGTTGTAACTGCAACTCCATGGGATTTATCCTCCCTTTGTCTTCAGGGTTTTAACTTCCATCCAGTGCAGTCTACCCTTCTCTATGCCTTTCTTTTTCTTTGAAGTGTGACAGGTATTTAAGTTTCACTGTGAGTGGAAATGCTCTATTACTTTTAATCCATCTTCATGCTGCCTAGAGAACCTATTTTGAATTCTGTCACTGTTTTTGACCCTACCACTTCCTGTGGAAGAGCAATTCAAGCATCCACCACCCTCTATGAAAAAGTATTTCCTGTTGTTGCTTTTTAAGTTTCTATCCTTGCAACTTCATTTCATATCCTCTAGTTCTGTAACCTCTCCACTTTTGGAAGAAGTTGTTTCGCTCCTTAATATCTTTCAAGAATTTGCAATGTCTATATAGTTTCTCCCCTGTCCTTCCTCTCCTCCAGGTATTCATATTCAATTCATCAAGTCTTATGTCTTCTGGAACAGATCCCTTACCATTTTGGTCACTTTCCTCTGAACAGCTTTGGGCCTTTTTTGTCCCTGGCAGGATACGACCTCCAGAACTGAACACATTACTCTAAATCCTGTCTCATCAGTGACTTGTACAGGGGCATTATTCTGTTAGTTATGCCCTTCTCTAGGCAATTGAGCATCCTTCTGGCCTTTACCACCACCGTTTGAAAGATTTGCTTAAACCGTGTAATTTTCAGATAGTTGTGCAAAGTTTTGTATCACCTTGTTTTGATTATTGCAACGGGTTACTAATGGGAATTTAAAAATCTCAAATTAGAACCTTATAGAAGGCTCAAAATTTGGTCACCATGGTTTTAACTGGTAGTATCATTGTGAGCATATTTCTCCAACTGAAAAAAAAATTGCACTGGCTCCCTATCCCAAGTCCAGTCCTGGAGTACCCCTTGCCAGTCGGGTTTTCAGGAAATCCACAATGAATATGCATAAACTTGATTTGCATACACTGCCTCCATTATAAGCAAATCTCTTTCATGCATATTCATTGTGGATATCCTGAAAACCTGACTGGCAAGGGGGTACTCCAGGACCAAACTTGGAAAATACTGCCCTATCGACTATAGAACACAATTTAAGATCATTTGAATGGTTTTAAAATAACAATGGGACAGGTTTCTAAGGTTTGGGCTGCAAAATTTCATAAATGCCAGCCTATGAGGTCATTGAGATCAGCAGACCAATCTATACTGGATGTTCCATCATATTGTGTGATAAGATCGAACAAACTCAGAAATCTAATTTTTTTATATTGCAGGTCCTTCATTTTGAAACAAACTACCTGTGAGGCTGAGAAGGCTTTGGGACAGAAAAAGAATTTAAAAGAGACATATGAGAGGGTAGATGATTGAAATACGAAGGTGGAAGTTCTTATCTCCGGTAATTTGATTGTTGCTTTTGATACTGTTTTCATCTATCTGTCATATTATGTGATTAATATATTATGAATTATAATTTGTGATCAGCCAAAAACTCTTGGATTGTGTAGAATATAAGATTTTAAATAAATAAACAAATAAAGGGGCCTGTTTATTAAGGTGCGCTAGCGTTTTTAGCTCACGCTAAAAATTAGCACGCTCTAATGCTAGAAACACCCATATACCCTAAATACCAGTTAGTCAAAATTACACCGAACCTTCACTAAACATAATTCTGTACTTCCCGATTAACTAAATTAATCAACAAGATTGAAGTTTAACATTCCTGATTGTCCAAATTAATCTATCACGACTGAAGTTAATCCAACACCTTTTATTTTCTGATTATGAAAATGCACACCTGTTGGTCATCATTTTACAGGACCAGGACACTGTACCAGTGACTTCACAGTGAGAATCCTGGAAGGTAACTTTAAAACCATACCAGACCTTTGAAGTCAGAATGATTGAATATTTTAACACCCAACAGAAAGGACTTAACAAGGATCTGGGGTTCCTAGCCCATTATAAACCATAAAGCTGTATGTCTCTGTTGATCACCCCACTCCTCACCTATCCACACCCATCCTGTTAGAATATCAATGATATGCTTTGATGTCCCCATGCATACCTCCCACCCACCCCCATCCTCCCACCCTGTCAGACTGTCATAGTAATGTTTGAATGTTTTCACTTATATACACTGTCAGCTAGCACATTTGCTTATTTCCGATCTGACGAAGAAGGGCAACCTTCGAAAGCTAATCAAGAAATGTATTAAGTTATGTCCAATAAAAAAGGTATCATCTTATTTTCTTTTCCATGTTTTATTTTGTTTGATTTCTATTGATATAACTGTATACCTAATCCTCTCTGTCTCTTTCACCTTAAATATGTATTTCTCTTCCAGAATTGATGATCACCATTATGGAAAATGTAAGCCACATTGAGCCTGCAAATAGGTGGGAAAATGTGGGATACAAATGCTACAAATAAATAAATAAATATTCCTATGGGAGTCTCTAGTGTTAGCGCGCGCTAAAAATGTTAGCACGCCTACAGCATGGCTTAGTAAACAAGACCCAAAGTATTACATGCTCAGACACTATCACCCCTGGATCTTGTTCCTACTCCATGCACATCAGCCTGTCACTTCCAATCTCATGCAGCTCCTTTGGATTTCTGCACCCCAGTGCATCACCCTATATTTTTTCACATTAAAGTTTAACTGCAAAACATTAGCCCAGGCTTCTAATTTTGGTACATCGCTTCCTCAGGTGCCCACTCTGTTACCAGTCTTCGTGTCATCTGCAAAAGGGCATACATTTCCTTTCTAACCCTTTGGTAATATTGTTCACAAACCATGAGAAGGACAAAGGATGTGCATCACACATCACAGCACATAATATAATTAATTTAAATGATTCACACATCTTAAATAAAACAAAAGGTGCATTTTCTTTCATTTCTCTTGCTCTCCACTGCTTTCTACAGTGTAGATTCTTCAAAGTGGTTTTTTTTCACCATAGTAAAATGAGGCAATATGGTATGAGAAGAAAAGGAAAGCATTTTGGCTTTTTTTTTCTTTTGCTTAATGCAAGCTGACATCATGGTGAGAGAATGCTCAGTGGACTGCCACTATTCTGTTCCAGATGTTGGTGATATAGGGCTAGATACTATACATGACACCTGAAAAATCCATGTGGAGAAAAATATGCCTAGGTGTAGTCTCTAAACTACACCTACATTTTATAGAATAGGCTTAAATTTCTGCACGGTATGTAGAATACACCAAGTGCCTCTCCACGTGACCAAATTTGGTCACATCCATTTAGGCAATGTTTTACTTGGTGTAAATCCTGATGCCTATATTAGGCACAGGGCGGGTGTATTCTATAATAATGCGCATAGATTTTAGAAACGTCCATTCCACCCCTATAACCATGCCCCCTTTTCAACTATGCAATTTGAAATTTACCTGCACCATGTTACAGAATACACTTAGCAAGCTGTGTACATAAAGGTTAATTAATGCTAATTAGTGCTGCCAATTGCTTGATAACAGCCAATTAGCAGCACTGATTAGCTAGTTAACCAGTTAAGTTACGCACTTTGTTATAGAATTTGCTTCAATTTCCTCATGGAAATTAAGGTTCGATATATAGAATTTGGGGGATAGAGAATAATTTCACATATTGGTAAAGGGTTAATGAAGGTCCTGAAGATTGCAGTGATAGGATTCTGAGCCCAGGCAGTGGGAAAAAATGTTTACATGACTTCTCTGAGAAACACAAGACCTCGGAGCCTCTCTTTTCAACCCTAGGAAGTTATTTTCATTTTCCAAAGTAAGCTAATATCTTTCCGCTGGAAATTTTTGCAACTCCCAAACTTGAGTGGATTGTATCCAGAAACTCTGTGATGTATAGAGAACTAATTCTAACGGCTGCACAAAGCAGCATTATGAAATACAAATTTGAGTTTACCTGCCCAGTTATGGGTAGTGACAGCAAGATTAATTATCCCCTGCTGAGATGCGAAAGCTGGTACAATGGTGTGTCACCACTTACCAAGCAAGGACGTATTCATCACAAGTGACAAGGCTGCAGAGAATAGACATTCCTGTTGGAAATTTTTTTTTTTAATACTAATGTCGCTTGAAAACAAAGTTCTCCAAAAGCCAGATGACAGAAAAGGAAAAAGGCTCTTTAGCCAAAGTAAATGAAGGGAAGAATTCCAGCTATTTCTTTGCTGTCTTCTTTCAGAAACCTTTTCAGAGTGAGTCTGCACAGCCATTAGGGATTTGAGGAGGATCTGCTGCTTAACATGTTTGCCTATTTGCTTTAAAACAAATCCAGCTGACAACAGCAAAGGGCTTTCTTTGTCTTCCACCGCAATTTAATTTAAAGTGAACATGTTTACAAACAGTTTAACTTGTTTGGTACAAACACTCCCCTTGCATTCTTCAACTCTGTCAAATGCTAGGGGTGGAAGGGAACCTGCTGTAGCCCAAAATTAAACTTTTGAGCAACTTCATATGAATGTATTTGCTAGTTGACTTGTCTTGAAAATATTTTACAAGACTTTTTACAGTGTTTTTTGCCTCTTTTAAAAATCCTTCATCTGGTTATGAAACATTCCGTTTGCATCGCTTATACAACTAAACAAACATGACATTCATAAACAGCAAAGAAAATATCAGAAAACAATGAATACCAGATATATTGATGAATTTGATTGTGTCCTATGCAAATCTCTCCTTTTTCAGTGCTGTAGCTTTCTTTATAGGGAGTTGCACTTTCAAATTTTCATAAAGGGAAATCACACAAAATGCAGTAAAATCAACTTGAGGTTTCTTTGTCATAATAAAACTACATTCAAGTAATGACATTCTCATATCAATCCAGATTCTCTTAAGATATACAATCAATCTTTATGCATATCACTTGAATTCAGCCATACAACTGTGTAGAACATGAACCTCAGTTGTACCACACTGCATCTATTAGTTACTACTACTACTACTATTTAGCATTTCTATAGCGCTACAAGGCGTACGCAGCACTGCACAAACATAGAAGAAAGACAGTCCCTGCTCAAAGAGCTTACAATCTAATAGACAAAAAAATAAATAAAGTAAGCAAATCAAATCAATTAATGTGAACGGGAAGGAAGAGAGGAGGGTAGGTGGAGGCGAGTGGTTACAAGTGGTTACGAGTCAAAAGCAATGTTAAAGAGGTGGGCTTTCAGTCTAGATTTAAAGGTGGCCAAGGATGGGGCAAGACGTAGGGGCTCAGGAAGTTTATTCCAGGCGTAGGGTGCAGCGAGACAGAAGGCGCGAAGTCTGGAGTTGGCAGTAGTGGAGAAGGGAACAGATAAGAAGGATTTATCCATGGAGCGGAGTGCACGGGAAGGGGTGTAGGGAAGGACGAGTGTGGAGAGATACTGGGGAGCAGCAGAGTGAGTACATTTATAGGTTAGTAGAAGTTTGAACAGGATGCGAAAATGGATAGGGAGCCAGTGAAGGGTCTTGAGGAGAGGGGTAGTATGAGTAAAGCGACCCTGGCGGAAGACGAGACGGGCAGCACAGTTTTGAACCGACTGGAGAGGGGAGAGGTGACTAAGTGGGAGGCCAGCAAGAAGCAGATTGCAGTAGTCTAAACGAGAGGTGACAAGGGTGTGGATGAGGGTTTTGGTAGAGTGCTCGGAAAGAAAGGGGTGGATTTTACGGATGTTGTAAAGAAAGAAACGACAGGTCTTGGCAATCTGCTGGATATGAGCAGAGAAGGAGAGAGAAGAGTCAAAGATGACCCCAAGGTTTCGAGCTGAGGAGACAGGGAGAATGAGAGAGCCATCAACAGAAATAGAAAACGGGGGGAGTGGGGAGGTGGGTTAGTTCATATGCAGCGACTTAAGTACTCCGATCGTCATCGGCTCAATGCCCTCCACCTCCCTCAAACGGATTATCTTATTTTTTAACTTTCAATCTTACATCTAATCACTCTGAATTTTAAACATATATTAGATACTCTTCTCAAAGAAGAAAGTATTTTGTTAGTCGGCTATAGGAGTACTCTTGTTCCAACACGGCACATGAATCGCTAGATGCTTTGTCAAGGAAGTCCCCTGTAAATCTATATCCCTTAGCCTGCCGACATCATGCCACCACGGTCAAGATCACGTTTAAAATTCAGAGTGATTAAATGTATGATTGAAAGTAAAAAAATAAGATAATCCGTTTGAGGGAGGTGGAAGACATTTTTCAGTGCACCTGAAAAAAAGGCCCTCTTTTTTGACTGAAAATGGACGTGCAGCAAAATGAAAATTGACACACGTCCATTTTGGATCTGAGACCTTACCGCCACCCATTGACTTAGCAGTAAGGTCTCACACGTTAACTGGGTAGTAGTCAACAGCACGCGTACAATGATGATTACTGCCCAGTTAGCTCCGACTGCCAGAAATTTTCCAACGCATATAGTGGGTGAGCGTAAAAAATGAAATTACCGTCCAGGCCACTTGGTAGCCAGGCAATAGTTCCAAATTGGTGCAGCTTAGTATAAGGGCCCCTAAATTCATTGTATTGTGAATGTTAGTTTTGGGTTTTTGTTTTGATAAGCCCATCTAATAATATGTAATAGTGGATTAATAATATTTCATTTTGCTTGAAAAATATATTATATTAGTTTTGTCAGTAAGAATCTCCTACATTTAGAAGTTGTTTGTTGCATTAATTAATTTGTTATTAAGGCAGGGTCTCCTTTCACAGTTTACTCTGTAACATACAAATGATTTGTCATACATAATGTTATTTCTATATCAGTAGAATATTTTTTGTAATAAGAGTGTTTTAGGAATGTGAAGTTTGTATAAGTTTATGACAAATCATTATTCCTATAATCAGTTATAATTGATAGTATTGCTTTATAGCATTGTTTTTCAGTGATCAGATGTTTAATAGATATTGATTTTTTTTTAGGATTATTATTGGGATACATCTATCAGATACAACCTTACTATTTGGAGATCGAATAAGGCTACAAAATATGTCCAATTTTTTGTTTATAATTGCATTTGCTATAGGAGATTTATGATGTATTAGATTATTTTCATTTACATCCTGATGAATAAGCTAAGGAAGAGAAACCAGGATTTTTATATCTTGGTTTAATAAGATATAGATCTCTAAGACCCCCCCCCCCCCCCAAACTGCTCTCTGGCCCTCAACTGGCTTAGGAAGGACCACAATATAATCATGATTTAGTTCCCCCCTCAATTCCCTGGTATTATGGCCATCAGGCTTATTTACGAAACAGAAGGGCGCCCATCTTTCGACACAAATCGCAAGATGGGCGTCCTTCTCAAAGGGTCACCCAAATCGGTATAATGGAAAGCCGCTTATGGGCATCCCCAACTGCTTTCCGTCGTGGGGATGACCAAAGTTCCCAGGGGCGTGTTGGAGGCGTAGTGAAGGCGGGACTTGGGCATGCCTAACACATGGGCATCCTCGACCCATAATGGAAAAAAAGGACGTCCCTGACGAACACTTGGATGACTTTACCTGGTCCTTTTTTTCTTATGACCAAGCCACAAAAAGGTGCCCGAACTGACCAGATGACCACCGGAGAGAATCGGGGATGACCTCCCCTTACTCCCCCAGTGGTCACTGACCCCCTCCCACCCTCAAAATTTTTTAAAAATATTTTTTGCCAGCCTCAAATATCATACCCAGCTCCATGACAGCAGTATGTAGGTCCCTGGAGCAGTTTTAGTGGGTGCAGTGCACTTCAAGCAGGCGGACCCAGGTCCATCCCCCTCTACCTGTTACACTTGTGGTGGTAAATGTGAGCCCTTCAAAACCCACCAGAAACCCACTGTACCCACATCTAGGTGCCCACTTCACCCATAAGGGCTATGGTAGTGGTGTACAGTTGTGGGTAGTGGGTTTTTTTTTTTTGGGGGGGGGGGGGTTGGGGGGTTCAGCACAAAGGTAAGGGAGCTATGTACCTGAGAGCTTTTTCTGAAGTCCACTGCAGTGCCCCCTAGGGTGCCTGGTTGGTGTCCTGGCATGTCAGGGGGACCAGTGCACTACGAATGCTGGCTCCTCCCATGACCAAAGGGCTTGCATTTGGTCGTTTCTGATATTGGCGTTCTTAGTTTCCATTTTCGCCAAAATTCAGAAACAACCAAGTCTAAGGATGACCATCTGTAGGGACAACCTAAATGTCAAGATTTGGGTGTCCCCGACCGTATTATCGAAATGAAAGATGGACGCCCATCTTGTTTCGATAATACAGGTTTCCCCATTCCTTCGCCAGGACGTCCTGTGAGGATGTCCTCAGGAAAACTTGGGTGCCCTTTTCGATTATGCCCCTCCATGTTTCCTGCACAATTTTATAAAACTCTGTCCCTAAACACTCTGGGCCTGGTGTTTTGGCCATTTAAATCCACATAATAATTTGAGGCCTATCAATTGAAAACAGTGGATTGAAGCCGTGACAGCAGAAAAAAAAACAGAAAAAGCAGAAATAATAAATATGTTAGCTGATTCATGAAAATAGGAAGCGGCGGAAGAAAGTGGAAACTGCTTCTCTGTGAATGATGTTGGAGTCTGTTGCTGATTGCTCCTGATGAAGCTTGTTTGTATAACGGCAGCACTCTGTTGAGCAGATCTGAATATATCTTTTTGCCAGAAAAGTGGTTCCTATTTCTTATTTTAACAGGTGAACCTCAATCACTTCTTCCAGCCACCCTTATCAGATATGTTGCCAAGCCAACAGAAGCTCAGCTCTCAGCAAATTCCAAGGACCTGCGCTGCTGGCCACAACGGAACTCTGGGACAACTCAGGTAATTTTATTTAATTTATTAACCCCTAGGTTACAGTAGGTGCCCCCCTTCACCCCTTAGGGCTATGGTAGTGGTGTACAGTTGTGGGGAGTGGGTTGGGGGGGGTTGGGGGGTTCAGCACTGAAGGTAAGGGAGCTATGCACCTGGGATCATTTTGTGAAGTCCACTGCAGTGCCCCCTTGGGCACCCAGTTTGTGTCCTGGCATGTCAGGGGGACCAGTGCACTACGAATGCTGGCTCCTCCCATGACCAAATGAGTTGGATTTGGTGGTTTTTGAGATGGGTGTCCTCGGTTTCCATTATCGCTGAAAACCGGGGACGACCATCTCTAAGGATGACCTAAGGACAACCATCTCTAAAGTCGACCTAAATGTTGAGATTTGGGCGTCCCTGACCGTATTATTGAAATGAAAGATGGACGCCCATCTTGTTTCGATAATAGCGGTTTCCCCGCCCCTTCGCCGGGACGTCCTTAGAGATGGGCGCCTTTAGAGATGGTCATCCCCGTTCAATTATGCCCCTCCATGAGTCCTCCCAGAATGTGTATTACCTGCTGTGCTCAATATTTAAATACAACCTGGCCAGGTGTACCCACGACCCTGCCATAATTGTTTTCTTTTTAAGTTGAGTACCTCCAATCATTTTGAAAAGTTGGCTCCTATAGGACTGCCCCTAACATGCATCGAACATGCATCCACCATAGACATCCAAATAGTGCACCACCAATACTTCCATGTTTATCATTCATCGTTTATTGAATTTGGTATACTGCCCTTTCTGAATAACAAATTAAAGCATTTTACAAAACTGAGAATAAAAGATAAGAAAGGAAATCCATTATAAATAGGAAAATAAAAACAATCAATGAAAAGTGTCATACAAACTTAAAATAGAAGTTGCTGGTCTGTGGCTGCCAGCTGGCCCTGTCCAAAGATAACCCATATCAGCAGCAAAAAATTGTATTTATTTATTAGGATTTATTTACCGTATTTTTAAGGAATTCACTCAATGCGGTGTACAGCAAAAATAAGTCAAACATAAGCAATAGATAATTACAGAAGTAAAAATATTCAAACAACAATACAAAGTATGGCATAGTTTGCTACATTACAATGCCAACAATGCCGCTTTGATTCTCTGGTTGAAAAAAGTGGGATATAAATGCTGGTTTGGATTGGAACATTTACCACTATCATTTACCAATATGCTTATGTTTATTGCAGACTTGATATACCGCCTTTCACAAACAATTTTGGTGGTGCACAATACCTACAAATAAAAGAAGAAGGAACGCCAATATCAAAATAGGACAGAAGTCACACAGTTTAGAAAAGAAAAGGAAAGATTAAATCAAGATGGGATGGGGAAAAAGAGACGGCCAATTGCCTACTAGCCATTCCTCCTCCAATCAAAAATGAGTAGATTAGGGAAATGCCTGAGAAAACAGATGGGCTTTCAGAAGAGCATGAAAATGGTGAAAAGAGAACCTTGACCTCAGAGAGAGTAGTACAGCGTTCCAGAGAGAAGGAGCTAAACAGAAAAAAGCAGAGGCGCGCATAGTGCTAAGTTGAGAACCATGAACAGAAGGCACCGATAAGCGGTAATCCAATGTGGAATGAAGCTTGCGGGTAGGACAGTAAGGTGTAATAAGATTGGCTAAGTACAGAGGGGAACCCAGACGTAATACTTTGAAAGTAATGGTAAGGATTTTATGAATGTTCCTGTATTTGGTAGGAAGACAATGGTGCTCTTTTAAAAGAGGTGTCACACGGTCGTAACAGCATGCATGTGAAAGAATAAGGATGGCAGTATCCTGTACTGTCTGTAACTTATGGAGAGAGATGTCTGCAAGACCCATATAAATAAATGTTACCGTAGTCCAGTTTCGTAGCAGCCAGAGCATATAGTAAGGTGGCACAACTTTCATTACTCAGAAATGGGCGGAGAGAGCAAATTTGATGCAAAGAATAGAAACATTTTTTTTGTTATATTTGTACCCCGTGCTTTCCCACTCATGGCAGGCTCAATGCGGCTTACATGGGGCAATGGAGGATTAAGTGACTTGCCCAGAGTCACAAGGAGCTGCCTGTGCCTGAAGTGGGAATTGAACTCAGATCCTCAGTTCCCCAGGACCATTTCCTAACAGTTGTAGAGATATGTGTAGAGAAAGTTAATATGATATCAAAGAGAACTCCCAGATTTTTCATGGAATCCAGTAAATAGATAGGAACAGAATCAATAACTAATGCAACAGAAGGTGCAGAACGGTGTCCAGTAAGCCAAATTGCTGACGTTTTTTGCTGATGTACTTCAGTAGCACTGCGAGACTGCAGCTAGAGGTCATGGCACCAATTTTAAAGGGGAAGCCACATTGGGGAGCAGTGAGTGGGAATCATTCTTGTGCTTTCTCCACTAGATCATCAGAGATTGGAAAGGTAGGACTGGGGAGGCCTACAGGGGGTGGGGGGAACCTTGGGTATGCAGATGCTGTTCTGGGGGGGGTAATAATTTGATTATTATTTATTGATTTTTATTTGATTTACTTGTTTGTTTTGTAGCTTTACCCCTGATGCAGCCTTTGGGCGAAACGTGGCCATGTCAGGTATATGTTTCCATAAACTGCATTTCTCTTCATTTCTATTGGTCTGCTTTATGTGTTGCTGTTCTTTATGTGGTCCTACATGCCCAGTAAACTATGCAGACACTGGCACTCAATATTGCTGGCACCTGCATAATTCCCATTTCCTCCCAGATTCCAACTCCGGAATGCTCCTCTCCTGCCCAGATTTGATATGGCTGGTTAGTGCTGATAATCAGGGGCACTGCCTGGTTAAGTACTGCTGAATATCAGTGGACTGAGAGCAATTTAAGCAGGCAAGAGCCTCTCCTGTCTGCTTAAATTGCTTTGAATATTATTATTATTATTAGAATTTGAATATCAGGCCCTCAGGTTTTTTCACTTGCTGCTGTTTGAATTTGCACAACTTTAAGTTATTTTGTAGAGAATTCACTATATATTTTTCCCCTAAGTAGAAAGTCTTTGTGGCATATGTTGAAAGTTAGTGATATTTTAAAGAAAAAAACAGAAATGTATTTCCTCATGTTTTGATACCTCTGTGATTAAAAGTCAGGTGCCTACACATGAAAAGATCACAGCTGATGCAGATCCTTTAATTGACCAGTATCAGTTGTTCTGTCTGCAAACATACATTACAACTGTCCTAAGTTAATAGCTCTGTGACTCAGAAGAAATATTCTCTGAAAACATTTACCAACTGATGTCTATGTTAGTGGATTATGTAATCATTTGCCCACAGAGTTTCCTGTTTGCTGGGGAAACCTAGCATTCAATTAGCAGCTCAACTGTAGAGTACAAAATAATATAAAAAGAAAAAAATACTAATAATGTGTATGTCCCTTTGATGTCTCATTTTAGGGCAACAATCTATAACACAAGGTCATCTTTTCCTTTATTGTTTTAGCACAGCATAGAGGATGGTCTGTGCCATTGCAGCACAATTCTGAGGATCTGCTTGTACAAAATGTTTTGAATACAATACATAAATATTTAAATTGAGCATAAAATGCTGACTGCTATAGGCTGAATATCAACCAGCAAGTTTTTAGTGCTTTCTTGAATTTCCTGTGAGAGGATTCTAGATGGGAGCTTACAATGAAAAGAATTCCAATGATACAGTCCTAAATTTGAAAAGGCTGAGTCTCTAAAGACGCCTAAGCAGAGATGTGAGGGGGTGGTAAAGTAAGTAAGGCTGCTTGGGAAGAACATAACGAGCAAGAAGGTATATAGAAGATCAAGAGATTTGAGAGGTATGGAGGCATATCCTCATACTAAGCCTTGTTAAATCATACACAAACCATGACAGGGAGCCAATGTTCTTTCTTTAGGAGTGAGATGATAATATCTGTGGACTTTATGAATGAGTTTAGCCATGGTTGTTTGAATAAGTTGCAAGCATCAAAGTGAATTGAGAGTGAGGCCATTGTATAATGCATTCCAACAGTCAGTTTGGGACATGACTAGTGCGAGAAGCAGATTTTTTAGGTTAGCCATGGATATGAAAGATTTAACAGATCTGATCCCACGTAAAGTCAGAAAAGATGACTTTGACAACATTGTTGATTTGAGATTGAAAAGGAAAGTTGCAAGCAAAGATAATTCCCAAAACTTGTACAGTATCCTGAAATGGTAAGGTTGTGTCCTGAATGATAGGGGGGAAATGGTTACAGATCTTGGAGTTGGAAAGTGTATGGCTTCACATTTACTGTTATTCAAAAATAGACAGCTACCAAGGAAGACAGTAAAGAGAATGGAAACCAGTAAAAAAAAAACCTTGTAGAACCTCACAAGTGTTGGAGTAGAGGTTAGAAAGAATACCTCTATTAGCTACCTGAAATTTGCAATCTGAAAGATATGAAGTGAACCACTTGATAACTGTGACCTGAATTCCTGCCATTTGAAGTTGTACAAGTATGATTTACAAGGTTGAAGATTGATGAAACATCAAAGAGATATTAGGATAACTGAATTGCACTGATTCAATGCTCAACTAATTTAGTTTTTCAAAACTGCCAATATTAATTTTGTACTGTGTCCCTGCCTGCCTTGAGTGAAGTGCTCTGGTCTTCTGTAACAAGGTGGACACTTGGTCTTGGATTAGTTTTTCTGACATCATTGAAAAGAAAGCAGGTTAGAAATTGGACGGTAATAAGTATGGTCTTGTGGATCAGGGTTGTTTTTTCTTGGAATAGGAGTGATTGTTGCATGTTTCCATGCCAAAGATACATTATCAGATGCTAAGTTTTCATGAAAAAAGGGCAAAAGCAAGGATGAAAGGATTAATTAAAAAATACCGCCAGGGGTCTATCCTAGAAGATGTTGGGTTTAGAGCCAGAATCAGTTTCTTAATGCCCAGTTGAAATGTGTCTTAGAAGGTGGTCCATGATGTGATAGGTAAGTATGTTTGGGTATTAATGGGGTCGAGTTGCAAAGAGGGTGGGGAGCAGGAGCCATTTTAATACAAAACTGGAGTGGCTGTCTCTGGTGGTTCTTGCTCAGCTGGTGGTTGAACTGGAAGAGTCACCTGAAGGCCAGTAACTTTTGTCAGACATGAACGAGCTAAGGTATCTAGCTGGAATTGAGAAGTACTGTGGTGAGAAAAAAATGAAACTTGTGATAGTATAATAAACTGCTGAAACAATCTTCTAGGTTTATTAGAGGCTGTAGAGATAGAGATGCTTCTTTTAGAACATAAGCAGTGCCATACTGGGACAGACCAAAAGTCCATCAAGCCCAATATCCTGTCTCCAACAGTGGCCAATCCAGGTCACAAGAACCTGTCAAGACCCCAGACCAGTAAAACAGATTTTATGCTGCATATTCTAGAAATAAACAGTGGATTCCTCAAGTCCAGCTTAATAATGATTTAAGGACTTTTAGGAAATTATCCAAACCTTTTTTTCAACCCTGCTAAACTAACTGCTTTGACCACATTCTCTTGAAACAAATTCCAGAATTTAATTACAAATTGAGTGACGAAATAGTTTTTTCTGGTTTGTTTCAAATTTACTACTTAGTAGCTTAATTGCATCTTGCCCCCTAATCCTAGTATTTTTGGAAAAGTAAACAAGCAATTTACCTCTACCTGTTTCATTCCACTCAGTATTTTATAGACCTCTATCATATTCCCCTCCATCGTCTCTTATCCAAGCTGAAAAGCTCTAGCCACTTTAGCCTTTTCTCATAGGGAAGCCTTCCATCCCCTTTATCATTTTCAACACCCTTCTCTGTAGCTTTTATAATTCCACTACATCTTTTATGAGAAGCGGTGACCAGAATTACACACACTATTTGAGATGCCGTCCCACCATGGAGAGATAGAAAGGTATTATAACATTCTCATTTTTGTTTTTCATTCCTTTCTTAATAATTCCTAACATTCTATTTGCTTTCTTAGCCAGCACTGCACACTGAGCAGAGGGTTTCACAGTATTAACAATGTGAGCAAGTGCAAAGTGATGCATGTGGGAAAGAGGAACCTGAATTATAGCTAAGTAATGTAAGGTTCCACGTGAGGAGTCACTGACCAAGAAAGGGATCTAGGTGTCATTGTTGATGATACGTTGAAACCTTCTACTCAGTGTGCTGCGGCGGCTAAGAAAGCAAATAGAATGTTAGGAATTATTAGGAAAGGAATGGGAAAAAATGAGGATGTTATAATGCCTTTGTATCGCTTCTACTACTACTACTATTTAGCATTTCTATAGCGCTACAAGGCGTACGCAGCGCTGCACAAACATAGAAGAAAGACAGTCCCTGTTCAAAGAGCTTACAATCTAATAGATAGTCGCTTCATGGTGCGACCGCACCTCGAATATTGTGTTCAATTCTGGTCACCGCATCTCAAAAAAGATATAGTGGAATTAGAAAAGGTACAGAGAAAGGTGCCGAAAATGATAAAGGGGATAGGACGACTTCCCTATGAGGAAAGGCTAAACTGGGGCTCTTCAGCTTGGAGAAAAGACGGCTGAGGGGAGATATGATAGAGGTCTCTAAAATAATGAGTGGAGTGGAACGGGTAGACGTGAATCATTTGCTTACTCTTTCCAAAAATACTAGGACTAGGGGGCATGCAATGAAGCTACAACGTAGTAAATTTAAAATGACGGAGGAAATATTTCTTCACTCAACGTGTAATTCAACTCTGGAATTCGTTGCCAGAAAATGTGGTAAAGGCGGTTAGCTTAGCAGAGTCTAAAAAAGATTTGGACGGCTTCCTAAAGGAAAAGTCCATAGACCATTATTAAATTGAACCTGGGGAAAATCCACTACTTCTGGGAAAAGCAGCATAAAATGTTTTGTACTTATTTGGGGGATCTTGCCAGGTATTTGTCACCTGGATTGGTCACTGTTGGAAACAGGATGCTGGTCTTGATGGACCTTTGGTCTGTCCCAGTATGGCAATACTTACGTACTTATGTGCATACGATACCTATATCCTTTTCCTACGTATCATCAATGATGACACCTAGATCCTTTTCCTGGGTGGTGACCCCTAATGTGGAACCTTGCATCATGTAGCTATAGTATGAGTTCCTCTTTCCCACAGTCATCACTTTGTAGTTGCTCACATTAAAGGCCATCTCTCATTTGGATGCCCAGTCTCCTAATCTCTTAAGGTCCTCTTGCAATTTTTCATAATCTTGTGATTTAACAACTTAAATAACTTTGTACTATCAGCAAGTTTAATTACCTCACTAGCATTCCCATCTCTAGATCATTTATAAATATATTAAAAAGCAGCGGTCCCAGTGCAGACCCCTGGGAAACCCTACTATCTACTCTTCCCCATTGAGAATACTGACCATTTAACCCTACTCTCTGTTTTCTATCTTTTAACCAGTTTGTAATCCACAATAGGACATTACTTCCTATCCTATGACTTTCTAATTTCCTCAGGAGTCTTTCATGAGGTATTGAGACAGACATGGGAAGCATGTAGTATGGAGTATGGAGTATGGGATTTATAGTATGGAGTGTTGCCACAATTTGGGTTTCTGCCAGGTACTTGTGACCTGGCTTGGCCACTGTTTGGAAAACAGGATACTGGGCTAGATGGACCATTGGTCTGACCCAGTTTGGCTATTCTTATGTTCTTATGTAGGTACTTTGATGAATGCATTAAAAAAAATCCAAATACACAATACTGACCAGCTCAGCTTTATCTCTACTCAGTATTTACTTTTAACTGAGTGCAATAATAAGGGCTCCAGTATTTCTGCCATTGCTGCTCCACTTGCCTAATGTGTTTGTGCAAAAGCCGAAGATTGTCATTGTACCTTGGCAAATGATTAAGCAGGGGCGTATCTGGAATCCGGCGGTAGAGGGGGCCAGAGCCAGAGAGGGGGGGCACATTTTTGCCTGCCTGCCTCCCTCCCCCCCCGCCGCCGCCTCTCTCCACCCCTTCCCGCCGTCAACCCTCCCCCGTTGCTTACTTTTGCTGGCGGGGGGCCCCAACCCCCGCCAGCCGAGGTCCCGACCCGCAATCTCCATATTTCGTCTTCCTCCGTGGCCATGTGCTTCAAGGAAGTAACGCTGCAGTGCTGATTCGTTGAGGCACAAAATATGTCATTTGTGGACTAATGCGGAACACACCTTACTTGAGTTATCTTTTATTGCAGGCCTATGTAGCACTTCAACATGCATATCAAACAGGGCTACGACAGAGATGCTAACTACTTGTAAGTTTTAGGAATTGCTCAACTACTGAGAAATTGTGGAAGCAGTGAAGGTAGCACTAGAATTGATTTTAAAGTGGCCAATTGTTTTAACTGCTAGGCTGGCCTAATTTAATGATTTCACTAGGAACTGTCTATTTCTAAAAGATATACACGACGTGTATTATTGTGCATTGTAGATCAAGAATTCCTCCATCTATAAAATTGTGGAAAGCACTGTAGTTTAACACTGCAATAAAAGACATGCTGGAAATTCTGAGCAGGTGAGATAGCAAACATTTCAAGTTAAAACAGTAAATTGAAACCTAATAATAGAACTACCATGAAACAATATCAAAAATTTACACATTTAACAGCACTGGAATTCAAATACCAGAAATATAATACAATGTTAGCATAATACTCATGGTCCATAAACTATAAGCTTTTGAGCCCTGCTTATTTCATTTTTAGTTTACCTCCTATATCATTGGGTAGGTTATAGCTCCACTAAGATTCATTTTCATATTGCTAAGATGCCTTCACTTGTGTTTGATGTAGAGTGCTAATCTTATCAAAGTAATCAAAATAATTGTTGATGGGCTGCAGTGTAAATTTTAAGGGGTTTCAACGTTAGCTTCAGAACTTAGTACAAGAACAGTGATCGGCAGACTTCTACGGTCTGTGCCCTGAGAATGGCAAGGACAAATCAAACTCGGGTATAAAGTATCACATACCATGTAAAATGAGTTTATCTTGTTGGGCAGACTGGATGGACCATACAGATCTTTATCTGCCATCATTTACTATGTTACTATGTTTTGTAATTTATGTCTGAATTTTCTAGATTTCAAAAGTTCGTAATAAAAATATATTTAGGAACATATTTTCTGTTTCTCACTAAAACTTCATTTTATCAGCTAGGCAAAAGATCTATAGTTTCTTGTGAAAATAAATTTGTTATGAAAAAGATAATTCTAAATAAACGCATTTTATATTAATTTTATATTACGAGCTTAGTTGCAAAGAACAAAATATGAATGTGACTTCCATTGTGTATGTGTGACTTTCCATTGGGTGATGGTGTCTTTTGTTAAACCACAGAAGTACTTTATATGCTAAACTTGAATGTGGAGATATGCTTTTTGCCTCAGGACAATTATTGGCAATATATGTTACATTGATCCTAAATTTGTTCAGGAGAATGAGTGATCAAACATAGAATGTTATGTTTTTTATTAATAATATGCCATATTGTTGAGGTCAGTGAAAGTGACTCAAGGGTCAAACCTTATATTTTATGGACCATTAATTAGCTGTTATAGTCATTCACTTAGATGACCTACTAATCAACCTGATTGATGTACAGTGGGGACCTTTATGGTCATAATAAGTATTTTATCTACGTTTCAAATTTTTTAAACAAATGTTATTAAAGGAATAATATGAAATGAGAAAAAAAGCTAGACAATTTACAGTATTTCACGGTTCTGTCCTTGGATTGGAGGCAAGTTTGAGCTAACAACTGCATTTTCAAGCAACCTTATCTTTCCTATTAATCCCTAAGGACAAGCGAGGGAAAACATGAATAGCACCTTGTTTTGTGTCCTTAAATAGAGGAAATTCAAGTGATTTTACAGATCTTTAGAATGTATAATAACAAACATAAATTTGCATTGCACTTCATTTACTAAGTGCTGCATTACCTCATCCTTTAGTTTTAACAATGGATTTTCTATAAATCTTCATGTAGTTAAATATGATAAACTGCTCAACATATCATGGAACATGGCAGTGCTTATTAGCACTTGAGAAGTTATTGATTGCTTATCTTGATTAATCTTTTATGGGTCTCTGGAGCATTAAATCCAAGGAAAATACTTTTCATGTTCTAAAGTGTTAGCGCTCGTTCATACACTGTGCTATAGTTACAATAATGGCTTTGCCTATTACAGAGACTAATTATAACCTTTTTGCCACAAATGCATTTTTCAGTCTTTGAAGACTTGATATTTTCTTTTATTACATGTCAAGCAGAAGTAAAACCATTGAAATAAAATACTGTTTGTATTTTAGATTTAAAAGGGAAAAATATTATTTATATTACAGGTATATGAGTATAAACATTTTATTTTTGGCTGTACTGCTGATTACAGATGTTAAATTCTAGTGTGCTGTAGATCCAGACATTCCAAATGTTAGCAAAGATTTTTCAGAGACAGTGTGGGCATTCATTTACATCTTAGATCAGTTGATGACTAGAGATTGTTATTATGTCATGGGGAAGTTTCTTCAAGCACACTCCACTGGCTTCAATTTAATAACTTTTGCAAGGCATCTTAAGTTCAGGATAAAATCTTTAGGCCTTTCAGGCAACACCTTCTGCAGGTCTTAGTCATTTTGGGTTCAAACAGGCAAGGTTCTGGCTCTCAATTTCAATCCATATATTAGGGTTTTTCACAACAGTCTTTCAGGCTAGGTTCTAGTGTCTCTGAAGGACCTAAACCAACCATGCCGCTGAGATTTCAAAAACAATTTCATAGTTTATCCCCACAGCCTCTTTATCCTTACCTGTGGGGAAACTATGGCTCCAATCATTGCATTCCTTTTTTGCAGCTCGAAAAGGTGCCTTTTTCCAACTTGTGGGAGATCTCATCCAGTGTCCCTGGCTTTCTCTTCCACATTTAAAACCCACCTTATCTGAACTGCACTCCCATTCCCCAATCTCCAACTTAAAGTCTCTTCTGTTTTCTATAAAGAGGTTTGGCTTTTAATTTTTTTTTCCTTACAGAAATATTTGTTCTGTACTTTCTTGCTATTTTACTACATTTTTCTTGTATGGGCTATATACTTCAAAATATGCTTCGATAGTGTCCTCTATGTATTACAAATTCTATGTAACAAATAATACCTACATAGGCTCATTTAGTCATTTCAAAGTCATATTCAGCCAGCTGAACAAAGTTAACTGGACAGATTTCTCCAGTTAACTTTGGATACTTAACTGCATTTCAGGGACAGTAGAACGGCCTTTTGTTAGGGAGTCAAACTCTACTTCCAACCCCAACCCCAGATCCAACCCTAACCCCACCCCTCTGCTCCTCCATCTTCACCTTTCCCTCCATATACCCTTGCTTCTCCCAGTGGCATCTCTCAACAGAAATAGTTGAGGTGTCAAAAGGGGGTCAAGCCAAATCATAATCCCCTTTTCCCCCACTTTTAAATTACCAAGAAAACATCACAGTCTTCCATACATAAAAGAAATCCTCATCCTTCAAGCCAGTTTAAACTACCAAGTAAAACCACCATTATAATTAATAGCATCATTGAACAAATTTTTCTATGTGGACATGGAGTTTAGATTCTCTACAGGATTGGTCAGAATCTCAATATAAACCCTGAAGCTCCAGTTCTGTATCACAAACTCCATATTCCCCAACAGTGACGCTATCCCCCTTGGAACTTGCAACACTAAAAGTATTCACATTTTGATTATCCCCTTAGGAACAGAGCACACTCCTTCCATTGCCAGATGCTTTGTTTAAAGCAAATGGGTTTTTGCTTTTGTGGTGATTCTGCTGGATATGGAGATCACTAATCCCTCTCCTTCTCCGCGCATATCCAGCAGATAACCAAGGCCTGTCGCTTCTTTCTCTATAACATCAGCAAAATTTGCCCTTTCCTCTCTGAGCACACCACCCGAACTCTCATCCACGTTCTCGTTACCTCTCGCCTTGACTACTGTAACCTACTCCTCACTGGCCTCCCACTTAGCTATCTATCCCCCCTTCAATCCGTTCAGCACTCTGCTGCGCATCTTATCTTCCGCCTAGACCGATATATCACCCCTCTCCTCAAGTCACTTCACTGGCTTCCAATCAGGTACCGCATACAGTTCAAGCTTCTCCTACTAACCTACAAATGCACTCAATCTGCAGCCCCTCACTACTTCTTTACCCTTATCTCCCCGTACGCTCCTACCCGAAACCTCCGCTCACAGGACAAATCCCTCCTCTCTGTTCCCTTCTCCACCATCGCCAACTCCAGGCTCCGCCCTTTCTGCCTTGCCTCTCCCTATGCTTGGAATAAACTTCCTCAGCCCATATGCCAAGCCCCCTCCCTGCCCATCTTCAAATCCTTGCTCAAAGCCCATCTCTTCAATGTCACCTTCGGCACCTAACCATTTCACCTCTACCCAGGAATCTAGACTGCCCCAATTTGACTTTCCACACATACTGTCCATTAGATTGTAAGCTGACTTCATATGTTGTCCATTAGATTGTAAGCTCCTTTGAGCAGGGACTGTCCTTCTTTGTTAACTGTACAGCGCTGTGTAACCCTAGTAGTGCTTTAGAAATGTTAAATAGTAGTAGTAGTAGTAATCATGTGCAGTTTTATTTTTCAAATGGGCCAGACACTTTGCAAAATAATACAAAACCTTGTAAAAGAATACTGAAAACCTATATAGGAAACTTATCAATCTATAATAGCCCTACCCCACCTATGAAAAGATAATGCTATAAATATTACACTGGGCCCCAGAGCACCGATATACCTGCTACTAGGAAACTGGAACAAGATGGACTGTTACAGATTCCTACACAGACACTACATGCTAGCAGAATCTTTTACCTCAGTCGCAGGTGCAGAACATGACTCTCACCTGATACAAAATAGGGACCACAAAACATATGCAAAAAACACAGACAAAAACTGACCCCAAGATGGCAGCTGACCTGGTTGCAAGATCACTATAAAATCTTTTCCTTTTTTAAATTCTGATGGGCAAATGTAAGGGGAAAGTTCAGATGTTTAACCTGATTACTTCTCACCGACGCAGACTTCAATACTGCAATATGCAATCTCTTCAGGAATGTCCCATTCTACAGAGGGCATCCTTGCTGGCAGAGTGGAAGAAGGAAGCCTGCCCTGTCTTGAGGAGGTGTCTCTAAGCCTGAATGGGTGTCCCCTGCCTGGAGGTCTAGTACCATCTCAGAGTGATGATGTGGTGAACACAGTGGCTCGAGGGGAAGCCTTTAATCTGGAAAAACCAATAACATCAGGTGTGGGTCCTGGAGTGACTCCTCAATAGCCCAGAAGTGCAGACAAATTGTCACTAGGAAAGCCAGCAAATGTTCTGCTTCAGGAAAAGTAGAAAAAGGAGACATTGAGCCAATAGTCTGGGATATTTAATAAGGCAAGTCCTAGACAATGCAGAATTCAGAAGTTGGAGAAACCAGCAGTAGTCACCTTGGACTCTGGCAGGCTATTGTAAGCCTCGAAGGTACAGTGAGTAACAGAGTGGGAGAACGTGAGAAAGCAGTTGAATCTTTGAAAGTCCAAATTAATTCTTTGTAGGAGAAAGGAGTAGAAAAATGTCGGACAAATTAATATGCTAGAAAAGAAAACTGGCAACATTCAAAAATTCCAAGCTAATATTTATATGTTTATATAAATATTATGTTGCTTTAAAATCAATAAGTAAAGTTTTAAAAAAATTCCAAGCTAGTGTAATACGAGATTGTGGGAATGCACAGAGGAGGTTGGACATTGAAGGATATTGAAAACAGACTGAGACATATGGATTTGTCAACTTTCCTTGTTCACAAACTTTTGGACCTAGAGAACTCCAAACTGCCCAGAATACAGCCGCCAGACTCATATTTGGAAAAACTAAATATGAAAGCGCAAAACCCCTAAGAGAGAAACTTCACTGGCTCCCACTTAAGGAACGCATTGCATTCAAGATCTGCATGATAGTACACAAAATCATTCATGCAGACGCCCCAATCTACATGCTAAACCTCGTGGACCTACCTCCCAGAAACGCCACAAGATCATCCCGCAAATTTCTCAATTTGCACTACCCCAGCTGCAAAGGACTTAAATACAAGCTGATGCATGCCACTACCTTCTCTTACATGAGCACGCAGTTATGGAATGCACTACCTACAGACTTGAAAGCAATCAACGAAACAACTATCTTTCGAAAATCTCTGAAAACATTCTTCTTCAACAAGGCCTACAATTGAGAACCTATAACCTCACTAAGTCACCTCACCAATCCACTCAATCATGAATGCCCACCTTCTATAACTACCCTAATTACTCTCTTTCTTCTTCTCTATTCCGTCCTTGATCGTTACACATTACTAACTGTATCTGATATCCTGAAATGACAATGTTAACAAATCTATGTAAGCCACATTGAGCCTGCAAATAGGTGGGGGAATGTGGGATACAAATGCAATAAAATAAAATAAAAATAAATTTAGGAGATATCTAAAGGAACTTTTGAAAATACCAGAAGAAGCGCTTCCACCTTATCATAACTTATACTACCGTCCCTATGAAAAAAAGAAGGACTCTAGTCTAGAACAAGATATAGTGGAATTTGAAAAAGTACACAGAAGGGCAACAAAAATGATAAAGGGGATGGGATGACTTCCTATAAGGAAAGGCTAAAGTGGCTAGGGCTCTTCAGTTTGGAGAAAAGATAGCTGAGGGGAGATATGATAGAGGTCTATAAAATGAGTGGAGTAGAACGGGTAGACGTGAATTGATTGCTTACTCTTTCCAAAAATACTAGGACTAGCAGGCACGTCATTGAAGCTACAAAGTAGTAGATTTAAATAATGTTTCATAGATGAGGTAAAGACTGATTCAGGCAACATAAAACAGTGATGAGGATACATAAGGAGAAGCACGTAGATGCACAACAGTAGCCTCCAAACCACAGAAATATAATGTGATACAAGAGGAAAATCCTTTCAAACATATTGGTAGGTTTAGCAAAGTATTTTCATGTTCAAAACATTTTTCAGTTTTAAGTTTTACAGTGAAGAATTAAATTGTCCTTAATAATAATAACAGTGCATAAACCTGCCCATTGAAACCTAAAATCTTTTCGTGCTGATCCCCCAATACCAGAGCCTGAACAGAAATTTTTAAGTGAATTCTTGCCAATTTGAACTTTCATAGAAATGGTCAATTCCAGTTTAGTGATAACTTTCCAAATAATTTCAAAGGTATTGTGTCAATGAATCTCCAACATACTACCACTCATCCATTCTCCATTTACAACAGTAGCTAGACAGACCCCATCTCTGCAACCCACTGGTTGAGTGGCCTTCTCCTTTGAAGAAGTAGTCCTTACCAGTCCTAACAAATCTTCAGTTGGTCCAGCCCTAATTTAAGCCCAACCTCACTTCTAATCTTATCTGTCAGAAAATGATCATAACAAAAGCAGACACATAAGGACTGCCATAGTGAGTCAGACTAAAGGTCCAACAAGCCCAATATCCTGTTTCCAGTAGCAGCCAGACCAGTTTACAGTATTTGTCAAGATCCCAAAGAGTAGATAGATTCCACGCTGCTTACCCCCAGGGATAAACAAGTCTACCAAGTCTGCCATGTTGATAACAGTTTATGAACTTTTCCTATTTAGGAGGCAATAAGGACTCCCGCATTGTGGACATGCTAACCAGTTAGTGTGTGCAAATGTCAATGTGCTAGCTGAATGGCACATCCATGCCCATTCTTCACCTCTAACATGCCCCTCCAAAAATAAATATAAAAATATAGAAAATACACACTTAGTATGCGCAAAAAGGTTACTTTCCATCTCATTTTCGAAAGAGAAGGGCGCCCATCTTCCGACACAAATCAGGAGATGGGCATCCTTCTCTCAGGGTTGGCCAAATCGGCAAAATCGAAAGACGATTTTGGCCACCCTCAACTGCTTTCTGTCACTGGGATGGCCAAAGTTCAAGGGGACGTGTCGCCAGTGTACCGAAGGTGGGACAGGGGCATAGGCGCCCCGTATAAGAGGCTTGGGTAGGCTAAGCCTCCCCAGCCCAGTTGTGACCTTCCCCGCCTGCCTCCTGCCCCCCCCCCCTCTGAAATTTAAAACTTCATACCTGCTCGGGGTTAAGGGAAGGCTGGTTTCCGCAAGGGCGGGACCAGCGCTTGAGAGACAGAAGGAAGGGAAGCTGAAGGCGCGCCGAGCCAGCATGCTTTTCACTGGTGCTGATGTGCTGTGTCACTGCTGATGCTGCCTTCCCTTAACCCCGAGCAGGTATGAAGTTTTAAATTTCGTAGGGGGGGGCGGGAACTGGACGGCGCGCGTTCGATCTGGTGCTCGGTGGGAGGGAGGGAAGGAGGAATGCCTGATGCTGGCTGGCTGGGTGGGAAGGAGGAAGGCCTGATGCTGCTGGGTGGGAGGAAGGGAGGAAGGAAGGCCTGATGCTGGGTGGGTGAATGGGAGGGAGGGGTGCCTGGTGCTTGATGCTGGGTGGGTGGGGTGCCTGGTGCTTGATGCTGGGAGGGAGGGGTGCCTGCCTGCCTGATGCTGGGTGGGAGGGGTGCCTGGTGCTAGGTGGGTGCCTGGTGCTTGATGATGGGTGGGAGGGAGGGATGCCTGGTGCTGGGTGGGATGCCTGGTGCTGGGTAGGTGGGAGGGAGGCCTGCCTGGTGCTGGGTGGGAGGGAAAGAGGGGTGCCTGGTGCTTGATGCTGGGTGGGAGGGAGGGATGCCTGGTGCTGGGTGGGGTGCCTGGTGCTGGGTGGGAGGGAGGCCGGCCTGATGCTGGGAGGGAGGGAGGCCGGCCTAATGCCTGGTGCTGGGTGGGATGCCTGGTGCTGGATGGAGAAAATAGGCAAAAGCTGGATCCACATTATACCTCCTCCAGTCAATTCCATAGAGGAGGACCCAGCTTTTACTTATGGATGGAGGGCAAGAAATGAAGAAGAAAGGAGGAAAGTAAAGAAATAAATGGAAAGGAAGCCCTGGAAACGGAGTTAAGAGGACAGATAGCAGCAGAATTGGATACTGGGCCAGCATGATCAGAAAAACAAAGTCACCAGACAACAAAGGTAGAAAAGATCGTTTTATTTTCATTATAGTGTTTGGAATATGTCCACTTTGAGAATTAGGTGCTCAACATTAAAAGTTTATATTTATTTATTTACTTATTTATGGCATTTTATCCCATATTAAACATGAATTAGGGTGTTTTGTGGCTCTACACATATCATATTATGATCCCTTGTTTCATATGGTACAGTAAGGTTCTGAGTGTGTTTTTGCACAAAGTTGTGCATAGTATTTTGCAGTTGAGCGATTGTGGTTAGTATATGCTTTGAGCAACCACTTTATTCTTTGACATATGAAACATATATAATATCTAAATTTAATAAAAGGTATTAATTGTGACTTATTTTAATTTATTTTTTCTGTGTGTTATCAGACAATTATGGGTTTAAGCTCCGCCCCTAACCCCACCCCCTTTAGCCTCCCCAAACAGTTGGGCGTGGTTAAGAGATGCCCATCCTCGGCCGATAATGGAAAAAAGAAGGGCGTCCCTGACGAGCATTTGGCCGACATTACTTGGTCCATTTTGTTTCACGCCCAAGCCTCGAAAAGGTGCCCGAACTGACCAGATGACCACCGGAGGGAATTGGGGACGACCTCCCCTTACTCCCCCAGTGGTCACCAACCCCCTCCCACCCAAAAAAAAACAATTTAAAAAACATTTTTTGCCAGTCTCTATGCCAGCCTCAAACCCAGCTCTATGACAGCAGTATGCAGGTCCCTGGAGCAGTTTTTAGTGGGTGCAGTGCACTTCAGACAGGCAGACCCAGGCCCATCCCCCCCTACCTGTTACACTTGTGGTGGTAAATGTGAGCCCTCCAAAACCCACCCGAAACCCAGTGTACCCATATGTAGGTGCCCCCCCTTCATCTCTAAGGGATATGGTAGTGGTGTAGAGTTGTGGGGAGTGGATTTTGGGGGGCTCAGCACACAAGGTAAGGGAGCTATGCAGCTGGAAGCAATTTGTGATGTCCACTGCAGTGCCCCCTAGGTTTCCCAGTTGGTGTCCTGGCATGTGAGGGGGAACAGTGCCCTACGAATGCTGGCTCCTCCCATGACCAAAAGCCTTGAATTTGGTCGTTTTTGAGATGGGCATCCTCGGTTTGCATTATAGGCGAAAACCGAGGCCACCGATCTCTAAGGTAGGCAATCTCAACATTTTGGTTGACCTAAATGTCAAGATTTGGCTGGCCCCAACCTTATTATCGAAATGAAAGATGGACGCCCATCTTGTTTCGATAATACGGGATGCCCCGCCCCTTCGCCGGGGCGCCTGTAAAGATGGGTGCCCTTAAAGATGGGCGCCCAGTTCGATTATGCCCCTCTTTGCCACAAAATGCTTTAAAGCGCTTTGCAGTAAACATGTTCACCTGCTCTAAGCACACGGTAAGGCTTAATGCCCTTTAAAAGACATTCCCCCTAGTATCTTAAAGTTATAGCTTGAGTTATTCTTCTCTATATACATCTCTTGGAACTTGTCCATGTTAAATTTCAATAGCTGTCTGGATGCTCAGTCTCCCATTCTTGCATGGTCCTCTGATATTTTCTCACAATTGGCTTGCAGTTTTAAAATTGTGAATAATTTTGTGTCACCTGCAAATGTTATCACCCCATTCATTGCTTTCATTTCCAGATCATTTATAACTATACTTTTTTTTTAACCCAGTCCCAGTACAGATCCCTGGGGCACTCCACAGTTCACCTTCCTCCATTGAAAAAAACTGACCATTTAGCCCTATTTTTTGTTTTCTATCTTTTAACCAGTTCCAATCAACAGTATGGCATTGCCTACAGTTCCATGACTTTCTAATTTCTTCAGATGCCTTCTGAAAATCCAGATACATCACATAAATTGGCTTACCTTTATTCACAGTTTTACTAATGCCTTCAAAAAACTGTAGCAGATTGGTGAGGCAAGACTGCCTTGGTCAGTGTCGGTGCCGTCTCATTAAACCACAACTATCTATATGTTCAGGAATTTTGCTCTTTATAATAGTTTCCATTCTTTTGCCCAGCACTGACATCAAACTCATCATCAAGTGTGTAGTTTCCAGAATCATTCCTGGAACCCTTTTAAAAATTGGTATTATGTTGACCAGCCTTCAATTTTCAGGTACTATGAACAATTTTAATGGTAGGTTATAAATTATTAATGTCTGCCATTTCATTTTTTAAAGTCTTTCAGTACTATGGAGTGTATACCATCCAGGCCAGATGATTCACTACTCTTTAGTTCAGCATTTTCCAACTGCTCCCCACATGTGCCGCGGTCGAGAGCTGAACGGGGTTTGCCTCAGAGTCTGTGGGAATCCCGTGGGAGTGTATGAGCCTCTAAGTGACCAACTGCTTACCCAGAGTCCTCCAGATGTCCAAGTACCGCCTCCTGCTCCCTGCGATATTTCAGCGCAACTGCACCTGCTCTATGCCTGGGCTGAAGCCACAAAGCTCACACTGACACACGCAATGGTCAGCAGCATCACAAGTCACCTGATCTACTGGCACATGCGTGTGGTGACCTCCTCGTGCATCCTGCCTGTGCATGTGTCAGTGTGATCCTTGCTGCATCAGCCCAGGCAGAGAGCAACTATGACTGAACTGAATTATTGAAGCGAGAAATTGCTGCACACTGCCAATTAACCATGGTTCGCCACCAAAGTGGTAAGTTTGCTGCCATATAATTCTTAGAAAAAGAATGTATTATAAATTTTTATGGACCACCTTGAACCTAACAATTGAATCAGTTCACAGTAATTAGTTCCTAACATCAACCCCTCTAAAAGCCTCCAAAACCCCCACCCACAACCTCTCCTCTCAGCCCAAAGCCAACAAAATCCTCTCACTTAGGCAGCTGAGTTTTGGACAATAGCCTTACTATTTTTGGACACCGTCCCCCTAATTTTCAGAAACATTTAACTGGCCAGGAATGGCACCCTGCTGGTTAAATGGTACTTCTCCAGCGATATTCAGCAGGAGATAGCCAGCTGCCTTCCGCTGAATATTGCCGGTTAGCGCCTCACAGATAGCCAGCGGCTATCTACCAATTTTTGGCGCATCGCCGGTTACATTTGGCAGCCACATTTGGCCGTGTCAATAGCAGGCCTGTCTTTTGACTGGATCCAACTTAACCATCCAGTGCTGAATATCTGGTTAAGTTGGAATAAGCCAAAAATAAACTGGATATTGAATGCAGGTCACCAGAAATAGCCTGGGATTGAATAACCAGGCTCAGCGCTGACTGTGAGAGGCAGTCCAGTTACCTCCCATGGTCTGAATATCGGCCCCTGTGTGAATGATTACAATGCTTGGTGATAAGATACAGGAGGGGAGTTAAATCCTGTATCCTGTAAGAAATAAAGAGAAGCATTGCCCCTCAAACTACTAGAAGAAGTGGTGGAGACCGAAATTTAAATATGCTTGAGACAGATATGTGGGAGGGCATTTTTGATATGACTTCTACATCTGACTTTGGACATTTTCCGCAAAACATCCAAATATCCTGTAGTGAACATGACCATTTTGAATTGAAAAGCATCTATCTTTTTCTTTCTAAATGGTCATTTGTTGGACGTTGTTGTGCTCAGTGCATCTATCTTTTTTTACCCATTTTCAGAAAAAAAAGAGGCCAAATGAAAAACACACAAAATCAAACCATTGAGATGTAGGAGGAGACAGCATTCTTAGTAGACTGGTCACACAGACATCCCAGCAAAGCAGTGTGGTACCCTAGGGGGCACTGCAGTGGTGGACTTCATATAAGAGCTCCCAGGTATACATCTCACCATTATTCCCTTATATTGTATGACGAGCCCTCAAAAACCTACTTACTTTGACATTCTTATTTCTTGTTTGGGCTGGTTTCTTGGAATTTGTTCACCTCCACTCTTGTGTGTTGGCCTTTGGTGTGAAAAGTGTGGATCCCTCTGACTTGCCATCCCTTTCTCTATAGTCCACTGCAGGCTACTCCATGGACCTGCTTGCTGCTGTAATAAGACTGGCTATAACATCTGAAGCTGTCATAGAGGCTGGTATGCACTGTTTCTTTTACATCTTTGGGGGTGGGGGGGTGGGAGGGGGAAAGTTTCCACTTGGGGAGTAAGGGAGGTTATGCCTTAATCCCTCCAGTGGTCATTTGGGACACTTTTTTATGACTTAGTCATTATTAAAACAGGTCTAGCCCAATACGTCTTAGTTTTAGCCTTGGACGTTTTTGCTTTGTTCCATTATGGCAGAAAAATGTCCCAAGTGTTAGGCACACCCAGATCCCACCTCTAACAAGCCCCCTTGTGATTTGGATGCACTGCCAACAAACTACATAGAAAAAACATTTTTAAAATATGTTTCAAAAATAGTGATTTGGATGTTTTTGCAAGAAAAACGTCCATCTGCTGCTTTCTGCCATTTTTTGGACGTTTTTCTCTTTCGAAAATGAGCTTCATGGTGTAATGGTAGTAACAGAGATAAAAGATCAAGCAAAATGCTTAGGGTGAAGGGGCAGTAATGAAAGGGAGTTGGTGTTGATTTGAATATGGGATATTACTTGCATATTTAATTATTGAACTTTAAGCACAATCTTAATACTCGTTTGTTACATGATAAAATATGTCCTTTAAAAAAACTGATGGTGTTCCTTGACACTTTTTGCACCTTGTAAGTGTTCCACGAGATGAAAAAGGCTGAAAATCACTGCTTTAGTTTGTCAATTTGCCTTATTATATCTTCCAGGTTCACCCAAAGCCATCTCGATTCTCCTACCATCCAACACTTCAACTCTCAGGCCTGATTTTCTTAGTAAGTGTACTATTCAACTGATCTTGGATCTCTCTTTTCTTTCAAGGTCTTATTTCCAGGCCCAGCAAAGACTATACACAATTTCCAATGGCTGGCCAAATAAACTTTACGTACATAGCACTCTGACAGTAGCATCAAATACCTCTGGTGGTCTGTAAAAGGGAACACTGCTATCTGCTGGGAGAGAAGGGAACTGATAATAAAAAGCAACTGTTACTGAAAGAAAGAATGACAAGAGGAGACATACCCCCCCATAAAAAAATTGGGAGCAGAAACTTCATAATTTGTCTATAGCATTTTTGTTTCTATTTTGACATGAATATTCTGAAATGAGTTCTTCAAAATACAGCTTTAGTTTTAAACCCATGTGCTGAGTATAAGCACAGTCTAAAAAGTATCATCTAATTAATAAATTAAGCCATCACTAATGAGGAGTTAAACATAGGCAAACTGAAGGGCTCATTTTTTACAATTGCATGAATCAATAATAAAGGCAGAAGCCAATTTCTATAAAACACTCAACAGAAAATAAGAAATGTACTTCAACCCAGATCATACTTCATTTTGCATCAAAGTGTGCTGACTGTCTTCACCTGCTTCAGCTATGATAATAATGTAAAAGCTGATCAAACATATTTGAACTGTTGGACAAAAAGAAATAACAGACTGAGATGGACATTTGTCAGCAAATCAAAAGCCTTCACGCACTATTTGTCCAGCACTTGGCACCTTTGGATCACGGTATCTACACACCTTTCTTTTTATTATTATGACAACAGAGCAGGCCAATAGCCTCTCATTCCTGAAAGACTGATGAAAATGCGTGATGATTTTTTGAAACACGAGAGGAAATGGCTTATCTTTGTGAAGACGCAACCTTTGATGCTAGCATAAAAATGCATGGAATGCATCTACACTCAATTAAGAAATACTTGGAGGATCACTTAACCTTTTTGCAACTGCTTCCTGGGCCATTGTGGAGATAGTTAATTGTGTTTTTGAACAGCCCAGCAAGGATCAGGAGAGTTTGCATTTGAAGTTTCTTCTCTGCTGAGCAACTGGGAAGGCGGCCAAACAGTTTAAAGAAAAACATAATTTGTGGCTCACTGAGCGAAAAGGGTACCAAAAGTGGGGTATGTGACTTATTTATACTGCAAGATAGAGGGATATCAACTCAAGAATCCTGCAAAATTTCAGCCTCAGGGATGGGCTAATTACATCGTTAAAAACTGAGACACTTTTATCAATAAAAAAGTAATTAACCCCTGAAATCACATACTCCACTTTAGGTACCTGCAGCTTTTAGGCTGTAGAACATGAAAAACATCAAAGTTGTGAAAGAAATTGCCTCGTCCCATTCTACTGGCCCTACAGTACACAAAACTTTCAGAAATGAAAGTTGCCTTTTAACTCTTTTATTTGTAACTTTATTTTTGGTACTTTTTTGCACAGAGGGTCACATTTAGAAAACAGGTAAAACAAAATAGTACTATGATGTATCATAAGGTTTTATGCACAAATGAAACTCAGATTTTCAATATCCTTATCAAATACACAATCTGAATTTGTGAGGGTCATTTTTGAACTGCCTGCATAAAAAGCACGCATGAACTTTTGCTGTGAAAATTATCAAGGAAATCTGTCCCTGAACATTTACACATGCTTTAGGCATGTCTGGATTAAAATATGTACATACTTTTGAATTTTCAAAAGCATTTGCATAAGTGAAAACCCCATCCCCAGAAATGCTTCCACAAACTGCAGGTAAAATTACATACACACAAGCTGTACATGCATAAATGTACTCACACCTAGGGTGGGGAAATTCTGTAAAAGACAACTTTCCATTTGAAAAACATTTTCTATTGAGTAAACTACAACTAAGTAAACTGGCCATTTCCTCCTCCTTTAATACTATGTCCAATAGTAAGGAAGCCTGAAAACCATCTCCAGGATGGGAAATGAGCCAGAATAGCAAATGTTACATTCAGTAGTAACTACAACACTGATAAAATATAAGCAGGTCAATATTCAGTGTTAGAGACACCTTATAAATGTAAACAGATAGAAGTTTGTTTAAATGTATACATATTTTCAGCAGCATTATCCATGTAAGTGTCACCACTAAACATCTGCGTATAGTTGAAATCAATACCTATCTTTTTAAGTTAGACTGGGCTTTTTACTTGTTGCTACTTGGACAACTAACTTAAATGTTTAGCAATTAAAATGGTCATACTTACCTATTTATCTGCTGTAAATTTATACAAAAAAAAGCTAGCACTTGTGGTGCTTTTTAATAGTAATTGTATTCACTGCAAATGCACATGAAAGTCCATCAAATAGTACCTCACATCCTTTCATACTACAGTGCCAGATGTCAATTTGAACAATCTACATCTTTTCAGCTCTGTCATTAAGGGAGAAGTGTAGGTGATTTTTCTCTTTTTGGTAAAAGTCAGTGAGATCTTTTCTTCAGACTGTTCCAGAGAGTATGCAGTGAAATCTAGAGATCCTGAGGCATCAAATATGACAGCTAGAATCATCAATGTTAGCAGAATGGCTGTTCTACCACCCATTGTTCCTACTGCTGTAAGCATGAGTGTAATAATGAAAAGCTTAGTGTAAACACAAGATTTGTGCCTGTAATTGCCTGCTCCCCATGGATAGTGCATAATCAGTCCACCAAAACATTGCCATGTACTTGCAGAAAATAAGTCATTTAGCCCAATTCTGCCCCCAGGAATGCCTATGCAAAAGGACCCATGGCTTACTGGAACATTTATTTTCACTCGAGCAATTTTATAATAACCTTTATTTTATTTATTTGGATTTTTGCTCACACCTTTTCAGTAGTAGCTCAAGGTGAGTTATATTCAGGTACGCTAGGTAGTTCCCTATCCCAGGAAGGGATCTAAGTTTGTACCTGAGGCAATGGAGGGTTAAGTGACTTGCCCAAGATCACAAGGAGCAGCAGTGGGATTTCAACCAGCCACCTCTGGATGTCAAGACTGCTGCTCTAACCACTAGGTCGCTCCTGCACTCCTATCGAAAATATGTTTTGCATGCAGAGAAAACTTCACAAATTACACCTAAAGTGCACATATTTCAGTTATTTAGCACATTGGGGGCTAGATTCTATATATGGCACCAAAAAATTGACCCCAAAAAAGTGATATTCTATAAGCCGCACTTAAAGTTAGGTATGGTTTATACAATAGCCCTAACATCTGGGAACTGTGCCTTAGGTGTGGCCATTTGCACAAACTGAAATGTGGTACAAATGTTCGCTATGATATAACAGCACGTGTTAATTTTAGGAACACCCCCCCCCCCTTTATGCCCATGACCCTCCCATTTCCATGCCTCCTTTTTCAGATCACATGTAAAGTTTAAGTGCAGATCTCATGCCTAAATTTATACATATACATGCCAATTAAATCTAAGTAGTGCCAATAATAATTTGTTAAAAATCCAATTATTGGTGCTAATTAGCTCATTATTCAATTAAATTGCATGCACAAATTGGGCATGCAGCCAAATTTCTGTATGCAGTTTTTTACAACTTTTATAGAATTTGGGGGTGGCTGTGCTTGATATCTCCCCACCTTGGAGAAAATTCTATAAAGAAGGTGACAAGATTTAGACACAGAGAAGGCGCATAAATGACCTGAATACCAGCCTACATATGCTTATGAATACATAAATGTGAACATGCACATGTTGTACTTAACATAAGAATATAAGAATTTGCCATACTGGGTCAGACTGTTGGTTCATCTAGCTCACTAGCCTGTTTCCAACAGTGGCCAATCCAGGTCACAAGTACCTGGTAGAATCCCAAAGAGTAACAAGATTCTATGCCCAATCTTCTAATATCCTAAGTCCTCCTGCAATTTCTCACAATCTGTATGTATGTCATTTAACTACTAGGAATAGTTTTGTGTCATCTGCAAATGTAATCATCTCACTTGTTTCCATAAATGTGTTTAAAAAGCCCCAGTACAGATCCATGGGGTACTCCACTATTCACCTTCCTCCATTAAACCAGTTACCAATCCACCACAGAACAATACCTCTTATTCCATGACTTTTAAATTTTCTCAGGAGGGACTTTGTCAAAAGCTTTCAGAAAATCTAGATACACTACATCAACCGGCTCTCCTTTATCCACATTTCACACATAACTTACAGTATTCTATAAGTTACATGCCCATATCACGTCCACATATACACCCCCTTACAGTTATGCACTATCCCACTAATTTTATATAGATGTCACAAAAAATTGCATGTACAAATTTTGGCATGTGCCCAATTTGCATGTGCAATTTAATTGAATAATGAACCAATTAGTGCCAATAATTGCCTTTTTAACAAGCAATTATTGGCACTAATTGAAATCAATTAGCATGTACACGCATAAATTCAGGTGCATGATCCATACCTAAATTTTATATGCATCCTGGTAAAAAGGGGGGTGTGAAAATGGGAGTGTCATGGGTGTTTTAGGGCGGAGAGTGAGTGTGGATTCCAGTTTAGCACATAATTATAGAATAAGGGCATTCCACGTGTAAATTTAGATGGGGCATTTGCAATGTGTTTTCGTTGGTGCAAATGGACATACCTACATTTACACGTGGCTCCTGCACTTAAGCACTATTCTATAAACCACACTTAACTTTAGGCATAGCTTATAGAATAGCGCTTAAGCAAGGAAGGGGTTGGCGTTGATTTTTTTTGGCACAATTTATAGAATTCACACCTATGTGGCTTCCACACTGACCTTGTAGAATAGTGCTTAGCACCCAATCACTACTTAAACATGTGAATAATACATTCATGTGCATAAATGCTAGCATTCTATCATCTTAGTGAGCAAATGGCCTTCCATTTAGGTATTAAGGTAACAGAATGAAGGTTAATGTATTCAGAAAAGCAGGCTATGAGTGGTTTGATTTTAGGTGTTCATAAAATGTAAATTTCACAGTTTATGATTTAGCTAATTAGGGGGGTTTCAAAATGCTTATAAACAGTGGAACTGGTATTCAAGGGGTTTGTCTGACTAAACCAGGCAGTCAAACCAGCAAGTGCACAGTAACTCAGATAAAGTTATCTGGATAACCTTAACTGGATATATTTAGGGACAGATTTATCCCAATAAATCCCACTAAATATCCAGATAGTTTTATCTCTTGCAGCCTGTTGAATATTGCCCCTTAGTTTCTCTGACATAAGGGGTCATTTTAGAACAGGGTACCTATATGAAAAGGACTGTGAAGGTGCCAGTTTTAAGCCTATTTTACATAGACATAATATTAAACATCACAATGCCAACCAGGATGCCACCTCTGTGGGACAACACTTTACAAAACCAGAACACTGCATCAATGATCTTATGGTGAGAATCCTAAAAGGAAATTTTAAGTCAATACATGAATGTAAGATCTTTGAAGTCAAAATGATGAAATATTTTGACACCCAACAGACAGGATTCAACAAAGATCTGGACTTTCTATCCCACTATAAACCATAAAATTCTACTGCTTTGTCACTCTCTTATCAGCCATCCATCTTTCCGTCTCTAACCCACCCAGCTCACCCTGTTTCTCACCAAACCCACCCCACCCTCTTCCTGTGAGACTGTCATTGGAATGTTTTTGTATTTATCAGAATATATAAGTGACATACAAAAGCATTCCAATGACAGTCTCACAGGAAGAGGGTGGGGTGGGTTAGGTGAGAAGCAGGGTGAGCTGGGTGGGTGAAAGACAGGGAAAGATGGATGGCTGATAAGAGAGTCAACATTTGCTCATTTCTGATCTGAAAAAGAAGGGTTACCTTCGAAAACTATTCAAAAAATGCATTGTTAGTTCAATTCAAAAAGGTATCATCTTCTATTCTTTCCATGTTTTGTTTTATTTCTATTTATTACCAAGCCTATTTTAAAAAGGCAACATTTGTCTTTGTAAAATAGAGACCCAGAACCAGCTCACATAGCATGCAAATGCTAAATACACAAATTTACACCCGGTCTAAAGGTGGTGTAAACATATGCAAGCCCGGCTAACTCCTGTGGTCACCATTAAACCCAGATATTCAATGTTCAGCCATTTCCAGTGACCGGCACAGAATATCCGGTTTATTTTTGGCCAGTTAGAAGAAAACTGGCTATGTTGATATTCAGACTTAGTCGGTTATCTTCTAACCAGCCAAAGATATCCCACATATTCATGCGGCCAAATATAGCCACTAAAGCGGGGATGAAAATCAGTGGATAGCCAGTTATGTCTGCAATATAACTGGCTATCTGCTAGCCACTAACCAGTAGTATTCAGCAGGAGATAGATAGCTGGCTATCCCCCGCTGAATATCACCGGCTAGCCAGTTATGGAGCATTGAAGCAACAAGGTGCTGATCCTGGCTATTTAAAAGCTTTTGAATATTGGGGGGGGGGATGTCACCCACAGATTGTAAGCTCTGTCGAGCAGGGACTGTCTTTTTCATGTTGATTTGTACAGCGCTGCGTAAGTCTAGTAGCGCTATAGAAATGTTTAATAGTAGTAGTAGTAGTAGTAGGATCTGGATGTCGTCGTCGATAATACACTGAAACCTTCTGCTCAGTGTGCTGCTGCGGCTAGGAAAGCGAATAGAATGTTGGGTATTATTAGGAAAGGTAAGGAAAGCAGGTGTGAAGATGTTATAATGCCGTTGTATCGCTCCATGGTGCCACCACACCTTGAGTATTGTGTTCAATTCTGGTCGCTGCATCTCAAGAAAGATATAGTAGAATTGGAAAAGGTGCAGCGAAGGGCGACTAAAATGATAGCAGGGATGGGACGACTTCCTTATGAAGAAAGACTAAGGAGGCTAGGGCTTTTCAGCTTGGAGAAGAGACAGCTGAGGGGAGACATGATAGAGGTATATAAAATAATGAGTGGAGTGGAACAGGTGGACGTGAAGCGGCTGTTCACGCTTTCCAAAAATACTAGGACTAGGGGGCATGCGATGAAACTACAGTGTAGTAAATTTAAAACAAATCGGAGAAAATCTTTCTTCACCCATCGCATAATTAAACTCTGGAATTCATTGCCGGAGAACGTGGTGAAGGCAGTTAGCTTGGCAGAGTTTAAAAAGGGGTTAGACGGTTTCATTAGTTCCATCTGCTGACCATTGCCCGGTCGACTGCATTTGGACCACCTTTAGTGGAGTCCCGGTTGATACGGTATCCAAAGCCCTGCGTAAGTTCTCTAGCAAATACTGTGGCCTGGATGCTTGTCCCAATCACTTGTTGAGAAGTGCACCACACTGCTTTGTAGTCGACTTGACGATCCACATCAATAATCTACTATCAAAGGACTTGTTCCCACCAGACCATGGACGCATACTTCTCACGCCCATACACAAAAACACTAAGGTCAAATCTGATGTAATCGCAAATTACCGCCCTGTAGCTTCAATACCTCTGTTAGTCAAGGCAATGGAAAGTATAGTCAACACTCAATTAAATGAATATCTGACGAAGTATGACATCCTTCACCATTCGCAGTCAGGATTCCGCGCCCAATACAGTACTGAAACAGTACTGGTTACTCTCCTGTCATGCTTTAAACGTGAGATGTCGGTTGGGAAAAAAATTCTTTTACTGCAGTTTGACCTGTCCAGTGCCTTTGATATGGTGGATCACGAACTCCTTTTACACCTCCTTGATACGTTTGGTGTGAGCGGCTTTGTTTTGCACTGGATCAAGGGCTTCCTGTCGTCCAGATCTTACCAGGTCAAAGTGAAATCTATCATTTCTGCACCCTGGAGAGCCTCCTGTGGGGTGCCTCAGGGCTCTCCCCTATCACCTACACTGTTCAATATCATGCTGATCCCACTTGCTACAGCCCTCACGTAACCCTGGCCTACATCTGTACATTTATGCTGGCGCTGTCACCATTTCCATCCCTTTTTGTGACACAGTAGCCGAAATCTCAGACCTGATTGCTGTAAGCTTATCTACAATGGAACAATGGGTGAGGGTGTTTCGGTTCAAGTTAAATAAGGATAAAACTCAGTGCCTTCTTCTCCACTCCCCATTCTACTCAGTCCCAACAGATACCCTCATTATAAATGACTACGCTCTCCCTCTTTCTAGTAGTCTCAAGCTCCTTGGGGTGACCTTGGATAAGCATTTGCATCTGGATGATCAGGTACAAGTTGTCACTAAGAGAATGTTTAATGCAATGTGGAGGCTTCGGCAGGTTAGAACTGTTTCGCACCCTTGTTCATTGGTTGGTGCTATCACACCTAGATTACTGCAGCGGGATTTATGCAGGTTGCCATGAATATCTTTTGAAAAAATTACAGACTGCACAAAACACAGCGGCGAGACTAATCCTAGGAAAATCACGTTTTGAGCATGCTCAACCTCTGCGTTTCCTTCTCCACTGGTTGCCCATGAGGGAACGTATCTCTTTCAAAATTTGCTCACTAACTCATAAAATCATTTACGGACAAGCTCCGGAATATATGCTTCACCTTATCGACCTCCCACCCAGAAATGCAGTAGCCACCTCGAGGTCGTATCTTAACCTGCACTTCCCAAATTGCAGAGGTGTCAAATACAAGAAGATCTTCACTTCGTCTTTCCAATACTCCTGTGCCAAGAATTGGAATGTCCTGCTAAAATACTTAAAACTGCAAATGGATCACCAACTGTTCAAGCAGCTGCTGAAAACCCACCTATTTGGAATGGTCTACTCCCCTTACACTCTTACAGATCAATAGCCCCACTTACTTACCCCTGAAACTGTATGCCCCCATCCCCTTCCTTGCCTAATTTTTGTCTCTTACCATTTCTCTTATTGTATTGTCATTTTTACGTATCCTATGTTAGCCACATTGTGCCTGCATGCGTGGGAAAATGTGGGGTAGAAATATACTATAAATAAATAAATGGGAAAAATCCACAATTCCAGGAATAACATGTATAGAATGTTTGTACGTTTGGGAAGCTTTCCAGGTGCCCTTGGCCTGGATTGGCCGCTGTCGTGGACAGGATGCTGGGCTCGATGGACCCTTTTTCCCAGTGTGGCATTACTTATGTACTTATGTCTGCACATAACATTTTTGAACAAGCTCATTGTATGGTTTCATTTTCTCCCAATATTAATCTTTCAGACATGCTTTGCCATTCAGATGTCTGCACGCAGCGTGATAGAGGACAGATTGGACGTTATAAGTGTGGTAAATGTGTCATCTGTGCAGTAACTGCAGAAGTTACATCTTTTTGAGATGACAATAACAAGAAATGTATTTCAATGCAGTATTATACATCATGTATCTCTAAAGTGGTGATTTATTTGATCTGCTGCCCTTGTGATTTAAAATACATTGGTCAGATGAAAAGTATGCTGAAGACAAGGCTGATTGAGCATTAACATTGTATTGCCACCGGTAGGGTTGAAGCGTGGAGGGGCATTTTCAATAGAACGTCTAAATCAGAATTTGGACGTTTTATAAAAACGTCCAAATTCTGAACAGGAAAGAAGGTCATTTTTGAAAAAGATAGACATCTATCTTTTGTGTTCGAAAATGCTATGGATGTCTTGTGATTTGCATGTTTTGTGATTTGGACATCCTTTTTTTTGGTCCATGTTCGAACAAAAAACGTCCAAATGCAAAACATCCAAAACAGTGGAGAAGTGGCTTAATGGTTAGTGCAGCAGGCTTTGATCCTGGCAACATGGGTTCAATTCCCACTGCTGTGACTTTGGGCAACTCAAATGCACAAGGGGCATTTTTGGATATGACATCTAAGTCTGAATTTGGACGTTTTTTTGTAAATTGTCCAAAATCAGAACAGGAAAGGTCATTTGCTACCAAAAAAAAAAGTCTATCTTTTCCTTTTGAAAGTGCTGTTTGGAAAAATGTTTTGTGATTTGGATGTTTTCTTTTTTTTTTTTCTCTATTTTCAAACAAATACATCCAAATGCAAAACGTACAAAATACACAAGAAAATCCACAATAAAGTGAAACCATTCACATGTTCTAAGTGTGATAAAAGCTTTGGTTGTAATGTAAATCTCAAAGCGCATCAGAAAGTGCTCACGGGAGAGAAACCATTTGCATGTATAGAGTCTGGTAAAAGCTTTGGTCAGAAGGTAAACCTCACAATGCACCAGAGAATACACACAGGAGTGAAACCATTTACATGTCCTGAGTGTGGTAAAAGCTTTGGTTGGAAAGAAAGCCTCACATGGCATCAGAGAATCCACAAAGGGATGAAATCATTTACATGCACTGAGGAGGTAAAAGCTTCATTTGCATTGGGACAGGTAATTAGGGAAGGAATGTACACTCTTGCTATGAAGTATGGAAAAATAGCACTCTGGTATTTAGATGTATGTAATGAGACCTCCTTTTCATCTATAGATCTGAAGTCAAACTCCAAATCTAATGATAAACAATAGACACAAGGCTCAGATGTTATAAAAAAAAAAGTAGAAAGCTTGGCATCAGGTACAATAGTGGAAAAGTGACATCCCAGGAAAGCAATAGGGCTTCCTTGGGGGCACTGCAGTGGACTTATAAAATGCTCCCAGGTACACATCTCACCTTTGCTCCCTTACCTTGTCTGCTGAGCCCCCTAAAACCCACTACCCTCAACTGTACACCACTACCATAGCCCTTACAGGTGAAGGCAGCACCAATATGTGGGTACAGTGGGTTTCTGGTGGGTTTTGGAGGGCTCACAGTTTCCTCCACAAGTGTAAAAAGTAAGGGGAGGTAGAAGCCTGGGTCCACCTAGCTACAGTGCACTGCACCACTACTAGACTACTCCAGGGACCTGCATGCTTTTCTAACGGACCTGAGTATAACATCTGAGACTGGCATAGAGGCTGGCAAGTAATATTTTTAATCACATTTTTTGGGGTGGGAGGGGGACAGTGACCACTGGGGGAGTAAGGGGAGGCGATCCCCGAGTCCCTCCAGTGGTCATCTGGGGCACCTTTTGTGTGGAGTACAGGAGTAGCCTAGTGGTTAGTGTGGCAGACTTTAATCCTGGGGAAGTGGGTTCAGTTCTCACTGCAGCTATTCATTATAAAAACAGGTCTAGCTCAAAACGTCTAAGTTTTAGTCTTGGACTTTTTTGTTTTGTTCTATTATGGCTGAAAGACACCCAAGTCCCGCCTTGAACACGCCCCTGGCACGCCCCTTTGACATTTAGACATCCTTCTGACGATCTTGAGAAAAAAAACATCTAAAAAGAGGTTTCAAAAATACTGATTTGGATGTTTTTGTGAGATAAACATCCAAATGCAGACTTATGTCACTTTTTGGACGTTTTTCTCTTTTGAAAATGAGCTTGATAGTAACCTATGGAACTTTGTAAGTCTAAGTGCTTTGAAAATGACTCCCATAGTGTTTTCTCTCCTTGTTTTTGAGAGTTGTTTTCTGTGTTCTTTGTTTTCCAGAAATGCCAACTGAAGTCTGTGATAGAAGTCCAATTCAGGGTGACAACTATGTAGTGCCTCCTGGGGCAGTTGAGGTTTCATTTATTAAATGCTGTTAGTTTTTGCAGGAAGCTAACACTCACAGGAATTCTTTAGCAAAAGGTTTATCTTTGATATTTAGTGATTAGATTTATGCTAACCTTTTTGTTTTGTTCTTTGAGATTGTTATGAGATTTGTGTAGCAAGATAGACCAGGAGAGACTTGATGACCTGAACACGTATACCCTAGAGGAAAGGAGAAACAGGGGTGATATGAAACAGATGATCACATATTTGAAGGTATTAGTCCACAAGCAAACCTTTTCCAGAGACGGGAAGGTGGTAGAGCTAGAGGACATGAATTGAGGTTGAAGAAGGGCAACTCAGGAATAATGTCAGGAAGTATTTTTTCACTGAGAGGGTGGTAGATACCTGGAATACCCTCTCACGGGAGGTAGTGGAGATGAAAACAGTAGTGGAATTCAAAAATGCATGGAACAAACACAAAGGAATCATGTTTAGAAGGAATGGATCCAAAGAAGCATTACAGAGATTAGGTGGAAACACCAGTAATTGGGAAGCAAAGCCAGTGCTGGTCAGACTTCTACAGTCTGTGCTATGATCATGGCTGGACAGATTCAGTTTCAGAAGTTGGAGAACAAGGCCAATGCTAGGCAGACTTCTACGGTCTGTGCCCTGATCATGGCTGAATAGATTTGGATGGTTGGAGTGGATCTTTTCAGGGGCTTTGATGACAACTTCAGAAGTTTTAGAACAAGGACCATGCCGGGCAGACGTCTATGGTTTATGCCCTGAAAATGGCAAGGACAAATCAAGATCAGGTATACATATGAAGCATCACATCATACCTTATGTAATGAGTTTATCTTGTTGGGCAGGCTAGATGGACCATGCTAGGTCTTTATCAGCTGTGATCTACTATATTACTATGTTCCGTTTTCTTTTGTTTGTTTAAGAAAGTCTCCAGTGCCAGAGGCATGTTGGAAATAAGAGTTCACAATCTTATACAAATCTCACACAGGGCGCCTGAGTGGAATTGCAGAGGTGAAAAATTCTGGCTGAGAGCCTGACGGCCACATAATCTGGTCATCCTTTACCAGAATGATGAGTGGCATAGGAGCCATGAACACAGATGCACAGAATAGCTTCCTTGCTGAATTAGCTAATGTATAGCAATATGTTCTCTGAAAGAGTGCTAGAAAAAAACCTGCATTTTATTTCATTTTTATTTTTTTTTTAGTACCACTAAAAATTGAGATAACTGAAGTTTATTAACTTATAAAGGATGTCTTTTACTAAGGTGCACTAGCGTTTTTAGCTCACGCTAAATATCAGCTGATGCTAAACGCTGAGACGTCCATTATATTTCTTGTAGCACACCTTAGTAAATGACCCCCAAAGTTAATTGTTCTTTATAATTTATGCCCAAAATAAGCAGGTGAGCAATAAGCAGACCTGTTACATGTAGAGTTACTGGCCACTGAGTGGGTCTTGACCAGGTACTGTGACAGACATTTTGAAGGTTTCTATCTAATTAAGATGGTCAAGATGTCAGTCTGATTCTGTTTGCTGAAGTGGCAAAGAATGCCTTAGCCCTCTTTTGAATAGAAACTTCTCAATCCAAAGGGAGAAGTTAAAGTGGAGCTGTAGACCTTAGTTAAAGCGTGCTATAGTATTAAGGCTTTATGAATGAACAGGAATTGAAGGATAGCTATTGATCAGGCATACCGCAATGCTGAACATTTTTCAGAACTAGTGCCATAATGGAAGTGCTTGAGATGCTTGAATAATCATTGCTGTGAAATGGTTTGGAGTCAATGCTAAAACCAAAAAAGCAGGTCTAAAGAAACAGCACAGAAATGGTAGTAAAATGAAAAGAAAAAAGCAGGCTCACCAGGACACACACTCCTGATTCTGGAGGAGCTATGGGGAAAGAAATGGAGTAAAATGTTGGAACAGCAACAGCCTTGGTACAAGAGAATATAACCAATTGCTGTAGACCAAAAGATGAGTTATATACCAATATATAGTTACAAAGAAAAGCATAGTGTTGACCAAGACATTCTATCTGTGAAAAAGAGAACATCCCTGCCCCAAGTTGTACGTGCATAGGCGCCTACATGCCTTAGTAAAAGGGCCCTTTAGTTCCTTTACCAACTAATGTTTGTTTTCCATAGTTTTCAACATACAAAAAGCTTTGGATCGATTAGGCAGCCTTGTTAGAATATATGCATGTGCAACTTAATTGATCAACGAGCCCTTAACTAGTAATAATTGAGCGCTAACAACCAATTATTGCAGTTAATTGGAATCAATTTGAATTTTTGCATACAACTGGCTGTGTGCTGTTCTATAAGGCTTAGAGCCTAACTTTCATAGTGCATATCTGAAAATGGGGCATAGGCAGGGGTGTGTCAGGGGCATTTCAAAAAGTTCCACTTGAAATTACAGAATTTGCCCAAAGTGCACTGACATTAGAACTTGCTAAGTAAAACACCTAACAGTCAGATGCCAGATCTATGCTGAACGCTATTCTATAAAGGGTGTGCTTCCTTTATAGAATAGCGCTTAACGCTCAATTTTTTGGCACGCAATTTTAGGTGCCATTTTTTGACTTCCCCCCTATGGGCCAGATTCTACATAAGGTGCCTAAAAATTCCACATGGTAAACATTTCTAAGCAAATTCTATAAGCGGCACCTACATTGATGCACAGTATATAAAATACACATAGTTGATATACCAGTGCCTAAAACTACGCGCCTCCAATTACACCAATGAAAATATGGCGTAGTAGATTTACAAGTACTGGGCCATATTCTATAACTACTCGTGTAAATTTTGGAAAGCCCATAAAACACCCATTTCCCTGCCCAAAGCCACACCCCTTTTGAACTGTGTGCATTAAAATTTAGGTGCAGTTCATCAGCGAGTTGTGCACGTAAATTCTAATTATTGCCAATTAGTGCTCATTATTGCTTGTTAAGTGCTGTCATCAATGCTGATTAGCTTGTTAAGCCAATTAAGTATTGCGTGCTGTTATAGAATACCATTGGATTTCAGTGCAGAATGCTAGGCATGATATACAGAATCTGGGGGTATATAACTGCACTTTTTCCAGTGTTGTTTCCTGTGGTTAGCATGTTTCTCTATGTTTTTCTGATATATGCTGAAATATATGTAAAATATAAAGAGATCAATATTCTAAAGCGCACATATGATCCGCAGTAGTGCCAACCACCCACGTGCTCTTTAAAAAAAGACACGGCAATTGAACAGGTAATTTTGGATGTACCTATAAATTGTTACATGGCCAAAGATATCCATTCAAAAATAGGGTAGGATTTGGGGATATTCTATGGCGATACTGCCTAACTATGCAATTTACATGATTAAAAGATCATTATTTGGAAAAGGACCAGAATCTCAGAATGCCCTACCTACATTATTGGAAGCTAATGACAACTACTTGACTTTCAGATGTCAACTAAAGACTTGGCTGTTTAAAATATTTTGATGTTGGCACAACCTAGTAATATAAATTTTGTGGTAGATAATTGAGCTTTCCAGAATTTATCATTGCCTACTAATGTTTATTCTAATGTAATCCACTTTGAACTGTACTACTTAAGCAGACTATAAATACCCATACATCTATCTATATCTGTTTTAAATGGTGATATTCAGCTACTAAACATATAAGTTATGGGTCTGATATTTATGAAGTTGGTGCCGATGTTGACAGAGATATTTTTTATTCAGGGTAAGTTTATGCATATATCCTACAGCCACCAGTTATAGGCATAAAAATTATGCATTCACTGAAAGGCAGGTTGGGAAAGGCTGGGCACCTAGAACTGAGTAGGCTCTTGAAGTAAGGTGTTACAATAATCCAGCCTAGTCCTGTTCCTGTGCTGGATTCCTGTCCCAAGTTTTGTTTGGTTTCATATTTTGCCTTGTCTTGTTTCTTTTGGAATTCTGTTTTGTATATTCTTTGGGAGAATGATTTGTTAAACTTGCTTTTAGCATTTAAGAACATAATCAACTTTGTGGGTCAACTCTTGTTACTGACATGTACAGAGAATGATGAAACTTAGTTATTCTTCGCATAACTTCATTGCATAATTTAGGCCAACAGAAAAGCAGGTCTTATTTGAATATTGAAGCGATTACACCATTCCCACATTAATATATATTCAGTGAAGCTACTTAAACATACATGGGTATATTCTATATATGGCACCTAAAAAATCCATGCGGAAAACATTTCCACCTAAGCGTATTCTATAAGCGGCGCCTAGATTTAGGCTCAGTATATAGAATATGCACAGTTGGTATCCCAGTGCCTAAAACTACAAGCATCCATTTACAGCAATGGAAACATGGCGTAAATCCCAGCATGCAGATTTAGGCGCACTGAGCCGTATTCTATAACTATTCATGTAAATTTTAAAATGCCCATGAACCATCCATTTCCCCACCCATAACTTCTCCCCTTTTGCCTGCGTGCATTAAAATTAAGGCGCTCTACGTTATAGAATGCACTTAGCAATTTGTGTGTGTAAATTCTAATTATTGCTCATTATTGCTTGTTAAGTGCTGTTAACAACTCTGATTGGTTTGTTAAGCCACTTAAGTTGCACATGCTGTTATAGAATCCACTTGGATTCTATAAAATCCAGGAGCCAAGAGGCAATTCTATAACTGGGCATGTCCATTTAGGCATACCAAGGATACAAAGTAGGAACCTATTCTCTAACAGTATCTGGGTATCTAGGTTCTGTTATAGAAAACCAGTGAAACCCAGTATCAGCATGCCTAACATAGATGCACCTGCAATTGTACCAGTCATAGACCTGGTGTAACTGCAGGTACCCAAATGTGGCAGGGAAGTGCATAACTTAAAGTATTCAATAAGTTACGTGTATTACTCGTGCTCTGGAGTAAGAGAAGAGTGGGAACAGAATCAGGCTCTTCAACAAACAGATCGGAAACATCCAATATTTGAAGTTCAGTTGAGGGGAGACTCTACAAGGTACCCTGTTTCGGTACTAAAAGTGCCTTCTTCAGGAGTTTTGTACTTTGTCCCAAGAAAACTTATGGACAAAGCATACAGGAGTGAATTTCTTATTGAAAATTGTTCTGGTCTTGACAAAGACCTTTGGAGTAGAGTAAAAAATATGGCTTCTAGACGCCACTAGCTTGACTTAACTTCAAATATTGGACATCTCCGGTCTGTTTGTTGAAGAGCCTAATTCTGTTCCCACTCTTCTCCAGCTCCTGAGATCATCCGTGGGACACTGTTGTTCTTTTCCACCTCAGTGGTTTTTGCTGCTTACTCATGCTCTGCCCATGTATATGTCCCCTTGCATTTATGCACTATGTAAGTTAGGTGCACTGCTAAAGAATAGTGCTTAGGCACCCTGCTGGCACTTTTACAGGTAGAGATACGCTTACATGCACAAGTGCTAGTATTCTATCATTTATCCATGCAAGGGGTACATAAATATGAGTGCCCAGATTACAGAATAGCCCTTGTAAAATGAATGTATAACAGTTTGCCTCCTTTTCTTTATAGAATACTAGCACAATTGATATATACATATATATGTGGTTAGGCTGGAGCACTTATGCCAGCCACAGAACTGATGTGAAAGCTCACAACTAAATGCTGGAGCTACAAGGGTGACAAAGTATTTCAGAAGTTAAATGCATGACTGTGAGTCCGGCCTATTCTCTGCCTATGTGTACGATAGAGAGTGAACAAATTTTAATTGTTTGCAGCAGTGAAACCAGCCCACAATCCTTTTTCTGTCTAGCTTTGGTTTTTCCCAGTATGGCAATACTTATGTACTTATGTAAATGGAAGAAAGAACCGACTCAAACTAATAAGAAACAGCATAAGGAATGTCAAATCAAAAAGCTCCATAGAAACTCACAAACATTGAAACCCAATATTTAGGGAATTCCACCTTTCATACTCCCTCTCCCCTCCTCTACTCTGCCAATCACATCCACACTCTATACACAACATATTCCCCAAATCCCCACCCACTCTTTCACAACTACAGTCCACCCCAACCTACCCTATTCGCAACCCATCATCTACCCCCACGCTCAAAACTATCTCCCAAACACTCTATCCTAAAAACCCTAATTACCCCATCCCTCATAACTACTCCCCTCCCACCAACTCTACCCCCTCCTCAAATCTACCCCACCCCTTTCCCCACACCTCATAACTACCCCAAACACTGTCCCACCTCACCTCCAAAATTACCCATTCCCCATAACTACCTTCATAATTATCCAACCTCACCCCACTTCCCAAAACGATGTTCCACACAACTACCTACCCCTCACCCAACTACTCCAACCCATCACAACTATCCTCTCCCACTTGCACTCCAGTAAACTACACCATTCAAAGCATGTGCATGCATAGTCACCATTTTCATGCTAAGCTGCTGCACCCAGAGCTAGACTGTGTATTTTTCCCTATGTTACTTCTGAAGAGGTAAAATATGGCGAGGAAGTCATGTACAAAGCCAACCCCCTCCCCCCTTCTTTTCTAAGTCAAAGACACAAACAGAGACAACACAGCTACACAAGAAGACAGGGCTGGCCCAACCATTAGACAAGACCAGGTGCTTGCACAAGGCAGGAGCTTCTTGGGGAAGCAAAAAGCAACAAAAGTCAAAGCAAAACAGTAGATCCTGACAACCATATAAACTCAAAAAAAACCATCAGCACATGCTTTAAACTGCATTTTTATAGGATTTCTGATAAACAAAATCTTGGAGATGGGGGGGCAGACTAGAGGTCTGAAAATTAAATCGGGGGGGGGGGGAATCTAAGACAAAAGGTTTGCTAAGATGTCCACAAACCTTTGCACTGGTTCCGCACACAGCAACACAAATGGAAGAGTGGAAAAGAATTCCATGACATATTCTCCACATGCTTTCTCCGTTTGTTGAAAATTATCTCCTAGTCCTCGAAATAGAATGCACAGTCCAGTCCAGCTGTCTTTCTGTAAATTGCCCTAATAATGTATCAGTTTTCCTAGACACGAAATTGCACAAGTGCTTAATATATCTAGGTGCACATATGATCATTGTGATAGCAAACAGGATAAAAATAATGTTTATATTCAGGACAAAATATGTTTTAACCTTACAGAAGTCCAAAAAGAACTTTGAACTTGGGAACTTCTACTTTATACAAGAAAATCCACAGTACTTACAGAGGCATAATTACTGAGCATGTCCTATGTGAACACTCTATGGACTAGTATTTATTGATAGTTGATTCCTGAATCAAAAGGGTGTTTGGCAGCCCGGAGAAAAAAAAGGCCATTGAGGCTTTAAAATAACTTACCTATTTTTTTTCTGAATCAAACTCTTTATTGAAGTTCAAATGATGCTTGTCAAGAAGGTTAATACATTTTAAACTAGAGATGAAAGGAGCGAAAACAAGCTATGTAAACGATTAATTTATCTTACCCAACACAGTCCTGAAGTAATAAAAAAGGGGGAAAACTCTTTGTTCCATTTAGCATTTTATGTCTTTGTTGAATTCTATTTTATAGAGCTTGAAAAGGAGCTTTAAGAAACTCATGACATTTAAAAGGTTGTTACGAAATTTCTCCTAACTCTTTGTTTTGCCATGCAACAGCTTAGTTTCTTAAAGATACCACAAATCAGGTAAAAGACACGCAAAGCTAAAAGTTCAATACAAAACTATTTAAAAATATATATTCATTAAAGACAAATATGAGCTCTGGGAGTGCTAGAAGCACGTTCTGAAATCCCCTTCGATGACAGTTTAAAGAAAACAACTTTTATGTGCTGCTGAGCCTATCTTTTCAAAGTCTTTTAAATTCAATTGTTTACCTAAAAATGCAGACCAAGGCCAGAAAGCTGGGCTTGAAGAGGCAGTCTTTTTGCTTGCTCACAGTGAATTGAATTTGTAACTAATAAATTGTTCCACACCTTTTTTTTGTCTGGGCCACGAAAAGAAAAGGCCTGCGTTTTCTCGCAAGAATGTACAAGCCTCCTCAAAGTAGTAGAGCTTTCTCCCTCAAAGTCAGCATTTGTTGACTTTTGAGCAAGTGATAAGGTATATACCACTGGTTTGTTACTTCTGCCATCTGTGCTACTGAGTGTACCTCGACTCAGATCAAAGTTGAAAGCTTCTAAAAAGATACACAAACCACAACGTGACAAATAGCATGCTTTGTTTGACACGGCAAACAAGACATTACTTTCATCAGCCCAAGAAAAGAATGCCATGTTTTTAATGCTAATTCTGTAGCCTGTAAGACTAGGGATGGGGCTTTACTTCATTCTCAGAGAATGAATGCCTTTTCAACAGAGATTCAAAGACATTCTTTAAACTACAGACTGGCAATTTTATTGGCACAAAGCTGTGCTTTTTAGTGCAGCATATAGTTATGCAGGTCTATATTTAAATTTTTATTGTTGTAATAAGCATTTTGATTTCAAACCTGATAAACATTTTTAGACTATGGATCAAAGTTTTCCATGGTGTTATAAAAGCACTTTGAAATGAAAACTATGCAAAAAAAAAAAAAAAACCTATGCAAAAAAAAAAAAAAAGTTTTCCCCATTTTTAATTTTAGAAAGCATTTTCCAGGTATAAAGCATGTTATACAGACAGAAAACGGCTGTTATAAAATTGCACAGATATATAGCATGTAAGTGTGCCAATGAGAACATACATATGTTTATGTAGACTGCTCAGAGGCATTCTCTAGAGCCTAATCCGGCACAAGCAAGCAAGGCCGGCATTAGGGGGTGGCAAACAGGGCAATTGACCTGTACCCCCATACTATAATCCTGTCTCAAGCTGAAGAAGGCATAGCTAAGGCCAACTTTGGGGCCCATCCCCAGTGTCTGCCCTGGGCCTCTGAATGTCTAACACCAGCCCTGCAAGCAAGGAGGGAATTGTACATAGAAACATTGTAACGTGGAGGGGCATAATCGAAGGGGATGCCCAAGTTTTGCTGAGGACGTCCTCGCAAAACATCCCGATGGAGGGGCGGGGAAACCCGTATTATCGAAACAAGATGGACGCCCATCTTTCATTTCAATAATACGGTCGGGGACGCCCAAATCCTGAAATTTAGGTTGTCCTTAGAGATGGTCGTCCCTAGACTTGGTCATTTCTGATTTTCTGCGATAATGGAAACTAAGGACGCCCATCTCAGAAACGACCAAATGCAAGCCCTTTGGTCATGGGAGGAGCTAGCATTCGTAGTGCACTGGTCCCCCTGACATGCCAGGACACCAACTGGGCACCCTAGGGGGCACTGCAGTTGACTTCACAAATTGCTCCCAGGTACATAGCTCCCTTACCTTGTGTGCTGAACCCCCAACCCCCCCCCCAAAAAAAAACAAAAACCCCACTACCCACCACTGTACACCACTACCATAGCCCTTATGGGTGGAGGGGGCACCTAGCTGTGGGTACAGTGGGTTTCTGGTAGGTTTTGGAGGGCTCACATTTACCACCACAAGTGTAACAGGTAGGGGGGATGGGCCTTGCTCCGCCTGCCTGAAGTGCACTGCACCCACTAACACTGCTCCAGGGACCTGCATACTGCTGTGATGGACCTGAGTATGACATTTGAGGCTGGTACAAAAGATTTTTAAAGATGTTTTTTTGAGGGTGGGAGGGGGTTATTGACCACAGGGGGAGTAAGGGGAGGTGATCCCCGATTCTCTCCAGTAGTCATCTGGTCAGTTCAGGCAACCTTTTGTGCCTTGGTCGTAAGAAAAACAGGACCAGGTAAAGTCATCCAAGTGCTCGTCAGGGACGCCCTTTTTTTCCATTATGGGTCGAGGACGCCCATGTGTTAGGCACACCCAAGTCCCACCTTCGCTACACCTCCAACACACCCCCGTGAACTTTGGTCATCCCAGTGTTACAGAAAGCAGTTAGGGATGCCCAAAATCGGCTCCACAATTACCATGACCTCAGTAGTGAGAATCACTATTAATAGAAAAGAAGGTGAAATATCTTAATCCAACGGATTAAATTATCTGTTTGTAGAGGAGGAAGTAACATCAAATAAATTTGATTGCCAGGAGATTGGAAAGGGAAGAGCCTTGAATGTGGTCTATGTCTACTGCAGAAACAGCGCTGGCCTTAAGCAGGGACGACAGGGGTGGCTGCACAGGAATCTGCGCTCCCTGAGGCTCCACACTTACCTGAGTCAGCTCTCCACCTGGTGGCTAACCTAAAGTTAAAGCTTGTTTTCCTTTCCATCTCTTTCTTCCTCTTCTTCTCTCTCCCTTTCCCCTTGGGTAACTGTGCTCTTCAGCATTGATGCTCCATACTCCTCCCACTGCTCCAACGGTCAGCTGTTATATTTCCTCCTTCTCACGCCTCCTCATCCTTCAGTTTTCTGCTTCTCAGAGGGATAGTACCTTGGTATTGCCTTTTCAGCTTCATCTCCTCACACTTCTGGGGGGGGGGGGCAAACCGGTCCACACAGGGCCCTACAATTGCTAAAGCTGGCCCTGTGCAGAAAGACCCACCACTGTGTCCCACAAATCAGACTTACAAGCAAGCTGGGTAGCCTGAAGGTGAGTCCTCATAGAATGAAATGACTAGACACTGGTTTCCTGACAAGCAACAGAGGATGGTAGTTAATTTAGTTTACTCTCAGGAGAGGAGGCAGACATTGCAGAGAGGATGAAGCAGCTTACTGAAAATGTTATCCAAAACAAATTATTTCTTGCTTCCAGCAAGTAATAATTTGTGGAGGAGTAGCCTAATGGTTAGTGCAGTAGCCCAAGAACCAGGGGAACTGGGTTTAATTCCCACTGCAGCTCCGGTGCCTTCATTGTGTGATCATCTGTTTCTGACGCCTTACGTCCTGCACGCACGGTGCAGGACATAAGGCGTCAGAAACAGATGATCACACAACAAAGGCGCCGGAGTCGACTAGCGCTGAAGAAGACACTTCGGCTAGCGGGGTTTGAGGACCCCCCACCAGCAAACAAGGTACCTGATGTGGCGGCGGGGCGGGGGGGTCAAATGTAGAGGGGGCCAGGGCGTAATCTGTGGGGGCCCATGCCCCCATGGCCCCACGTAGCTACACCCCTGTGTTATAGAATACTAGCATAATTCAGCAATTAGACTTTTAAATTTAGGCACCATCACTTATGCCAGCTCTATGGCAGGTGTAAATGTGAGCACCTAAATGCAACAGTTAGGTACCAACCTGACAGTGCTCAGTAAAACGCATGCTGAAATAGCTGTCACGCCTATGACTTGCCCATGCCCCTCCCATGTGGACGCCCTCTTTGCAGTTACACACTAGAACATTTAAGTGCACAGTTGTCCCAGCCCCCTGGGGGGGGATTCTATTTATGGCGCCTTAAAAAATCAATGCTGAAAAGCCACGCAGTTAGCATGACTCTATAAACTATGCCTAAAGTTACGCCTAGTTTATAGAATATGCTCATGCGCTGTTCTTGCAACTAAGACACACCCAATTAGGCTACCTAAAACCAGGCCTAAATACCTCCACCTAAGTTAGGCACAGATCGGGTGTATATAGTGCACATAGTATTTTGAAATCCCAACAATCGGCCCATTCCACACCCATGGCTAAGCCCCCTTTTTGACTGCACGCATTAGAATATACCTAGAAAGCTGTGCACATGAATTCTAATTAAAGCCAATTAGTATCACTAATTGCTTGTTAAGTACCAATTAATGGTGCTGATTGACTTGTTAATCAATTAAATTATGCATGCAACTTAAGGCACCATATATAGAATTTGGGGGAAGAGCCTAAGTTAGGCACCTGTCATTTTACTCCATTTTGGTCCTTAATTATCATTAATTTCCACTTGGTGCCTAACCTTTGTTAACTATACAGAATTACTCCGTAGTGTGCCTATTTTATAAATGCACTATTTCTATATTAACAGCATTTGAAATTTAAATTGAATATTATTAATGAAAAAATGAGCCATGAAAATTTTTATATGAGTAGAGTTTGTTCAGCCTTATTAATTGTCTGATGGTTTGCCACAACTTATAGGGTGAAGATATTTTGCTGTGCTGGTATAAGTGCCTATATGCCTTTATTAAATAAGCACCCTGTTATGATTCTGCTGACATACTGTAGGCAGGGGAATGACTGGGACTCGCTTCTGATTGGCCTGTCAGGGATTGAGCTGACGTCTGAAGCAGCAGACGTCAGAAGTCAGATCTATTTACACTTACCTCTCCCTACAGCCTATGCTCTAGCGTGGATTCCTGTCAGCTGAGCCTGATTCCCTCACTCAGTCTGTGCTTGTGGCACAGTGTGCATTCTTTGGAGTTTGCTTGCTCTTCTCATTGCTTGTGGTTTCTGTGTGTGCTGGTTTTTACCAGCGTGTGCTTGATTGCTTCACTGCACTGCACCTGGGTCTGTCCTCTGCCTGGCTCTGGTGTGTTTTGTCCATGGTAAGCTCATTCCTACTTTATTTGTTTAGCTCCCCTTTCCTCAGTATTAACCCTTTATGTGCAGAGCTTGGTATTGCCTTCTGTAAGTCCTGCCTCTGTTAGGTAGCCTTTCTGTCCGTTGTAATCGTTCCTGTTTGTTTAAGTTTCCCTTTACTCAACCCTTTATGTGCAGAGCTTGATATTGCCTTCTGTAAGCCCTGCCAGGCAGCCTTTCTCTGGTGTCTGCCTTATCCCTTTCGGTACTCTTGTGTGCCTGCTTCTTTCCTGTCTTTATTTGAAAGCAGCCTTTTCCTTCAGCCTGTTTTTCCCTGTTTAGCCATTGCTGTGGAGCTTCGCTCTTGTAGAGTCCATGTCTACAGTGTCCCATTCTGTCCCCAGCTTTCCCTTTTTCCCTGTGGGCTTTGCCTTCTGCTACCTGTGTTTCTGTGTAGCCTATGTTTGCATTCTTTCCCTCTGGTCATAGTCTGTATCTTCCAGCTTTTGTCTGTCACCTTTCTCTTGTGTCACTAGCTAGCGCTGTGTGCATTGCATGAGCTCCAGTCCCTTCGGGGACCCCTCATTGTTCTTTTCCCTTCCCTAGTGTATGACTAGGTTCCAGTTTGGCCCTGAGGCCTGTACGCTTGGACTCTGTACAAGTGGGTTCCGGATTAGCCTTGTGGCCCGCCTGAGTGGTCTATCTCCCTTTTCTGGTGGTACTTGTTGATTGTCCTGAGTGGGCGGGGCTTTGTGGCTATGGTATTGCTTAGCGCCTGTTTGGCCTACCCTAGGCCTTGGCCAAGGTCCTTCTTAAGCCTCAGCCTAGGCACAAGGGCTCACAAGCAGATTAACACACCCACAGTGAGTGCAATTCTATAACTGGGCACCTATGATTAGGCACCAGGAGGATGTCTAGTTGGAGTTTATTCTTTAAAGTAATATAGGTGCCTACTTAAATGCATGCATAAAAATTAATTGTATCTATGGCGTTCTGTGCTGAGCGGCATATTACGTTACTTATTATTTGTTTATTTGTTTATTCACTACATTTATATCCCACCTTTATCCAAGGTGGGTAACAATAGTCACATACACAGTCTTAAACAATAGTCATATATATGGATCAGCCAATGAGAGAGTGCCATTATTTGCTATTTTTTTACACCTTTTCAAGATGTATAAGAATTAAGAACCAGTCGCTGATTCATTTCATTATCATCTTTAAGCGCAATATTGTTTTGACCCTTGACGCAGGCATATGCTTATGCTGAAACACAGCTGTGTGGGGTTCTTCCAATGTTACCGCTGTTGGCAATAAAGAATCATCTGGTTCCTATATGCACTTATTGACTCCACTTTTTGTTCTATCTGTGGTTTCTTCCATCCGTGGAGGATTGTTTCCTTCTTTGTTTTGTACTAAAAATTAAGGCACCGTACAATTGGCATGTTAGTACCTACCTACTGGAGATACACATGTAACATAGTATTCTATAAGTTATATGTCTAACCGTATGCCCTGTCCAGGCTCCACCTGGGAATATGCCTCCCTTGCAAATACGCGCTATGGAGATTGTTTTAGAAGCTCTGTTAGCATCTTGGATATGAATGAACCGGCATTTAGGTGTGTGTATATCAGGGACGCGTAGCCAGACCTCGAGGTGGGAGGGGGCCAGAGCCCATGGTGGGGGGCACATTTTGGTCCACCGCCCCACCGTTGCTCCCTCTGCCGCCTTGCCGCCCCCTCCACTGCCTCGCTGTCCTGCCACTCCCCACCCACTGCCGCCACTGTACATCTTGGCTGGAGGGGGTCCCCAACCCCTGCCAGCTGAAGCACAGCTGCCACAGTACATTCTGGCTGGTGGAGGTCCCCAACCCCTGCCAGCTGAAGCACTGCCGCCGCAAATACCTTGGCTGGTGGGGGTCCCCAACCCCTGCCAGCTGAAGCACCACCGCCACAAATACTTTGGCTGGTAGGAGTCCCCAACCTCTGCCAGCTGAAGCCTTCATCCAGCACTGCGCCGCCACTGCATTGCCTGCCCTGCTCTCTCTTCCCTGGCACGTTCTGCCACTGTGCCGTCACTGCATTGCCTGCTCTTCTCTCACTGTCTGGCACGGCTAAAAGGAGCGTGCTGGATATGAGGGAAAGAGAGCAGGGCAGGCAATGCGGCGGCGCGGGAAACCAGCACTGGACAAACCAGGGGCCCAGAGCAAATTTGGGGGGCCCAGGCCCCTTTGGCCCCACATAGCTATGCCACTGGTGTATATTGTATATATATCTAAATACTGATTTTAGAAAGCTAGGATCTACACACCCAAAATGCGAGTAGGTGCATATGGCAAGGGGTCGTGGTCTGGGTGTGTTTTGGACAGGACATGGACAGCATGTGCATCCCCTTTTCAGAAGGGGAATGCATATTCTGTCTGTCAAAGATCAACGTCTGGATTTACACCTCATCCTAGGGACACATAGGCGTAGTTTGACTGTTTCATTTGGGGGGGCAAAGGATGGGGCGGAGCATATTAGCATATTCATTTGCATATATACATATGCAAATGAATATGCTAATATGGAGGAAGGAAGGAAGGGAAAAAAAGCTGGCTTTTTTTGGGAATAACCATAATGAATATGTATGAGATATCAAGCCAGCTCTTTCTCCCTTCCTTCCTTCTTTCCTTCTTCCACTCCAGTAGTATTTCCCCACCCCTTTTCCCATACCATGCCAGTGTTGACCTTAGAAATGCATAAGCTCTATATGTAGATCCTTCAAGAGGTAGTGTGTCATGATTTACGCTCTACACCCTTTCTGATGTTTTGGTGCCACCTCAGTAAAGCCAACACACAATCTCTCCACTGCAACACACTATACACAAACTTGTGGAAAAACATACTCATAACCTTACTAAACCATAACAGCACTAATTCCAAGGACAGGACGAGCTGCAACCTTATGCGTGAAAAGGCAGAACTGTAATTACACCAGGCTCTAAAACACCAATACACTACCTCGTGAAAAACACATGACACAACAGACATGACACAAGGAACTAGAAAGCAAAAAATATGAAGGCAAAATACTGAACTGGAAAGTTAACTCGATGTCAGACTCAGCATGCAGCAATACCAGAAAAATTGAAACTTACATGCAAACTTTCACAGAAAGCTGATATATTCCAATTAATAAATTCTGAATAAAATACTTTTTTCTACCTTTGTTGTCTGATCATTTAGTTTTTCTATTCGCTTTGGTCCCAGTGTCTTCTGTTTTATGCAGTGTCTTCTTTCCATCTGATATTCCATTTAATAGATTCAAAATAAAATACTTTTTTGTACCTTTGTTGTCTGGACATTTTACTGTTCAATCATGCTGGTTCCAGTTTCCTCTTTTCCTGTCTTTCTGCTAATTCTCCTTCAACTGCTTGCTGTCCATTTGTCTTTTCTCTTTTCTCCTGTCTTATTCCATTCCTTCACTACACCTACCTTTGACACATTATTTCTTTTTTAGCTCTTTCCTCTCTGTTTTGTTTCTTTACTGCCTCTCTGATCACTTAAATTTCACCCTCGTCCTCATCCTTTTTAGTTTTCAGCTATCAAATTCCATTTCTTTCTCTCACCCACTAGCTGCCCCATTCCTCTTCTCAGTCCTTCCTCCAACCTTTCATTTCCTTTCATCTTTAATCAACTGTCCCTTACCACATTTCTGCCCCCCCCCCCCCCCACCACTATCATCCTCTCATTTGTTTCCTTCCCACCTCCCCTTTGGCCTCTCCCAAATAGTTCCACCATTTGCAGCATCTTCCTCCCTCCAACCTTCTAGCCCAGCACGCCTGCTCCCTTTCTCCCATTGTAGCCTAATATCTCCCTGTCCCTTCCACACACACACCCACACCCCAGCATCTTCCAGCCCCCACTTCCCTGTGGTCCAGCATTTCTTCCTCTCTCTCTTCCCTCCCTCCAATTGTCCAGCATTTCTCCCTCACTCCCTTCTGTCCCTGGATCCACAATCTCCCTCTTTTTCTCTTTCCCCTCTAGTGTATATCTATCCCTCCCTCTCATCCATCCCCATGTACAACCTCTCTTCCCTCCTTCTTCTCTCTCACTGCCCATATCACTCTCAGTATCTCCCTTCCTTGCACCCTGGGCCCAACATCTCTCTCTTTCGTTCTCTTCCTTCCCCTTTTAGCATCTCTCCCATCCCCATACAGCATCTCTCTCTGTCTCCCTCCCTCCCACTTCCATGTTCCAACATTTCCCCTTTTCTCTTGCTGTCCCTCCCTCCTCCTCCACATCCAGTATTATTTCTCCCTCTCTCTCCCCCATGCATCTCCCCCCACCAACATTCCCCACCTCTCTCGCTCACCTCTACCTAGCATTACCCCATCATCTCAACAGTGCTCCTGTGACTGTCTCTCCCTGCCACCAGCCAGCATGCTGCCTCGCTCTTCCTCGCCGGCGCTGCCTCAGTCCCTGACTCCCTGCAGCATTTTTGCCGCGTCCACTCCTCCGACCGGCTCTCTCTGATGCACTTCCTGTTAAACAGGAAGTGCATCAGAGAGAGCCGGAGGACGCGGCAAAGGGGAGTGGGAACGAGGCTGCCTGTGAGAATGAATGGCAGCGCTGATGGCGACGGACAAAAATGCTGCAGGGAGTCAGAGACCGAGGCAGCGCCGGCGGGGAAGACACAATTAAGCCCCGCCAGTTCGCCGGTGCGACTCGTTTGGGGGGGCAATGCCCCCCCTCGCCCCCCCCCCAATCTACGCCCATGCAGGGACATGTACCTTATAGAAGGTTGCTAGTTTTATGCAATGCTCCATTGGAGGATTAGGGATGGTCACTTCCTTAATGTAACCCAAAGGGTTAAATGTTACTTTTTACCTTCCAGGCTGCCAGTTAGAGAGGAAGGCTGCGTAAGAGCTGTACAGCAGAGAGTTCTGTAGCTCACAGCCGACCAGAGGAGACTGGATGAGCAGAGAAAAGACAAAACTGAAAGAAAACTGGTTCAGAGACCCTGGCCTGCTACAGGCAGGGCTTTTTTTGAGGGTGTACTTGGGGGTACTGAGTACTGGCACCTTTTCTATTGTCTGCTAAAATTGACCCATGGACCCCAAGTTTTAATGAAAGAGCTCAGGCTCTACGCAACAATTCTGCCTTGTCATAAATTCTGTTACTGGTTGTGAGGTGGGTGATCACCCCACCCTGAAAGGGTGGCCTAGCATTTGAGTACAGGCACCTTTTTTTGCTAGAAAAAATGAGCTGGCTACAGGTTACCAGTTTTAAAATCAATAAATCTTTTTCAGCTAAGGCAGCACAGCGACTGAGAGACACAGAGAGGCAGGCAGACAGGCAGGCACATGCTTTGTGGTTGCCTAGATACATGGTAAACATTCTACTGCTGCTGACACTGTGGCTGCTGAAGAGGCAGTTGGGTGAGTAACACTGTGTGGACAGGTTGTTTGGTGATGATGTGCTGTGTGAGGGACCAGATTTAAATTAGTTTTAAGAAAGTTCTGTCTTTGGTGAGTGAAGTCTGACTGAATCAGTGTTAGAGTTACTTAAACTTAGGAGCCCGCCAGTATAGTGCAGTGGACTTTGATCCTGGGAACTGAGTTCGATTCCCACTGCAGCTCCTTGTGACTCTGGGCAAGTCATTTAACCCTCCATTGCCCCTGGTACAAAATAAGTACCTGAATATATGTAAACCGCTTTGAATGTAGTTGCAAAAACCTCAGAAAGGCGGTATATCAAGTCCCATTTCCCTTTCCCTATTTGAGATTCTACATGGAATGTTGCTACTATTTGAGATTCTATGTGGAATGTTGCTATTCCACTAGCAACATTCCATGTAGAAGCCTGCCCTTGCAGATCAGCAACGCGGCTGCACAGGCTTCTGTTTCTGTGAGTCTGACGTCCTGCACATACATGCAGGACATCAGACTCGCAGAAGCCTGCGCAGCCACATTGCTGATCTGCAAGGAGAGGCTTCTACATGGAATGCTGCTAGTGGAGGAGTAGCCTAGTGGTTAGTGAAGTGGACTTTGATCCTGGGGAACTGAGCTCAATTCCCACTACAGCTCCTTGTGACTCTGAGCAAGTCACTTAACCCTCCATTGCCCCTGGTACAAAATAAGTACCTGAATATATGTAAACCGCTTTGAATGTAGTTGCAAAAACCTCAGAAAGGCAGTTTATCAAGTCCCATTTCCCTTTCTCCCTATATTTGGCTCCATTGTTTGAAAGGGTTCCTGCAGTTTTGAGTGGCTGATTTTACTGGTAGGGAAAGTTTCTTTTCATTTGTTCATTCCTTAGATGGGAATTAAGGGGAGTGTGATTCTGAGACTGTAAAGACATTTGGGAAATGCTGTGGGCTGGGATAATTAGGGACCCACAATTATTTGTTTATTTCAAATGGTAGCTAGAACAAATTTAAAAAAAAATATTGCCAAAGCAAGTTGCATTAACAAGCGTACACACATCTAGGAAGACAGGTTTCTTTATTGATTTGGGAAAAGAAAGAATCTACCTGTCTGTCTGTAATCCTGTAACAAGGGGATTCACTTGGGCCTGAAAGACAAAACGGTAAAAAAAAAAAAAAAAGTGTCAAGTTCTTCATGAAACTGAACCAGTTTAGTGAAAGGAATGCTAATGTATAGTGTTTATACTCATCTGAAACTGTTCCTGTGATGTTATCTTGTGACACAATGCTGAAACTCTGAAAATAGAATGTATAAGCATTTTAAAATTTGTTTGGTGAGAAAATATATATGAATTCTTAATATCTAAATATTTAACTATAAATGATATATTTAGTTTTAATGTTAAATCTCCTGGTTGATGTTGAGTTTTACTGAGAAACCCATATTATTGGCCTCGACACACACCAATTTTATTACCAAGTGTAATACTTAACTTCACTACCAGGGGGTTCACATTAAGTCCTCAGTGATTTTGGTGCCCCCTGAAAGCAATACGATCAAATGTTATTAGGCACTGCAAAAGTGGTGACACATAAATAACCGCCCCAAAATCCCTTTTCTGCCCGGTTTTGGTTTTGGCCAAAAGGTTATCTTAATTTTCGGCCATGTTTTCAGTTTCGGTTGAAAATGACTACGGGCCTGATATTCAGTACTATTTAACCGGCCAGGAACAGCTCCTGGTCAGTTAAATAGCGTTTAACCGGCTAAGTGTTAATATTCAGCACGAGATAGCCAGTTATCTCTGCTGAATATTAGCGTTTCTAACCAACTATGTTACACGAATTAGCCAGTTAAGCGCGAATATTCAGTGCTAACCAGCTAAGTTTAGCAGTTAAGATAGGCCGCTTAAATGGCAGGCCTATCTTTGACCACTAAGCACATAACCGATTAGCGCTGAATATCAGCTTAACCGGTTCAGTTGCTGCAGCTAAACCTGAACCCAGATATTCAATGCTGGTAACCAGATACAGCCCAGCAATGAATAACCAGGGTCAGCGGAAAACCACCACACAATCTTAACTAAACTATAAACTACACTGCTTTAAGTGCTTCACCCAAGAAATATCCTTTAATACTACCCACCCGCTATGCAGATAAACTCATTCATACAGCCTCTATAAACATAAGTTTACTCAGACTGAGTGCATATTTTAGAAAATCTGCCCAGATATGAAATTAACATAGAAGATTTGTGTGTATGTCTATAATTTTATGACAGCACACCTTGTCATATGCCGCTTCCTAATTATATATATAAATTTCCTGTAATTTTTAGCTTCATTCTGAGTGCTTCATTCCTGGTAACTTTTTACCTCCTGCTAAACCCTATCAGAAAGCTGTTTATGGAGCTTAGAAACCTTGTATGACCCAGCAGGAGGCAGAGAGCCATTGGAGAGGGGTTCCTAACATTCAAGTGCAAAAATAATTGTAGAGGATCTAACTGGAAAAAATGTGCTCTTTGAAAGCAAAACTAACCTTCTATATAGAGGTGCCCTTCAACATAAAACTGTAAATGTAAGTGCTCAGTCTCTCTGGAGTAATTTTTAAAGTGGATATATATGCGTGCCTTCACTGAAAATTGAGTAAAGCCCACACAGAGGAAAGTTGTGTGTGCATTTTTCAAATGCGCAAGCAGCCATAATATTAACACCTGAATATACAACTTTCATTTGTCAAATCATAAACAATAACCAAGTCTAAATAATGAGAATAATGTGGTTGTACATCCTGGTGATTGCATAACATCCTTATAACATAACACACAAGTGTTGGGAGTGTGCAGCCACTCTGCCCTGGTTAACTGGACTGAGGTCAGGCTTATTTATTTATTTATTACATTTGTACCCCACATTTTCCCAACTATTTGCAGGCTCAATGTGGCTTACATAGCGCCGTGGGACGAAAGCCTCCTCCGGTTAAGAACAAATATAGTTTTTTGATCTTGTGAATAATGAAAAATATTATTTGGCCAAATGCAAATAATGTGCATTGAGCTTTAACATAACAAATAATAAAAGAAGCAACATGTAATCAGAGATCAAGTGTTTAATACAGTAGGACTTTGCACAGTAGAGCCCCAGACTAGTCATATTCAAATTTAAATCACTATCAGGCTCATTTTCGAAAGAGAAGGACGCCCATCTTTCGACACAAATCGGAAGATAGGCGTCCTTCTCCCAGGGTCATCCAAATCGGTATAATCGAAAGCCGATTTTGGACGTCCCCAACTGCTTTCCGTCGCAGGGACGGCCAAAGTTCAAGAGGACGTAGCGAAGGCATAGCGAAGGCGGGACTTGGGTGTGCCTAACACATGGACGTCCTCGACCCGTAATGGGAAAAAAGGGCGTCCCTGATGAGCACTTGGACGACTTTACCAGGTCCTGTTTTTCTTACGAGCAAGGCACAAAAATGTGCCCGAAATGACCAGATGACCACCGGAGAGAATCGGGGGTGACCTCCCGTTACTCCTCCAGTGGTCACTAACCCCTCTCACCCTCAAAAAATATTTTTCAAAATATTTTTTGTCAGCCTCTATGCCAGCCTCAGATGTCATACTCAGGTCAATCACAGCAGTATGCAGGTCCCTGGAGCAGTTTTAGTGGGTGCAGTGCACTTCAGGCAGGCGGACCCAGGCCCATCCCCCCTATCTGTTACACTTGTGGTGGTAAATGGGAGCCCTCCAACCCCCCCCCCCCCCACAAAACCCACTGTACCCACATGTAGGTGCCCCCCCTTCATCCCTAAGGGCTATGGTAGTGGTGTACAGTTGTGGGTAGTGGGTTTTGGGGGGATTTGGGGGGCTCAGCACACAAGGTAAGGGAGCTATGTACCTGGGATCAATTTGTGAAGTCCACTGCAGTGCCCCTTAGCGTGCCCAATTGGTGTCCTGGCATGTGAGGGGGACCAGTGCACCACAAATGCTGGCTCCTCCCACGACCAAATGCCTTGGATTTGGTCGGGTTTGAGATGGCCATCATTAGTTTCCATTATCGGCAAAAACCAATGGCGGCCATCTCTAATGCCGGCGATCTCTAAGGGCAGGCCAAATATTGAGATTTGGGCATCCCCGACCGTATTATCGAAACCAAAGATGGCCGGCCATCTTGTTTCGATAATACAATCGGGTACGCCGCTTGACGGGGCCAGCGTTAGAGATGGCCGCCCTTATAGATGGCCAGCCCCGTTCGATTATAGCCCTCCATATGGCTCCAGAAAAAGGAATACAGATTGATCCAGTCCGGGTTTTGCTTCCTTTAAAAGCAATGGAAGTAAAACCCAGACTGGCTCAATCTGTCCTCCTTTTTTTGGATCCATATGGTAACCCTACCTCCATATGCCCAGAGCACAGTAAATGGTACAGGCATAAAAGGAACTAGAGAAGCACTAAAAGTCCCACATAATCTCTATTTCCCCCTGCCCCAGTGCATCCCCCAAAACTCTCCCACAACTCCCAACATTTTTCTACCAGTTTCTCACTCTTGTCTCAGCCCATCCAAACCAGCTGTCTCCTCTAAAGTCCTCCTGCGATCTGGTGACCTATTGCCAAAGTAGATGTTAAAACAGCTGATCTCTGGGGCCAGTGCATGTGAAAAAGGGTGAAGCCAGACTCTAATCAGAACTGCTTGAGCTGAGGACCCTGGCAGCTCATAATAAAAGAACAAGAGGGTAAGTTAAAGTCTACAGTAGCCGTAATTCCTGTTGAATGACATTCTAAAGTCCCATAGCAACAGTTTGCCATGACAGTAATGACACAAATTCAGACAGGGTGAGAAGATGAACAGAAGGAACACAGTGCACCGAGAGAGAGCAGAGCAGAGCAAATGGGTTGGAATCAGAGAGATCAATTCTGATTACCGTGGTTTGGTAAAGTTTTGGGTACTTATATTTATATCAAAAAGTCAGATATCAGAATTGTATATGTATGTTTCTAATTTGAGCCCTGAAGCTAGTTAAGCATTAATAGTAACGGTGTGGATATTTTTGCCCACTATTATGGCATTCCGTGCTAAGATAAAAGGATTCTTTGTGAGGATGATGATTATGTTACACATCCACATATTACTCTTTCCCTTCCTTAAGCTTATCCCTACCAAACTCTCTCCCCTCTGCCACAATCTATCCCACCCACACCACATTCTCTTCTCCCCTAAATAACTAGTACTCACCAGTGTCTCTCCACTCTCCTGCTTCCCCCAAGTCCTCTCTCTCAAACCCCAAGTCCACCCCACCACTCTCTCGGCCCTCAGCTCACATCTTTCTCTTTTTCTCACTCTGTCATCATTATACTACTCTTCTTCCTCCATCTCCTGGCACCTGTTTTTTTCTCCCTCCCTCTTATTACTGTTGTTCCAGCTTGCTACAGGTCAAAGCTGAAGTTGCTTCCCTGACAAGTAGCCCTAGCAAGATGAAGCCACTGCTGGCATCATTCCCATTCTGTCCTCCTTGTCTGCATGGATCAAAGATGTTGCTGCTGAACTCTGTCTGCCTGACTCATAGCTGCTGTTAGCTCTCTCTCTCTCTAAGACCCCCTCCTCTCCCAGACCACATTGGAAAAGGCTGCCACCACTGCTACCATTGTTCTTCTAGCCCACTTAGGCCAAAGTTCCTATTGCTCATTGCCTGGCCAGCCTATGAAAGACCAAGAAAACAGCAGGGCAAATGATCCACAAGATCCAAAATAGCAGTGTAGAAGGAACAGATCACACAATAAAAAGTCCCATATGAAATACTTTATTCATGTGAGGTCTATAATTAAAAAAAGAGCCAGACACTGGCCATATTTCACCCATGGCTGTGTCAGGGACTAAGACAACCAGGCGGTATGCACAAGCCACTTGACCTCCTTGGTCTAACGCAGTGTATGCCAAAAGATGGCAGCCTTACACAGCTGCTAGCTGTATCACAGAATTGCTGTGTGAGGCTGCCATCTTTAGGTATATAGGGCAAGATTCTATATATGACGCCTGAAACATCCACGCAAAAAAAATTCCGCCTAAGTGTATTTTCTAAAGCATGCCTATATTTTATAGAATAGGCTTAAATTTCCGCTCAGTATATAGAATACACCGAGTGCCTCTCCAGGTGACCAAATTTAGTCGCAGCCATTTACACACTGTTTTACTTGGTGTAAATCCCGACACCTAATTTAGGCACAAATCGGGTGTGTTCTATAATAATGCACATAGAGTTTAGAAACACCAATGCCACACCCCCTTTTCAACTATGCAACTTAGAATTTAGGTACATCACATTATAAAAATACACTTAGTGTGTTGTGTGCGTAAATCTCAATGAATGCCAATTAGTGCAGATAATTGCTTAACATCCAATTAACAGCGCTGAGTAGCTAGTCAACCAATTAAGTTATGCACATTGTTATAGAATACTCAACGATTTCTGCATGAATTTTTAGGCGCCATATATAGAATCGGGGGGATACTGCTTTAGATCAAGTAGGTGAAGTGGCTTGTGCACACTGCTGTTTTTTACTTATAGACCTCACATGAAAAAATGTATTTCTCAAGGAACGTTTTATTGTGTGATCTGCTCCTTTCACAGCCTATGAAAGAGGAAGTGTGCAGGCAGGAGGTAAAGCAACAATGAAGACCATAAACATGCACATCTCTTCCTGTACTCGATCTGCTAATCAGCATAGAGAGAAACAAATATTAGTTTTCTGTTGCTGGCCTTTACCACTAATTGGACTAGGTGTCCATCCAGGGCATCAGAATTCAGAGAGTGGCAGTGTGGCATGGCCTCAGTGCAGCAGCACCTGAAAATTGCTGTCAGTAGGGCAGTGGGGTATTTGAGTACATGTACATGCTGAAGCCCTGATGTGTTCCACCCTCTCTGACAAGAAGTTGATGTTAGAAGGGTTGGGATATGGCAAGTGTTGAGCAAGCATGAACGCTCAAAGGCCCTGCACCACACTGCAGTTCTCTTTGATGAAACCTCAAGATAGAGGATGCATGCAAATTTATGCGTTCTATTATCTCTGATCATAGGGTAAAGTGTGGGAGGATTGTAAATCCTGACATCTAAATTAGGCACAGATCGGGTGTATTCTATAATAATGTGCATAGATTTTAGAAACACCAATGCCACACCCCCTTTTCAACTATGCAACTTAGAATTGAAGTATGCCACATTATAGAATATGCTTAGCGAGTTGTGTCCATGAATCTCAATTAATGCCAAGTACTGCTGATAATTGTTTGTTAACATCCAATTAACAGCGTTAATTGGCTAGTTAATCAATTAAGTTATGCACATTGTTATAGAATACGCATCAATTTCCACAAGGATTTTTAGGCACCATATATAGGCCGTATCTTGCTAAGGATGTAAAAAAACTTGAAGTGGTTCAAAGGAAAGCGACAAAAACGGTATGGGTTTGCATAGCAATACGTATGAGGACAGACTTGATGACCTGAACATGTATACCCTGAAGGAAAGGAAAAAACAAGGGTGATATAATATTTGAAAGGTATTAATCCACAAATGTTTTTCAGAGATGGGGAAGATGGTAGAACTAGAGAACATGAATTGAGGTTGGGGGGGGGCTGACTCAGGAGTAATGTGAGGAAGTATATTTTCACTGAGAGGGTAGTAGATACCTGGAATGCCCTCTCACGGGAAGTAGTGGAGATGAAAACAGTAACGGAATTCAAAAATGTGTGGGATGAACACAAAGGAATCCTGTTTAGAAGGAATTAAGTGTCGGGATTCACAATCCTCCCACACTTTACCCTATGATCAGAGATAATAGAACGCATAAATTTGCATACTATTATCTCTGATCATAGCGGTGGTACAAACCCGTGCTGTTCCAGCACTATTTTTAGATCGCTGTTTGGAACAGCATGGGGCTTTCGATCATCTGGGCATATGTGGAGATGATTAAGGACTGATAGGGATCAGTATGGAGATTACCATGTGCTGATTCCCTGGGTGCAAATAAAGGAGATTGATAAGTACCTTGATAGAACTGAACTGTGAGTTTGAAAGCCCTGATATCATGTGGAGACTATATTTTACACTGTGCTGACCATCTGAAGAAAAAAACACCCTGAATTGTACAGGCCAAGTTGACAAACATATGAACAGGTTTTTTTTTTTTTTCAAGCAACTGTTACTAAAGCAAGACTGTTGACTAATTTTTGAGTGAAAATGCCCAAAGAAGGAGTACCCTCGGCCTACTGAATTTATGCTGACCCCAGCCTGCGCCCAGCTCAAGTGATCCTGCTGGTTGGAGCTGTGTGTGTGCGCAGAAGTATTCTGTTTGTGTGACCTCGGTCCCAGGTGAAGTTGAGCAAAACCCCAGGTGGAGCTGAGCCGGAGGTGTGGCCAAGGTTATAATATCCTTTATTATAATGCTTATGGTCTGCAGACCTACTAATATATCTGACTACTAGTCAGTTCAACTTAAAAGGCCTGCTTAAAAAAGAAAGGTTTTACAGGACCTTAAAACAAATAGGAGGAAATATTTTTTTACTCAACGAATAGTTAAGCTCTGGAACTCTTTCCCGGAGGATGTGGTAACAGTGGTTAGCGTATCTGGGTTTAAAAAAGGTTTGGACAAATTCCTGGGGGAAAAGTTCATAGTCTGCTATTTGAGACAGACATGGGAAGCAACTACTTGCCCTGGGATTTGTAGTATGGAGTGTTGCCACGATTTGGGTTTCTGCCAGGTACTTGTGACCTGGCTTGGCCACTGTTTGGAAAACAGGATACTGGGCTAGATGGACCACTGGTCTGACCCAGTATGGCTACTCTTGTATTCTTATGTTTTTATGATATTTGGTAAATTATTCCACATATAAAGTGCCACATTTGAAAAAAGCCCTAGATCACCTTGAGGCCCATCTAGACTCTTGTTAATCGAGGCATAACCATTCTATTGTCTTGCAAGGATCTAAGTACTCTATTTGGGATGTAGGGGAGGGTCATAGCTTTCAAGTAACTTGGCTCCTGACCATAATAAGCTTTATGGGCAGTATAGATATATCCAAAGGTTCTTTCTTCAGGAGTGGTCAAACCTTAGCAATTTTAAGAGTCCAGAAGCTTGCCTTCTTTAAGTGAAGGATTAACAATAACAGTGAGAGTGAGAGATAACCTCCTTACAAGGAGAACAACAATCCTGAAGAGGCATGTAGTAGGATTCAGGGTTCTAAGAAGTGTCCGGATGAATTTTTTAGGCACTAATACAAATTCACGCTAAGACATATCCCGAATATAGAAGCAAGTTTGTTTAAATATTCTCATTCTGCCTCGCCTCACCCTATGCTTGGAATAAACTTCCTGAGCCCTTACGCCAAGCCCCCTCCCTACCCATCTTCAAATCTTTGCTCAAAGCCCACCTCTTCAATGTTGCTTTCGGCACCTAACCTTTATACCTTTCAGGAAATCTAGACTGCCCCTATTTGACTGACTGTACATTTGTCCTTTAGATTGTAAGCTCCTTTGAGCAGGGACTGTCCTTCTATGTTAAATTGTACAGCGCTGCGTAACCCTAGTAGCGCTTTAGAAATGTCAAGTAGTAGTAGTAAATATGCATTTACAAAATTCTCTTCTCTGCTGGGTGCAATGCTAAAATATGTATAGCAAATAGATAAAATTGTTTTCATAAAACACATATGTTTTCATGCGCATCTGACTCCACAGAGTACAATCAGGAAGCATAAGAAAATGTGTACAGTATATTAGATTTTTTTATTTTTTTTCTATATTTTTATATTAGAGTCAAAAGGAAAACCTTCATGTTGAGAAATGCAGTTCTAATGGATCATCATGTTCTCCAGTTGAAGTCAAATAAAACCTGCTGTTCTTCATTCTTGAGTAGTAAGAAAACATCCAAGGTAGAGTAAATAAAATATAATGTAATTGTGTTTATTGAGACAGTTTTCAAAAACTAAGCAGTTAGTTGCAAAATATGTAGGTGTCTTTCATGACGGACTAAATAGCAGTTCTCAAAGTGAAAGATATGCAGGCACTTTCAATTTTAAAACTTACTAGCTCATTTATTGCTGCTTATCAAAATCTCTGTGGCTACAACCTCATTATTGTGGCCACAGAAAGCATGCGAACCCTGGAGGCTACCTTCCATCCATGCTGCTGCTCCTGACCCTCCTGCAGCATTGCAGCCAGTGCTGCTGTCATTCTCTGTCCTTTTGTGGAACCCACGCAGGACTGGTTATAGCACGGGCTCATCAGAAGGTCAAGCCTATGTTTGTTTTTCTTTTTTCCTTTTTTTTCAGCCTGCCTAGGTCACGACCCCAAACGTGGATTTGGGGTCACAACCTACAGTTTGGGAAGTCTCGGCATAGTGAAAATTGACACTTGTGTTTTCTATTAATATTTTTCCCTTAAAATCAATATGGATGATTTTTACAATGCAAAACTACATATATTGTCTCACCTGTATTTTTACCAAGGAAAAGGGTATAAAGTTTTCAAATATCCAGCTTTCTGCTTAAATGGCTTTTGAAAATTGCCCTCCCTTTTGTGTTGTGGTATTTTATTTAAGAAGTAATTTTGTGGAAAATATACACAAGCTATTGTCTCTATATACTTCAAGGCTAAATAAAAAAAATTGCACACTTCCACTTTGAAATTTATCCAAGGGAAATTAGGTGCTTACATTTTCACCTGCTATTTGAGACACAGATTTTCTGGGTGCATATGTCTAAAGTTTTAGCAGTGTGCAGGTAAATGCAAATTCCTTCCCAATGCTGTCCTCTTTCAGTAGATAAACGTATGCATATACCCCCTTATTCTATAACTTGGTGCTTATATAACATGTGGAGGGGCATAATCGAATGTGAACGCCCATCTCCATGGCAGTCTATCTCCGAGAACAGGTACGTGAAGGGGCAGGACAAATCGTATTTTTGAAAAAAATGGGCGTCCATCTTTTTTCCAATAATATGGTTTGTGCCAGCCAAATGCATCGGATTTGTGCGGATTTGAGCTGGGCGGTATCGTTTTTCAGCGATAATGGAAACCAAAGGCACCCAGCTCAAAACGACCAAATCCAAGGCATTGGGTCGTTGGAGGGGCCAGGATTCGTAGTGCACTGGTCCCCCTGACATGCCAGGACACCAACCAGGCACCCTAGGGGGCTCTTGTAACAATTAAAAAAACAAAGTTAACTACCTCTGAAGTCCATAGCTCCCTTCCCTTGGGTGCTGAGCCCCCCCAAATCCCCCAAAAACCCACTCCCCACAACTCTACACCATTACCATAGCACTTATGGCTGAAGGGGGGCACCTAGATGTGGGTACAGTGGGTTTTGGGGGCGGTTTGGAGCGCTCCCATTTACCACCACAAGTGTGACAGGTAGGGGGGGTATGGGCCTGGGTCCACCTGCCTGAAGTCCACTGCACCCACTAACAACTGCTCCAGGGACCTGCATACTGCTGTGATGGAGCTGGGTATGACATTTGAGGCTGGCAGACAGGCTGGAAAAAAAAAGTTTTTAAAGTTGTTTTTTTTGGGTGGGAGGGGGTTGGTGACCAGTGGGGGAGTCAGGGGTGGTCATCCCCGATTCCCTCCGGTGGTCATCTAGTCATTTAGGGCACTTTTTTGGGACTTGTTCGTGAAAAAAAAAAGGGGTCCAAAAAAGTGACCCAAATTCGCTCTAAAAATGCCTTTCTTTTTTTGATTATCAGCCGGACGCCCATCTCTCCTCGGCCGATAAACACGCCCCAGTCCCACCTTCACCATGCCTCCGACACGCCCCCGTTAACTTTGGCTGTTTCCGTGACAGATAGCAGTTGAAGACGCCCAAAATCGGCTTGCGATTATACCGATTTGGGCGCCCACGGGAGAAATACGCCCATCTCCCGATTTGGGTTGAAATATGGGCGTCTTTCTCTTTCGAAAATAAGGCAGATAGTAACACAGTAGATGATGGCAGATAACGATCTGTACGGTCCATCCAATCTGCCCAACAAGATAAACTCACTACATAAGGTATGATGTGATACTTCATATATATACCTGATCTTGATTTGTCCTTGCCATTTTCAGGGCATAGACCATAGAAGTCTGCCTGGCACGGTCCTTGTTCTAAAACTTCAGAAGTTGTCATTGAAGTCCCTGAAAAGCTCCACTCCAACCCATCCAAATCTATTCAGCCACAATCAGGGCACCGTAGAGGTCTGCCCAGCACTGGCTTTGCTTCCCAATTACCAGTGTTGCCACCTAAACTCCGCTAAGCTTCTTTTGATCCTTTCCTTCTAAACAGGATTCCTTTGTGTTCGTCCCACGCATTTTTTAATTCCGTTAATGTTTTTATCACCACTACTTCCCGTGAGAGCATTCCAGGTATCTACTACCATTTCTGTGAAAATATACTTTCTGACATTACTCCTGAGTCAGCCCCCCCCCCCCCCACCTCAATTCATGTCCTCTAGTTCTACCACCTTCTCCGTCTCTGGAAAATGTTTGTGGATTAATACCTTTCAAATATTATATCACCCTTGTTTTTCCTTTTCTCCAGGGTATACATGTTCAGGTCATCAAGTCTCTCCTCATACGTCTTGCTATGCAAACCCATACCATTTTCGTCTCTTTCCTTTGAACCGCTTCAAGCCTTTTTACATCCTTAGCAAGATACGGCCTCCAAAACTGAACACAATACTCCAAGTGGGTCTTCACCCATAGGAGCCAACTCTGTGGGTGCTTGAGCACCCCCAATATTGAGAAAATTCCTTGTATGTGTCCAGGAAGGGGTTATTTCCACTGGGCTTAGCACCCCCAATAATTTTGAAAAGTTGGCTCCTATGATTAGCCTTCACCAATGACTTGTACAGGAGCATCAACACTTCCTTTCTTACCACCTTGTCACATTGTTTCTTCAGAACTTATGTGCATCAGAGGCACCATTAATTGGCAGTTATGCATTTAAGTGCTAGATGCTATTCTGTAACATACATGCCAGAATCGCTTACCTCAGATTCTATTTATGTTGCACTTATTAGTTATGTGTGTCAATAAATTGGATAATGAGCTCTGAACCATCAATAATTAGGTGCTTTCAACCAATTATTGATGTTAATTGGCAGTCATTAAAATTTTCACATGCATCTGGCTACATGCTATTCTATAAGGCGCGGCACCTAAATCACATGATGTGTATCTCAAAAGGAGGCGTGGCATGGACATGTCGGAGCATTCTGAAAAGTTGCATGTAGAATTTCAGAATACTTCCTAACTACACCAAACTTTGGTGACAGCATTTGCACCAGGTTTTATCAGGTATAAGTCCAGCACCTAAAAGTTAGGCGTTGGATTTGCGCTAAATGCTATTCTATATAAGTCATGCTCCCTTTATAGAATAGCGCTTAGCGCTGAATTTTTTGACACCTAAGTTTCAGCGTCATTTATTGATTTCCCTCTTTAGTGTGTAACTGCAAAGGGGGTATTATACGTGAAAAAAGCTTACCTATAATGACTCAAAATTTAAACAAACGTAAACATAGTAACATAGTAGATGATGGCAGAAAAAGACCTGCATGGTCTATCCAGTCTGTCCAACAAGATAAACTCATATGTGCTACATTTTGTGTATACCCAGGGCTTTTTTTGAGGGGGTACTCGGGGGTACTGAGTACTGGCACCTTTTCCAGTGTCTTCTAAAATTGACCCATGGACCACAAGTTTTAATGAAAGAGCTCAGGCTGAAGACACCAATTCTGCCTTGTCATAGATTCTGTGACTGGTTTCAGGGGGCCTGGCTATTGTGGAGTGAGTCCCTCAGTAATCACCCCACCCCTGAAGGGTGGCCTGGCATTTGAGTACTGGCACCTTTTTGCTAGAAAAATTGCACTGTGTATACCTTACCTTGATTTGTATCTGCCATTGTCAGGGCACAGACCGTATAAGTCTGCCCAGCACTATCCCCGCCTCCCAACCACCAGCCCCGCCTCCCCCCACCGGCTCTACTACTACTACTCACCATTTCCAAGGGGCTACCAGACTCACGCAGCGCTATACTGCCACCCAATCTCGGCTAAGCTTCTGAGGATCCCGTCCTTCTGAACAGAATTCCTTTATTTTTATCCCATGCATGTTTGAATTCCGTTACCGTTTTCATCTCCACCACCTCCCGCGGGAGGGCATTCCAAGTATCCACCACTCTCTCTGTGAAAAAATACTTCCTGACATTTTTCCTGAGTCTGCCCCCCTTCAATCTCCTTTCATGTCCTCTCGTTCTACCTCCTTCCCATCTCCGGAAAAGGTTCGTTTGCGGTTTTATACCTTTCAAGTATTTGAACGTCTGTATCATATCACCCCTGTTAAGCCTTAACTACCCAGGGGGAAGTCGTGGACTTTTAACCAACCCTAAATTGAGTTTCTCTATCACAGGCTTTATCTTTGACTAAAAAAAACAACAGTGTTAAACAACTCCCTGCTAGAGAGTAAAACCCACTGTTGGAAAAAAACAGTCAAGTTGCAAAATAGTCAAAAAACAAGATAATGCACATTCTCTACACAGACCTTGAAAAATTGTCTTACACTCTGAAACATACTTATACAGTTCCACTCATCAGTGCCTCCCTCACTCAAAATCAGTACTTAAATTCTTATCTGGTCAGTTGACTCGGGCGACTCTTATCCTTCCTGAGGTCAAAGACTCCAACTTGAAACTCCACTGAAAGTAACGGCACCAATTGAACAATCCCTGACAAAGATGCCCTCATTTTGCCTACCCCGCATCAGGAGGAAAGAACTGTACAGTAAGACCACGGGCATCAAACAACACAAGCAAATTATAGAATACTATCAGTTGTGCATATTACATGGTGCACTTAGGCACGCCAACTTATACCAGTCAATGACCTGTCAGAAGTTGGAGTGCCTATATTTTGGTGCACCAACGCAGCTTTGTGCTAGTATTCTGCAATGGTTTAAACACACCAAAGTGCTGTTATAGAATTTGGCATTGTGGTGCCTCTATCTTGGTTCAAGTTATAAGATTAACCCTATATTGTCAGCAAGTTTTATAACAGGCCATTCCCATGTATAAAGCACTGCAGGGACAGATGGACACGCATGCCTCCAAGTTGGAAGACTTAGAAAATCGCTCACGCAGAAACAATATCCGATTGGTGGGACTCCCGGAATCGCTCCCGGAACGTAACTTGGAGGTATGGCTGGAGACGTGGTTAGCGAAGGAATTGGCTTTAACAGATTCCATGGGGCCAGTGGTGGTGGAACGGGCCCATCGTGTGGGGAGAAAGATGGAAACGCAAGGAAGGCCCCGAGTGGTGGTAGCAAAGCTGTTAAACTACAGGCATAAACAGGAAATTTTACAGGGCTTTCGTATGAAGAGAGAGACTTTTAAATATAATGGAAGAAATGTTTTAATATTCCAAGATTTCTCTGCAGAGGTGCAAGCCAAGCGTAAACACTTCCACCCACTGTGCACTGCACTAATTAACAAAAAAATCCGGTTTGCTTTACAATATCCAGCACAACTAAAGGTGCAGTTGCAAGACCAGTGGCATACACTCCCAACAGTGGAGGCTGCGCGGAAATTTCTCCAAGACAAGGATATCATGGGAGCAGGGCAAGTACAAGATAACAGGCCCTAAAGCAGAAGGGGCGCAGAGTCGAGACTATATGTGAGTAGAGAGAAAAAGCAATCCATACATATTGAACATGAAAGGTGGGGGGTCATTAGCCGAATAGCGTGATTCAGTTCCATAGCTAGGTGAGGCCTAGAGTATGGAAAGGGGGATAGATAAAAGGGAGCATGGGCGGGTGGGTTCGGGGGGGGGAAGGGCGGTTGGAAGGGAGAGTTAATAAATATCACCAGTTTAAATGTGCAAAGAAGATGGAGAATTATGAAACTAGCTGATGTGGGTACACATGTAGGAGCCCAAGGGTTGGTCGCGGAGGCATTTTTGAGAACCTCATGCCAGCACGGATAATAACGTGGAATGTGGGGGGGTTAAGTACCCCCGCGAAACGTTATAAGATTTTGCAAGCGCTGCGAAGGCATAAAGCAGATATAGCTTGTCTGCAGGAAACGCGGCTGAATGGCCAGGAACATGCTAAATTGAAAAAGACCTGGGTGGGAGAGTGTTATGCAGTGGATGCGCAGGGGAGGAGGGGGGGCCTGGCGGTCTTGATTAGAAAAGGGCTTTCATGTAAAGTAGAGGTGTTAGCCCAGGGGGGCAGGGGGAGGTACCTTATTTTGAAGATCTGGATGCAGGGAGTGGAATTCTTGTTGGTAAATATATATGGCCCGAATGAATATATGCCCGGCTTCTATGCGGCTTTGGGAAGCGCCTGTTTGCAATATAAAATGGCAAAATTGATGGTGGTTGGGGACTTTAATATGGCCTCGGACCCTGAGATAGATACCTCCAGCCCCACCTCTACACATTATCAGGGTCAGAGGCGCAAAGATTTTAGTGCTTTCCGGAAGCTATTGGGGTTGGTGGATGCCTGGAGAACTTTACACCCGGGGGACAGAGAATACACTCACAGATCACGGGCACATGGTACATTGGCCCGTTTAGATTACATTCTATTGGAGTCCACCATGTTCCCCTGGGTGTGGGCCACAGAGGTGGGTCCGGAGGAAGTCTCGGACCATGCGCTGGTGTGGCTGGATATGGCTGTCCCGGCAGATAGGGAAGGGGGTAAGGGATGGCGGTTTCCGGGATACCTGCAAGGAGATGTGCGATTTCAGACATATTTACAAGAGAAATGGGACACATATGTTACTAATAATGGGGTTCACGCAGAAACACAACCAGTGCTGTTTTGGAATGCTTCCAAGGCAGTAATACGGGGAGATATTATCGCATATTGCAGTGCCCGGCGCAAGCGGCAGCAAGCTAGTATCTTACACCTAGAGAAGCAATTTCAGAGGGCTAGACGTACACATATGCGTAAGCCCACTCCTGAGTCTTTAGAAAGACTGAAGGCGGTCCAGGTAGCGTTGAACACCCTTCTGCATGAGCGAGAGACACGTTCCGCTATATATTATAAATATAAGCTAAGTAGATATGGGAATAAAGCAGGGCCCTTGTTGGTAAAAGTGATTAAGAACTGGGGGGGGTCTAGGGCCATTGTAGCGGTTAGGAATCAGGTGGGGGCCTTGGTAAACTCGAGGGAGGGAATTGCACAAATATTTGATGAACATTATGCCAAATTATATACAGCCGAGCCAACGAGCGAAGTGCAAATAATAGAACAATATTTGAAGAAGGCTGGCCTAGATAAATTGACCGATGAAGAGCAAGAGGGATTGAATGCGCCTTTGACCCTAGAGGAACTGAAAAGAACGATTAAGGGGTTGAAGTCTAGGTCGGCTCCGGGCCCGGATGGGTACACAGGGGAATATTATAAAATGCTGGCCCCGGAAGCGTTGGCCTCCTTATTGGAGTACTACGAGGGTGTAATAGAGACGGGCCAGTTCCCTGCATACGCAAATCAGGCCTTGATAACATTAATTCCCAAGCCGGGTAAGTCCCTAGATTGTGCAGACGCATACAGGCCGATATCTTTACTTAATGTAGATATTAAAATCTTAGCCAAAATGATGGCTGAAAGACTAGCGGGCTGCCTACCTCGCTTGATAGATATTGAGCAAGTGGGGTTTGTGAGAGGCCGACAATCTACGCAAAATGTTCGCAGATTACTAATGGCGATGGCAGTATGCATAGAGAAAGCAGAACCGGCTTGGGTGTTAAGCCTAGACGCGGAAAAAGCGTTTGATCGGGTGCAGTGGGATTACCTGTTTCGGGTGCTTGAATATATGGGCATCACTAGACAATTTTTAAGCATAATTAAGGTTCTGTATTGTCACCCCACAGCGCGAGTGTTAGTTAATGGCATGAAAGGTAGGGAATTTGAAATAGAACGGGGCACAAGGCAGGGCTGTCCCCTCTCTCCCCTGCTGTTTGTGCTGGCATTGGAGCCGCTGCTGCGCACGCTGAAAGCGGAACAAGCAGTAGAAGGGGTCCAGGTGGGGGAGCGGTTAATTAAAGTGCTGGCATATGCGGATGACCTGTTGCTAACGTTGACCAACCCACGAAGATCTACAGAGGTTCTATTAGAATGTATTAGGCAGTTTGGTCACATATCAGGATTTAAGTTAAATTTATCAAAATCAGTGGTGCTGCAGACGGGGAGGAAGGAAGAGGGGGGAGCAGGGGGAGGGCAGATACCTTTCCAGATAGCTCAAGGTAAATTCAAATATTTGGGAGTTTTGGTTGCAACAGAGAGGAAGGAACTCTATGATCTTAACATACAAAGACTGCTAATTGACACTAAAAATAGCCTACAAACATGGACAACACTGCCCCTCTCTTTGTTGGGCAGAATAGCCCTATACAACATGATAATAGCCCCGAGGTGGCTATATGTTCTACAAACAATGCCGTTATACATGAATAAGAAAGATGAGAAAAAATTGGACAGAATGATCCAGCACTATTTATGGCGGGGCAAAAAAGCTCGCTTGCCGATGAAGGTGCTGTGCGTGCCGGTGGAGTATGGAGGATTAGGACTACTGAGTGTGCGGTACTTCAATGTGGCCTGTGGAATGAGACATATAAACGATTGGTTCCGAGGACTGAGTGACTTTTCAGATTCTACTGTGGAACTGAGTTTAACTTTGGGGACTCATTTTAGCAATTATTTGCACTCGACTGGGTCACCCGTACCACAGGTTCTACAGCGAGCTTTGATCATGAGAACAGCGGCAGCAACATGGAAATGGGTCTGCAGGATGCACCATTTTTCAACAAAGATTTCACCGTATTTGCCAATTTGTGACAACCTGGCCTTTAAACCAGGCAGTATGTATGGGACATTCAGGAAGTGGAAAAAACGGGGATTGGAGTACTTGCTACAGGTGCTGACCCGGGAAGGGCACATGAGATCGTTTGAGGCCCTGAAAACAGAATATGGTCTACTGGAGGGGGAGCGATTCCATTATGAACAGTTAAAGCATTATGTGAAGTCTTTGCCCTGGGAACACCTGGCAGAGGATGCCCAGGAAGAACTTGCATTGGCTTTTTCCCTAGGGGCCCAGCATAAAGTGCCACTTTCTCATCACCACAGGCACATAAAGGACACTATGCCAGAGCCGGATTATAAAACTTTATCCCAACAGTGGACAGCAGATCTGGAGACAGATGTCACGCCAGCACTGGTGCGGTCCCATATACTGTCAATCAGAAGGGTGACATACCAAGCTGCACATTGGGAATTACAGTATAAGTTTGCTTGTCGGCTGCATATTCCACCTAGAAGAGCATTCTACATGGGTCTGTCGCCCTGGGGGGAATGCCCGAAGTGTGGAGCAGAAGGGGCCAATTTGGGACACATGTTTTGGACATGCAAAAACATACAAGGATTCTGGAAGACTACCATAAACTATGTTAATGACATCTGGCACCAGCGTTGGAATTATGACCCGGCCCTGCTGTTTGGGCAGCCCCAGCTGCGGCAGCCGCTGACGAAGGGCTTTACAGCTTTTGTGGCAAGAACTGTGATAGTTGGTAAACAGATTATTTTAACGGAGTGGTTGACCAGTAAAGCGCCCTCCCTGCAACAGTGGCGCATGAAAATGTTGTTGATGATGCGGGTAGAGAGGGTAGAGATTGTTGACTTTGAATCAGGGGCAGGGGAAAAATTTCAGCAACTGTGGGCACCCTTTTGGAATACATTAACTCCATCTGCACGAAGTTATTTGCTGAATGTATGAATAATGTGATATTAATATGAGGGAGGGAGAGGGGAGGGGAGGGTGTGGGGGGGAAGGGGAGAAAAGGTAAAAACTACATTTCTGTAACAAACAGTTTGGTTACTGTGTATTTGGTTTGAATAAAGATGATTTAAACATAAAGCACTGCAGGGACTCCCCCTTTCCAACTGCACGGAATGGTGGTCTCCCTGTACTTGGTGGGATTACTTTCTTGGGTCAATCGTGAACTGGGACAATCTTACAAGTGATTCAGAATTTAAGTAGCACACCTGGCAGCTGGTGCTAAAAGGTATCCTGCTTCAACTGGCTCAATGTTCTTTAGCTCTTGGGGGTGTTTGATGATATAGATTTCAACAAAGGCTAGACAGTATGCAAGCTACATAAGTATTGCCATACTGGGACGGACCGTTTCCAACAGTGGCCAATCCAAGTCACAAGTACCTAGCAAAATCCCAAAACAGTACAATTCATTTTATGTTGCTTATCCTAGAAATAAGCAGTGGACTTTCCCCAAGTCATTTTAATAATAGCTTGTGGACATTTCTTTTAGGAAGCTATTCAACCCCTTTTTAAACCCTGCTAACTTAACTGCTTTTACTACATTCTCTAGCAATGAATTCCAGAGTTTAATTACACGTTAAGTGAAGAAATATTTTCTCCAATTCGTTTTAAATTTACTACTTTGTAGATTCATTGTGTGCCCCCTAGTCCTAGTATTTTTGGAAAGAGTAAACAAACGATTCACATCTACCCATTACACTCCACTCCACTCATGATTTTATAGACCTCTATCATATCTTCCCTCAGCTGTCTTTTCTCCAAGCTAATTAGAGCCCTAGCCGCTTTAGCCTTTCCTCATAGACAAGTCATCCCATCCCCTTTATCATTTTCGTCGTCCTTCTCTGTACCTTTTCTAATTCCACTGTGTCTTTTTTTAGATGTGGTGACCAGAATTACACACTATCTATATGCAGCAGCACAATACAAGCATATGCAATATCTCTCTAAGGAGATGGTACAACTGCTCATTACAGCAGCTAAATATCACTGGCTGATGAGCTGGCTCCACTTGTGATAGTTAACAAACCACTGCATTGAATAACCAGACAGCAGCACTACTAGAAGCTCTGTATAAAGCACTGGAAACAGGAAGAGCCAGTATCTCATTTGCAAGAGCATGGCCGTTTGCACACTCCCAGGAGACTGGGGATTGGTAAAACCTCATGAAATAAAATAGATAATCTGTCAGGCTTTTTATATTGTGAACCACAAACAACTACAAACAGATGTCTGTTGGCTAAATTGCCAAGTTTTAGCTACAAATGGAGGAAAAAGACCTCAGACACCCAAAGATATAGAATATATGTCATGCCTTCTCATATGGGATGCTCCATTTTGTTCAGTGGTCTAAAAATCCTCCATATAAATTGTTGTTCCTTTAAAATCATTTAAAAATATTTTTTTCTTTTTAAATTACTTTGGTGTCGATGCTGAAAAGTCATTGTCAACAGCTGCGTGCGTTTATAGCTGAGGCTGAACTTACCAAATGAGGAAATCGTATGCAAATGAGATGCATGGAAAGTCTGCATGCGTTTCACATGTGTTTCAGCAGGGAAAGCACCTAGCACATGCGTAGAACGGTCTTGCGATAAGCATCGATATTGTGCACATGCCCAGGAAAAAAAAGCAGAAATGGCAGTAACTGCATCATAGGCGTCTATTGTAAAATCATGCAGTAAGGCTCTCAAGTGTAGCAATGTGTTGCAAACCCGTAAAAGACTGGTACGTTTGTTACACCGACCTCTTTGCTGTTTACATCAGTTGAGTTAGCCTTTGTGCCAGTGTTTTGTCTGCATGGAGGACAGTGCTCTGTATTTAAAAATCTGAGCTAATATTTCTATTCTAGTTTTAGTGCTTACTTATTACATCAGGGTCTTAGTATATAGGTCCCAGTGAGATTAGTGGGACCTTTTTAATTACAAGGCATAACACTGTACATTATTGCAATTTGATAATAGACGCCTAACTTATGAAAACTGGTATAAATTTGTTAGGCTCTAATAATCCTACTCTTTAAATAGTTGACCATTTCAGGAATTTTGTTGGATTGAATCTTACATTGGTAGAAATTATAATAAATATTGTGCTGTGTCTAAATCAGTTTTACTATTAATATAGAGGAGCATTTTCAAAAGGATGTCCAAGTCAGAATAGGGATGTCCAGGTCATCCAAAATGGATGTCCATCTCACAGGTATTTTCAAACAGGAAATAGGTAAAGATTTTCTGTTGGAAATGAGTGAGATGGATGTCCATGTGCTTGAGACATCCAGCATGAACAGTCATTTTACAAACTGGAACATCTAAATTATGAATCATGAGAAACAAGGGACATGGACATTGGTATGGCAGCATTCTTAGCAAATGGCCACACAGATGTCTGTGCAGAACAGAGGGGCAGCCTAGTGGTTAGTGCAGTGAACTGTGACCCAAAGGAACCAGATTCAAATCACACTATCTTTTATTTTGTAATTGTGAGCCCCCCCAGAAACATAAAAATGCCTACTGTACCTGAATGTACACCACTTCAATAGCCTTCAGGCTTGCAGGTGACATATATTCAAGTACAGTAAATACTTTTCTGCTCCTAGAGGGCTAACAATAAAAAAAAGAATTAAAATGGAATATAAACCTGGGTCCCTTGGTTCACAGTCCACTGCACTAACCAGTAGGCTACTCCTCAGACTTGCTTCCTGTTTTAAGAATGCCCATAATACATTTAGCTGTCATAGACCTGATATCCTCTTTCAGTTTCTCTTTCAGGGGAGAGAGAGGGGGACAGCAACCACTGGGGGATTAAGGAGGTGTCATGCCTTAATCCCTCTAGTGGTCGGCTGCTCAATCAGAGCACCTTTCTGTACCCTGGATGCAGTGGCGTACCAAGGGGGGGCGGTGGGTGCGGTCCGCCCCAGGTGCACGCCGCTGGGGGGGGTGCCGCGCGCCGGTCAGCATCGTTCATTTCCATGTTCCCTCTGCCCAGGAACAGATTACTTCCTGTTCCGGGGCAGAGGGAGCATGGAAAGAACGACGCTGACCGGCGCGCGGCACCCCCCCAGCGGCGTGTACCCCGGGGGGAGGGGTTTTTTTCTCTGGGGTGGGGGGTGTCCTTTCGCTGTGGGGGGTCGCACTGCACGTGGGGACGGCGCTGCACCCGGGGGGGGCGGGGCGCATCGGCGATCCGCCCCGGGTGACAGTGCCCCTAGGAACGCCACTGCCTGGTTGTGACTGAAATAGGTCTAGGTTAGGACATTGCTGTTGGTTGTCCTTATTTTGGGCAGTGGCGTTCCTAGGGGGGCTGACACCCGGGGCAGATCGCCGATGCGCCCTGCCCCCCGGGTGCAGCGACCCCCCCCCCCTCCGGCGAAAGAACCCCCCGGGTGCACACCGCTGGGGGGGGGGGGCGGTGTCGCGCGCCTGTCCACTTCGTTCATTTTCATGCTCCCTCTGCCCCGGAACAGAGCACAGAATGAACGTAGCGGACAGGCACGCGGCACCCCCCCCCCCCCCCCCCCAGCAGGGTGCACCCGGGGCGGACCGCACCCACCGCCCCCCCCCCCCTTGGTACACCACTGATTTTGGGCCCTCCCTAGACCTGCCCACTGCACAGTCCCTTGCTATTTGGATGTACTGCAGTGTCAGACGTCCCTTTTCTGCCTTTGCAAAATCAGGATTTAGATGTTCCAAACACATAGTTGTCCATTTGGGCATTTTGAGATGTTCATATGCTTTGAAAATAAGCGCCACAGTAACATAGAATGTGACAGCAGCTAAAGACCCGCATGGTCCATCTAGTCTGTTAAAATCTTGCAAATTATACATATACATGAATTAAAAAGTGTTGCCAATCATTTCATTACCTTTTTTTTAAAATTTAGGATAAACCTTTCAATCATGAACCCCTGACACTTATTGCGGCAGCTCTACAAGATCACATGTTGCATGATCTTCAGCTCCAGAATCTCTCATTAGCCAGTCCATTTAGGATAAACAACAAAAATAGCTGCAGACTAGTGAACAAAGGAGTGGTAAAAGCAGTAGTAGACACAGGACTAAGAAGGAAAAATGTGTCCCAGCAACAGAATAAAATGGAAAATGATGCAGAAGAGGAATATGTCCTTGATCCTTGTCCTCCACCATTATCTTTAGGTAAATCACAGTATTTTAAGTATTTAGTAACTGGTTGTGCTGTTCCAAAAACAAAATGCTTGATTGTATGTTGTTATCAATGATATAATTGAATATTTTCTTTTATAATCTAATATTTCAGCTGTGAAGCCCCATTTTATACAGGATGTCTAGGTTGTAGATAGGAAAACAAAAAAAGGAGATGCAAGTCTCATGAGTGTGCAACAGGTTTTCATCTTTTCCAGTTACTCCATGTTGTTTTTTAATATGTCGATTTTTTATCGTTTGTTCCCTCTTCATATTTTTTTTCTGTGATCAAACTTTTGTAGTCACACATTTTGACACCATTCTCCTTAGCCCCACAACATCTTTTTGTAATTGATGTTAGTTCACTTGTTTGCTGGTCCTGTTTTCATTATCTTTTTGTTCTTGTTGCATTTTTTAGGAATGCACCTCTAGTGTCCATGCTGATATATGATTCATTACTCACACTCACCTACTATCATTTTCACTGTTACAATTCATCACACCTTCTCTATTTTGTATTCTAGCATATATTAGTTCCACTCCGCTTTCTATGGAGGAGTGGCCTAATGGTTAGTGCAGCGGGATGCAGACCTCAAGAGCAAGGTTCAATTCTCACTGCTGCCTAATGGTCAACAGTGGGTTAAGATCCTGGGGAACCAGATTCAATTCTCTCTGCCGCTCCTTGTGACCCTGGGCAAGTCACTTAGCCCTCCATTGCCCCAGGTACAATATACTTAGATTGTGATCCTATCTGGGACACTGCAAGTACCTGAATAGTTATATATGTAAACCACCTTGATTTGTGCTTCAATAGAAGGTGGTATATCAAAAATTGATAGACTTCAACTTTCCTGTTGGGGTCACATATACTCATCATCATTTTTAGTCATCATCATGGCTCGCATGGTCCCCGCTCACTGCATCTTTATTTCTTTATTTGGCCATATTTTTAATTAAGAACCCTCCCACCCCATATAGGTTCACCTAGGCATGTTGCACTATTTTCTCTGGTTTATCATCATTTAATATTTTTTCTTTTTCTCCTATTTTGGACTCCTATGGACCTTGGGTTGTTGATCATGCTCTGCAAGGGTCTTTATTCGCATTGTTGAGGTCTCACACATAGCCAATACACACTTTTGTATCCACTATTTATTATAAATATAAACACCAGGATAAATATTTTTCAAATAGCTGCAACTAGCAATGTACAAAACTATAAAATCTCTGACAACTATTGCTCAATTTCTTATTTATTGTAAATTATACATTAACAATAATACTCTGTTACACCCATAAACCACTCAAACCTCATACATACCACTACCACCACTCATACTCCCCCAACACAACACATGCATCCAATCAACAATTACCCACACAAATCTACATTTACCCCCTTAATTCAAACTTTTAAGATACTGAATGGCACAGATTGCAAAAACAGAGAGATCACATTTCTCCAATCAGCAAAATTACATAATTCTTTCACTATGTTGACACATCAGCACGCTGAATAATTCTTTTGACAGAATTCACACATATATATAGACCAAGTCCTTAGATCAGATTGTCCCGTAGATTTTCTCACATACACATCAAATAATGACACAACTGTTGGACCTGTTGTTAAGCATTCCAATATGATGACACAATCCACCCCAGCTGTGTAAATCACTTCCAACAGTTTCAAATCTCTGCTTGTCTCCCACTGTTGTCACCAACAAATGTGTTCAAATCAATGTAATTCTCCCACCGTAATTGCTTGATACCATGGCTCAGTATTACTTTAGTTTCATCTTCCGCTATAATGCCTTCCAGATAATGATCATGATTAACTGCATGTGTTTGGCCCATCAGACCCTACAGTCTGTGTTTCGCTACCAAAAGCATCATCAGGGTCACCACCTACAACATAACAATGAAACCTCTCAATACCTTATTACCACTCATATTCTCACACATGACAAAACACAAATTACTAAAAACACAAACAACCACACAACTAAACTTTACTGGCCACTCTGGATCACCTGGGATGCCTCTCACACCATACAAGATGGCGGGGTTCCAAAACGGACAAACGCCCGCACATGCGCATGGGGTGCCTCGGGAAATCACTCCTTAAATACATCACTCCCTAACGCTAATCCAATCAATTTACCTGTTAAGCCCCATCGGGGCCACAGTATTCCAACTGAAAATCATGCGCTGTTTTCTGCACAATAGCATTAAAGATATATTACCACCTCTGGGGGCCACTACCTATTGCAGGACAATAAACCTTAACTCATGTACCTCATGTCGTGCTTCCAACCAATGTGCAACCAAGGGAGCCTCCACCCATTGCAATCGTAGGTCGCTCAAATGTTGTGCAATCCTTAATTTAATTTTACGTATGGTTTGGCCCAAGTACCATAACCCACAAGGGCAGTGCAAACCATAGACACACTGCGAATTACAATCTGTCTTCCCATACAATTTAAACCAACTATTATGTGTATGAGGAATATGCATATTGGCAATATGTGCATTGATTACATTTGAAATGTCCCCGAATTGCTTCAGATGAATTCACACATTCAGTAGTCATACGGGGGAACAATTTCTCCCCTAGATTACTACTACTGTCCCTAGTCTCCACCTACCTACCCTCAACTCCCTTCGGTCTGCCATCTGACCCCCTTCATTTAAAAAAATGTTATAACTTCCTATATCCACGAGGGTGGGACACAGTGAGGGAAGGCCCGCCCTAGACGATCTGCCGTTTTCACACAGAAGGTGCTGCGCTGCCGATTTCGAGATTTTTTTTTTAATACAGGGGACTGGGTGGCAGACAGAAGGGAGCTGAGGGTAGGCAGGTGGAGACTGGGGACTGCGGTGCCGGCGGCCTGTGAGCAGGAGAGAGTGAGAGACCCCGGCGCCAGGCCCTTCTTGGAGTCCCGGGCCCGGAGAATTTTGCCCCCCTTGCCCCACCCTCTTGGCGGCCCTGCACATATGCATTTGCTTATGTACAGATTTCTACTGGCACATACATGCACAAGGTTGTTGCTTCTTTGGAGCAGGTGTAACTATGTGCTTTTATAGAATTGCCTCTCTGAAACCCACCATACATATTGCCTTTATGTGCTTATATATCTTTTCTGCTTCTTATAAAATTACCCTCCACATGGTTTTATGATACCTGTATGAAAAATAGTAGATCTTCTAAAATCTCTATTAAGGAACAAGTAAAAATGCTTATAAAATGTAATGTTTGCCCTTGCATGTTTTTTAGCTCAAAAATTAGGCTTAGTTGAGGCCCCCTCCTTGCCACTTACAGTAGCTGAATGGAACAAAGTGAAGCGAAGATCCATAGAACAAGGAGATTCCTCACAGCCATGTGTAATATGTCGAGAAGAATTTGAACTTCATCCACAGGTATTTAAGTGAAATATACAAAGTAGCCTTTATGGATAAGTATGTGAATCAACCCCAGATATTCTATGCCAGACCATGTCTGGACTTCAGCATTGAATATCCGGGTATGTGGAGTCACCCGATATTAAGACTGGTGCCCAGACTTTTTGCTGTCCAAACTTTATCTGCTTACTTAACCAGACACGTACAGGTCCGCCCCCAAACTGCCCCGGCACTTTCCTGCCTGATTAGACGAATATTGGGCTTTTATTGTATAACATAAAACTCTGACGGCGTCTTTTACTAAGGTGTGCTCACGGTTTTAGCGAGCGCTAAAATTGTGGGCGCGCTAAATGTTAGTGATGCCAATGTATTTGTATGGGCATCTCTAACGTTTAGCACGCCCACAATTTTAGCATGCATTAAAAACGTGAGCGCACCTTAGAGGCCCTAAGAACTGTGTACTGTATGGTATTTTTTTAAAAACTACACTTCTTGGAAATTACCCTATATCTTTGCAAGTCTCTAGAAAAATGTCACATATCAGATCTGAAAAATTGGTATCCAGTTGGTTTAAATTTTTTATGTGCTTTCCACAGTTATCATTATTGGATAATTAACTATGATTATTAAAATATAACAGTCTTATTGGCTGATGACACAGTTTGTAGATAGAACACACAATTAGTTTCCTATTAATTGGTAATAATTTGATATGACACTTGTAGATGCTGGAATTGACAGAGCATTCCCATGGATAACTGAAGAGTTCTCATTTTTACATAGAGGAACAATTCAAGAGCTCATGTTGTCAGGAGTGGGAGTGGGGGGAAGTAGTAGAAGACTTAAGAAGAGATGTGGAAACAATAGTATAATATAATATATATACAGATATATATCCCCATTTTAGACACGTTGTGGAAGTAGGAATTGAGACATTTAGGTCAGTACATCTCAAGTTTCACCAGTATTTTAGCACAAAATCTGCTGACATAGCGTTGTGTATGTGCAGCATAAACATCTATTTTTAGAAAAATAAATATATATAATATCAACAGGTTCAAAGCCAGTACTGGTTATGGGCCAGCAGATACCCAATTATATTGTACAATGGCAACCTAACCGGGTATGTGCCAGCACATAACCAGTTGTGACCTTAGAAACATAACCAAGTATTATCCCAATTCTGTCACAATGACCACTTTCCCTTGCATTTGGGGGGGGGGGGGGACACAAAACTCCTGAGGTATTAAGGGTGCAGTCCCCCCCAAATCCCTCCAGTGAAGTGCTACTCAATAGATGTTTACCAAACTCTAAATATGCTTTGTAGAGGGGTGTAACTTGTCATGCCCTTGTCCATCTAAAACATGCCTAGACTACACCTCCTTGCCATTTCAATGCATTTGGGTTTGATATATGCATATGGTAGCTCTGAGCTGGTGTAGGGTTTGCCGCGGACAGCGCGCCAATGTTTGGCATGCTGCCTGCTGATCATTGGGGAGGAATATGTTTAGCATGCATTGCATGTTACTTCCAGTAAGAGCCCTGTGTAGCATGTATTTGCATGCTACTTGATGTCAGAGCCTGCGAGCATGTTGTTTCACCCGCTCGGGGGCACTGATCATGGGACAGTAGCAAATGCAGGTGCTAGTATGGTTGCCTCTAGCACCCGCGTTTGCTTCTGATCATCAGCCCATGTATGTGAACATTGGTATTTTGGAAGGAAGTGGGGTGGAATTGTGAGTAGGAAAAGGATAGAAAATAAGACAAAGAATATTATAATGCCTCTCTGTCATTCCATGGTGTGACCTCATCCAGGGGCGTAGCTACGGGCTGGCCTGGATGGGCCCAGGCCCACCTAGTTTTGTCTCAGGCCCATCCAGAAGAGTCCCAATACTCCGTCAACGTGTCTCCTCACCCTCTCCCACCCCCGCCGTAGCGCTTGCATTTAATGCTATCGGCGCTGCCTCCTCCCAGAGATGGGAGATGGATGATGGACATGGATAATGAAGAAATGTCAAATAGACAAGAGACCCTGCCGCAGGTTACTTACATCAGATGAGGGCGGGCCCAGCTCAGGGAAGGAGAGAAGTCCTGAAGACTCGCGGTGATCAGATGTTCTTCTTGCCCGTGTAGCGCCTTCACACAGAGGTGAGAGGCACTGTGCGGGCCCGGTAAGGTGGAGGGGGGGGCCAGTGGAGGGGGGAGCGGGGGCGACAACCTCAGGGGGGGCGGCGGGGGTGAGGCATGGGGGCGGAGGATGGCGGGAGGCGGAGCTGTGGGCGAAAGAAAGGAAGAGAGGAAGGGAGGGGGGCCGGGGCTGTTAAGTTTGGATTTCTATGCTGTAGGGGGAAGCAGGGAGCAGTGGCGACCTCGGGTGGGGGGGCACGGGGCAGCCCTAACGAGAGGTACAAACCTCTCGTTAGCTTTCCAGTGGTTTTCCTGCGTTAGGGCAAGCAGTAAACTTTGATGCATCTCATTCCAATAGGATTTCTAAACAATTTGCTCATCTGCATTCCGTTTTCGTTAGCTGCTGTCATCTTGGGGAAAAGGCCTTTAATGCATGTCACGGTTTAAAACTTGTTCGTTAAAGGGTTGTAAAAGGGTCGTTAAAGTTTAGTGCATCTGGCCCTCTGTCAGGTACTTGTGACTTGAATTGGCCACTGTTGAAAGTAGGATACTGGACTAGATGGACCATTGGTCTGACCCAGTATGGCTATTCTTATGTTGATGTGGTGATGGGCACGAGAAATATAGTAAGCCCTATCAGATTGACTCTACACTTGTCTTTTAGATTGTACACTTGTCTCTAGATTTATACCTGTCTTTTAGATTGTACACTTGTCTTTAGATTGTAAGCTCCTTGAGCAGGGACTGTTCTTCCATGTTAAATTGTACAGCGCTGCGTAACCCTAGTAGCGCTTTAGAAATGTTAAGTAGTAGTAGTAGTAGTAAATATCACTCTGGCTTGCCCCCTTCCATAACTAGCTTGCCTTCCTGTTGCCTCCCCAAATATTTATGTCTAGAGATGCTACTGCAAAGGATGCATTCTTTCAGAGGTGATTAAACATTTGGCACTCAATAGAAACTGCATCTTTTCGAATCTTTGTTACCTTTCCTGCCCTCAGAGTAAAATGCTACTGCTTCTGAAAGTCTTTCCTAATGTTGGACACGAGCCTTAACTTTTGTGCTTCTAGCCAAATAACATAATTGCTCAAATTTCATTATTTTTGTAAATTTGCTGTAGCAACCAGTTTTTTTTTCTATATCTACAGGAATCTAGAGATAAACAGAAGTAATGTATATGTAGCTTCTGACTTTTTTCATGACTGTATGAAGGATTTCTAAGAGTATATAATTGAATACTTTTGGTATTGAAAAATTATGAAGTATTTTTTAGTTATATCAACCTATAGCTAGGTCACATATTTGCAGAATGGCGGTAATTTTATAAAGCTTTTCTGCATGTAAAGCCACATTTTACCCCAAAGAAATTGATGTTTATAAAATTGCTCTGAGGGTACAGAAGCTTAAAAATATGGTATTTGCTACTGGTGCATAGCACTTCCTTTTATGTTGACCAAACATTGGTGTTCTGGGAGGAAGTGGGATATAATTTTTAATCACACAATTGACCATGATTAACATTTTTAATCACAAGTTTAATCCTATAAAGTGTCCCCCTCACTTTTCCTCCTATACAGTGCAAAATATAGACATCAGATATAAATTCTCAAAGACATATTTCAGTTACTAAAGTGAAACGAACATCATTTTCTTACCTTTGTTGTATAGTGATTTTATGTTTCTAATCATCTTGCCTTTGGTTCTGCCTCCCTGTCTTTGTGCTCTGAACTCTGTTTCCAAGGCCTCCTTCTTCCTTTTTCACTCCTTGCCTTTTATCCATCTTTCATGTTCAACTTGCTTCAATTTGTCTACCTCTTTCTCAAATCTATACAGTTTCCAGCTCTTCCCTTTCTCTCTCATTCATGGGCAGCATCTCCTCCCTTCAATTCCCTGCTATCTATGTGAATTTCCCCTCTCTCTTCCCTTGTCCTACCCTCTGTTCATGTCCACATCACCTCTCTGTCTATGTCTCCCCCTCCACCCAGCATCACCCATCTCTTCCCTTTCACACACCACCACCATCCAGCATTGACCTTTTCCCTGTCCTGCCCAACATCTCTTCCCTCTCACACACCATCTCATCCAGCATTGCCCCATCTCTCTGTCTTGCCCCAACCATCCAGCATCACTCCATCTCTCCCCCTCCTCAGCATACCACAAAAATAAAACCATCATCCCTCATTGCCTCATCTTTCTATTTCTCTCCCTCACCCCAAGCCGTCTAGTATTGCTTTGTCCCTCCCATATCAGGCATTGCTTCATCTCTCCCCCACCCCACAATATTCTACATTGTCATATCTCCTCCCCTTCATATTGCAGTACTCTGTCTTTCCCCACCCCCATAATCTGCACTGATTCATCTCTCCCCACCCTCCATATCCCGAATTGCCCCATCTTTCCCCCTCCCCATAGCCTGCATTGCTCTGTCTCTTCTCACCCCACATATCCTCTATTGCTCCATTTTCCCCTCCCTAGAGTCTGCACCATGCTATCCCCTCCTACCTCCATATCCTGCATTGCCCCATCTTCCCCCCCCCCCCCCCCCCCCCATATTCTGCATTGCCTCGTCTATCTCCCCATCCACTCCTGCGCTGGCCTGCTGCCCATGTCAGTCTTCATTCGGCTGTGGTGTCAGCAATAAGCAGAAGGCAAGTGTGGGGATATTCCTCCATACATGCTACCGCTAACTCTGCTGGACCTTTGTTGTCTGATGATTTTATTTTTCTAATGGCCCCCTGTTCATTCACTGTTCCTTTTTTCTCCTCTTTTCTTCTTCACTTCCTGCCCTATATCCATCTTTTGTGTTCATCTTTCTTCTAGTTTTCTGCCTCCTTAAATCTATCTAGTTTCCATCCTTTCCCTTCCCCTCCATCCATGGGCAGCATCTACCTCCTTTCTCACTTCCCTCCTCTCCATCCATAGGCAGCATCTTCCTCCCTTCCAGCATTTCCTTCCTCTCTGTTCCCTTTCCCACCAAACATGTGCATTTCCCCTCTTTCTTCCTTTCTCCTTCCTCTGTTCATTTCTAGCATCTCCCTTCTATTCTTCTTTCATCTCCTCTTTCCATCCAGCATTACCTCTTTCTCTCTGTCTCTCTCTTCTCCCATCCTATATTGCCCCTCTCTCTAGCTTCCCCACCATTAAGCATCACTCCATATCTCTCTCTCACTTCCTTTTCTCCAGACCTCAACATACTTCTCCTTTCTCCTTCCCTGAGCTTGTCCAGAAGTCCTAGCCTTATTCCCCATATCCCAGCCTGTTGCCTGGTTTTCCTCCAATGATGGCTTTCCCTGATGCAGAACTGTGATTCCCAGGCAACATTGCCCATCACTACCCCCCTGCCACCATCCACCACTATCCACCATTGCCCGTCTGTACCCCCCTGCCAATTTTCACCACCATCCACCATTACCCATCTCTACCCCCTTACCCCCTTCCACCGCCACCCACCATTGCCCATCTCTACCCCCTCTCCCCATCCCCATTCCATCACCATCCAGCATTGCCGGTCTCTCTCCCTTTCCTCTCCTGCATGAACTCTGTTCTGGCTCCTCATCTGGATTGCTGCTCCTTCAGTTTGCATGCTAGCAGCAGCAGTGACAACAACAGAAAATAGAAGGCAGACACGGGTGAAACTGCCTTACACATTCCACTGCATGCTGCTCTGGTCCCAGTCCCTCTGATGTAACTTCCTGTTAGAGAGAGGTGGCACTGTCAGAGCCATCAGTGGTGCGCTTACGGCAGTGCTCTACATGCCTGCCTACTACTTGTTGGTGTTGCCACCTGCATGCAGACCAGTGAAAGTGGAAGTGATGGAAGAGCCAGAACAAGTGAGTGCAGGAAGGGGAGAGACACCAGCAATGCCAGATGGTGATAGAAATGAAGGGGGGAGATGGGCAATGCGAGATGGTTGGGGATTAGGGGTGGGTGGGAAAGCCAGACAAAAAAATGATGCAAACTCAATGAAACAGTGGGTCTGACAGGAAGCAGAAGTTTGGGGCTATTAATCACTTTATTTTTTTTAAATGTAAGTTAAACTTTTAACATGTTTAGTATGCAGACCTAATTGTGAGGTATGCACGTGGCCTGCCTAGGTTTGCATGGATATTTGGAGGTAATTTTATAACGTTATTTCATGTTCATATGTGGCCATATATGCCCATGAATGACCTCTTATAAAATTGCAGTAGGCCTAAAAGTACGTGTCATGGCTTGATGCCACGCACTTTGCCCGTGGGTGTGCATAGGGACAGTGGAGCATGGGTGGAATTGGCAATTACATGCATACCTTATTCTACAGATGTACATGTGTAATATAGATACCTTCATTCACACCGCTCTTGAACAGGTTTAAGTGATGGTGCCTACATTCCAGGTGTCTTCTCTGTCATATATGTTAGTACACTACAAAAACAAGTAAGCAACTCTGGCACCCTGTTATAAAGTTACCCTCTTTTTGCCTGCCTCAGAGCAGGTGTAAATATCCTTGCTTGCTTACCAGGGATCTATTTTGTATAAGCATAGTGTACAAACATTGCCTTTATAAAATAGGCACAGTATATGCACCTGTGTGCCTTCACAGCCTAGGTACCCTGTTATAAAAGGACTCGTAGATTGTAAGCTCTTCTGAGCAGGGACTGTCCTTATTTGTTAATTTGTACAGCGCTGCGTAACCCTAGTAGCGCTCTAGAAATGTTAAGTAGAAGTAGTAGTATGTAGAGGCCATACCAATGAGTATATTCTGTTATTGTGCAGTCTGCTGACAAAATGAATCACAATTATTCAAGAGCTGACTTTGTTAAATATATTCTTCCTTAATGTCCTTCTAGCCTAGTCCAGATGAGTGGGTTATCTCCCCAACCAGGAGTTGTTGAAAAGAAACTGACAAATCAGTGATATTATCAGCAGTTCAAGGTATCATCCAGCTTCTGGAACTTGCCAGTATTTCTCTGCCTCCAGCAGATAGTTCAATTGAAATAATGCAACAGGATTCCAAGGCAAGCCTGACTCCCAAGAGCACAGGTATGGCCTGTAGCCCTGTGGTCCTTGGCCTTTAGTGGCTCCCAGGGATTTGTCAATAAACATGGGACTCTCTGGTAAAGCCAGACAGTCCCATGCCCTCTGAAACCCTAAGGTAGCTTATGGCTTCCACTTGATGAGGCTTGTTAGTGGGTGCTTTGATCCTCTATTAGTGGGGGTAGAATGACTTCCTCCCCCTCTCCACCCACTTTTTCTAACAGGTGTCTGATGGGCCAAGGTATTGGCTTACAAGCCTCAAATTGGCAAGTAGAGACTGCAGCATTCCTGCAGAGATGCTGACAGCCAGGGTGAGTCTTTTTCTTTTCTCCCTTGCACCCTGGCCCAGATGTTCCCCTGATCCTCCTGCCCTTGGAATCCTCTAGGTATCCAAAGCTATGCCTTTAAATTTAAAAAGTATAAGTAAAACCAGCATTTAAGGGGCAGCTAGTGCTGCTGGCAGAGCAAAGGGAGGCACCAGGAAGTGGCAGCATGGGGGTGTCACCACAGAAAGTGATTGTCTGAATGGGGAAAACTGCAGTCCCGCCATGAGACTTGCCTGCCAGCTGAGGTGGTTGAGCCTACTCAGCAGCAGTAATCCTGTCAGGAATATCAGGGAGTGCCTTTGGTGTGGTTGTGCTGTAACAAGCTCCAACCAATGGGAACAGCAAACATTTTGTGCCACAGCCACGCATTAATGCACAGGCTGGGACCAGCCACCTTACGGATAATCTCCAGAGTTCACAACAGTGTGCCAGGCTCTGGTGAAGGTGTCAAAAATTGATTTGGTAAACTGCCATCCCTTAGAATTGGAGGCATGTTGGCAGTTTTGTATTTCCCAGACCAAGTTGAGCACCTTCCTCCCAGAGGGGCCATGAGCAGGCAAGTTTGGCTTCCTTCATAGGGAGGAAGCTACTGGTAGGTGGTAAGACACTAGAGGTGAAATGGATTCCAGTTCTATGCCTCCTCCATGTTCCCCCCCCCCCCCCATTTTGTTTTTTTGGGGGAGTGTAGGTCAGGATATGGGTATGTCAAGAGGTCCTCTTTTCCTCTCTTGCAAAAAATAAATAAATAGAGACTGAATTTTATAGGCTTTCTGAAGTATGGTGGAGCCTTCATCTCTATTGCCAGTCTAAATTCACTTGCCTGCTTATTTTCGAAGGAGAAGGGCGCCCATCTTCCGACACAAATCGGGAGATGGGCATCCTTCTCCTAAGGTCGCCCAAATCGGCATAATCGAAAGCCAATTTTGGGAGTCCTCAACTGCTTTCCGTCGCGGGGACGACCAAAGTTCAAGGGGGCGTGTCGGCAGTGTACAGAAGGCAGGAAGGGGTGTGGTTAACAGATGGGTGTCCTCGGCCGATAATGGAAAAAAGAAGGGTGTCCCTGACGAGCATTTGGCCGACTTTACTTGGTCCATTTGTTTTCACGACCGAGCATCAAAAAGGTGCCTGAACTGACCACTGGAGGGAAACTTTTGTCTTTTTTTTTTTAAGTATGTCCTTTGCTATGCCTCTGTCCCTGCAACAGAATGTGGATGTTTCTGTGAGAAGGACATCCATGCCTTTACTATGCCTCCAACACCCTTTTTATTTATTTGGATTTTGGATCACAAGTAGTAGCAGTAGGATTTGAACCAGCCACTTCTGGATTGCAAGACCAGTGCTCTAACCACTAGGCCACTCCTCTATGCCGTTCCACTCCTTTGAAATTTGGCCATCCCTCGGGGGGGGGGGCAGTATGCAGGTCCCTTGGGGGGGAGGTATGTGTGTGTCAGCGGAGGCATAACGAAGACGTGGACGTTCTTCTTTCAAACATTTTGGACGTCCTCAACTGCCCCCCCCCCCCTCCACAGGGATGGCCAAATTTCAAGGGAGTGAAGTACAGTGGAGGAGTGGCAGAGTGGCCTAGTGGTTAAAGTACTGGTCTTGCAATCTAGAGGTGGCTGGTTCAAGTTCTGTTGCTGCTACTTGTGATCCAAATAAATAAAGGGGGTGTCAGAGACATAGCAGGCATGGATGTCCTTCTCACAGACATCCACATTTTGGACATCCTCGCTTCCCCTCCTTAGGAAGGAAATCATGTGCAAATGAGCTAACAGTGAGCAGCTCATTTGCACGCAATTTCCTTCATGCATATCCTCGCTTCCCCTCCTTAGGAAGGAAATCGCGTGCAAATGAGTAACAGCGAGCAACTCATTTGCATGCAATTTCCTTCATGCATGCCCGTTCCTTTCCGGATCGGTAAGGGAAGGGCTTTTTCCATTCAGTTAGTGGGACCAGTGCACCAAAAATGCTGGCTCCTCCCACGACCAAATGGCTTGGATTTGGTCGTTTCTGAGATGGGCGTCCTCGCTTTCCTTTATCGCCGAAAACCGGAGACAACCGTCTCTAAGGTTGACCTAAATTTCATGATTTGGGCGTCCGTGACCGTATTATCGAAACGAAAGATGGACTTCCATCTTGTTTCGATAATACAGGTTGCCCCGCCCCTTTACAGGGCCATCCTTAGAGATGGGCGCCCTTAGAGATGGGTGCCCCCGTTCGATTATCCCCCTCTTGGTCTCCTCTGCTCTCGGCACTGTCAGGTTTGGACCTAGGTGGGTTCTTGGCTGAAAGGCTGGGAGTTCCAGGTTTTACAGGGATGTTCTCCTGGTCTCAGTCCCTGCCGTCTTCCCTTCATTCTCTTCTTGGTTAGGCTTAATTAGATCCTTTGGGCATAGTAATTCATACTGTTCCTCCTTCTTTGGGAAGTAGTTAGAATGGACAGCTGGTTGGATTGGCCCTTTTTTTGTACATGCTGTGGTAGTGCTGCATCCTCAGGGTGCTTGGTTTTTTTTTTTTAATTGTGTGGTTTCTTCTCAGAGGAATTCCCTCACATATATGGAATTCTGTGGATGAAGCTGGTTTGGTGGTTGGTCACAGGCTGACGCTTGAACAAGGAGGAGTCTAAAGGATCACTGTTGGACTTTTCGAGCCTTGGTCTGTTCGTTGCAGATGTTGCAGGGCCCACGATTGGTCCAGAGCTGGACTTTGTTGCAAGGCCCAGTACCCCTAAGTTCTTGGAAGTGGATCTTTTGCCTCTGTGGCTTGTTTAATGCTTAGTCTAGTGCTATGCTAAGTCTTAGTTTCAAGTTGGACACCTGTTAAGGACTTGTGGCCGTCAAAGGCTCTAGCTTCCAGAATAAATTCCTGTTAGAAGTAAGGGATCCACAATAGGCTGGCTTGACACTTCACCAGAATGTGGCCTCTTGTTCTATTGTTACTTGTTTGCAGTCACTGGTTGAGGGGATTCTGGCATATTTCCTGGGCATTTGTTACATACCTGGTATGGGTTCTTTCCTATTACTTTTCTACATGGCAGTTCATAGCCAGGCACTAATGATGCACTTGGAAATTAACAGCCTTGATGGTTTCTAACCTTCCAGTAAGGAAGTCTAATGATTCCAGATGGCTCACCCAGATCTCCCTGAGATTCAGCTTTATGGTGCTGTGCTTGTACCTTGTGCCTGTCTTGGTTTTTACCCACCTCTGGTCACCTCATCTTAGGTTGTGACCACAAGTTCTGTGCTGTGCTCTCCTTTATTACCCAAGCAGTTCCTTGGTTGCTCGGAGAATATTCAGTGGAAAGGTATGCTTGGGCTTTTTCCAGGGGCTGTCTGGATATGCTCAAGAAATTCATTAGTGTTCGACCTATCTCGTTGGATTCATAGGAGGCCCCTGAACAGTAGGGCAAGTGGCTGTAGCAGAATATTTATGTGTCATGGCCTCCAGGTTTTGTCAGATGTTCAGAGTTTGAGATTTCTCACCTTGTGGGAATGGTGTGGTTTTGTGTCCTTGTCTTCTGCCTGACCGAGGGCCTTGGAGCTTTGAAATAGTTGTAGCAGGATAATAAGGAAGGCGAAATTTGTTCTTATCTGCTAATTTATTTTCCTTAAATCCTACTAAACCAGTCCAGGTCCCATCCATGAAGACTGCAGCTGCTCTGTGCCTCTTGGTGTCCTCTGGTACTGAAGGAACCTTTCAGGGAGTCAATTTTTCAGCACTGTCAGGACTGGGAGCCTTTAGAAAGTTGTGCTCTGAGACTATATAGGACTGGACTATGATTCTGTGTAGTGGTACTGTGTTGTGTTACAATGCAGTAAGTTTGTATGTAATGCTGTCCTAAAGTAGAGCTGTGTTTTTGGTTCTCTGAAGTTGCTGTATACTGTGATACTAACCTGTATACTGAGCTATAGTATGGTTCCATAAGTTCAGTTCCTAATGCTGTGTAAGTATTGCAGATCTGCTTTTGCAATAGTATACTGGCAAATTCCAGGAGCTGCACCAAATCATATACTACTGAGATGTCACTGATTTTTTTTGTTTGTTTTTTTTTGTTACATTTGTACCCCGCGCTTTCCCACTCATGGCAGGCTCAATGCGGCTTACATGAGGCAATGGAGGGTTAAGTGACTTGCCCTCCATCTTCTGGTTGGGGGAGATAATGCACTCATCTGGACTGGTCTAACAGGACTCAAGGAATGGAACTTTAGCAGGTAAGAACAAATTTCTGCTTTAGTCCATTTCATAAAGTTATGTTTAACAGCAGTAGATACAAGAATTTAGGACTGGAAAAAAGACACAAAGTATATACATTTGTGAAGGCATATATAATACTTATTTTTGAAATTACCTTAAACTTTCATGTTTTTGTGTTGAATGACAGGTGCTGCTGTCTTGCTCCCATGTATTTCACAAAGTAAGTACATTTGGACTTAACTTTATTCCTAGTTTTTTGGTTTTGTTTTGTTTTTCTAATTTGGAGAAAATCTCTAAATCTATTGGTGATCTCTGATTATAATTGGAAAAGCCTGTCTGTAGACTGTTCAAGTGACCAGCCTGCTTATTTTCGAAGGAGAAGGCCGGCCATCTTCCGACACAAATCGGGAGATGGCTAGCCATCTCCTAAACCCGGCCAAATCGGTATAATCAAAAGCCGATTTTGGGCGGCTTCAACTGCTTTCCGTCGCAGGGCCAGCCAAAGTTCAAGGGGGCGTGTTGGCAGGGTACCGACGGCGGGACGGGGGCGTGGTTAAGAGATGGCCGGCTTCGGCCGATAATGGAAAAAAGAAGGCCGGCTCTGACAAGCACTTCGCCAACTTTACTTGGTCCATATATTTTTAGGACCAAGCCTCAAAAAAGTGCCCCAACTGACCAGATGACCAGCCTCTATGCCAGCCTCAAATGTCATACCCAGCTCCATCACAGCAGTATGCAGGTCCCTGGAGCAGGTTTTAGTGGGTACTGCAGTGGACTTCAGGCAGGAGGACCCAGGCCCATCCCCCCCTACCTGTTACACTTGTGGTGGTAAATATGAGCCCTTCAAAACCCACCACATACCCACTGTACCCACATGTAGGTGCCCCCTTCACCCATAAGGGCTATGGTAGTGTTGTACAGTTGTGGGTAGTGGGTTCAGGGGGTTTTGGGGGGCTCAGCACACAAGGTAAGGGAGCTATGCACCTGGGAGCAATTTGTGAAGTCCACTGCAATGCCCCCTAGGGTGCCCAGTTGGTGTCCTGGCATGTGAGGGGGACCAGTGCACTACAAATGCTGGCTCCTCCCATGACCAAATGGCTTGGATTTGGCCGGTTTTGAGATGGGCATCCTTAGTTTCCATTATCAGCGAAAACCAATGCCGGCCATCTCTAAGGTCGACCCAAATGTTGAGATTTGGCCATCCCCGACCTTATTATCGAAACGAAAGATGGCTACCCATCTTGTTTTGATAATACGGTCGGGGACACCCCTTTACGGGGCCACCCTTAGAGATGGGCGCCCCCATTCGATTATGCCCCTCCATGTATGTTACTATAGGAATCAATTGGGCCTGATGAATGACATGCCTCAGGATAGGAGGGAGCATGGGGACAAGGACACAAATGTGAGATGCTGTATGGGATGGCATATGGGCACAGAGGGGCCAGTTTCCTTTCCTTCCTCTTACCCATAGTGAGGAAAACCCTTTTAAAGTAAGCATACCATGCCACCTGAGTTCAGTTTTCAGCTGCCATCTTGCCTACAAAATCTCAGCTGTCACACTGTTTTGTCCTTCCCTTCTGTTATACAGGTCACTGTCATTGTATTAGTGTTCTCTCCTGCCTCCAAGAAACTAGTAATCAACCCTAGTAGTGTCCTTGCTAAGGATTGTCTGAAGACTTTATAGAACTTTGGCGTGAAACCATCTAAGCTTTACTGTTCTTAAAGATCTGGATAGCCTTTTGCACCTCCTCCACTCCACTAGGTTTATTTAGAAGTTCATAGTCCTCCTCCCACAACTTTGGGAGCTCTACCTCCTTCATATATTCATCAGTACATTCTTAGACCACTGCCTTCCTTCCATATGTAGCTCTTGATAAACTTGGGCAAACCTGGTCCTTATTCCCTCATTCGTCACCAGTAGTTTCTCCTTCTGACTACTAATATGTTCTATATCATTGTAACCCCCGAGGAACTGACACCTATGGCTCAGCTCCAACCTGGAGTTTCACTCCACCTTCACCCAGGGTTCTGGGAGCACACAAACAAACCCAGTATTTCTCTGCAACACACACAGCTCTCACTGGTAGGGTCACTCGAACTGGGTGCAGGCTGGGGCTGGACTTATTCTGGTAGGCTGAGGGTACTCTTTCTCTGGGCATTCTTTCATTCTCTTGCACACCACAGACTAGTTAGCAGTCTCAGTTGCGGGAAACTTCAACTTATGACAGTGGCAAACATAGGTTGCTTGTCACCTGGGGCGGGTTGCCGCTGCTCGCACCCCCCTGAGGTGCATCACATCACACCCCCCTGAGGTACATCACACCATCACCCCCAAAGCACATCATGTCACATCCCTCTCCCCCCCCCCCCCCTCGAAGCGCATCATCCTCACCACCCTTCCTCCTAGCAGGGGGGTGCACAGAGCAGTCACCCGGCTGTCAGCTCTTCTGGTTCTCTACCCCAGAACAGGAAGAAACACCAGAGGGGGCAGAGGACCGGCGAAGCCAACAGCCGTGTGACTGCTCTGTGCACCCCCTTGCTGCCTGCACCCAGTGTGGACCACCCCCACCGCCCCACCCTCAGTACGCTGGAGACTTAAGGTAACTAAAACTTCATCTTACTTTACTAACGGTAACTTGAAAATAGTTCATGAACTTGATAACTTGGTCTGTACAGTTCAGGGGCTGTTAGGTGGGCAACACAGGAGAAAATAAGTTCTCCAATGATATCAGGGTATACAAATCACAGTTCAATTTTATTTACATCTCCTCTATTTGCAACCAGAACAAGGTAACATAGTAACGTGGAGGGGCATAATCGAACGGTGCTGGCCATATAGATGGCTGGCGCCACAGAGAGCAGTCCCGAACCGTATTATTGAAAAAGATGGCCGGCCATCTTTCATTTCGATAATACGGTTGGGGCCGGCCAAATGTCAGAGATGGCCGCATTTGAGATGGCCGGCATTGGTTTTCGCTGATAATGGAAACCGATGCCGCCCATCTCAAACCCGACCAAATCCAAGGCATTTGGTTGTGGGAGGGACCATCATTTGTAGTGCACTGGTCCGCCTCACATGCCAGGATACCAACCGGGCACCCTAGGAGGCACTGCAGTGGACTTCAAAAATTGCTCCCAGGTGCATACCTCCCTTACCTTGGGTGCTGAGCCCCCCCAAAATCCCCTCAAAACCCACTCCCCACAACTGTACACCACTACCATAGCTTTTTTGGGTGAAGGGGGGCACCTACATGTGGGTACAGTGGGTTTTGGGGGGGGGTTGGAGGGCTCAATACTTACCACCACAAGTGTAACAGGTAGGGGGGGGATGGACCTGAGTCCGCCTGGCTAAAGTGCACTGCACCCACTAAAACTGCTCCAGGGATCTGCATACTGCTGTCATGGAGCTGGATATGACATTTGAGGCTAGCATAGAGGCTGGCAAAAAAAAAAATTTAATTTTTTTATTTTAGGGTGGGAGGGGGATGGTGACCACTGGGGGAGTACGAGGAAGTCATCCCCGATTCCCTCCGGTGGTCACCTGGTCAGTTTAGAAACTTTTTTGAAGTTCGGTCCTGAAAATAAATGGACCAAGTAAAGCCGGCCAAATGTTCGTCAGGGCCGCCCTTCTTTTCTCCATTATCGGCTGAGGACGGCCATGTGTTAACAACGCTCCCATCCCGCCTTCGGTACACCTCCGAAACGCCCCCTTGAAATTTGGCCGGCTCCACGATGGACTGCAGTTGAGGCCGGCCAAAATCGACTTTCGATTATGCCGATTTTGCCGGACTTGAGAGATGGCCGGCGATCTCCCGTTTTGTGTCGGAAGATGGCTGGCCTTCTCTTTCAAAAATAAGCTGGATAGTAACATAGTAAATGACAGCAGATAAAGACCTGTACAGTCCATCCAGTCTGCCCAACAAGATAAGCTCATTTTACATGGTATGTGATACTTTATATGTGTACCTGAGTTTGATTTGTCCTTGCCTTTCTCAGGACACAGACCGTAGAAGTCTGCCCAGTACTGTTCTTGTACTAAGTTCTGAAGCTAACATTGAAGCCCCTTAAAATTTACACTCCAGGTACTAATCAATATCCTCCAGGGCCGCCAAGAGACTGAGCCGAGCCCAGGGCAAGGCTGCCCCCGGGCCCTCCCAATCGCTACCACTGTCGCCTCCCTCTCCTGCTCTCAGGCCGCCGGCAACACAGTCCCCAGACTCCACCCGTCCACCCCCAGCCCCGTCGACAACCCCCCTCCGTCCACCACCGGGCCCCCTGCATTCAAATCGGCAGCGCCTCACCTCCATGTGAAAGCAGCAGATTGCCTCCCTTCGGGCCCTCCTGTGTCCCGCCCTCGCGGAAACAGGAAGTTACATCAGACAATTGCGGGACACAGTGAGGGAAGGCCTGAAGGGAGGCGATCTGCCGCTTTCACACGAAGGTGAGGTGCTGCTGATTTGAATGCAGGGGGCGCAGTGGCGGACGGAGGGGGGCTGTCGACAGAGCCGAGGGCAGGCAGGTGACACCGGGGACTGCAGCGCTGGCGGCCTGGGAGCAGGAGGATAGAGACCCCAGCACCGGGCCCCCCATGGAGGCCCGGGGAATTTTGTCCCCCCTGCCCCCCCTCTCGGCATCCCTGATCTCCTCTATTTGCTGCCAGCTATCAGCATGTGGTAATCACTGCACTGATTCCCTTCAGTCCTTAATCATTTTCACATCATCTTCTCAGTTACTCTCTGGCCCATCCCGGAACAGGGTCCATTCACTCATCCAATGCAAGTCCTGCCAGAAGTAAGGCTTGCCTCTCCCACTTCTCCCACCTGAGGCGGTTATCCCCAGGTATTCCTACTTTGTTCCCAAATCAGGAACACTACTGCAAGCACCTTCTGCCTTGTACAGAGGATTCCAAGCACTACACTTGCAAATTTCTCTTGCTTTGCTATCTCCCCTCAGTGATATTTGTCTTGGTGGGGATGGGCTACCAAAGACCAGAATTTTCTCCAGTCTCTTATGTTAACTTCTTTGTCCTGCCCCCATGGGCTAGGCTCTACTCTGATTCTCTCCCCAGGCTGTCTAAAGTAGCTCTGTCTCCTTAGTGACCACCCTGAAAATCCTTCCTCCCACCCTTCAAGCATGGGCATTTTCAGTAGGGGTCACATAATTTTGATACCTCTGCTCTTTCAAATTCTGAGCCAAGAGCTTGTAGCCTTATTCTCTGCTTTGAAATACCTTTGTTTTACCAAGATCATCCTAAAGTTAATTTCTTCCATCTGCATAGTTCTTAATTCTGCTCTCACAACAACCAATTCCCTTAATAACAAAGATGACTTCTGCCAATTATGATGGAATTCTAAATCCTTCAGTTTTTGCCTCATCTTATCCTCATTCCTGGCTCTTTCTCTCTCCTTTTGCACTCTTCAGTTAGCTTCCCCCCTCAAAACTGCTTTTAAGTAATCTCATAACATTCCCTGGCTCACCTTCCCACTGTCATTGAACTGCATAGAAAATCAAGAAATAAAGAGCAGCCTTGTTAATAGCCAGTAATGAGTTTATTAAAAGAGTAACTTTAAAAACAAATAGGAATCTAAGTGTTCAAGATAATCAGTCAAGTGCCAATGTTTTAAGCAGTATGCTGTGGGAGTTCATTGTGAGCAACGTTGAGAATTTCAGGTGTTTGCACCAAAGGTGGCATCATAATCCAGATAAAGTTGAATTTGCCCCTGAGGCAGGCATTCTGTGCTGAAACATGCCAGCTTTTGACTGATTATCTTAAACACTTAAATCCCTATTTGTTTTTAAAGTTGTTCTTTTAATAATCTATTATTGGCTGTCAACAAGACTGCTCTTTATTTCTTGATTTTACTGTGCGCTACGGCCAAAATTTGCCTCTTGTTTTTCTGCTATATGAAACCACACATACTCCCAAAGATACACTTCAGACAAATGACTTGATCCTTCAACATGGTATCATTAAAGCACCATATCCTCTTCCTCTCTTCCTGCTCCCTGTATCTGCCACTTCAGTATAACTGGTACATGGTCTGACCACATGATGGACCCTATGATAACCTCTATCACACTCTATTCCTTCCTCTTCCAAGCAACACATATCTAACCAAACATAGCTATTATGCACTGTTGAAAAAAATGTATAATCTCTTGTGGATGGGTGGAACCACCTTTACACATCTGCAACTTTATGGTGTTCCATAAACCTCCTTAGCACCCCTTTATCGTTCCATGACCCACTGCCTGCTCACCCTGTAGTATCTATATCAGAGTTTCCCCCCTACCTACAATTATACGCCTCATGACATGTTGCAGCAGAATATCTGAAATCTCTTCCCGGAAGGCCACTTGTCCAAAATTAGGCCATATATATTCACCAATGTACCATCTTGCCCTCGCATGTCCTATTTGTGCTCTCCTCCTCCCCCCTTCCAAACCCCTAACCATCTCCTGAATTATAGACTACATATTAAAACCTAAACAGCAAAAAGAAAGCACTAAGAGCCTTCAAAACATTATTATCAGGTTCTGGTCAGTAGGCAATTTGTGTGAGATGAGGTCAAGTGTGTGCCCTTTAACGTGGGTTGCTTTCATGTGAGGCCATATAAGATCCCATGAGTAGAGGAATTTGTTGCATTCGCGTGCGTTGGTAGAGTTTTGGTCTTCTAGGTGAAGGTTGATGTCTCCTAAAACTAGTATATTGGAGTTGGTTGCGGGTAGTAATCCAAATTCTGTTGTTCAAATTTCTGTGACTTTTTTTTAAATTTGCATTTTATATAATTGTTAAATACTAAGGTATAGTTTAAGGATTCAAAATACTATAGTAGTATTGATAGCTTTATTATAACAATTTAAAACGAATGCTACTATTGTAATCCACCTTGAGTAGGCCAAATGTCTTATAAAGGAGGAATATAAATTTTCAATTCAGTTGCCAAAATAATTAAAACTAGACATTTTTATCTTTAAGGCTTGTCTTCAGGCATTTGAAAAGTTCACAGGCAGAAAGATCTGTCCCATGTGTAGGAAGATGCAGTATCAAACCAGAGTGATTCATGATGGGGCTCGTCTGTTCAAGACAAAATGTGCCACTAGGTAAGGAATCTTTTACTGGATTTAGATTTAGGTTCCTGCCTTTTCAATAGTAGCCATATTGTAATGAATAATTATATATGAAGAAACCATAATGTATATATTTTTGATAAACTGTAGTTATATAGAAGGGTTTCTAATCAATTTAGAATAAGTGCAACCAAAGGGGCCAATTTATTAAGCTGGCATTAGCTATATAATGCAGAAATGACTGCACGAAGGGGCCCTTTTACAAAGCAGCGGTAGGACTACTACACGTGTAGCGGGCGCCAAATCAATGCTACCACCTGGTTAGCGCGCCCACCCAGCAGTAATTTAGAAGTTAGCATGCGCTGTTTCCCGTGGTAGAAAATATTTTCTATCGTGGGGGAGGCGTTCCCAGCGGTACCGCACGTATAGCACGTGAGCCCTTACCACTAGGTTAGTGGGTGGCAGTAAGGGCTCAGGCAGTAATTAGATGTGCACTACTTTTAATTTTAGCACCATTTACTGCCCCCATTAAAAAATGCCTTCTTTCCCAGCCACAGTAAAAAATGGCCCAGCGCGCACCAAAAATACACTATCACAGGCCACTTTTTACGTGGCTTAGTAAAAAGACCCCTAACAGTTAGCTCAGTGAACAGTTAACTTAGGCCACGGTACTTCCCACATTAAACAGCTAACATGGAAAAAGGCATGGAGTGTGTCTTACAGTTAATGCAGAGGGTTTTTTTTACCTGTTTAGTAGCTCACTGCATTGCGTTATTTGCATTGCACTGAAAGGACAGTCACAAAATTTTCTCTGCATTAACAGCATGGCAATATGATGAGAATGCCCTGGAGAGGTTTGGCAGTTACTGCGTGTTAATTTTTGCAATTACCACATGCTAACTGCAAAATCTTAATGCTCTTTAATAAATGCACTGGACGCCCTTGCACCATCCATCTCCCGTCCCACAAGACGTACTAATCCCCAGCCCTGGCTGACCCCTTGCACCCAATACCTTCGCTCTTGCGCCCGATTGGCTGAACGCCTCTGGAGGAAATCTCACACCCACACTGATTTTATTCACTACAAATTCATGCTATCCTCCTTCCAGTCCTCCCTATTCCTCGCCAAACAGGAATACTACCCAATTGACTAATTCCCTCAGCTCTAACCCTCGTCGTCTCTTCGCCACCTTTAACTCCCTCCTCAAAGTCCCCTCCGCTCCCACCACCCCCCCCCCCCCCCTCACTCTCTCCTCAATCTCTGGCTGACTACTTCCGCGACAAGGTGCAAAAGATCAACCTTGAGTTCACTACCAAGCCAACACCTCCTCTTCAGCCTGTAGCCCCATCCAACAACCAACCAACCATGGCCTCTTTCTCCTCCTTTCCTGAGATCACCGAGGATGAAACCTCTCGCCTTCTTTCCTCTTCAAAATGCACCACCTGTTCCTCCGATCCCATCCCCACCAACCTACAAGGTGCAGAAGATCAACCTTGAATTCACCACCAAACCATCTCCTCCTCTTCACCCTATAGCCCACTCCCTCAACCAACCAACCCATGCCTCCTTATCCTCTTTTCCTGATATCACCAAAGAGGAAACCGCCCATCTTCTTTCCTCCTCGAAATGCACCACCTGTTCCTCGGACCCCATCCCCACCAACTTACTTAACACCATCTCTCCTACTGTCACCCCCTCTATCTGTCATATCCTCAACCTCTCTCTCTCCACTGCAACTGTCCCTGACACCTTCAAGCATGCTGTAGTCACACCTCTGCTCAAAAAACCATCACTTGACCCTACCTGTCCCTCCAACTACCGCCCCATTTCCCTCCTACCCTTTCTCTCCAAGATACTTGAACGCGCCGTTCACAGTCGTTGCCTTGATTTTCTCTCGTCTCATGCCATCCTCGATCCGCTTCAATCCGGCTTTTGCCCCTATACTCGACTGAAACGGCACTATCTAAAGTCTGCAATGACCTGTTCCTTGCCAAATCCAAAGGTCACTATTCCATCCTTATCCTCCTTGACCTATCTGCCGCTTTTGACACTGTCAATCACAATTTACTTCTTGCCACACTGTCCTCATTTGGGTTCCAGGGCTCTGTCCTCTCTTGGTTTTCCTCTTATCTCTCCCACCATACCTTCAGAGTACACTCTCATGGCTCTTCCTCCACCCCATCCCGCTCTCTGTTGGAGTTCCTCAAGGATCTGTCCTTGGACCCCTTCTTTTTTCAATCTACACCTCTTCCCTGGGCTCGCTGATCTCATCTCATGGTTTCCAGTATCATCTTTATGCTGACGACACCCAGCTTTACCTCTCCACACCAGACATCACTGCGGAAACCCAGGCCAAAGTATCGGCCTGCTTGTCCGACATTGCTGCCTGGATGTCCAACCGCCACCTGAAGCTGAACATGGCCAAGACCGAGCTTATTGTCTTCCCACCCAAACCCACTTCTCCTCTCCCTCCACTCTCTATCTCAGTTGACAACACCCTCATCGTCCCTGTCTCATCTGCCCGCAACCTTGGAGTCATCTTCGACTCCTCCCTCTCCTTCTCTGTGCATATCCAGCAGATAGCCAAGACCTGTTGCTTCTTCCTCTACAACATTAGCAAAATTTGCCCTTTCCTCTCTGAGCACACCACCCAAACTCTCATCCACTCTCTCATTACCTCTCGCCTTGACAACTGCAACCTACTCCTCACTGGCCTCCCACTTTGCCACCTATCCCCCCTTCAGTCCATTCAGAACTCTGCTGCACGTCTTATCTTCCGCCTGGACCATTATACTCACATCACCCCTCTCCTCAAATCACTTCACTGGCTTCCGATCAGGTACCGCATACAGTTCAAGCTTCTCCTTCTAACCTACAAATGCACTCGATCTGCTGCCCCTCCTTACCTCTCTACCCTCATCTCCCCTTACGTTCCTACCCGTAACCTCCGCTCTCAAGATAAATCCCTCCTTTCAGTACCCTTCTCCACCACCACCAACTCCAGGCTCCGCCCTTTCTGCCTCGCCTCACCCCATGCCTGGAATAAACTCCCTGAGCCCATATGCCAGGCCCCCTCCCTGCCCATCTTCAAATCCTTGCTCAAAGCCCATCTCTTCAATGTCGCCTTTGGCACCTAACCACTATTCAAGAAATCTAGACTGCCCCAACTTGTCATTTCGTCCTTTAGATTGTAAGCTCCTTTGAGCAGGGACTGTCCTTTTTGTTAAACTGTACAGCGCTGCGTAAACCTAGTAGCGCTATAGAAATGTCAAGTAGTAGTAGTAGTAAATGAAAATGCCCTTTAAGACATGCCCATTCACACATAGGAGGCGAGTATATTGGACTTAATTTCCCCTGTATTTTGCTGTTTATTTAATAGCATAAATAATGAGAGTGTCTTATGCTTTGTAATGAAAAATATTCTCTCACTTGGTGGGGAATGGCTCTGGGAAATTATTTCTCAGCTTCTGATTTAGGATAATATAATCTTTTGCTGGCCTTGGGGGTCAATATCTTTCTGCTATATGTCTCATTGTCTATCTATATCTGAAATTCATATATGTAATCACATATATTCAGAGAAAGCAAAAATGTTCACTCTTTGTTTTGTATCATATTTTTCTATAAATGTGTGGTTGAATTTGCTAAACTGTTTTCTGTAATAGGATTCAAGCTTGCTGGCGTGGATATATTGTCCGTAAATGGTATAAAAACATTAGAAGAACAATTCCCCCCCAAAACATCAAGTTAAGAAAAATATTCTTTACGGAAAAGGTATGTTTCACTTGGTTTATAATTTGTAATCAAATGTGTCATTTTAAGAAATTGCACAAACAAAAATGAACTATTCCACAGTATTTAGTGAAGCTAAAATATCCAAACTGGTAGAAACCATACACACCCCAAAAAATTGAATCCAGTGACAATAAATACTGTTCTTCAAACAGAAAAAAAACAGCATGTTGGATGAAAGACTGTGTGTTACATGTTAAACAAACAATATCCCCTGAGTAAGCCTGTTTAGGTGAAACGGGTGCTCGTTGGGAGTGTGATGAATGGAAACACAAGGTAAGTTCTTCTTTGATACATGCTGTGTGATGTCATATGGCAGGAAAAAGAAAAGATTTGGAACAGTGACTGCATTCATTGTGCAAATTATGATATGCCAGAAGATGTTTTCCTTGCTTTAAAATGTTGAAATTGCCTAAGTGAAACAAATTAAACTGAATAAGCAAAATTGAAATGATAACTTTTGGAGGTTTTTAGCCAATGATTGGTCTTAGTCAGAAGAAGCCTTGGGTTTTGAAAATCAAGTGAGTTCTGCCCAGCCAATGGCAATTACCCTTGACTGCTGAGACTTTTTCCTCCTTTTTAAAATGAAAAATTTCAGTATCTAAAAAAAATTCTTTAAAAATGTCTTTTTTCAGTTTGAGGAATAATATTTATTGTCACTGGATTCAATAAATTTATTTGGGTATATATAGTTTCCACTATTTTGGATTTTTTTAGTTTCATTTTAAGAAATTCCATAGTGGTTCAAACTAATGGACTTTGATGTTGGCTAGTTTGGGTTGCTTGAATGTATCCATCAGATTCCAATGGGGGAAGCCAAGTCCTGGTAAGGGGCAGGGTCCTCTAGGCTTACCTGGCTAATAAATTTCTGTTCCAGAAACTTGCTCAAAGCTTTTTTTAAACCCTGCTATGCTACAAGCCTTTACCTTCATATTCATGAGCAACAAATTCTACAGCTTAAATTTGTATTGGCAGAAAAATATCTTTCTCTGGGGACAAGGTCTTAGGATTCTCACATGCGGGTGACAACACCAAGTGAACTGGGTGTGGATGCTGCCCAGCATTCCAAAGCTTCTAGAAGCCCTTGGCAGGCCCACACTGTGCATGTGCGAGTGCCTTCCCGCCTGCCCGGCTTGCGCAGGACCCTCAGTTTTTATTTCTTCATGGAGCAGTGAAGACCTCCTTTCCATCACTGACCCAAGTTTTTCACCTAACAGGTTTTTGGTTTTTTTTTTTTTTTTTTTTTTGCCTTCCTGCCTCTCATTTTTGCTGTGAGTAGCTTGGGAGTCTACTTGGTTTTCTTCCCACTCCCGTTGCTTCTTTTGTGTCTTCGGCCTTTTAAAATGTTCTTTATTTTTCCGTGGCTCACAGCCATGGTAGGCCTGAGCACCCAGCCAGTACTTTTTCAAACAATTGAACGACAAGCGGACCAATAGTATTCTCACAGTTGGGTGATGTCATCTGACAGAGGCCAGTGCAGACGCTGACTAGTGAGAAATTTGTAGAAGTTTCTAGATGCGTTCCACCGTGCATACACTGGTGGCTTCATGCCTGTCACATGAGTGTGGGTCCCTGTCTTCATTGTTCTGTGGAACAGGGAGGATGCGTCTTCGCAGTCTCCCTTCAGGACTTTTTTCTCTGCTTTTGCAGTATCTTCCTGTGTGGGTATTTTTCTTTCTTTTTCAAAGCTCGATAGGCCTGCTTAGACCTGAGCACCAACATCGATTTGGGCTCTGCCCCTTTTCATTGTCCACAACTGAGGAATTTAATTTGGTCGCGATTTTTTTCTCAATGTCCAAGAAAACGCCCAGTGGCTTCAAACGGTTCGCCCAATGTAATCAGGTGATTTCGGTAACGGACCCGTACTCTTGGTGCTTCAGGTGCCTTGGACCTAACCATGACTCTAACTGTTGTTCTCTCTGTTTAAAAATGCAGCTGAAGACACAGAGGGCATGTCAGGTTCAACAGGAGAGACTTTATAGCTCCTCAAAGGCCAATCCATTGACATCAGCACTGGAAGCATTGACCTCGATGACTGCTCAGACTTCAACAACCACTGAGAGTGCACTGGCATCAAGCTGGCATCAAGGAAGTCTCCACCTTTCTCGACATCAGGCGCAGAAAGTAGGCCCTGGGACCAGTCAGCATTTGACCAGACACTGAGGGTGTGTACGGATTTGACATTGTCCTCGTCAGCACCGAAGAACAATGATACTGAGCATCAGGGGAAGTCCAAGAAACATAAGCATTGGTCCTCTTTGATGTATGGTGCCAGGAGCTCCGAGGCATCGGCATTGCCAGTACCTGAGAAGCGCCGACACCAGGATAAGCGCTCTCCCTCTTTGGTAGAGGTGCTGGTGCAAAAGTCTAAGAGCAGCCAGGTTCAGAACTATGAGTCACTTCCTAAGGAAGGGGTCACAGTACCATTGCACTCTATCCTTAAAGATGCACTAAAAAGGAACTGGGACTCTCCCTTACATAAGAACATAAGAGTAGCCATACTGGGACAGACCAATGGTCCATTTAGCCCAGTATTCTGTTTTCCAAACAGTGGCCAAGCCAAGTCACAAGTACCTGGCAGGAATCCAAATTGTGGCAATACTCCATTCTACAAACTCCAGGGCAAGCAGTTGCTTCCCATGTTTGCCTCAATAGCAAGTCGCACCAAAGAAGATGGATATGCAGTAATGTATCCAGAAGGCTCCCAAATTTAAGAGAGCCCAGCCACCTCACCACTCTATGGTTGTTGAATCTGCCCTCAAACGAGCTAGGTGTTACAAGACTCATGCCTCGGATCCCCCAGGTAGAGAGGCTCAGACACTAGACTTATTTGGGAGGAAGACCTTTCAGGCCTCATACTTATTGCTCACATACAGTCCTATCAGCTCTATATGAGCCTTTACTTTAAATCTTTGGGAAACAGTATGCTATGTCTTGCAGATTCTCTCCCTCAGGAGCAGGTCACAAAGTTTAGAGGCGCTTAGGATTCATTTGATATTGCATCCAAACTCTCTCCCATGCAGTGAAGGAGTAGCCTAGTGGTTAGTGCAGCAGACTTTGATCCTGGGGAACTGAGTGATTCCCACTGCAGATCCTTGTGACCTTAGGCAAGTCACTTAAGGGCCTTTTTACAAAGCCACGTAAGCGTCTACGTGCTCCCAACATGTGCCAAAATGGAGTTACCGCCCGGCTACCACATGGCTCTTGCAGTAATTTCATTTTTGGTGCATGTCTGAAAAATAATTTTTATTTTTGGACGCACGTATGGGACATGCGCCAAGTGGCATTTGACACACTTAAGTCATTACTGCCCAGTTACCACGTGATACTTTACCGCCGCTAGGTCAATGGCTGGCGGTAAGGTTGTAGAACCAAAATGGACGTGTGGCAATTTTGATTTTGCCACACTTCCATTTTTGTCAAAAATTTTTAAAAGGCCTTTTTTACAGACACGCTGAAAAAAGGAACCCATGCCTACACTACCACAAGTCATTTTTCAGCACACCTTAGTAAAAGGACCCCTTAACCCTCCATTGCCCCAGGTACCAAAACTTAGATTGTGAGCCCTCTAGGGACAAAGTATCTGCATATAATGTGTACAGCGCTGCTTACGTCTAGTAGCGCTGTAGAAATGATTAGTAGTAGTAGGGATGCGCAGACTCTCATGGCTACGTGTCTCTGACCTGGAACCAGCAGGTCAGGAGAGGATGGCAGGCGAACCTTGCCAAGGAGACAATTTTTGGGTGAACAAGATGGAGGAGGTTGCTGACCTCATCAAGAAACATACTGATACCATCCAGTCCCTGTCTCAGTAGGTTCCAGCTGCAACCTCTTCTAGAAGGTTTACAAGTGGGCCTAGATGAAGATGCTACTTCTCTCAAAGGAGTAAGTTTCTGTCACCTTCCCACTCTGCCCAGAACCTATAGGCCCAGCATTCTCAGCCTCATCAATCTTGACCACAGAAGCCCCAGCCAGCTCCTCAGTCAAAGCAGGGGACAAGATTTTGACTGGCTCCAAAAGAACATAGCCACAGAACTAGTAACCATCCTGGACAGCTTACCAGTAGGGGGAAGGATAAGGTTTTTTCCATCAATAGTGGCCCCTTATCACCTCTGACCAGTTGGTTCTTCAAATAGTCTCTCTCAGTTATGCACTACATTAGCATCAGAGACCACCAAATTGCCCACCAAGAGCATCTTACATCAGCTCTCAGCAGAAACAGGTACATATAGAGGAAATCTCCGACCTTCTACAGGCCAATGTGGTTGAACCTGTGCCACCAAGGGAAGAAGGGAAGGGATTCTATTCCAAGTACATCTTGTGCCTAAGAAAACAGAGGAATTTTGTCCCATCCTAAACCTAAGGGCCCCGAACAAATTCCTGGTCAAAGAAAATTTCAGGATGATTTCCCTGGGCACCTTTCTCCCCATGATTCAGGAAAATGATTGTCTATGCTCTGTGGACTTAAAGCATGCCTATACTCACATTTTGATACTTCCTAGTCATAGGAAGTATCTCAGATTTCAAATAAGGAAACACCACTACCAGTACCATATTCTGCCATTTGGCCTCGCGTCAGCTCCCAGGGTGTTCACCAAGTGTCTAGCGGTAGTGGCAGTGTATTTACATAGGCTGGGAGTATATATTTTTCCCTATCTGGATGTCTGGATGGTCAAGAGCACATCACAGAGTAAATGCACTAACTATTCGTGTATTAGAGCTGCTAGAGTTCATAATAAACTACCCTAAGTCCCACCTACTCCCAGTTCAGCGATTGGAGTACATAGGAGCCCTGCTAGATACATTGCAGACTCGGGCTTTTCTTGCTCAATCAAGAGCAGAGACCTTGATAACTCTCGCCTCACAAGTCCAAAGCAGCAAACAGGTCACAACTCAGCAAGTGTTGAGATTAATGGCCCACATGGCCTTGAGAGTGCATGTCACTCCCATGGCACATCTCTATTTGAGAGAGGCCCAATTGACCTTAGCTTCCCAGTGGTCTCAGGCAGCTGGGAACCTAGTGGATGTCATCCAGATTCCTCCAGAGTTGACTCATGCTATTCCGTGGTGGACAATTGGGATAAATTTGGCTGTAGAACTACCATTTCAAATTCCATCGCCTCAGAAGGTGTTAACAGTAAATTTAGGGATTAAGAAAAGAAAATTGAAAAGAAATAGTTGAAGGTTGAAGATGAATTGGGATGATACAAAGTTAGTGAAATGAAAAAATGTTTATTTAATGATAAAAAAAATGTTTACTACGTACATTTTTTTTTCTTGGCTAGACCGAATGTAACCCTATGGGTTAAAGTTTAAAAAATTACCTGGCTCCTTCCGGATCTGATGTGGAGACAGTGAGCAGTGCAAAGGCTTGTGCTGTGTATGACATAGACAGAGTTCCAAATGTTACTGTTAGGCAGTTGGGAGGTAAGGATAGAGCAGAGCAGACATATGTTAGCTGTCTGTCTCTAGCTTTAGTGAAAATCTGTTAAAAAAAAAAACAGATTTGAGAGGGTTGGGAAGGTAATGGTTGAATATGAAGTGAGTGCCTGTTAGTATTAACTTAAATTAAAAAGCCAGACGCAGATAAAGGGCTTTAGTGAGAGACTGGGTTACCTGACAGTTTGAGAAAACAAAATATGAGTTGCATCTAAATCCTGTTAGTGTAATAATATTAGTTATAAACTGACAAAGTAGGTTTTTAGTTTGATAAAGCGCTTATTTCATATATTAACATAAGTGCTGATAGGATTAAAGTCTGTTTAATTTGATAAGGAGTATTTAAGCTGAGAAGTTTCATTAGAATTGTGGAACACAATTCTTTGAAGAAAAAGGTATTTGTACACTATATTGAGGGGACAGAGGTATTTAAAAAATTGGAAGCAATTTTACTTTTAAAGAAGTTTATGCTTCCAGTGATTCTAGGTAGAGCTTCACATTCACTTAATGGTTTTTTTTAATTAATGGTGGGAGGGACAGAATAGGGAAACTCAATTATATATTGTTTTTTAAGGGACAGCTAGTTAGGAAAGTGTTTAAAGTTTGATGAAAATGGGTTATTGCCTATCAGTCAGGGATTAGGGTTTTCTATTATTGATTTAATTAAAAGCTTAGGATAGTAGGTACAGTCCCTGGCCAGGGATCAACGTGACAACTCATCAAATGGTACCCACCGTCCACGGAGAAAGAAAAGAAAGAAAGCTGACACAGTCAAACTTAGGAAAAGTATCCTTTCCGATTATCACAAAAGTAAGAGAAAATGAAGAGGACAGAATTGTAGAATATATACTTACCTGAGATCCGTCTGAAGAGGAACCTGGAAAGAAAAATAAACAAAGGATCAATTCTTGACAGTACACCATTACTAAGCTAATTTAATTGCATGCATGTTTGGTTTAGGAGTTAATTGAAGAGATACTTATCTGATATTGATATTTTTCTGGACAAAGAAACCTGGGGGAGGGAATAGAAAACAAACGTTAGAATTTTCTGTTGTTAAACCTTGTGAATGTTTTTTTATTAGGTAATTGAAAATAGGGGGTATTAGGAAATTTAAACACAGAATTTTAGGTGTTAGAATGTTTCTGTGAATAGAGTCATTCGTGAATTCTTATTATTTGAGCTGAAGTTTTTTTTGTTTAAATAAAAATTCTCTTAAAAAAAAAACATTTCCATCTTGATCTGATATTTTTTTTTTGTGTTGCTCCCTCTGTTCCTGAGAAATTTCCTGAGTGCCTGGCTCGACTACATTAAAGAGGCATTCAGACTTCCTTGTTCGGAGGTTAAATTTTCAGGAGGGGGGCGGGGCTTACACAAAATGGGTAGCTCATATAGATGGGCTTCAAATCAGGGATTTTGGTCTACTCAGGATAGGACATACCATATCACCTTCCTCAAGCTTAGGGCCATTTGGAAGGCTCTAAAGGCTTTCAGAGATCGGTTACAAAACCAAATTATTCCCATTCAAATGGACAGCCAGGTTGTATTGTTCTATGTGGACAAGCAAGGTATGGGATCCTTGTGTCAGGAGGCAGTGGGAATGAGGCAGTGGACACTCATTCATGGAATGGTCCTTTGAGCCACATGTATAACATAGTAAATGATGGCAGATAAAGACCTGAATGGTCCATCCAATCTGCCTAACAAGATAAACTCATTTTACATGGTATGTGATATTTTATATGTATACCCGTTTGATTTGTCCTTGCCATTCTCAGGGCACAGTCTGTAGAAGTCTGCCCAGCACTGTTCTTGTACTAAATGTTCTGAAGCTAACATCGAAGCCCCTTAAAAATTTACACTCCAGCCCATCCATATCTATTCTGTTATGATCAGGGCATAGACCGTAGAAGTCTGCCCAGCACTGATTTTGCTTCCCTTACCGGCATTGCCACCCAATCTCTGTTAAGATTCTGTAGATCCATTCCTTCACAGGATTCCTTTGTGTTTATCCCACACATGTTTGAATTCCATTACCGTTTTTATCTCCACCACCTCCTCCGGGAGGGCATTCCACGTATCTACCACCCTCTCCGTGAAAAAATACTTCCTGACATTACTCTTGAATCTGCTCCCCTTCAACTTCAATTCATGTCCTCTAGTTCTACCACCTTCCCATCTCCGGAAAAGGTTTGTTTGCGGATTAATAACTTTCAAATATTTGAACGTCTGAATCATATCACACCTGTTTCTCCTTTCCTCCAAGGTATACATGTTCAGGTCAGCAAGTCTTTCCTCGTTCGGTTTGCAACGCAAATCCCATACCATTTTTGTAGCTTTTCTTTCCACCGTTTCCAGTCTTTTTACATCTTTAGCAAGATACGGCCTCCAAAACTGAACACAATACTCCAAGTGGTTATATTTTTATTCCCTTTTTCAGATTTAAATTCATTAAAATATCATTTTGTATTTAAGTGCCCTGCTCTAAAAGGATGCAAAGATAATTAAAAATGTAACATATTGTTTTCATGTTTGTTAATTTCAAACTTAGGCCTTCTGTTACAAAGAATTCAATTCCTTTGGAATTCTTCTAATTTGCTGCATGGGAATCGCTAGTGTGGCTTTGTAAAAGAAGCCCTTAGTATGATGAGACACATTAAATTCCAAAGTATTAACGCAGATACAAATGTATTTTGATCTGGTAAATACTGACCCACACTTTTAAATTACAGTATTGAAAATTAACAAAAATGTTTTAAAGTCTACAAATAAATACAGCAATGCTAATAAATGTATTTTCTTCTTTAACAAAGAAGGATGTGCATTCATTTTAATAGTATACTATCCTATAAACAAAGAGCTCCTTTTATCAAGTGGTGGTAAATGAGGCCCTGTGGTGGTGTTGGCATGCAGATTTGCCAAACGCCAAGACCCCTTTCTACCACCACCAGTAAAAGGCTTTTTTAAAAAAGGAAATGGCCATGTGGTAAGTTAAACACTTGCCACACAGCCATTTCCTGGGAGATCCCTTATCACCTCCCAGGGGCGTAGCCAGACAACAGATTTTGGGTGGGCCTAGGCATGAAGTGGGTGGGCACCAAGTGTTCTTTACCGCCCCCCCCCCCCCACCACCAAAGAATATCTCAGCAGGCATGCGCTGAAAACTGAGCATGCGCAGGTGCCAGTATCGTGGAGAGTAGCGTTTTTGATAGCATCACGGGGAAGTCGTCAGCTGGTAGAGCTTGGGATCCCTACCAGCTAGCACTAAACATGTGCTACTGTTGGGTGGGCCTGTGGCCTAAGTGGGTGGGCCCTGGCCCACCTAGGCCCACCTGTGGCTACGCCACTGCCACCTCCTATATAATTTCTAGCACTAGGAATGGTGCAGAGTGGGGGGGTCGGAGCTACCGCCAGACTTCCCCAGGGGCCTTGTAGTAGAGCCAAATTTCTACCCAGCAAGCCCATGGTAGGCTTGCCGTGCTTTCGTAAAAGGGCACTAAAGTGGCTGTCTATGTCCATGATCAATATGTAGAACAGCCATGAGTTGTCCAGAAGCAGCATACTAGTCAGGTGTTAAGAAGAGGCAAACAAAATCACCAAAGTGAACTTTGTCCAGTACAGAGAGGACTTTTTAAGTGATCCATCTTAGTGTCAGCAAATTGCTTACTAATGTGTTGACTTATGGCAACCCTCAAAAGCAAATTGAAAAGAATGGAATTTACAGCATATCAGTGAATCGGGTGATAAGCTTTTACTGGTTTAATATCCTCCTAGTCTTGCAGCTTGAAGTGCTTCAAGTTAGCAACAGAATGTTTGCCATCTCCATGTGATAAAGGAAGTCAAACGGCTAAACAAACCTAAAGAACCATTATACTGTTTAGTGAGATTTAAATTAAAATTGGTGGAGAAATCGCAAGGTTTAAGAAAAGAGAGGAAATACTGAAGTCAGTTGTGTCCATCACCTTCTTTCTTAAACAATGGTCAAGAAATTAGCTATGTTGATAAATAAATGTAATGTATCTGAAAAGATTTAATTGCAGCAATAAAAAAAATCCCCAAACCTCAATTAAATGACATATGCAAGCAGAATTTGTAGATAAAGATCAAAGAAATTCACTACCAAACACGCCACATTCTAGGCAACACTTTACCTTCTGTATACATGGGTTATAGATATTAGCATAACACGGTATCAGTGACCTTTTCAATCCCCTTTGATCTAAATTAGTAAAGATCTTTAATGGATAAGTGTAGCACCACTGGACAAATAAAATCTTTTCTACTTACTAGTGACATTTCAGACCATAATTTTAATGGTATGCAATGTGTGTAAAATATGGAATATTTCATTTGATTTTACACAGGAAATATATGTTACGTTACATTTTCTTTAAATGGTTTTTATTCTTTATTTCTTTTTCGGTTGTACCACTTATCTAATCTAATCTAATCTAAAATGGCATTTTTAAACCGCTTATTTCCTAAATAGGTCCTAAGTGGCTTACAACTTAAAAGAAAAATTTAGCACATTACTTACACTTGATAAGATTAAAATATAAATGCAGAGTTATGTCAATTTAAACATCTAGATGCACATAATTGTTAAAAAGAAACGTTTTCAAAATCCTTCCGAAATAGTGCATATGAAGATTGATTTTTCAAGCTAGACAGCAATTTATTCCAAACTTGAACAGCCTGAAATGAAAAAGAATTCTGCAAAACTTTTCTTAATCTAACTCCCTTATTGAATGTTTTGTCCCAGTAGCTTCCTCCTCCTCCTCCTTTGTGTTCCATCTTAACCAGAACTAGGTCTGGGACCTGTCATATGAGTCTTCATTTGTAACTGTACAGGAATTTATTACCCATAATAAGTAGGAAAAAAGCAGTGATAATGACACAGTACACATTATTCACATTATTGCTGAGACCTTGCCTAAAATATTTTGTCCAGTTAGATATAGATAGCCTGGAATTTATCCAGAGAAGGGCTACCAAAATGTGATGTTTGCATTAAAGGTCATAGAGACAGACAGAGAGAGAGAGAGAGAAAGAGAGAGAGATTTTATATATAGACAGAGAAGGGAAAGTATAATAGAATAATAGAGACATACAGGCCCCAAGTAACGGTAAGCCCAACGCGGTCTTACTGCTCGCTAAAAAAGAAGTACCGCCGGGCAAGTCTGGTTTTCAGGATATCAACAATGAATATGCTCAGGATACATTTTAGAATATCAACAATGCCTATGCACAAGATAGGTTTGCATGTACCATTTTTTCCGTATAAAAATCTATCCTGAGCATATTCATTGTTGATATCCTAAAAACCAGGCTGCCGGTATGTCCTGAGAACTGGGTTAAAACATAAGAATATAAGAATAGCCATACTGGGTCAGACCAATGGTCCATCTAGCCCAGTATCCTGTTTCTAATCCAGGTCACAAGTACCTGGCGGAAACCCAAATAGTAGCAACATTCCATGCTACCAATCCCAGAGCAAGAAGTGGCTTCCTCATGTCTGTCTCGATAGCAGACTATGGACTTTTGTCCAAACCTTTTTTAAGCCCAGATACAATAACCACTGTTACCACATCCTCTGGCAATGAGCTTCAGAGCTTAACTATTTGTTGACATGAAAAAATGTTTCCTCCTCTTTGTTTTAAAAGAATTTCCATGTAACTTCATTGAGTGTCCCCTAGTCTCTGTACTTTTTGAACAAGTAAAAAATCAGTTCACTTCTACTCAGTCTACACCACTCAGGATTTTGTAGACCTTAATCATAGCTCCCCTCAGCTGTCTCTTTTCCAAGCCGAAGAGCTCTAACCCCTTTATAATTTTGGTTGCTCTTCTTTGAACCTTTTCTAATTCTGCTATATATTTTTGAGATACAGTGACCAAAACTGAACGCAACACTCAAGGTGAAGTCACACCATGAAGCAATACAGAGGCATCATGGTCTTATTTCCCATCCATTTCCTAATAATTCCTAGCATCCTGTTTGCTTTTTTAGCTGCCACCACACACTGGGCAGAAGATTTCAGCATATTGTCTACAATACAACCTAGATCTTTTTCTTGGGTCTGACCCCCAAGGTGGACCCTAACATCAGGTAACTACAGTATGTTTCAGATTATTCTTCCCAATGTGCATCACTTTGCATTTGTCTACATTAAATTTCATCTGCCATTTGGTTGCCCAGTCTTCGAATTTCCTAAGGTCTTCCTGCAATTTTTCACAGTCCACATGTGTTTTAACAACCTTGAATAGTTTTGTGTCATCTGCAAATTTAATCATCTCACTTATCGTTCCAATTTCCAGATCATTTATAAATATGTTAAATAGCAACAGTCCCAGTACAGATCCCTGCGGCACTCCACTATTCACCCTTCTCCTTTGAAAGAAATGGCCATTTAACCTTACGCTCTATTTTTTGCACAATATTCAATTCTTAATCCACAGCAGAACATTGCCTCCTATCCCAAGACTCGAATTTTCTCAGGAGTGTTTCTTAAGGAAAGTAGTCAAAACCTTTCTGAAAATCTAGATACACAACATCAACCAGCTCACCTTTATTGACATGCTTATTCATACCTTCAAAAGAAATGAAGCAGATTGGTGAAGCAAGACTTCCTTTGGCTGAATCCATGTTGGCTCTGTCCCATTAAACCATGTTTATGTATGTGTTCTTTAATTTTATTCTTTATAATAGTTTCCACTATTTTGCCTGGCACTGAAGTCATGCTTACCAGTCTGTAATTTCCTGGATCACACTGGAACTCTTTTTAAAAATTGGCATTACACCTTTATCCACATTTTTATTCACACAGTCAAAGAAAGGAAGCAAATTGGTAAACCATGTTTGTCTATGTGTTCAGTGATTTTATTTTTTATAATAGTTTCCACTATTTTGCTCAGAACTGAAATCAGGCTTACCAGTCTGTAATTTCCCGGATCACCCCAGGATCCCTTTTTTAAAATAGGCATTACATTGGCCACCCTCCAATCTTCAGGTCCTATGGATGATTTTAAGTAAAGGTTTACAAAACACTAACAGCAGATCTGCAATTTCATATTTGAGTTCTTTCAGTACCCTGGGGTGTATACCATCTGGTCCAAGTGATTTACTACTCTTTAATTTGTTGATTTGGCTCAATACATTTTCCAGGTTCACTGAGATTTCTTTTGTTCCTCCACATCATCACCTTTGAAATCCATCCCTGGTACAGGTAAATCTCTTACATCTGCTTCAGTAAAGACTGAGGCAACTAATTCATTCAGCCTGTCTGCTATGGCCCTGTTCTCCCTGAGTGCCCCTTTTACTCTTTGATGATCTAAAAGTCCCACTAATTCCCTCACAGGGTTTCTGTTTCTGATATACCTGAAAAAGTTATTACTGTGAGTTTTTGCCTGTGAGGCAAGTTTCTCTTCTATTTGTTTTTTGACCTTCTTTATCAATGCTTTGCATCTAACTTGGCAGTGCTTGTGTTGCTTCTTGATTTCATTTGGATCTTTTTCCATATTCTGAAAGATATTTTTTGGCTCTAATAGCCTCTTTCTCTTTTCCCTTTAACCATGATGCTCTTCTTTCCACCTTTAGTAATATGTGAAATACATCTGGTCTGGGCTTGCAAAAAAGGTATTTTTAAACTACAGTGGTGGAAATAAGTATTTGATCCCTTGCTGATTTTGTAAGTTTGCCCACTGACAAAGACATGAGCAGCCCATAATTGAAGGGTAGGTTATTGGTAACAGTGAGAGATAGCACATCACAAATTAAATCCGGAAAATCACATTGTGGAAAGTATATGAATTTATTTGCATTCTGCAGAGGGAAATAAGTATTTGATCCCCCACCAACCAGTAAGAGATCTGGCCCCTACAGACCAGGTAGATGCTCCAAATCAACTCGTTACCTGCATGACAGACAGCTGTCGGCAATGGTCACCTGTATGAAAGACACCTGTCCACAGACTCAGTGAATCAGTCAGACTCTAACCTCTACAAAATGGCCAAGAGCAAGGAGCTGTCTAAGGATGTCAGGGACAAGATCATACACCTGCACAAGGCTGGAATGGGCTACAAAACCATCAGTAAGACGCTGGGCGAGAAGGAGACAACTGTTGGTGCCATAGTAAGAAAATGGAAGAAGTACAAAATGACTGTCAATCGACAAAGATCTGGGGCTCCACGCAAAATCTCACCTCGTGGGGTATCCTTGATCATGAGGAAGTTTAGAAATCAGCCTACAACTACAAGGGGGGAACTTGTCAATGATCTCAAGGCAGCTGGGACCACTGTCACCACGAAAACCATTGGTAACACATTACGACATAACGGATTGCAATCCTGCAGTGCCCGCAAGGTCCCCCTGCTCCGGAAGGCACATGTGATGGCCCGTCTGAAGTTTGCCAGTGAACACCTGGATGATGCCGAGAGTGATTGGGAGAAGGTGCTGTGGTCAGATGAGACAAAAATTGAGCTCTTTGGCATGAACTCAACTCGCCGTGTTTGGAGGAAGAGAAATGCTGCCTATGACCCAAAGAACACCGTCCCCATTGTCAAGCATGGAGGTGGAAATGTTATGTTTTGGGGGTGTTTCTCTGCTAAGGGCACAGGACTACTTCACCGCATCAATGGGAGAATGGATGGGGCCATGTACCGTACAATTCTGAGTGACAACCTCCTTCCCTCCGCCAGGGCCTTAAAAATGGGTCGTGGCTGGGTCTTCCAGCACGACAATGACCCAAAACATACAGCCAAGGCAACAAAGGAGTGGCTCAGGAAGAAGCACATTAGGGTCATGGAGTGGCCTAGCCAGTCACCAGACCTTAATCCCATTGAAAACTTATGGAGGGAGCTGAAGCTGCGAGTTGCCAAGCGACAGCCCAGAACTCTTAATGATTTAGAGATGATCTGCAAAGAGGAGTGGACCAAAATTCCTCCTGACATGTGTGCAAACCTCATCATCAACTACAGAAGACGTCTGACCGCTGTGCTTGCCAACAAGGGTTTTGCCACCAAGTATTAGGTCTTGTTTGCCAGAGGGATTAAATACTTATTTCCCTCTGCAGAATGCAAATAAATTCATATACTTTCCACAATGTGATTTTCCGGATTTAATTTGTGATGTGCTATCTCTCACTGTTACCAATAACCTACCCTTCAATTATGGGCTGCTCATGTCTTTGTCAGTGGGCAAACTTACAAAATCAGCAAGGGATCAAATACTTATTTCCCCCACTGTATGTCCATGCCTGTTTTAAAGTCCTAACCTTTGCAGCCAAGCCTTTCAACTTTTTGTTTTACCATTTTCCTCATTTTATCATAGTTATCCATTTGAAACTTAAATGCCGCTAGTGTATATTTCCTTAGTGATTGCACTCCAGTTATTAAGTCAAATTTGATCATGTTATGATCATGGTTTCCCAGCGGACCCAACACCATTATCTCTTGTACTAAGTCCTACATTCCATTTTACAGTTTACAGTTTATTTACACTTGATATACCACCTCCTTACTACAGAAATTGAAGCAGTTTACAATAAAAATTAAAAACATATCAAAACATATCAAAAGAACTCCATTAAAAATAGTAAAGTTCAAACACCCAAGACCACTCAACCAACCACTTCAATCATTCCATAACAACATTGGCGTTTCTTATGCACATGCTGTCTGAGCGATGGTCATCTACTGGAGTAATTTTGTATTTTGATATGGATTGTGGGCTATTATTCATTTATGGACACATTTCACTGACATTTAAAAATATGTGGACATTTCTGTGATGTAAGGAGAGTACACTGAATGGCCTATGACCCTGGCAATTTCATGTTAAGCTTTTGGACTGGGGTGAGTCCTTACTGATGAATTTCCAGTATTTCACAAAAAAATTTCTTTTAATGTTAATATTGTTATTTTGATCAGTTCATCCTCTAGGTTCTTGTTGTTTATTTATTTATTTATTATTTTATCACATTAATCATCAGTCATTTAAAAAAATAAACTCCGCAAGGTAAGAATATAAATACAAAGTTGTTCATTCATGGAAATTCCCCATCAACACAAGGTATGAAAACTGAGGAAAATTGTCAAAAATAACAAAATCCAATCCAAAAAAATATCCAGATGCCTTAATAAAACTGCCTTCATCAAGACAGTACTTATCGCAAACATTCCATCATAATTGCTGACAGGGGTTCTCTGTTTCACTGGTCAAACTGCTTCAGGGGAATAAGCATCAATATCACCAACCAGTGGACTTAGGCTGGAACAGAATGAGCCAACTCTGGACAGGAACATACAGACATTTCATTCTAGCAGCACTTCAAAACGGCTGCAGGAAACAAAAAAAATGCCAACAATTAAAATCCCGGTGTAACTACATCAACAAAAAATGTGATGACATCGCACAACCCCAATGAATGAAGAATATACAGCAGGCACCCCCTCATAGAAAGCTTTCCATTCAATGGCTACATTTAAACCATTGGGAGTAACTGCCCACAAAGAGAGCATCCGCTGCTCATTTTGATGCAGCAGTCGTCGGATGTCCCCCCCCCCGCCGCTTAGTAACAATCAACAATACAATGTAAAACAGAAAAAGCATGCTGTTTCTCAATGCAATGAGTGACTAAAAGTTCCATTATATTCTTATATTCAATACAGTTTCTATGTTCAATAAGATGGGTCTTTAGCTGTCTTGAAGTTTGTCCTACGTAATACAAATCACAAGGACATGTAAGTACATAAACGACATACAAGAGTTAGAAGTAGTATTAGCATGAAGAATATATCTTTTGCTAGAACAAATGTCCACAAATTCAATAGTATCTAACGTGATAGACAGAGCAGGAACAGCAACTACGATGATGTTCTTGAACCTCTCTCCTCTTCATATCTCTATTCCAAATTTCAGAGCCACACAAAATATCATTTAAATTATTATTTCTCATATAAGAAAAAAAAACTTTGTGATCTTGAAAACAAGGATGAATCATTAACACATTAAGGTGTTTCTTAACAGTTTTGACTAATTAAGGAGTATGAGAATTAAACTTAGTAACAAATGTAAAAAAAACTCTTCAGATTGCGTATGGCATCTGTCAGTCAAAAGAAGTTCCTATAACTGTATAAAGCTCAGTCATCCAGGATAACCCCAAGATATAAATTTGTCAGATAATGTAGATGTCTTCTGCTTAAACTCATGTATGGAAGAACAAATTTTACGGTATCTGAGAAACTGAGATAATGGTATATTAGATTTACAATGACAGGATGCATGCTGGAAAAATGCAATAAAGCATTACAATCTGTAGGTTTAACAAAACCAGAAGTACTAAATTTGCCCCTTTCCAAAGTAAGCCAAATGTCCAAAAAAGAAATACAAGAGGTGCTCCAATGGACTTCAAATTTAATAGTATTATGGCAAGTATTCAAATATTGCACAAAAGCTTGCAGTTGGAATTCTGTCCATATCATTATATAATGCCACCAACAGGAAGCATACTTAAACTAAACAGAAGTGTAAATCTATTTCTTCTCAAACCAAGCCATGAATAAATTCACAATGGCAGGCGAAAAGGCAGTTCCCATGGATACACCTGATTATTTAACAAAAAATTGATGATCAAAGGTGAAATAATTATGAGATAAGGCAACTTCAATCAAAGACAAAAGAAACCACAGGAGCCAAATGAGGACGCGCACTATTCTCTAACACAGTCTTCAATACTTCCATAGCTTCAGACTGCTGAATACAAGTATGAAGAGACTGCACATCCAACACTACTAACAAAACAGAGTGCGAGTAGGCTCATTCAAAGATTCTAAAAGTCTCAAAAAATGAGTACAGTTCTTCAAGAATGATTTAATATTTTCCATACAGGGTTGTAAAAACTGATCAATGTATTTACATGTCCACACTAATAAAGATTCTTTGGCAGCTACAATAGGGTGACCTGGAAGACACTCCAAACTCTTGTGGATCTTTGGAGGCATGTAAAAAATAGCGACATTGAAAAATCTATAATTCAAATACATATATTCAGCCTTTGTCAAAAAAACCTAGTTTCCTCCCTGTATTAGAAATTTGAGCAATCAAAGCGGCTACTTCCTCCGAAGGGTCTTCTTCTACCTTAGTGTATACACTTGTATCACATAATTGAAGATAAATTTCTGTCATATAGTAAGTAGTGCTGTGAACCACAATTGCTCCACCCTTATCCGCATGTCTTACAAATATGGAAGTATCAAAGTTAAATTATTTCAAAGCCACACATTCTGCAGAAGACAGATTCGATCTAGACCAAGGCAATTGAACTTCCAATTGCTCTAAATCTTTGAGAACCAAAGACTTAAAGGTAGATAAAACAGGATCTAACAAACCAGGAGGTGTCCATGTAGACGAATCCCTAACGATAAAATGAGCCACACAATGTTACTGTTCATCCGAAAAAAACAGCTTAAGTTGTAATTACCGAACAAACTTCTCAATGTCCATATGAAATTGAAAAGGATGAAGGAAGAATGAAGGATAATCCTTTCGATAAGACCACCAATTGAGGGTAAGAACTCGAGCAGACAGGTTTACCACTATTGATTGTGTCATTGAGATCAAGTGGTGGGTTGTTGTCCTATACCCCGCATTTGCTTGCCTCAAGGTCTCCACACGTTCTTCCGGTATCTGCGATCTCCACCTCAAAGTCTTTCCCCTGAGGCTCTTTAAACTCCTCCCTACTACTTGAGCTGTTGGAAGAAAACTGAAATTTAGTTTGTTTCTTTCCAGATACTTCAGATTGATCTTTCCTCATCCAAGGATAAGCATACCCCTCTTTATAGTCATGCTCGTCTCTGTGAAATGTCTTAATTTTTTGTGCCCTAAGTTCCTTTTTAAATTTATCAGTTTTATTAGTCAGTTCAGACAAATTATCCACATAAGTAGATGTTTCATTCTGCGCTGTTAAAAGGTCAGCACAATGCTTTTTTTCTTCTACAATCTGTGTTTGAAATCACCCATTATTATACTATTACCAAATTTGCTAGCTTTTCTAATTTCTGTTAACATATCTTAATCTGTCTGATCGTTCTGGCCTGGCGGATGGTAGTATAGCTCTACACGTATATTCTTTCCCTTCAATGCATGGAATGTCTATGAGGATTCCATGTTGCTGTCTGTGTCATGCAGAAGTTTTTGTTTTTTTTTTACTCAATTCCCTCTTTACATACAGCGCAAATCCCCCTTCCAATTAGATCCACCCTATCATTGCGATATAATTTATACTCTGATAACACAGTGTCCCATTAAGTGTCCTCCTTCCACCAGGTCTCTGAGATACCTAGTGCTATATACTCTAACTCTCCTATCTTATTTTTTATGGCTTCTAGCATTTGTATACAGACACTTCAAAGTATTTTTCCTTCCATCTACAAGCTGCTTAGAAGTTGACAGGGATAATGTGCAACCTTTGCTCTGTTCTACCCTTAAACAGTCCTGATTTTCTTTCATTTTTGTTGAAACCTCTCTTTTGGGATTTCATAAATGTTCGACAATAGTATTCTTCAAGGATACCTCATTCCGAACCATGTGCCGCTAGGTGACTATTGGCTCCCCCCCCCCCCCCCCCCCCCCCATTCTAATTTAAAAGCTGCTCTATCTCCTTTTTAAATGTTAGTGCCAGCAGCCTGATTCCATACTGGTTAAGGTGGAGTCCAACCTTTCAGAATAAGTTGCCCCTTCCCCAGAATGTTGCCCAGTTCCTAAAAAATCTAAACCCCTCCTCCCTACACTATTGTCTCATTCATGCATTGAGACTTTGGAGCTCTGCCTGCTTCTTGGGTCCTGTGAATGGAACAAGGAGCACATTTAAAAATGCTACCCTGAAGGTTCTGGATTTTGTTTCTACCTAAGAACCTAAATTAGGTTTCCAGAACCTCCCTCCCACATTTTCCTATGTTGTTGGTGCCCACATGTACCAAGACAGCCAGCACTATCTAAAATCTTATCTAGGTGGCGCATGAGGTCCGCCAACTTCACACCAGGCAGGCAAGTAACCAAGCAATCTTCACGACCACCAGCCAGTCTTCATTTCCACCAGCCACTCTGCTATCTACATGCCTAATGATCTTCAACTAATATGACTGTTCTAACCCTTCCTTCCTGGGCAGATGCCCCTGGAGACATATCCTTGGTGCAAAAGGATACGGCATCCCCTGGGGGCAGGTCCTGGCAACAGATGCTTAACCTTAGGTTAAAAAATAGCTGACTTTTTTAAAAGTAATTGTTTCAAGCCAATGAAAATATCTTTCTTGTGTAGTTACTGTATCAGTCAAGTTCACTCTCACTTTGGACCTTATTAAATCAAAAATAAATTGAGGAGATTGGAGCAAATTAACTAAGTGCTGTACCTTAAGTACAGCAGAGTCTTAACTTCTGAAAGTGTTGAGTAAGATTTCAAAGAGGATATATATTGTCCGCCTTATAATTGAAAGTTAAAGACGCCCATATTTCGACCCAAATCGGGAGATGGGCGTCCGTTTCCTGTGGGCTCCCAAATCGGTATAATCGAAACCCAATTTTTGGCGTCCTCAACTGCAGTCCGTCACGGAGACGAACAAAGATCACGGGGGCGTGTCGGAGGCGTGGCAAAGGCGGGACTGGGGCATGGTTATCGCCCGAGGAGAGATGGGTGTCTTTAGCTGATAATTGAAACAAGAAGGGCGTTTATGATGAGAATTTGGTCCACTTTATTTGGACCCTTTTTTTCAGGTCCAAGTCCCAAAAAAGTGCCCCAACTGACCAGATGACCACCGGAGGGAATCAGGGATCACCTCCCCTGACTCCCCCAGTGGTCACTAACCCCCTTCCACCAAAAAAACCCCACTTTACAAACTTTTTTTCCCAGCCTGTATGCCAGCCTCAAATGCCGTACCCACCTCCATGACAGCAGAATGTGTTCTATCCTCTGACAGCCTTTCTCTGGTTCTGATGTGGGTCTCGGGTGAGTGTGACACCTTTTCTGTTAAGGGCACTGCAGAGTCACATCAGCAATGCATTGTGGTGGGTGTAGGGTAGTGGGCTCCGTGATTTCACTAGCTTGTGTTAAATGCTCACGATGTTGGTAGTTGGTAGGCTCTACTCCCATGGTGCTTTTCCCTCTGCTTACTGGGTCAGAGTGTGCCCTGTTTTGTTTCCGGTAGTCCATGGGGTAGTGGCCATTTGTGTAAGACACTTGTAGATCCCTTTCATGTGTTAGCCACGTTACAGAACTTAGTTCTTACCTTGAATGCTGCTGAAAGAGGGCATTGTACACCATTCTGCCAGCTCGGACCTACTGCTAATCTCAGTACCAGCGAGACTTGTTGCCAGTGGGGCACAGCCTCTGATCTGCAGTTAACTGTGAGTAAAAGTGCTTATTTACAATAAAGGATGTTTTCAGCGAGATTAGTCTTCAGGTGTGAACTGCTGTGCCAAGGTTATACACCAGCAACAAGTCCTGTCCCTGGAGCACTTTTAGTGGGTACTGCAGTGCACTTCAGGCAGGCAGACCCAGGCCCATCCCCCCCACCCTTAACACTTGTGGTGGTAAATGGGAGGCCTCTAAAACCCACTGTACCCACATGTAGTTGCCCCCTTCACCCCTAAGAGCTATGGTAGTGTTGTACATTTGTCCCTCTCACAACCAAATGGCTTGGATTGGGATGTTTCTGAGCTGGGCGTTTTTTTGTTTCCATTATCGTTAAAAAAAAAACCCCGCCCATCTCAGAAAGGACCAAATCCATGGCATTTGGTCCATCCAAACCATATTTTCGAAAAAGAAAGATGGATGCCCATCTTTTTCGAAAATACGGTCTGTCCCGCCTCTTCACATACCCGTTTTCGGACATAGACGCCCATGGAGATGGGTGTTCGCATTCGATTATGCCCCTCTCTATGTTTTAAAATTCTGCTTACACATATGTGTATGTGCATGTAATGTTTGTATTTTGAATTACATTATTTGACTTTAAAATATTAATATGATGGTATTTTATTTATTTATTTATTCATTTATTTATTTTTTATTTATTGCATTTGTATCTCACATTTTCCCACCTCTTTAGCTATTCTGAATGTTTTGTTTACTTTTTATTGTATTGTTGTCACTCACCTATGTGAATTGGTAATAAATATAGGGGCCTTTTAGCAAACAGCAATAAAAAGTGGCGTTAGCGTGCCCTTATGTGGGTCATTCCCGCAAACTAAGGCCATTTTTCCCGTTAGGGTAGAATGGCCGATTTTCAAGTTTATTAGAGGCTTTTACCATGCCCAGCAAAGAATTTTCCAATTTTTTTGTATTAATGGCCACGTACTAATTTTCCCATTAGCACATGGCAATTAACACGTGAGACCCTACTGCCATCTATTTTGTAGGCGGTAGGAACTCACACGCTAAAACTACTCTAACTGGTTAGTACCCAGCAATGCCCACCCACTAACCGATTAGCACAGAACACGCCCACTCTCTGTCCCAGTGCTAAAAAATAAATTTTATTTTTTTAGCATATAGATAGCATGCTTACTTCTCAAATTACCAAGGGATGCCTCAGTATGCCTCATGGTAAAGCCATTTTTGCTGCAGTAAGCACGCATTAGTGCTACCGCAGCCTTGTAAAAGGGACCTGTCTAAATTAAATTTAATAAAAGAAATGACTCACAGTACAGATCTACATAGATTGCTGCCCTTGAAGAATTACTGATTATTACTTTTTTCAATGATTTCATTTCAGTAGTATTTGTATGGTTTTCTTTTTGTTTACATTTTAGTTTGAAGAAATCAGCAATCGATTATTGAGATCTTATGATACCAACATTGATGCATTCTTTTCTGAGATTGATGACTGCATAGCTGCCAGTCGGAATGTTCTTCAACAGCTAGACAAAAAAAGTGTTCCAGAAATCAGTGAAGCTGAATGGGAGAAAATACAAATACAGGTTGGTTTTTTGTTTTCACTTCCTTTTTATTGAAAAAACCATGCAGAAAGGAACAATAACAATGCATGTCTTCAGGATTGTCACAACCAGCAAGTACATAAAATTTTATATAGTGAAATAACTCTAGACATGAACATTTTGTGAATTATCTCCTAAACAATCCTTCCACCCCCCCCCCCCCCCCCCCCCCCCATACATACAATGATGTCCATCAAGGCCTCACTATATTCCTAGCAGGACTGGGAGCAAAACAGCAAGTCTATACTGTTAACAACCCCAGACCTGCAAAGACACATGAAACCCAACGCAATTCAACAATTTAACAACCAGCTACAGGCTTTATGTGGCATTACACTCCAGACACATTCCCATATTTGTTGAAAATTAAGCCATCGCTGAGGCTGAGCCCGCCCCACCCTATGACGTTCCATCACCAACCTAGCATAGACTAAATTTTGCCATTGCGTTACAGTAGGTGCCTGAGGATGCCTCCAGTTAATCAAAATAACCTTACAGGCTGAGTATAATGAAATACAAGAACTTTTGGGAAAAAAGCAAGCAAAGCTGTAAGATCAGCAAACAAAAACAAATGAGGACTAAGAGTTAAATGAGCAATAAAAATTTATTAACAAAGGCCAAAACCCTCTGCCAAAAATATTGGATAACGGGACAAGGCCAGCGACACTAGATCTGGTACTCACAAGAGGGGAAAGTGTGTCTAATGTCTGAGTGGGTGCCCACCTGGGCAGTAGTGATCATCAAAGTTTGGTTTGATACAACTGCTAAAGTGGAGTGCAGCCACTCGAATCTCAAAGTCCTGGATTTCAAACATGCTGACTTTAGTAAAATGGGGGAGTACCTGAAGAAAGAGCTGACAGCTGGGAGGACATACAAGAACTGGAAAGGCTGTGGTCCAAGCTGAAAGGAGCTTGGACCACAGCTTCCTAAAGGAAAAGTCCAGAGACCGTTATTAAATGGACTTTGGGAAAGCCCACTATTTCTGGGATAAGCAGTATAAAATGTTTTGTACATTTTTGGGATCTTGCCGGGTATTTGTGACCTGGATTGGCCACTGTTGGAAACAGGATGCTGGGCTCGATGGACCTTTGGTCTTTCCCAGTATGGCAATACTTATCTACTTATGAGCTATAAATATGGCTACTGACCTTTATGTGAGGAGAGTAAATAAAAGCAAGAGAAAAAGGAAACTGATATGATTCTCCAAACAAGAGGCTGAGAAAATAAAGGCAAAAGAGTTGGTGTTCATGCATAGGCGCCTGGTCTAAGAGGCTTGGGGAGGGGCTATGCCTCCCCAGCCACAGCAGGATGGATCAGCTGTTTCTCTAGAAATGCTAAATAGTAGTAGTAGTTCTCCGGCTGCAGTGAAAGCAGTCTCTAGCCTTTTGTAACCAGTTGTAATTTGATCACCTGCTGGGAGAGCAGAGCCGAGGGGGGGGGGGGGGGAGGTGTTGGCTGGACGTGTCCTGGTTGCCACGGAGATATTTAACTAGGCTGAATTCCTGCACATGAGCACTTCATACCAAAGAGACTTGCACTGACCCCTGAAATTTTAAAAGTGCTAAAAATAAGTTTTAAAAGTATTTGCATTAAATCTAATTGCAGAATTTAGGTGTTAGGAAGTGGGATTGGTATTCTATGTACTCAAATTTGCTCAAGCCATATGCAAATTAGTCCATTTTGGGGAGGTTCTTATTTGCATATTTATGGGTAAAAATTGTTGGAAATGTTTACAGCCTTAATGTTAGGGCATGGCTCTGATCAAAAATGTGAAGTTTGATCCAAAAACGAAGGGTTTAGCTAGTGTTTTTGACTAAAAATTCCCATTAGAGTGTCTGTATGTTAATCTGCGTTCAAATAGAGCTCTCTGATTGGATAAGCAGCTCCTGTTAGAAAATCTGCCCGGGAACAGAGAGGAGAGGAGAGAATCAATGGGTGGGTGGGAGCTGTTTTACATTACCACATTTTGAGACATTGCCATTGATGTGCTATACATTTTTGAGTGCCTTTAGGACACCTTGGTCAGGGGACAGAGTTATGTCAAATTTACATTAGGCTTCTATGTTTAGTCCTGCATTTGTAAAATGCATAACAGGCTCTACACTTTTTTGCCTAAAATGTCTATATGCCGACATACTCGACTTTTCTAAAATGGTGCTGCACATGGATAGTACTGGAGCAAATAAACTTATTTTCACTTCTCTACAATAAAGGCAAAGAGTCATGGATTTGATATACTGCAGGTACTCTAACTTTCCCTGGGCTCACAATCTAAGGGACCCTTTTACTAAAGGATTGTTGCGCAGCAACCCGGAACTTCCGCCAGCCCAACACAGGTGCCAGCGGTAGTTCTGTCCCCCAGCACACACCATTTTCAGTGTTAGTGGAAATATTTCCCCCTTCCGCCCCCCCCCCCCAAAAAAAATAGCCATGCAGCATGTGAACTTACTACATAGCCATTTCATTTTTGGCTATGTTTCACCCACTGCTGTAAAAGGGCCCCTTAGTTTTGCACCGGGGGCAATGGAGGGCTAAGTGACTTGCCCACGATCATAAGGAGCTGCAGTGTGAATTGAACCCAGTTCCTCAGGTTCTTAGACCACTGCATTAACCATTAGGCTACTCCTCTACTCCAATCTTTATGATGGCTAAAGGTATATGGATGGGGAAGTTTTATGTTTACTGGCTGCCAGTAAATGTATAACTTTCTTTGAAAATTATATTGTTTTCTACAGATTATATTAAAATATACATTATATTTAGGGTAAGAAGATGTTGCAATTTTTGGAAATTGTGCCAATTTAAACAAACACTCAAATGAATTTTCATTTGTTACTTGTAATTGATCCCAGTAGTGTTGCAATAGAGTAAGGTACTTATGAACTAAGGTAAAAAGGTCATTGTATTTGATATGCCCCCTTTCTATAGTGCAACCAAGGCAGTATACATATATTATAAGCAGGTTATTTCTCTGTCCCTAGCGGGCTCACAATCTAAGAGAGTCTTTTACTAAAGCTTAGCTCGAGTTATCTGCAGCAGGGCCCATAGGAATAAAATGGGCCCTGCTGCAGATAACTCAGTGGAAGGTTAGGTGACTTTGCCCAGGATCACAAGGAGTGGTAGTGTGAATTGAACCTGGTTCCCCAGGTTCTTAGCCCACTGTATTAACATTAGACTATTCCACCAAGGTTTTTTTTGTGTCTGACCCACACCAGATTTTCAGCATATCAGGGACTCCAAAGATAGCTTACAGAGTATTTCTTTTTGTTGACAGACAACACTCTTGTATGCAAGAGAGTTGGTTCCATGAGTGTTGTGCATAAGTTTTTATTAAAATATGCCATTTCCAAAACCACAGCAATGATTATTTGCAGGAAAGTGTTTAGACAGGCTACAGTAGTCTCTGCTGCAAAAGCTGATAAATAGTATTTCTCTAAGGTGATATGGAATGATCAGACTGTCTCCAAGCCTGTTTATTAATCGTACATTCCTCTTTTATTCAGGCAGTTCGGCGAGAGATTTTTGACTGCCCGATTTGCATCATGCCACTGTGTCTCACCAATTATATCCAGTCCTGTCCAGGGAACAGCACCGCTCCGTGTTCTCGTCAAACTGTTTTGTTGTCTTGTTCCCATGTATTTCATCACACGTGTCTGCAGGCTTTTGAAGACTTTTCCTTTGGAGAGATTCATATTTGTCCTTTATGCCGCTCTTGTTATCAAAAGAGAATTCTTATGTGCTAATATAGCTAATGTGTGGAATATTATCGATTGTTAAAACCAAGGATCCATGATGTACTATCCTTTAAAAAGGTCAAAGAGGGCTTCAAGAATACATGGAGCCTGATACTCAATAGCATGTCTGGGGCTTAAGAGAGAACATCTAGATGTTTCTAATTTGTTTCTTTTATTTAATATATACATCTAGTTATTATAGAATTATACATATTAGAACTTCTACATGTAAGTTACACATAGGAGAAAATATCAGCGCTATAAATATAGCTTATATATTTGGATTGGGTGCTTCAAGTTTTACCTGGTTTTCTGGCATCTGAGCCAAATATCAGCACCTGTGCATCTACTTTATATGTACTTGGAATGCCCTGTGCCTCCTCCATTCTGCATACATTGAGACACATATAATGGATGGACACATATGTTCAAGAATGGTAGTTAGATGGTTTGGTGCTTTTTTTTTTTTTTAATATTGGGCTCATGCTCCCCGATATTCACCTGCAATGGTCAGTGTTCTTTTAAATGTCAGCCACTACAGGTTTTTTATGCCTGCATACTTAGTGCCAGGCCATACTTGAATAGCAGTGCAGGATATCTACAAAACAGTGACCAACAGCACCCAAGTACCAGCAATATTCAGTCCCCGATAGAGCTAAGACAGCCTTTAGCCCAGTCGAGTGGACTGAATATCATCAATAACTGGGTAACGCTGGGCTCCATTTTAGCTCTGCTCCCAGACTGCCATGGCATGATCTAGACAGCAGTGGGGCAGTCAGTGGTAATTTCAGCAGACGTACCTGGCTAATGCTGCTGAAATTTCATGGCTGGCCATGGTGAGTGGCACTGATCTGAGTGGAAGCCACTCCTACCCCATTTTTAAAAAAATGTTTTTATTGAACTACTTAACCAAGCAAGCATCACTTAATGAAACGTTTACAAAAGAGATCCACTTGCTATAGGAAAAAAAACAAATGCAGCACTTTTAAGATGAGCTTTATCCCCACGCCTCCTTAACCACCCCAGCGATTATAAAGTTTCCCTTATTTGGGAGCACGTGTTTTTCCTTCACAGTATATAGAGGTGTATTTTCAAAGCGGTAACATTTTGTTAGTATGGAACTATGACATTTTGTAAATCTAAGTGCTTTGAAAATGAGCCCCATGGAGGGGCATAATGGAACAGAAACGCCTATCTCCATGGGCGTTAATCTCCGAAAACGGGTCCGTGAAGGGGCGGACCGAACCGTATTATCGATAAAAAATAGACGCCCATGTTTTATTCGCCAATGTGTGAGCTGGGCGTTTTTGCTTTTCAGCGATAATGGAAAAGGAAAGTGCCCAGCTCAAAAACGAATAAATCCAAGGCATTTGTTCGTGGGAGGGGCCAGGATTCGTAGTGCACTGGTCCCCCTCACATGCCAGGACACCAACCGGGCACCCTAGGGGGCACTTTTACAAAAACAAAAAACCAGGTAAAAGAGCTCCCAGGTGCATAGCACCCTTCCATTGTGTGTTGAGCCCCCCAAATCCCCCTCAAAACCCACTGCCCACAAGTCTACACCATTACTATAGCCCTAAGGGGTGAAGAGGGGCACCTACATGTGGGTACAGTGGGTTTGGGGGGGTTGGACGACTAATAAGCATTAAGCAGCACAATTGTAACAGGTAGGGGGGATGGGCCTGGGTCCACCTGCCTGACGTCCACTGCACCCCCTAACAACTGCTCCAGGGACCTGCATACTGCTGCCTGGGAGGAGGGTATGACATTTGAGGGTGAAAATAAAAAGTTGTGAAACATCATTTTTTTGTGGTGGGAGGGGTTAGTGACCACTGGGGGAGTCAGGGGAGGTCATCCCCGATTCCCTCTGGGGGTAATCTGGTCATTTAGGGCACTTTTTGGGGCCTTATTCGTGAAAAAACAGGGTCCAGGAAAAGTGCCCTAAATTCTAGCTACAAACGCATCCATTATCGGCGAAGGGCGCCCATCTCTGTTCGGGTGATAACCACGCCCCAGTTCCGCCTTTGACACGCCTTCGACACGCCCCCGTCCACTTTGTCCGCATCCGCGACGGAGTGCAGTTGAAAGCGTCCCAAATTCGGCTTTTGATTATACCGCGTTATTCGTTTTTGTGAGATAAACGCCCATCTCCCGATTTAGGTCGGAACTTGGGCGTTTTTCTCGTTCGATTATAAGCTGGATGGTATCCCACCCCATCATGCCCATACCATCTGAATGATAAAACTGCACCTCCCTCCCCAGTTCTCAATTTCACAAATTTAAAAGCAAACTGTGAGCTCTGTGTGGAAGCCCCTCCCAAACTGGCAACCAAGTCTGTTGAAACATCTTCTGGGCTCTGGGAGACCCCTGTCAAGCATCTAATCTTTCCAGCTTCAATAACTGATAAAATTTATCTGCCCCATTTTTTAAACTTGAATTCCACATTTAAGTCATTAAAAGAAATAGTTGGTTTTAAAAAAGAATTAACATTCTTACTTGTTTAATTTTTAAGGTTTTAGATTCCAACATATTATAAAACAAGGAATGGAAATTACTTCTTTATTTGGGAAAAAAAAAACACTTTTGTGTGTCAGAAAAGCGTATAAGGTATTTGTATTAAAATCTTACTGTTTTACCTCATGGGGTAATGTTGCTTTGATAGGTGAAATGTTCTATCTGGATGGGATATTAAAACTATACCTCTAGCAGTATTTTAATTAGGGTGTGATGCTTTTTTTTTCTTTTAACTCATGAAGAAATGTATGCTGCTGTTTAAAAAAATACAATTCAAGGAGGAGTCTGTTATTTTATTTTTGTTACATTTGTACCCTGTGCTTTCCCACTCATGGCAGGCTTGGTGCGGCTTACATGGGGCAATGGAGGGTTAAGTGACTTGCCCAGAGTCACAAGGAGCTACCTGTGCCTGAAGTGGGAATTGAACTCAGTTCCTGAGGACCAAAGTCCACCACCCTAACCACTAGGCCACTCCTCCACTTTCATTAAATATGGAAGAATAATAAAAACATTCAAAAATAAGAATAAAAAAAAAATGTCTTGCTCGCATAAGTCTGCACATCTCTTGATTCTTTGCTTGGAGGAAGCAACTTTTGGAGAAATCAAACTTTAAGAGGTCCTTTTACTAAACTGCGGTAATCACTAGCATATGCTTACCGTGGCTTAAGACGACTTACCGTGGAACACGCTCTGGCATCCCGCAATAAGTTTGAGGTTTGCACATGCAAACTGTGCTCTAAAAAATCTTTTTATTTTTCTGTGAAGGGGGTGTGTTGGGGATGCGGAAAGGGGGCATTTTTGCACTGATCAGTCAGCAAAGCGTTAGTGCACGAGCCCTGACCGCCTACAAAATGGGTATCCATAAGTGCTCACCTGCTATTTTTTTTTAATGGCCACACGCTAATGGCAACATTAGCATCTGGCCATTTTATTGCTGTGGTAAAAATGACCTTAGTGCACTGGAAAACCCATTTAAAGGCACACTAAAGCCACTTTACCGCAGCTTAGAAAAAGAACCCCTAAATTAGCTGGGGATTGTCTGTGGACTGCAACCTTCCAGGCTTGCCATAGATTTTCTACTGGATTCATGTCTGAGCTTTGACTGGCTGACTCAGGGACCTGCATTTTCTTCTTGCTGAGCCACACCTTTATAGCTTTTGATTTTGTGCTTGGGACCATTGTCCTGCTGAAATGTGAATCTTTTCTTACATGCTAAACTACAAGGGGTTTCCTCCATGATCTGTCCCATGTTTTACATCATCCATCTTTCCCTCAGTCTCAATAATTTGCGCTTTACTCCAGGAGGCACAATGTCTGGGTTTCCTTTACCTGGCATTTCCCATGTAAACATGTGATAAACTTTGTATATACCTGATGTGTTTTCTTTGACCCAGAACAGTTAACAGTTTTCTTTTAAAGTAAAAGAGTACCCACTGCAGGTGGTAAGAGCTGTGGTATCTCAAGCTGGTAGTCTTGAAATGGTACCCGACGAGTACCCAACTGGACAGTTCCCACACCAATTCCCCCCGGGACAGTTCCCAACTAGGGTGATTCCCTCAGGGCCAATTCCCAACCAGGACTCCCCCCACCCCCCTGACAATTCCCACCTGCTGGTGACCCTCTCCGTTTTGTTTTGTTTTGTTTTTACTGATGCTGTAGACCTGGACCTTGATGCTCTGGCAGTGTGTCTTGACTGTGCATGATACGCGAGGACCAGCATGGAAAGCTGTGTAAAGTCAAGGCAGTGAGGACCGGCGCTGCTGTGAAGTCCTGGTTTTGTGGTGCTGCGGCCACTAAGCGAACAGCCCTCTAAACCCGAAGACCACTGGAACTACAACGTGAGAGGATCCCCATCCACTTCTGCAGCATACGGAAGTACACAGGAAGTAGAATAACGGAATAACTTTTCATAGGTAGAGTAGTAACTTGTAAAGGGCCACTAAAACAGGTGCTCAACATTCAGTTTCTATCTATTTATGAATTACATTGAAACCTGGTAGCATTTAAAATCCTTTTCTTTTCCTGTGCCTAGGGGGCTTAGGCTACATTTTCCATGTAGTGGCAGGCAGGCAAGTAAAGTCTTTTCTTTTTGGATGGAAAACTTTACGGGGGGTATTGCCCTTCCAAATGAACTGCTTGTCTGGAAGGGGAAAGATGTGAAAAAGGTAATGTTTATAGGGATTGGGGGTCACTGCCCCCCCCCCCCCCAAATGATCTGTGTTTTGCATTTTTGGGGATATGAGTGGGAATTGTCCTCCCTGGTGTGGTGGGAACCAGTTCAGTGGGAATTGTCCTAGGTGGGAATTGGTGGGGGGAACTGTCCAGGTGGGGAACTGACCTAGAACCCTTAAAATAGAGATTGTGTGGGGGGTTTTTGTGTTGTTTTTTTAATTTGGAACTTGATAGACTACCTTTCACCAACAATCATCAATGCAGTTCACAAACTTACTGATAAAATAGAAAAAATCAATGGAACTTCAAAACAGGAAAAAGAAAGAAGGTTAAGGAAGAGGTAGAACATGCCTGTCAACTGTCACTGACCACCTGGGCTGCTCTGAAGCCCCTACCACTGAATGCAGGTCAAAGAAATCACTCTTTAAGGCAAATTTAAACTTTTTATTCCCTGCCTTGCTGTGTGTGGTTTAAGACAGGGACTTCCAAATCAATGGAGCCAGATACAAGAAAGCAGAGGAACAGATCGAGTTCAACTAGGACCAGGAGACAGGTGGGATGACCAGTAGATTCTCATTCTGAGAACAGAGTACAAGGGCAGGAGTATATGGTGTTAACAAAGAGGCCAAATAGAGGAACAGAGTAGAATGCAACCAAATCTTAAAATGGATCCAGAATGATACAGGCAATGGTGTAAAGTGATCAGATTTGGTTGCCCCCAGCATTCTGAACCATATGAAGACACTTAAAATTTCTTAATACCAGAGCAGTTGCAATAATAGGACCACCAGCCAGAGGAGGAGATACAGATGTTTAAATGACCCACCCTAATCCAGCTGGGTTTAATTTAAGATGATGTTTGAGAAGCCAAACAGATGCTGCATCTAAGCAGAAATTAACATGTAAGCCTAATTGGTTTTTTCTTTCTTTTTTTTTTTTTTTAAAGCAAGATAATAGACACTTGCTCTGCACCTGTTAGTGCTTAAATGGAAAGTTCTGTTTTGTAGTGTTAGAGGTGCTGAGAGCCTTCACGAGAATTTAAAATTCACTACAAAAGAGAGCTTGGATTAACAAGAAACATTTAGCCAACTTTGCAACTTGTCTACTGACGCTGCTCAAGATTTTTCTCTAAAAAGAGATGCATTACCATGTGTGCAATCACAGGGCTTCCCATGGGAAATTGGTAAGTTGTTCAAACTGCATTTCTTCTGCTCTTTTTGTTTTTCTTAAAGAATACAATCCTGTTAATACCTTTAATAATGACTCTTATACCGTATAATAGGTAAACTAATTGAAAATGTTTATTGCACGTAGCTGAATAGGAAATTTTTACCCAAGCACACTGCATCCTCCAACTTAGATGATGGAACTAGTATTTACTTACACTTTCTTATATTTAAAAGTGGAGAGGTGTGGTAGCCTTGTTAGTCAAACAAAATAAAACATGGAAAAAAATAAGATACCTTTTTTATTAGACATAACTTAATACATTTCTTGATTAGCTTTCGAAGGTTGCCCTTCTTCGTCAGATCGGAAAATTATATTTAAATTATATTATTTTAAATTATATTATTAAATTATATTTAAAACAAATGGAGCATTTGTTACTTTGAGATGTACAATATTGTAGCGCTATTCCAGTTAACTTTTTGGACCCTCTGTAAGGCTTTTGGAATCTTGCAACTCTAGCTTTAAAGAAAGATGCTTAATTTCAACATTTGATTGAAAATTATATGTTGCTTTAAAACAACCAAGTTACATAACTGTAGCAGATGTTCTCTATAGACAGTAGGATACAAATCCTCACACCATGAGTGACATCACCAGTGGAGCCAGGTGTGGGAAATGCTATCTTTAAAAAAACACAAAGAAAACCTGCACTTCAACAGATAAAGAAAACCAAAAGAAGGAGTGGAAGTGACCACAATAGAACTGTTCCAGGATGACAAAATAAACCATTTTATTCACAAATATACAGTCTCCAATCAAGTTCATTTGTAACAATGCATACAGTAGTCCACCAGATGCACAGTCTCAGCTTTACACACCATATGCTGTACAGATGGTCCCTACATGGGCTGTGTTCCTTCCTCAGGAGTCCTTTTTTTATATAGCATAAGAGCCAAATTAGTAGTTATAAAAACCACTTTAAAAACAATGGCTACTCTGGTAAAAGTGCCTTGTTAAAATAAGCTGTTGTGCAAGAGATGTACGCCCAATTTGTACATGCAAATTAATTAAATAAACGAGCCAATCAGTGCCAATAATTGGGCAATAAAAGGCAATTAGCACTAATTGGCAAAATTTGAATTTACACATGCATATTTTTAGGCATATTCTATAAAGAAGTGTGTGTAAATTCTAGTGCCATGGGAGGAACATAGGTGGGTTGGGGGTGTTCCTAAAATGTATGCGCGTTCTTATAGAATTAGGGGGATCCGTACCTAGTTTACACCATGCCTACATGTAGTTGTGGTTCCCGGCTTTAACCATTATTTTATAAACCACGCCTACATGTGTGAGTGATTTATAGAATAGATACCATTTATACTCTAGTCCAATATTTGAGGTGTGGTTGCAGCAAGGAGCAATACAAAGGCATTATAATATCCTCTGTTTTGTTCTCCATTCCTTTCCTAATAATTCCTAACATTTTATATATAGCTATAGTTTGGGTTCCGTACAAGCATCACTTTGCACTTGCTCACATTACATTTCATTTCATCTGCATTTGGATGCCCAATCTCCCAGTCTTGTAATGCCCTCTTGAAACTTTTCACAATTCTCTTGTGATTATAACAACTATGAAAACTTCGTGTTGTCAAAAAATCTGATCACCTCACTGATTTAGGGGGACCCTGTAAGTATGTGAGAAAAAGCTTTGTGGCTTCAAGAGACAAAAGTAGATCTTTTTGGTTTCACTGCTAAGAGATATGTGTGGTATAATATAAATGTAAAATATAATGGTAGCAGCATTATATTCAGAGGACTCATTGCAGCTCCTAGAGGGTCACTTACCGCTCACTAAACAGCCTGGTGATAGTTCCCACCCCAAGCGTGCGTCATTTCTGGCACTACAGTGTTTACCCTGTGTAATCAGGCAGTGCAGCACACTGCCCAGTTACCACTGGGCATAGGCGCCCCGTATAAGAGGCTTGGGGAGGCTAACCCTCCCCAGCCCAGTTGTGATCTTCCCCGCCTGCCTCCCGCCCCCCCCCCCCCCTCTGAAATTTAAAACTTCATACCTGCTCGGGGTTAAGGGAAGGTGGCGTTGGCAGTGACACAGCACGTCAGCAGCACCAGTGAAAAGTGTGCTGGCTCGGCATGCCTTCAGCTTCCCTTTGTTCTGTCTCTCAAGCGTGCGACCTGGTGGGAGGGAGGGAAGGAGGAAGGCCTGATGCTGCTGGGTGGGTGGGAGGGAGGGAGGGAGGGAGGGAGGAAGGAAGGCCTGGTGCTGGCTGGCTGGGAAGGAGGGGTGCATGATGCTGGGTGGGTGGGTGGGAGGTAGGGGTGCCTGCCTGCCTGCCTGCCTGTCTGATGCTGGGTGGGAGGGATGCCTTGGTGTGATTGTGTCCTGCCTTAAGCAATGCATGTTTTATTGAGGGGAGCAGAGCTGGTGAGAGCATCATGTAAGAACTTGGGTTTAGGGAAAGCCCCTTAACTGATAGCATATAACTGAGGAACACTCATTTTGATTTAAAAAAATATCAGTTGTTTTTCAGTTGTATGCACAATAATTTGTTTCCATGAAGTGCTGCGACGTCAGACTCCATCCAACTGGAACTAAAGATGCATGCAGCTTTCACGGCGCGCTGCACGACGAGGATGAAAAAGTTAAAGATCGCGGCTGGGCTGGCGGGGGTTGGGGTCCCCCGCTAGCTGAAAGCAATATTTTAAAAAGCCAGAGGAAACGGACCTCGGGGTAGGTGACGGCGGTAGGCGAGGGAGGGAGGGTTAACGGCGGTAGGGAGGTCCAGGGCAAAATGTGCGGGGGCCCAGGCCCCTGTGGCCCCACGCAGATACGCCCCTGCTACACACACACACACACACGATTGCAAAGAAATAAAACCACATTAAATTAGGGTGTTTTGTGGCTCTACATGAGAATTGTGATGATATGATCCCTTGTTTCATATTGTTGACAGTCTGCATTTTCCATATGGGTGGTATATTGGTGTATTAGGGTCTGCCCACTGTAATATTTATGGTACAGTAAGGTTCTGAGTGTGTTTTTGCACAAAGTTGTGCATAGTGTTTTGCAGTTGAGCGATTGTGGTTAGTATATGCTTTGAGCAACCACTTTATTCTTTGACATATGATATATATCTAATATCTAAATTTAATAAAAGGTATTAATTGTGACTTATTTTTATTTATTTTTTCTGTGTGTTATCAGACAATTATGGATTCAAGCTCCACCCATGGCCCCACCCCTAACCTCACCCCCTTTAGCCTCCCCAAACAGTTGGGCCACCGACCACCTATGCCACTGGGTTAGTATGGGAGCCTTACCGCCACCTCAATGGGTGGCAGTTAGTGCTCCCTCCCGGAACGGCCTTGTGGCAAGTACTTCACTTGCCGCACAGCCATTTCTTTTTTTAAAAATCAGCCTTTTACCTACAGCCGTAAAAGGGGGCCTCAGCGTGCATCAAAAACATGAAGGCCCCCCTTTTGCCGCAGCTTAGTAAGAGAACCCCCTAGTGACTTCACTGTTCCACACTGGTAATGCTCATTGTCCTGAAGACTCTCACACTTCTGCTCTCTCTGCTCTTCCAAAGGTGAGAGCAACATCTCCTCTCTCAAATACACCAAGTCTTCCTCACTCAAAGAATGAGTGGAAGTCAAACAGAGAACTTGCTGTGGCTACAGAAGGCCAACTATCTGCACTTATTGTGAATCTGTAGAGAATACCCCCTTCCATTTATGTGGCCAAATTTGAAGTAAATTCTACCACAAAACAATATCAGAAAGACCGATGTCTCAACTCCAGCACTAAGCATGCTGCCATCTTATTACACCTCCAACTAGGTCTAGATAATTAATTTTTCATCAGGTCTATTATAGTAGAGTGATAGATTGTTTGTTTCTCTGGTCTACTTTCAGCCTCCCCTACTTGCTGTTTATAGACTAGAGAATCACACAGGACGTCAGCACACAAAGGTGGTAGTTTCCCTAAGGAGGGGGTTTGTTTCCCCACTATAAGGTAGAGATTTCAAGGGCCCCCAGTTTTGGCCTTGAGGGATGTTACACAGGGCAGCATACCTAACTTTGGACCTCACAATGATATATACAATCAGTGTCGCTCTAGGAGGGCATGAAAGGCAGTCTGCTCTCTGCTCCCCCCACGCCTTCAATCTGGCTATGCTTCTGATGTTTAACACCAGCCTGACCCTTGCTGTAGCTAGTGGGGATTTCCAAGCATCATCAGCTGAGGACCTCATCTAAAGGTGCCCAGAGACTTCCCTTCTGCCAAGTTCTGCTGAGGACCTCATCGAAAGGTGCCCAGAGACTTCCCTTCTGCCAAGTTCTGCAGTGTACAGCACCATGCTTGAGTGATCGACAACTACATATGCGTGGGGTGCTGACATCAGTAGCTCAGGGACATTGCTGTTGCCTATCAAACTTGGTAAAAGTGCATTCTGGCTACTTTCAGAAGACGTCTTCAGCTTTTAGAGCTTGGGGATCCTCATTAGCTATTTTATTTATGAGTTGTGAGGTGCCGGGGGGAGGGATGAAGAGTGGGGGTAGGGCAGGAACAGAGAAAATGTTGTGCCCACCCAATTTGAACTCAGGCCCACCCAAAATTAGCTGTCTGGCTACACCACTGAAAGTAACTCCATAAAATATAGAACAGAACACATGCATTCAGAAACCAACATGGTAAAAGACATTAAAAAAAAAAAAACAACTATATAACAATCTACTGGTATATCAATCCACAGCACTGTAAACCAAAATCAAGCCGGAAACAGTGTGTTTTAAGCAAAATTTTAAATTTAGGTAAAGAAAGTTCAGAGCAGATAACTGGGGAATGATTGTTCCAAAGTTTTGGAACTACGAAAAAGTAGGCAGAGTTCTTGGTCATCTCATAATATGCACTTTGGTGAGCATCCAATGAATGAAGAGAATGACGGGGGTTTACGGGAGAGTTAAAGAATACAGAAAAGATGGGGAACCTGTGTAAAGAACCTTATATGCAATGACAAGAATCTTAAACCATGCTCACAATTTTATTGGTAGCCAATTGAGCTGCATGGAGGAGTCACATGATCAAATCTTTTAGCTTTACGCAAAAGAGCGCCTTGAACTTATAATTCTTCTTTCCTTTAGTACACTCGGAAAGTAATGCTGATAGTTTGTCTCCCGAAGAAGCAGATTGTGAAACAGAGGTGGCTCTGTTGAGAAAACAGACAGAGCAAGGACATTTCTTTTCAAACAGATAAGTATCCGCTAAGTCCCAAGGTTTTAATCAGAGAATATAAATGTGAATTTCGCATAAAAGAAAAAGCAATTATAAGTGAATGGTTTCCAGAAAATCAATTAGAAGGTTTTTTTAGACCTATGGAGATGCTTGCACGGCTTTTTTTGTTGTATCAGTAAGGACAACAAGTTGAGCAGCTGAGGTCTTTTCATTCCTCAAAAACAAAATTGCAGCTGCAAAGTTAATTTTTTTTTTTAAAAACTTTCAAAAAATATTTAAAAATTATTAAATAATTAAAATAGAATGCAATATCAGTATAATCAGATATTCTTGCAAATTGGATCTGAGTTTAAAAAAATGTTAAAGAGTTGGACCAAGGACCAATCCCTGTGGCACACCATTGGTAACATCTCTTTCTTCAGAGTTAACTCCATTTACCACTACCCTTTGTCACTTTCCACTCAACAAGTTTCTAACTCAGACACTAGGGTCCATATTAAGGCCACTAAATTTCTTTAAAAGTCACCTATGAGGAACCGTGTCAAAGGCTTTCCTAAAATCTATGTACAGCACATCCAGTTCTCTTCCTTGATCCAAATGTTGTGTTACCCAGCCAAAGAAATTGATCAGATTTGTCGGACAAAACCTACCCCTAGTAAAACCATGTGTCTTGTAAACCACTGGATTCCAGAAAACTCACTATCCTCTGATTCACTTGCCACAGAGGTCAGACTAAGTGGCCTGCATTTCCCAACTTCTTTCTTACTTTTGCTTTTGTGGAAATGGACCGCATCCGCCTTTCTCCAGTCCTCTGGGACCGGTCCACTCCCAAGAGGTACTGAAAATGTCAGACAGTGGAGTCTATTCTATAGAGCTCCCACCACTCTATAGAATAGACTGCTACCAGGCCCTCTGTTATATAGCTGTTCTCTAAGAAATTATAGTACACGTTTTTTGTTCTCTCTACTGATTTTATTTAAAACTTTTGTAGGAACAGATTTTTCATGAACATTTATTTAGAACTGACAAGCAAATAATTCATGTATAGAAGCCATGCATTTTTTTAGACTCAAGACTATTCTAATCTAACACCATTTAAAAACACAGAAAAAAAAACCTATTAATTAAATTTGCTTTATAATTCAATGCTAATTAGAGGTCTGCACGGGAACGGGGTTTGCGGGGATCCCACGGGAATCCGCGGGTTCCCCCTCCCCCCCGGTCAGCGGGAGTGCCACGGGGACAGAAACAGACATGCGGGATTCCCGTGGGGATGGTGGATGTTCTGGTGGGATTCCCGCAGGGACGCGAACATACCTTTGTTTGAGACTGGAGTGAACATAGTCTGCAGATACTTCAATTCCACCCAGTGAACCGGGGAGAACCAGACAACTGGCCTGAGAGAACACACTACCCAATTACCGCCGGGTAAACACCGGTGCTACAAATTTTTATTTTTGTAGCACCGGTGTTTACCCGGCAGTAATTGGGCAGTGCCACGTGCTGCCTGGTTACTGCTGGATTAGCACGGGAACCCTTATCGCCACCTCAATGGGTAGTGGTAAAGTGCTACCTCTGAACTGGCCCCATGGCCAGTGGTTCACTTGCCGTACAACCATTCCTATAGCGCCAGAAGTGGCACACACTGGGGGTGGGAACTACCACCGAACTGCTGTACTAGCTCGGCATTAGTTCAGAATTAGTGAGCAGTAAGCTCACATTAGGCTTACTGCTGCATCGTAAAAGACCCCCTTAGTGAGGACTTTCCCACTTTTGTTTGCAGATTGTGCGCTTTAGTGTGCGGTAATTGCGGAGATTTAACGCAAGAGCACTTACTGCCTCCTTTTTAAGGGACACAAAAATGATCCACCATGTTAAGTCTGCATTAGCCAGTAAGCGCAAAGTATAAATTGCTATCTGGCTAATGCTTCAACGTCCACACCATGCCCCCCTCAGACAAACATTCTGAAAAATACAATAGTATCAGCTAAACTATCACAAAATGCTTTAACACGTTTGTGTGGTAACCTGTTACTGCATGGTAACCACAAGGGTTCAAAGCCCTTTACCAAAAGGGCCCCTTAACATTCAAGTCCAGTTCTTCGGTCTCTGCTTTGATGCTCCTCTGAAATTCTCTTGTAAGAATCATAATTACAGAATGAATAAAACGATAATTAATGAGCTTGTTCTTTTACACATTTCCTGCAATCATCAGCATGCACTTTTGTTACATTTCAAAACATAGGTCTCTCAGCAGCTAAAAGTATGTGCTGTGGAAAAGTACGTGTACTAAATGTGAGCCTAACACTATGTAAATTCTCAGGGATTTGGAGGGGGAGGGGAAGGGGCATTCTGTGGCAATGGTTATAGGTTCAAAGTTCATTTTATTTGATTACTAGTAAAAAAAGGCCCGTTTCTGGAGCAAATGAAACGGGCGCTAGCAAGGTTTTCCTCCCCCAACACCCCCCTCCCTCCCTACCCACCCGTTCATCGTTCTGAAGGCACTGATGCCATTGCTCCACACCTCGTGAACGCACCTTCATCAGCTTCTTGGTTCTGAAGCCACTGACGCCATTGCTCCGCCCTCGATGCGTGACGCCATTGCTCCGCCCTCGACGTCATCACGTTTGACGCGAGGGTGGGGCCCAGAGACTTGGTGCTTTCGGTGGCTTCACCACCACGAATCCTTCATGAAGGAAGTGACGTCAGTGGCTTCAGAACGTTGAGGGTGAGTTTTATTATGTAGGATACGCTTAGGGTCAGACCATCAAAGTGGTGTACAATTTAAAAATATATCATGAATATAGCCTTAAAACAAACACATTGTTAAGACAGCAAAGCATAACCAAGCATTACATAAAAACAAACAAAACTGCTAGTGACCAACAGGCCCTAGGGAGACTGACCATTTGCTTCAAAAATAATCAAATCAGGGATTGAATGTCTCCTGAAACAAACAAACCTTTAATGAAGCTTTATCATTATGGCTTTGGAATGCTGTTGATTGAAAACTGCTCTGCCTTCTGGGTCCCTGAAGCAGCTAAACAAAACACTGGCCATGGTTGGCACGGAGGCGAGTTGAAGGTCAGAAGAATTCACCTGGATGTTTATTCTGCACATCATTTTTGTTCTATTAAAGATAAGTGCTTTTCCATAATTATATGAATACTGGAAGACTATGAGTGCACTATCTAGATATATTGATTAAACTGCTAAAAGAGACTGCATATATTTTTGGAAGGCTTTTGCCGAGGATGAAGTAAAGATCGGTTTGATCAGAATAGCTCTTTAAATCTCTTTGATTTTGAGCTTTTTTGAGGCTTTTCCTTCTTTTTTGATTAGTTTGTTTTGGGTATATATTTGTGCTCCACATTTTTATATTGCATGGATTACTTTTTGATTTTTTCTTAGTGATTTTCCAATTCCACACACAGTTTGTGGTTTTGTTTTTTTTTTAAGTGTACACTTACACACGCACATGGCAGTATAGTGCCTAATGCTATTTCAGAATTATGCACTAAACTGCCATTGTGTATAATTATCAGAGGGGCATTCACATAGGTGCATTTGCAGTCCCACGTTTGCACATAACCTACGGAATACTGTAAAAATGTATAACTGCCGCATTAGGCACTAATATTTATGCCAGCCATAAATATTCCTGCTTATGCAAGAGTGGGACAGTTGCAGAGCAAAGAATTTGGATCAGCCTAGGTTGTTTGTTATGACTGTCACTGCCGGCAAAAAGGTGAGGGTGACGCTGGAGTCACAAGGAGGGAGAAGCTGAGGTAAAAAAAAAAAAAAAAGGGTAAGGCTATGGATCCACGAGGGAGGGGGCTGAGGTGCAGAAGAAGGTGAGGTGCCGAAGTCACAGAATGGGGAGGTTCAGGGCAGAAGAGGGTGAGGTGCTTGTCATGGTAGGGGGGGGGGGGGGGGGGGGGGGGGGGGAAGGTTCAGGACAGAAGGGGTTCAGAACTAGGGGGTGAGAGGAGATGGAAAGTTGATAGGTAAAGTGAAATATAGGGGGAGGACTGAAGAGTGAGATAGTGAAATCTGAGTAGACAGACAGAAAAGGGAGAGGAAATATTTATTTGTTACATTTATACCCCACATTTTCCCACCTATTTGAAGGCTCAATGTGTCTTACAAAGTATCATAAAGGCGGTTGCCACTACGGTTGATAACAAATACAAGGCTGTGTTATGGTCACAGGTAGAAGTGTTTCAGGCATCATGGGGTTGAGGATAGTAAATTGTCCAGTAAGATCATAGATTATCTTGTGTTGCTGGGTGTGGGGATTTATGTTGGATCGGTGGGATAAGCTTTTTTGAAGAGGTGGGTTTTCAATGATTTCCTGAAGTTTAGGTGGTCATGTATTATTTTCACTGCATAAGGGAGTCCATTACATAGTTGTGCGCTTATGTAGGAGACGCTAGATGAGTGAGTTGTTTTGTATTTTAGCCCTTTACAGTTTTGGTAAAGTAAGTTTAGGTATGATCGTGCTGATCTGAGTCTGTTTCTGGTTGGTAGATCAATAAGGTCTGTCATGTATCCTGGGACTATGCCGTAAATGATTTTGTGGACTAAAATGCAGATTTTGAAGATGATCCGTTCTTTGATTGGGAGCCAGTGCAGCTTTTCTCGAAGGGGTTTAGCGCTGTCGAATCGTGTTTTACCATATATCAGTCTGGCTGCTGTGTTTTGGGCGGTCTGAAGTTTTTTAGTGAGTTGTTCTTTGCAACCTGCATAGATACCGTTGCAGTAGTCTGCATGGCTTAGGACCATTGATTGTACTAGTTTACGAAATGTATCCCTTGGGAAGAAAGGTTTTATTCGTTTGAGTTTCCACATTGAGTAGAGCATTTTCTGTATTACCGTTTTTACTTGGTTCTCGAGAGTGAGGTTGTGGTGAATGGCCTAAAAATACTTGGAGTAACTATCTGAGATAGGGAGTGTGTGTCCTGGGGTGTTTAATGCTGCGGGTTTGAAGTTGTTATGTTGAAAAGAGAGGATAAGGCAGTGTGTTTTTTACAGTGTTCAGTTTCAGTTGGAATGAGTTTGCCCAGGAGTTCATGATGTTCAGGCTATCATTTATTTCTTTGGTTATTTCAGTCAAGTCATGTCTGAAGGGAATGTAGATTGTGATGTCATCTGCATAGTTGAATGGGTTAAGGCCTTGTTTGGATAGGGACTTTGCCAATGGGATCATCATCATGTTGAAGAGTATTGGTGATAATGATGATCCTTGGGGTACTCCGCAGGCTGCTTTCCATGGTGGTCATATGTTTGAATTTGATTTTACTTGGTATGTTCTGGTAGTTAGAAAGCTCTTGATCCAACTGTGTATGTTTCCAACAATCCCGAAGTGGCTGAGGAGTCTTAGTAGCATCTTAGTAGTATATTACGGTTTACTATATCGAATGCGCTCGACATGTCGAATTGAAGGATAAGTATGCTTTTACCTATGGCTACTTCCTGTTTGAATTTGGCTAGGAGAGTGACTAGGACAGTTTCAGTACTATGGCGGGAGCGGAATCCCAATTGTGAGTTGTGTAGTATACTAAAGTGCTTGTCCAGGTATTCCATAAGCTGTTTGGTTACCAAACTCGCCAACAGTTTTACTACTAGAGGGATGGACGCAATTGGACGGTAGTTGGTGAGGTCATTTGTCTTTTTCTTAGTGTCTTTTGGTATTGGGGTAAATAGTATGTTACTGTATTCCTCGGGGAAGAGACCTTGTTGTAGCGCAACGTTTAGGTGGAATGTGAGGTCTTCTATGAATCGGATTGGAGCGGATTTAAGTAGATGACTGGGACATGTGTCCGGTTTGCACTTGGTGCTGGCGAATCTGTGAGTCCCTTGTGTAACTGATTCAGTGGTGAGTAGATTGAATGTAGAACAGATTCGGTCAGCTGGGTATCCACCTGGGATTAGGTCTAGATCGTCGAAGAAGTTTTCGATGTCTGTGTTGTGATGGGGAAGAGTGCTGCATAGTTTTGTTATTTTGTCCTTGAAGTAGGTAGCCAGTTTGTCTGCAGGTGGGATGTCTGTGTTGGATGTAGTGATCGGGGTGGTGTCTAGTAAATTATTGAGTTGAAAATAATTTCTTAAGATCTTTGTTATCCGGTCCAAGTTTAGTCTTGTAGTAGGACCTTTCGGTCTGTCTGATTGCATATTTGTATTTTCTATGAATTTGTTTCCATGCATTGAGTGTATTTTCATTTTTTGTTTTTTTTCCATGCTCGTTGTGTTTTGAGTTTTTTTAGTTCGTCATTGAACCACGGTACCGAGTTTTGTCTTTTTGATGTTCTTGTCTCTAAGGGTGCTATTTTGTTTAGTACGGGTCTGCATCTAGTGTTAGGTGGGTCAGTGCGAGGGAGTAGATTGCTAGGAGTATTTTGATTGTATTCATTTCGGGTTGATTTAGGATAAATTACTCACAGTCAAGATGCTCGACAGTGATGTCCTGAAAGCGATGCAGCACTCTGTAGCTCTGGGTACCATCTCCTTCCTATGAGCAACTTAGTTTGCGATGCAGTAGTCCAAGGAGCATCTTTTTTATATTGCTGGATGGGAGCGTGTGGTTCAGGGTAGGAGGAAGCCTGAGACGGTCATTCAGCACTCAAATCTCCACTCTTACGTCACTCTGTTCAAATCTGGTGGGTGATCAGCTACAGGGCAAGCCACTCATCTTCGGACGTACGTGGGGGAGCGTCTTTTGCCTCTGGTGCCGGGTCGGAAGAGGCAATGTCCTACAGTGCCGCATTTTAACAATGAGCCAGATGGAAGTCGGGTGGTCAGCTGCACGGCAGGTCCCTCGTCTTTTAACGTGCCTCATGTGCTGGGTCGGAAGAGGTCCCATCCTCAGGGCCAGGTCGGAAGGCAGATATAATGAGGGAATGGAAGAAGATAGGAGGAAAGTGGAGAAAGGGCAGGTGGACAGCACCCACTGGAAAAAGAGCAGAAGACAAACAGGAAAGCAGAAAATGTGGGATATAAATGCAGCAAATAATAATAAAAATAATAATAATCAAAAGAGAAACTGGGACCAAAACACTTTGCCCAAACAGAGAAAAAAGTGTTTTATTTTAAATTTATTAGGTGGAATATGTTAGCTTTGGGAATGTGCAACACAGATGTCTTTGTATTTTGTACAGAAGGAGGAAATACATTTCTGTTTTTATTTTTCCTGTGTTGTGGTACATGCCTAGTTTGACTTCTTGGGGTTCCCAGTTCAATTTTTGTCTTCATATTTGTATTTCAAATTTGTGATCCCTTGTTCTGTATTTGGTGTGGGTTTGTGTTTTGTGTGCTGCCAAGGTGTGGTATTCTGTCTGCATGCAGTTTCTGTGTAGAACACTGTAGCAATCCCACTTGTTCTGTTTTACTTGTAGTATGTGTATTGGTGTTCTAGAGCATCGTGTAATATTTGTAGTGCTATTTGTTCTTAGGTAAGGCCACACAGATAAGAAGTAGACCAACAGACATGGAAGTAGGCAATTTATTAAAACAGGCAACATGGCCACATTTCACCCAAAAGGGCTGAATCAGGAGTACAGCTGTTAAGCCAGACATATAAATTGATTAAAAACAATGATTTAGCAAACATGAGAGACAGAGAGGGGCATAATCAAAAGGGACACCCAAGTTTTTCTGAGGACATCCTCGGACGTCCCCGTGAAGGGGCAGGGAAACCCGTATTATCGAAACAAGATGGACGTCCATCTTTCGTTTCGATAATACGGTCGGGGACACCCAAATCTGGAAATTTAGTCGACCTGAGAGATGGTCGTCCTTAGACTTGGTCGTTTCTGATTTTCGGCGATAATGGAAACTGAGGACGCCCATCTCAGAAATGACCAAATGCAAGCTGTTTGGTCGTGGGAGGAGCCAGCATTCATAGTGCACTGGTCCCCCTCAAATGCCAGGACACCAACTAGGCATCACTGCAGTGGACTTCAGAAATTGCTCCCAGGTGCATAGCTCCCTTACCGTGTGTGCTGAGCACCCCAAAACCCCCTACCCACAACTGTACACCACTACCATAGTCCTTATGGGTGAAGGGGGGAACCTAGATGTGGGTACAGTGGGTTTCTGGTGGGTTTTGGAGGGCTCATTTACCACCACAGGTGGGGAGGGGGAAATGGGCCTGGGTCTGCCTGTCTGAAGTGCACTGCACCCACTAAAACTGCTCCAGGAACCTGCATACTGCTGCGATGGACCTGAGTATGACATTTGAGTCTGGCATAGAGGCTGGCAAAAAATATTTTTAAATAATTTTTTTGAGGGTGGGAAGGGGTTAGTGACAACTGGGGGAGAGTAAGGGGAGGTCATCCCCGATTCCCTCCGGTGGTCATCTGGTCAGTTTGGGCACCTTTTCGTGGCTTGGTCGTAACAAAAAAAAAAAAAAAAAAAAAGGACCAAGTCGTCCAAGTGCTTGTCAGGGACACACTTCTTTTTTCGATTATGGGTCAAGGACGCCCATGTGTTAGGCACGCCCAAGTCCCGCCTTCATTACGCCTCCAATACACCCCTGGGAACTTTGGTCATCCCCGCGACAGAAAGCAGTTGGGGATGTCCAAAATCTGCTTTCGATTATGCCGATTTGGGCGACCCTGGGAGAAGGACGCCCATCTTCCGATTTGTGTTGAAAGATGGGCGTCCTTCTCTTTCAAAAATAAGCCTGAGAACCATTCTAAATGCAAAAGAACAGAAGCAGCACCCAAAAGGGACATATACCTAAAGGGGAATGGAAACAAGTCTTCCCCTTATTAGCAATTGCTAAGTCATTGACATCATCTTTCCCTGTTGCTTTTTCCACTTTTAGCAAATATGATTAGTTGAAGCACATTTTGTTCTCATCAATGTGGTTTGGTCCTTGGCTCTTACGCATGTTCATGTTAGTACCTTCAATTGTACCATTGTATCAAAGAAAATTTGTCTATTTTTATGAATATTTGTTTTTAATGAAATTAGTTTGTTATAGTTTTATTATTTGTTTTTAATCAAATCATAACAGCTCTACCCCTGACACAGCCCTTTTGGGTGAAATGTGGCCATATCGGGTGTTTGTTTTAATAAATTGCCTGCTTCCATGCCTATAACAGTACATCTATATTTAGGTGCCTAGCATAATCTGAAAAAATATGAGTGAGCTGGTATAAGTGCTTGACCTAGATAAAGGAGGTACACATATAACAAAGCATTATCTTAAGGGGTCTGCTGTGGTAGTGTTTTTAGCTCTACTACTTACTTATCACTTCTATAGCGCTACTAGACTTATGCACACTGGACATAGACAGTCCCTGCTCAACAGAGCTTACAATCTAACTAGGACAAACAGCTCGTGGTGGAAAGCTGGGGGAAAATGCCGAGACGACCATAAGAATATAATGGGTGTCTCAACGTTTACAGCCAGCTGATTTCTACCGCGAGCTAAAAACGCTACTGTGGCTTAGAAAAAGACCCCCTAAGTTAGGCATGTGAGTAAGTTTTGCCCATGTGTAAACCTATCTGTAAAATATGTGCTATGTAAGATAAACTCATTTACAGAATAGCACTTAAACAGATTTCTGGCATTTGTGCGTGTATGTGCACACATAGGCATGTATATGAAGGTATTTTAATCATTTATATTCATATTCGGTACATAAACATTAGCTCCTATTTTATATAACCACCCCCTAAGCATGCAATTAGTTTACATTTATTAAAAAAAAATTTTTTCAAGTTGTGATCATTGTGATTAGTCTATATAAAGAGCTATCTAAAGATGAGAATATATGGAAGTCCCAAGGATCACTTTTATTTCCAGAATCAATATGGCTACTAGACTTTTGCACTAATTATTTTACAACATACATTTTTAATTTTGTACACTGAAAAAAATTTTTAAATGCCCTTTAATTAGCTAGAAAATATCAGAAACAACGCACCTTGATGCATCAGTCTCCCAATAACTTAAAGCTGGTGATATCAAGGGTAAATACAAACACTTTTATCATGAATCAACACATTAGGAATCCATTATCTGCAGACCTCTGGAGTTTAGGGTTAAGTCTGATAAACCTTAACAACTAAACAGAATTGTAAAATTTTGAAGCAAAGCCTATTTGCCCCATTACTAACAATACACTCCTGTAGAGAAGATTGACTCACCAAGTAACCTTATGCCCTGTGCAACTTGAGTTTTGTTTGTGCAAACCTTAAAAAACACACTGACCTGCTAATGATGCAATTTAACAAATATCAACCTATTCATTGACCCAGAATTAGGAAAAGTTTCAACCTTAAAATCAGATGACTTTGGGGTCCTTTTACTAAGGTGCACTAATGGATTTAGTGTCCCCTAAATGCTGCGCAGCCCATGGGCAGAATGGCACTAACACATACTAATTCGTTAGTGCACCTTAGTAAAAGGACCCCTTATTGTTTTGCCAAATTTTATGTTAAGTGGAAAATATGCTTAAAATTAACTTAATATGAAACAAGAATACTGTACAACAGGATATTACACAATAACTTTATTAGCTGATGACTATCTGTTCACATTCACACTGAAAACACATTTAGAAGTATAATACAAACCCAGATAGACAGTAACAACACATTTATAAATGCATCTATTCACTGCTGGTACGCCCAAACATTAACAATCAGATTTATGTATTAAGACCAGGTAGATTCTTTTGTAAGTAGTTGCTACTGTAAAACAACTTGCCAAACAAATATTTTTCTACTGCTGAAAGCTTCATCTTCATAACAGGAAAAACTGAAAAATGTGTTTCATTCCACAAATTATTAACATCAAGTTATGTGAATACAACACTTAACAGATCAATAAAATCAGAACACAAGTATTTTCCATCCAAGACTCATGGACTCAAAGCTGGTACCTACAACTCTAAAGCTCAAATATACTGGGAAGAACTATGAAATGAATTGTCCAGCATAATGAAAAAAAAAATGTTTTGTAACATAAGTCAAATGTTTTCAGAGGCAAAAGTCTCCAGACCATGGAATCTACCTCCTTTTGGTTTCATATGCTCACAAAGATGTCAAAAACGGAAGTGCAACGGAAACATGGAAGCTGCTTCCTGCAATATAATACTGAATGTCAGACATCATGTTTTCTCCATAGCAGACCACACTTTTATATATATATATATATATATATATATATATATATATATATATATACATATAATGGTGAACTTGTAATTGTGTACAAACAAAAGTAGTCATATTTGTGATCTTTTAAACTACTTGGCTCATATTTAATAATGAAGTATATCAGCTGTTGCGGCTCTTGATAACACAAAAGCTTCCTTTAGTATAGCAGTAGGAAATGTGGATCCTAACATGCTGGACATTCATTCTGAATTTCAAATTAGCTAACAAATATTTACGATGCTTACATATTTGTAAGCATCATAAATAGATTTCATTGAGAGGGAGGATGGGTATGTATATAAGTGTGGAATTGCATATGTAGTAAGTTGGTGGAGAAAGGGTAAGGGTGGATGGTGTTCATGTGTGATTGTATTGAACAGAAGTGAGATTGAGTTGTAAGGGGGTGGGAAGCATGTGCCTGTGTGTTGTATGAGTGCAGCTGAGTGAAAGGGGTGTCTTTATGGAGCGAGAGAAGGTGGTGAACTCTCACACTTGCATTCTTCACTTTGGATGGTCTCTGGCTCCTCCTTCCTATTATCTTACCTCAAGTCACCCCTTGCACTGAATCTCTATCATCTTTACTACTCTCCTCCACAAACCCATTCCATTCACTGCACCCCTTGCCCCCTCCAATCCTCCACTCCATACCCTCTCCCCCTGTACTCACTCATCCTCCCTCTCCCATTCTTACCTACTCTATGCTAGCTGGCTCCTCCACCATCACTTATAGAGCTGCCTGCTCTTCAAGTGATGGAACTAGGTCTTCACAGGCCCACTGAGTTTTCTGCCACTGAGAGCTGCTGTTGCTGCCATTTCTGCTGCTGGCAAGAATTGGGTCCCTACTGTCCCACTCATCTCTGAGCTACAACAGGGTTTTCATCTATTTTCATGCTGCTGGGATTGGAGTCCCTGCTGCTTCCTGTTCTGGGGCTCTCCTTCTCACCTTTCCCTACATAAATGGTTTGTCTGCACATGGGCAAACATGTGCGTGCATATGGCTGGACCCTTCTTAAAGGGCACTTACCACTCCAGCAAAACACACCTAGAACTGACACTATTTATGTCTTATGTATGCAGAATTATGTATAATATGTAAACCTTATTTGCAGCACTGACTTGTTTTCTATACCTCTGCTTTGTTGATAACCAAAAACTGAGCATCTCTAATAGCCAACTACATAAATCAAAAGCTTAATTCAAAATATATATACACACATGCTAGTCACTCAGCAAATTATAGCCAAATTATAATAACTAAACTAAGAAAGCAAACTACTAACAGAAAGCAGTCGGCAGCAAATTTAAATACTGGCCTCAAATCCAGTTCCTTGTGCATCGTGGGAAACGTCCTACAATTCTCTGCTAAAAAACATGACTCAGTAATATACTAGATTTGGGATGCTGGTTTGCAGATGCTTCGGTACATCATTGTGGGATAAAACTTACTAGCCCGATTACTGCCAATTTTGTGATGCTTTAGTTTACAAATATTTATTGATATTATTATGTATACAAAGTGTTTTCTCTAGCAAACTGTAACCTGCAAGGCTTAGTGTGCAGATTTTTACATCAAGATTTTCACTGTTGCTCAATGACCTGACATTGTGCTGCACAAGAATTGTATTTGCATCTATTTTCTGCTGGGAAACACAAATATGACTTCAGGAGTACACTGGTTCCCAGCTAAGCTGAAAAGAAGGAACTCAAACTTGACATTTCATTATTAATCACAGTGATAGATCATAGCTTCTTCATCGATCAAAAAGGTCAGAGCATAGTGGTGCAGGATTTACTGCTTATAAACAAATAGTTTGTACATGATGACTATTCTGCTCTAAAGTCTGTGTGCAACAATAGAACTTTACCTTACAGAACCAGAACATTCTATTTGTGAAATTTAAGGGGTCTTTTACTAAAGTGCATTAAGCACTCAAGGCTAGCAATTAATGCAATGGCTAGAAATTAATGTGTGCTAATTCCTGCATTAAGTGTATACCATGGAAAGAGGTAGGGAATGAGTGTGGACTGTGCCTTGCAGCCATATTATCTGCAATGCAGTTAATGTGCAATAAGTACACTGTCCCTACATTAACTGTATGGGAAGATGCTGGGCAGGCATAGCCCCCAACAGTTACGATAGAGGATTTGCAGTTATCGCGCATTAATTTGTACAATGCGCTATGACTGCAAACCTTTACTGCACCATAGTAAAAGGGCTCCCTAGTTTACTTAAACATACAAGGTTTTGTTTTTTTTTAGTATTTACGCTTCCAATATATTTTTAATTCTAAGACAGCTTGTTGCAATTTTGTTAAGATGTCAAACAAATCCGTCATACCCAAACAAAACTCTCTGTGAGTCTAAATAGACAGACTAGCCTGTACAGCATTTAGGCACTGATGTGATATTTGAAAATGAGACTATCATAAAAATGCCCGTTATCTCTGATGTCGCCAACAATATTAGGAAAATGCTTACCTTAGCCTGTAGCTAGAAGATATATGTAGACCCTGTAGCCGATCACTACCACATTGTACAACTTAGCATTCTACTTTAGAGACAATGTAAAATTGCAGTGTTTAATGACTCCTCCAGTACAAGGTGAAGGTCTAAGTGTACATTGTTATACGATCAGAGCCTTCCACCTTACACTACAACTAACCAAATCACTGTGAAAATTTACTATTTTGACCTAGAAATACAAGCAGGTGACATATGGGGGAACTGACCAAATTTCACATGTCTCACAATCAGTAGCACAGGTTCTATGAAAAAAGAACAGATATAAGATGCACACTACTGGTGGAAGCATCATGGTTTTAACAAGTTGCATTTTACTGTGATTTTTCTATGGCAGAAAACTAGATGTGTTATAGAAAATAAGAACCAGTTTAGCACAATATAGATACCTTTGAGTCAAAAACAATTTTTTTTGAAAAGGTAGTAAAATAGACTCTACTACTTACACAGATTCAAAATTCAAATTTCAGGAGGATCAACAGACAGTGCCAAATCAGTTTAGAACAGAAGTCTGAGGTCAGTCCTGCTTAATCCAGTTTGCAGGACGGTCATAATGAACTGCAACAAGATGGATTTGTATACAATCCCTCACACACAGTCATTGAATATCCTAAAATCAAGACAGGTTTGGTGGTCCAGGAACGCTTAAGTTGAGAAACACTGGATTAGAACAGCAGGTCTCCTTACAGAAAGTTCAGTTTTGGCACAGGCTACAGAATCTACGAAAACTTTACTTTCTTTGGTAAGTAAAGTGAAATGGATCGAAATGATCACGTGAAAACGGCTCAATTACACATAAGTAGTTCTTGCTTCTCTTTGAAGCACGCAGTGCATATAACAGCATGACGAATTTGAGTCCAATGCAGCATAACAACAAAGTTCAAGCCAAAAATATTTTCATGAAGATGAGGAATGTCGCGTTGAGGTTTTCATCTTATTTTTGATTGTATACCTCACAGTGCTTTCTGATGCCCATTTGTGGAAGGTTTAGCAGAATCAGAGTCTCTAGAATTATTTGATAGCTGAAGTTTATCTAAACCTGAACAAAGATGATAATTATATATTAATATATGAAAGACAGCAATTAAGTTCTAAAATTGTGAACAAAATGTGAATTTTTCCTAATGGAATTAGCTATGGTCTCTCTATTAAACAGCTTGAAGATGCTGAAATGAAATAACTAAATTCAGAATATTTCCATCCTATTGGTTTCTCAAATGCGGATTTGGGTCTATTTACCTACTATTTGCTGAAGATACACAATTGTAGGAGGGTTCAGTTTAGATAGGCTTCCTACATCAAAAACTGGGTTTTCACAAAAGAGCAGTTTCCAAAATACTAAACCGGATACATATATAATAGTAAACATAGGAATTATTTCTGGCCATACTTTTAAAATGTTTTTAAGTAGGCATTCCTCGGGGGGTGGGGGGGGGGGGTGGAGATGGGCATATCTGTGCAGAGATTAGGGCGGAGGTTTTCAACTCAGTCCTTGTGGCACACCCAGCCACTGGGGGTTTTCAGGATATCCCCACTGAATTCACACACTGGCTGATATGCTCCAAGGACTGGATTGAAAACCTCTGGTTTAGGGTATACTTCCCAAAATGCAAAATATGCACAGTACAGATGTAAATCCTGGCAACTGCACACCCATATATTAATAGCAGTACCAGAGCTATCATAAATACAAGTGCCTGCCACTGCTAAGTACCCACAAGTCTGGATTTATCTGCTGCAGATACTACGGAAGTAGCAATTTTCAGAAAGGCAGGGCATGTGTTCTTTTCGCTTTCTAAAATTGCTATTTACACACACATACCAGCACATCCATTCATGAAGGGGCGGCCCTACCATTAGGCCACCTGAGGTGGGGGCCTCAGGCAGCACGCTCCCCTTCCCTCCTCAACCCTTTTATCTTAGTTTTTTTCCCACAAAGTGGCAGTGATTCCCATAGGCTGCCCTGCCGCGATGCCACCAGCACCAGCCTCTTGATGTAACTTCCTGTTTCCTCAGAGGCAGGACGCAATAGCAAAGAGGTCAGTGCTAGTGGCACCGCGGCAGGGCAGCCTATGGGAATCGTTGCTGCTGCCTCATTTTGGAAAAAATATAAGGTAAAGGGTTGAGGAGGGAAAAGGGGAGATGCTAGACTGGGCACAGGTGGCATTTCATCTCTGCCTTGGGCAACAGATTGCCATGGGCTGCCCCTGCACTTATGCAGTCAGTTCTAAAATTATCTTCCATGTGCATTTACCTAGACAAATTATGTCCTGAACCCTCAACAGCAGCTGCACACTAAGAGGAGTGCCAGCGGCCTGGAGCTGCAAAGAGAAGAAAGCAGGGAGCGCACACAGCTGCAGAGCCCGGGAAGAGAAGCCACAGGAAAGTTTTGTGGGATCCCCTCTCGACCACAGCACACCGGTTGCGTTAGACACTTATTGATCCTGCTCCAGTCCTTGCTGAACCAAGGCCTTGCTCCTCATATAGTTAAGCTCTGGAACTCATTGCCGGACTAAGTAGTAAAAGCAGTTAATATAGCTAATTTTAAAAAGGTTTGGACAAATTTCTGTAAGAAAAATTCATGAGTAAAGTAGTAAGGTAGGCATGAGTAAAGATACTGCTTATCTTTGGGGTAAAGCAGCATGAATTGTGCTTCTTTTTGGCACTCTGCAAGATCCTTGTAACCTGGTCTGGCCACTGTTGGAAACAGGATACTGAGCTATGTGGACCTTTGTTCTGACCCAGTAGGGTAAACTTATGTTCTGCATGTGTGTCTTCATTGGGGTTCTGCAAATTTCTGATTCTTCGGGTTCTGGTTTTGGGCAGAAAAGACCTGGCAGTCATAAAAAAATTAACAGCAGCTATACTGGGTCAGACCAATGGTCAATCTAGCCTAGTATTCTGCTTCCAGCAGTGGCCAATCCAGATTACAAGTACCTGGCAGAAACCCAAACAGCAGAAACATTCCATGCTACCAAACCCAGGGCAAGCAGTAGCTTCCCTAATATCTATCTCAATAGTGAACTATAGACTTTTCCTCCAGGAACTTGTCTATACCTTTTTTAAACCCAGATACGTTAACTGCTGTTACCACATCCTCTGGCAGCGAGTTTCAGAGTGTAACTATTCTTTTGAAAAAATATTTCCTCCTATTTGTTTTAAAAGTATTTACATGTAATTTCATTGAGTGTCCCCCTAGTCTTCATACTTTGTGAAAGAGTGAAAAATTGATTAACTTTTACCCATTCAGCACCACTCAGGATTTTATACACCTCAATCATACCTCCCCCCAGCCTTCTCTTTTGCAAACCAAAAAGCCCTAACATATGGGAGGAGTTCCATTCCCTTTATCATTTTGGTTGTTCTTCTTTGAACCTTTTCTAATTCTGCTGTATCTTTCTTGAGATACGGCAACCAGAACTGAACGTAATACTCAAGGTGAGGTCACACTATGGAGCGATAGAAGGCATTATGATATTCTAGGTCTTATTTTGCATTCCTTTCCTAATAATTCCTAACATCCTGTTGGCTTTTTTTGTCCGCCGCAGCACACTGGGCAGAAGATTTCAGCGTACTGTCTGCAATGACACCTAGATCTTTTTCTTGAGTGCAGACTCCTAAGGTGAACCCCAGCATCATCTAACTATGGTTCAGATTACTCTTTTCAATGTGCATCACTTTGCATCTGTCCACATTAAATTTCACCTGCCATTTGGATGCCCAGGTCTTCAAGTTTCCTAAGATCGTCCTGCAATATTTCACAATCCATATGCGTTTTTACAACTTTGAATAGTTTTTTTTGTTATCTGCAAATGTAATTACCTCCCTCATAGTTTTGATTTCCATATCATTTATAAATATATTAAATAGCACTGGTTCCAGTACAGATCCATGTGACAATTCAGTATTCACCCTCTTCCATTGAGAAAAATGGCCATTTCACCCTACCCTCTGTTTTCTGTGCAATAACCAATTCCTAATCCACAGAAAGACATAGCTGCCTATCCCATGACTTTTTAATTATCAAGAGTCTCTCATGAGGAACTTTGTCAAAAGCTTTCTGAAAATCTAGACACACTATATCAACCGGCTCACCTTTATCCATGCCTTCATAGAAATGAAGCAAATTGGTGAGGCAAGACTTCCATGGCTGAATCTATGCTGACTTTATCCCATGGACTTTATCCCTATCTCAAACCCCCCCCCCCCCCCCCCCCCCCCCCCGTCTACTAAGCCGCGCTAGCGGCTGCTTTGCTGCGTGGCTTAGTAAATGTGTGTGGGGGGTTCTGTGTGTTCTATAATTTTATTAAGTTTTTCCACTATTTTCGCTGGAACTGAAGTCAGGCTTACTGGTCTGTAATTTCCAGGATCACCCTTGGAACCCTTTTTAAAAATCAGCATTACACTGGCCACCCTCCAATCTCCAGGTACTATGGACTATTTTAACAAAAGGTTACAGATCACTAACAGATCAGCAATTTCATGTTTGAGTTCCTTTCAGTACCCTGTGGTGTTTCAATCTTTAACTTGTCTATTTGAATCATTAAATCTTCCAGGTTCACTGTGATTTCTTTCATCGGGGGGGGGGGGGGGGGGGGGGGGGCACAGACCAAAGGGAAGGTAGGTGCTATTGGCCAAAGACCCCATCTTTCGCCACTACTGAGTCCAGAACTGTCGTATTACAAAAATGAATAACCCCATTAAACAATTTTGGAAAGGTACACTCCATTCTGAAATTAACAAAGTTCCACACATATTCTTTGTTCTTCATAGTCTAGAATGCAGACAGGTGGACAGCAGCTCCCCAATGAATTATTTTACTTTCACAAAGAAAGTATAAAATTAGTTAGTTTCAGCTTTCCCCTGTCCTCCCCATCAGTGAAGATAGTCAAATTAAAAGAACCACCAACTGAAGGATAGTGGTAAACTTACGCCACTACATGAAGCCATAGCAGACACAAGGTAGGCAGGGGTCCATCCAGCAGTAGAGCACTTCATTGGTGTTGCTGGTTGTCCACTGTGGAGCCCCCCACTCCCACCCCGACACCTGAACAGTGGGAAGTTGAGCTGCTGATGCTGGCATCCCCGTGCATGCACAGTTCATACACATGAACTGAGTATATATTGGGGGAGGGAGGCAGTGTTGGTTCCTGAATGCATGTCACCAACTTCTCCACTGTTCAGACTGCCCTAGGGGGCTCCACAAATGATGTCTTCAGCTGGTGGGGCTTGGGAGTCCTCACCAGCCAAGGTATTCATTTTTTTTGTTTTAATACAGGAGGGGAGAGAGCATGTGGGAAGAGGAAATTTGTGAGCCCACCCAGAAATACACTTCTGCTATGATATTGATTTTTTAGCTATCTGAGAACAATTTAGTTTTGAATAGGGCAAAACCCAGTATTTTAACAATAGGAGCAACAGAGACTGCCAAAACTACAAGACTTGCACAGTTACGCAACCTATATTAAAGATACATAAGTATTGCCATACTGGGACAGACTGAAAATCCATCAAGCCCAGCATCCTGTTTCCAACAGTGGCCAATCCAGGTCACAAGTACCTGGCAAGATCCCAAAAAAGTACAACACATTTTATGCTATTAATCCTAGAAATAAGCAGTGGATTTTCCCTAAGTTCATCTTAATAATGTCTTATGGATTTTTCTTTTAGGAAGCCATCCAAAACCTTTTTAAACCCCGCTAAGCTAACTGCTTTTACTACATTCTCTGGCAACGAATTCCTGAGTTTAATTACACAATGGGTGAAGAAAAATGTTCTCCAATTCGTTTTAAATTGTCACACTGATAAACATCCCTTTTACACCAAGATTATTTTTCTGAATCAGTAAAACAAGTTTTAATTCATCCAGTTCTGAAGAAAGTGTCTGCAGACCCTCAAAATTTGAGCAATGACGGCCCGATTTTGAGTACCATTTCTGGCTAAGTTTATTGAGCAGGCTGTACTTGAACAACCACAAAGGTTTACTGATCAGTATAAAATATTTCATTATCATCAGTCTGACTTCTGTACTGGGTATAGCACAGAAACCATACTGAAATCCACACTTGATGTCTGGTTAAACTTGAGTTGCAAAAAAAAAAAAAAAAGTTGCTCTTTGCTTCATTTCTTTGAAGGCATGAATAAGCATGTGGATAAAGGGGAGCCGGCTGATGTAGTTTATCTAGATTTTCCGAAAGCTTTTGATAAAGTTCCTCATGAGAAAATTAGAGTCATGGGATAGGAGGAAAGGTTCTAGAGTGGATTAGGAATTGGCTATTGGACAGAAAACAGAAGGGTAGGGTTAAATGGTCATTTCTCTCAATGGAAGAGTATGAACAGTGGAGTGTCACAGGGATCAGTACTGGGACCAGAGCTATTTAACATATTTAAAAAACGATATGAAAATTGAAACAATGAGGGAGGTGATTAAATTTGCAGACGACACAAAGCTATTCAAGGTTGTTAAAACACCTGCAGACTGTGAAATATTGCAGGAAGACCTTAGGAAATTGGAAGAGTGGGCGTCCAAATGCAGATAAACTTTAATGTAGACAAATGCACATTGCAATGCACATTGGAAAGAATAATCCAAATCAGTTAACTGATGATAGGGTCCACTGTGGGGGTCAGCAACCAAGAAAAAGATCTAGGTGTCGTTGTAAAAAATAAGCTGAAATCTTCTGCTGAATGTGTGGCGGTGGCCAAAAAAAGCAAACAGGCAATAGTGAGATGTGAATGTGTGGACTGAAGACCACGTTGCAGCCTTGCAAAACTCTTCAATGGAGGTGGACTCTAAATGAGCTACCGATGTAGCCATGGTTCTGACATTATGAGCAGTGACATGGCCCTCCAAAGTCAGCCCAGCTTGGGCATAAGCGAAGGAAATGCAATCTGCTAGCCAACTGGAAATGGTGCGTTTACCGATGGCGACTCCCCTCCTGTTGGGATCAAAAGAGACAAACAACTGGGCGGACTGTCTGAAGGGCCTCATCTGCTCCAAGTAAAAAGCCAACGCTTTCTTGCAGTCCAAGGTGTGCAAGCTGCTTTCACCAGGGTGGGCATGAGGACGGGGAAAAAATGTTGGCAAGACAATCGACTGGTTCAGATGGAACTCCGACACCATCTTCGGCAGAAACTTAGGGTGCTTGCGGAGGACTACTCTGTTGTGATGAAGCTTAGTATAAGGTGCATGTACTACTAAGGCGTGAAGTAACAGCCACCAAGAAAACGACCTTCCAGGTCAAGTACTTCAGATAGCAGGAATATAGTAACTCAAAGAAGCTTTCATCAGCTGCGTGAGAACGACGTTAAGATCACATGACAATGGTGGAGGTTTGACAGGGGGACTTCGACAAAAGCAAACCTCTCATGAAGCGAACAACTATGTGGAATGCTCTGCCGAGGCGCCTCAAAATGCAAATGGATCACACCCTCTTCAAGAAATTACTGAAGACTTACTTCTCTGCTGCAACCTACTCCCCTTGTTCCCCTGCTGATTAATATTCCCCTTTACATTCCCCACCCTGCTTAGTTTTCCACTGTTAGTCAATGCTCCCCTTGTTTAACCTTTTTTTTCTCGCTTTATCTGTATCTTCATAATTTGTAATTCCTCCTAATTTTCTGTAAGCCACATTGTGCCAGCATGTGTGGGAAAATGTGGGATATAAATGAACCATAAATAAATAAACTAAAGGCTGTCCAGAAATAGACTTTCCTTCTACACACTGATAATACACACTAATTGCACTAAGGTGAACCCTTACAGAGTTGGTCTTGAGACCACACTCTCCTAGGTGTACAAGGTATTCAAGCAGAGTCTGTGTAGGACAAGAATGGAGATCTATGACCTTGCAGTCACACCAGACAGCAAACCTCCTCCATTTAAAAGAGTAACAGTGGAATCTTTCCTGGAAGTTAGCAAGACTCAGGAGACAACTTCTGAAAGGCCCAAGGAAGTGAATTCTAGGCTCTGAACATCCAGACCGCGAGCCAGAGAATGGAGGTTCGGATACAGAAGCGACCCCTCGTTCTGAGTGATGAGGGCAGGGAAACACTCCAATCTCCACGGTCCTTCGGAATAAAATTCCAGAAGAGGAGGAAACCATATCTGATGCGGCCAGTATGATGCAATCAAAATCATGGTTCCACGATCTTGCTTGAGTTTCAACAAAGTCTTCCCTACTAGAGGTATAGGAGGATACGCATACAGAAGGCCTGTTCCCCAGTGTAAGAGAAAGGCATCTGATGGTAGTCTGTTGTGGGCCTGAAGCCTGGAACAGAACTGAGGGACCTTGTGATTGATTTGAGCGGCAAAACGATCCACCGAGGGGGTGCCCCATGCTCGGTAGATCTTGCGGGCTACGCCCATGTTCAGAGACCACATGTGAGGTTGCATTACCCTGCTCAGCCAGGCTGTTTACACCTGCCAGATAAGTGGCTTGTAGAAACATGCCATGATGGCGTGCCTAGAGCCTCATCTGGACGGCTTCCTGACAGAGGGCGACATCCGGTGCCCCCCTGCTTGTTGGTGTAATACATCGCAACCTGATTGTCTGTTTGAATTAAGATAATTTGGTTGGACAGCCTATCTCTGAAAGCCTTTAGAGTGTTCCAGATCACTCAGATCTCCAGAAGGTTGATCTGAAGATCTGTTTCCTGGGAGGGACAGGCTCTCTAAGTGTGAAGCCCATCTACATGAGCCCCCTACCCCAAGAGAGATGCATCCGTCATCAGCACTTTTTGTGGCTGAGGAATTTGGAAAGGAAGTCAGAAGATCAGATTGGATTGAAATGTCCACCACTGAAGAGAGCGTACCAGCTTGGGGGACACTCGGGTGACATCTTCTAGACTCCCCGTGGCTTGATACCACTGAGAAGCCAGGGTCCATTTAGCAGATCTCATGTGCAGACGTGCCATGGGTATAACATATACTGTGAAAGCCATGTGGCCCAACAACCTCAACATCTGCCGAGCTGTGACTTGCTGTGATGTCCAAACCTTGGATGTGAAGGACAGAAGGTTGTCCACCCGAGTCTCGGTGAGATAGGCTCGAACAGTCCGCTTAATTTCAATTGCTGGACAGGGGAGAGATGGGACTTGGGGTAATTTATTACCAACCCTAGTAGCTCGAGCACCTGAATAGTCTCCCACATGGACTCCCGAGCACCGTCCTCTGAGGTGCTCTTCACCAGCCAATCATCGAGATAAGGGAACACATGCACTCCCAGTCTGCGTAGCGATGCTGCAACTACTGCTAGACATTTAGTAAATACCCTGGGAGCTGATACGAGGCCAAAAGGCAAAATGCGGTACTGAAAATGATGTCTTCCCAGCCGAAATCGAAGATGCATCCTGTGAGATGAAAGTATCAGGATATGTGTATATGTATCCTTCAAGTCCAGAGAGAATAGCCAATCGTTTTTCTGAATCATGGGAAGAAGGGTGCCCAGGGAAAATATCCTGAACTTTTCTTGAACCAGGAATTTGTTCAGGGCCTTTAGGTCTAGGATGGGATGCATCCCCCCTGTCTTTTTCTGCACAAGGAAGTACCTGAAATAGAATCCCAGCCCTTCTTCCCCTGGTGGAACGGGTCTGACCACATGGAACTTTAGAAGGGCGGAGAGTTCCTCTACAAGCACTTGCTTGAGCTGAGAGCTGAAAGAATGAGCTCTCGGTGGGCAATTTGGAGGTTTGGATTTCAAATTGAGGGTGTACCCTAGCTGAACAATTTGAAGAACCCACCAGTCGGAAGTTATGAGGGGCCACCTTTGGTGAAAAAATTGTAACCTTCCCCCGACCGGTAAGTCGTCTGGCACAGACACTTTTATGGTGGCTATGCTCTGCTGGAGCCAGTCAAAAATGGTGTGCACTGAAACACTTCCTTTCACCCACCCCTGCTGTCATTGGTATAAATAAGGTATTTTATGGAATGGCCATGGAACTGAGGTGAGTCAGAGGGTGAAGCCATGAGGAAGAGTGAATGGGGCTGAGGCAGAGTGGGGCATGTACTAAAATCTCCCTCTCAAGAACAGGGCTCCCTTGGCAGCTCTGCTAATGCAGCAGATATTGTGGAGCAGTTAATACAGAGCAATTACCTCTATCTACACTAACTGTAAGGCACAGTCCTGCCCATTCCACACTCCTTTTCCACATTAGCGATTATGTAGAAATTACTGAGCACTACCTGCTAAGGCACTGAACAATGAAATATGGCATTTTAATCAGGAAATGGACAGTTTTCAACCCCGACGCATGATCACACTAACATTTTGTCTGAATCACCCCAACCTATTTAACAATACTTCTTTACTGTACTTGTCACTGTAATAGTACATCTATACTGTATTTGTTCACACCGGAGTCTGTAACTACCTCTCCGGAACTATGTAAGTCACTTTGAGCCTACTAATAAGTGGGAAAAGGTGGGATACAAATGTAACAAATAAAATAAATAAATAAAAAATACAAAGGCCCTAAATTAATGTAAAACAACATGTTAAAGGTAAAGGTGAAAGTTAAGAAAAATCTCAAGGATTCAAAATGTGAAAACATTTCAAGCAGATCAAAAATTCAACTGAAGACCATAAACATAAATCTAGGATCCAAGTGTCCAAATTCATAAAACATACTGGTAATATGAAATAAAAACCAGTGCTTTACCTATTGCTTTGAGAAGTTCTTCCCGCACAGCAGAAGTAAATGTTCTGATCAGACACAGTGTGGTCATAATAGTAAACAGCAAATTGTATGATAATACAATATAAAAATTCCCCAGCCAATTGAATCTTCCAAAATCACCCAACAGATCAAATCTTGTAACACCTGTTAAAGTAAACAAAAAAGTAAAAATTTCAAAATATGATCAAGTAGAAACATACATACAAAATAACCATTAAAGGGATAAACTGATAGATGTGCACACTCATAAGAAATTTGCATTCTACAGCATTATCAAAACAAAAGTACACATGTGCTTTCACTTTGAAAATTACTCATAGAAAATTATGTCAGTATTCAACGACTTATGTATCTTTTAAACATATAAAAAGGCACACCATATATAACCGGAAGCTGTCTGTATAAATGGATTTCAAGACGAGCATTAGTTCTACTAGTAGCTCTGCTGTACACTGGTAGTTACACATATAGGGAGGAATTTTATAAATGGTGCCCACATTTGGACATTGAACAAAACAGTGCTCCTCCGAGTTGGGTGCCTTTCATAGAATAGCGTATACCTCCCAGATCCGTGCCCAATGTTTAGGCGCATGCATTTACATCAACTGAAAGCCAGTGTACATCAGGTGCGGATCCTCCAAATTCCATAATATTATGCGTATCTCTGATGAACGCCCTGACCTTCCTACGCGCCTCACATGGCCACGCCCCTTTCCATTTATGCACTAAAGGATTTACATGTGCATCTTTATAGAATAGTGCTTAGCAAGATGCATGTGCAAATCCAAATTTTTGCAATTAGTGCCAATAATTGGTTGTTTGGGGCCCAATTAGCACTAATTAGACTGAACCAATTAAATTGCACACACGCCCAAATTTCCATGCACAATTCTGAGCATCATATATAGAATCTGGCCCATAGTTCCTGGGATGTAACCTAAAAGTGACTACAGTTCAAATGTTTAGGTTCACAGAGGTGTCATATGAATGCCCAGAAATAGACCTGACTTTTCAGCATTTTAAGTGCTAGACATTTTAGAATTCAATGACAGTGTTAACTGCCTTGTGCTTCACCTTATATAAGCCACATCAGCTTTCAGTGTCTGAGAAGCCCTGATGATCTCATTTTAGTAGTACATAGAGGCAAAACAAGCACTATGTACAGTCTTGCACATACCTATTTGGCAAAATATATGGATTCATAAGTGCATGGCACTATCCAGAATTAACAACCTGATTACGATATGCAAACTCACTTTCATCTATAAAGCCTGTTCTGTTCGTGTGCCAGGTTGCAGCCTCATAAAGCCTGTTGCTTCATGAGGCTGCAACCTGGCACACGAACAGAATGCTGAGGTTGAGGTTCCCAATGTTCCAAGGCAAGTTTGTTATCAGAATTGACATCATTGCCAGGACAGAAAATACCAGTACAGCTACAGCTTGTGATTTCTCTATAAAAAGAGGCTCTTATCAGAGAAAGAGGCTAATGTATCAATATCCCACCCATTGGAGCAAACCTGCATTGGATCAGACTGTCCATCTGAGGGACACACTGACATCTGGAGGCCTGTATCAGGTTGTATGTGCCATGTACTTGTGTATTAGTGCTCTGGGGGCCAGAGTGACTCTATACTTCAGAGTCTAGTTAGAGATTTATGTGCGCTTACTCTAAGTTGTTTCTGTAATGAGACTGGCTTTGTCTTCATTCCTACCTTTCTTATATAATGTTTGCTGCTATTGTAAATAAAATAATTGTCCTGTTCTTATATTGAGTGTGGACTTCATCCCTTCTATTATTTTGGTACAGTGGGCTTGGATGTAAGGAATACATTTGCGTCTGACACTTCCCTCACTAATGTTAATCTTGCTTGGGACTCATTTCTTTCAGAGTTTATACTAAGTATCAGGAACCCCAATAACACCCAAAAAAAAGTTTGTTGTCTGTAGATGATATAGGCCCAGTTCTGGAGGAAGCAGAGACTGTAGGCTCAGCACTAGATGCAGCTGGGAAGGATGTATCATAGGGCCAGAATCAATTCTCTAGGCTTCTCAAAATAGCAAGTATAAACATATTTCCTTCCTATCACCCCAACATAGAAAGAACAATGAGAGACTTATGAGAGAGAAAATTCCCCTCTATGTCCTGGGGCTACTGACTGTACTCATATTGCTTTAAGGCCTTCTGCACAACATGAGATACTTCTGGGGGAATACTGTGTTATGGCGCACTACAGAATTTGTACAGAATTCCCCTTTTCCACAGACTGCGCAGAATTCTGCCTTTTCCGTGCAGAATTCTGTGCAGTCTGATGAATATGCTCCGTTTCTGGCAGGCTGGCTTCCTCCCTATAGTGCGGCATGGGAGAGGAGCTGAACAGCCACACATCAGGCTGCTTTTTCCTCCTCCACAGCCATCCTGGGCCCAACTGTTCCTCTGAGCCAAGCAGGTCTCAATACAGCCATGTGGCTTAAAAGGAACCCCTGGGAGCTCAATATTTTCAGTACAAGAGCCTGAACTCTGCGTCTTAGATTACAAACATTTCTGCTAAATTCAAAGCTGACCCAACATATACTCCCCTACCCTATAAGCTGCTCAGACATGCACTTTTGATGGGTGGGTTAGGAAATTCATTAATAAACTTGGCAACTTGAGACCAAGATGGTAGAGAAGGCGGACGTAGCCTGATACGTGGCTGTGTAACTTCTCTCCCTTGCCACACTGTAGTGGTGCAATTGCAGGTAGGCAAGAGAGGGAGGGAGTGCCTGGAAAAAAGGTGGATGGAAGTGTGTGAGTGTGTGTGGGGAGGACTAGAAAAAGGTGGGTGGATTATTGGGGGGGGGGGGAGGGGGCTGGACAGGGACTGGAAGAAAGGTAGATAAGGTGTATGATTTAGATGTTTTATGGCTGGTTTTAATCTGGCATTAGTTTTATTTTCTGAATAGTCTGAGCACCTTCTCTTTGCCCCTTTATCTTCTTCTTCTGAGGTTAGTACTATACAGTCTTATAAAGGATAGCTTAGGAGGTTTCTGATTATGAATATAAAGGTTTTTTTTAGCAGATTATGGGGATCATTTTCAAAATAGATAAAAACATTTTTAAAAATGGCATAACAAGCAGATAAACGTATTTCTTGCAGAAAGCGTATAATGAAACCAACAACAACAAAAAAGCCCACCCAACTCCGCTAACCACCAAAAAAATGTTCTCAGAGGGGGGCCGTATCCTGATCATAACATGGACAATGTTATGTGATGAATATTTATTGCCGATAGCAAAACGATTTCCTGTGAATGGAAAGAAATCAGACCTGCTTTAGAAGAGTCTAGGTAAGGCTAAATCTGTCTTTAGACTCATTTTGCTGAGCTGGGGATTGGAGAGGTGGAAGTGGTCGTTTGTACGAAATAGTGGAAAGTTGCCGAGTGCTTTGTTACTTTTGTGTATTTGACCCAGTCTAAAGCTTTTGATCCTTGCATTTCCCGAGGCCAGTCCACCTGAAGGTCACTGCCTCCCTCGCCTTTCTGGCCACCGGCACCTTCCAGTCAGTGCTAGTAGTCTATGCAGGCCTCACTCAGCCTGCCATCTCCAACTGTCTTGTTCAGTTCCTCAATACTTCCCTCACTGACACTATATTATCTCCCACGCTACCACCCAGGCATTCAAACAACATGGCTCAGTTTTACACCATAGATGCTTCCACTCGGTCATAGGCATTATCTACTGCACACACATCACACTCAAGACACATCAAGCATATGAGGAGACCTACAGGAAACGAAAATCATTTCACTCCATGAACATGCAGGTTTCTGTGTGATCCCCAGGGGATGTGTATGCCCACTACCTAGGCTTCACCCATGTCTGCATCTTCCAGCATTCAGAAATCTACCACAGATGCCCCCAGAACCCAAAACCATTACCCCACCTTCACAGCATCACCATACCAGCCAATACACATCCATGTCTGTGATTCTGCTTCCCCCCACAAGTGGCAGAGAACCACTTGTGAACCTAGCTCATGACTCCTATAGTCCACCCCCAAAATGAAGCAGAGGAGTACCAGAGGCATAAGAGCACTTACACAATCACAGAACGGACCTTTGATCAGTTCAAGAATTGATTCAGATGTCTGGATTGATCCAGATGGGAGTTTCTCTACAGCCCCGAAAATGCTGCCAAAATTTTCATGACCTGTTGCATATCCTGGTTCTTGGAAGAAGACAGGCCCTGCCAGAGGAACCACAACAGCAGCCACCAGACCTAGAGGAGCCCTCTTCCCCCGTACACACACAGCTGACCAGGGAGCATACCAGCTGGGGGTCTGTGCCAAAGACTCATTCTCAGTGTACTTTTCAATAAAGGTAAGTGCATTATTTATTTGTGTGCAGCAGCTCTATAACATTCACCCCACCCTCTCCCACCAGTACATAGTAACATAGTAGATGACGGCAGAAAAAGACCTGCACGGTCCATCCAGTCTGCCCAACAAGACAACTCATGTGTGCTACTTTTGTATATACCCTACTTTGATTTGTACCTGTGCTCTTCAGGGCACAGACCATATAAGTCTGCCCAGCACTAGCCCCACCTCCCAACCACCGGCTCTGGCATAGACTGTATAAGTCTGCCCAGCACTATCCCCGCCTCCCACCACCGGCTCCGGCACAGACCGTATAAGTCTGCCCAGCGCTATCCCTGCCTCCCAACCTCCAGTCCCGCCTCCCACCACTGGCTCTGGCACAGACCGTATAAGTCTGCCCCGCACTATCCCCGCCTCCCAACCTCCAGCCCTGCCTGCCACTACCGGCTCTGCTATCCAATCTCGGTTAAGCTCCTGAGGATCCTCTCCCCCCATACACATTCCCACCCTCCTCCCTTCAGCACACAACCCCTCCCCCTAGCATCCCCCAACCCCCCTGTTCACACCACCACAGCATGGCAATTAGGTGGTTCACAGCCCTATATCATCCTCCCCCTCCCCCATACCCTCTGGGAGCCACCACTCCAACCCTGTTCCCGACCTGCTGGCAATGGCCTGGGTCGTGCAGGAGCAGAAAGTGTCACAGTTCTCCCCTGTAGGGCTCTCACTGTCCTCAGTCCATTGTGCTGCCTCTGCTGCACCCTGGATATCTGGCCATCCTGCTGCTTCTGCTGCCCTTGAGGAACCTGGCCTCATGGTTGTTCCACTGGCCTATGGTCATTTGGGTCCCTTCCTTGGATGCTTGGATAGAAGTTGCGGCTCTGCAGTTGAGGCGGGTACTATAAAGCTTGGCTAGGTGGTGCGGCCACTGGTGCTACTTGCAGCTGGTGTGGAGGGTGTTGCTGCAGGACTGGTGAACTCACTGCTTCAAGTTAGAGACTCAGGTGCTTGATGTATGGACAGTGTGCTTGCTAAGGATACTATGTAATCCTGGAAACCATGCTGTATCCCCTGAAGTTGCTGCCAGAAATTCTGGGCTGGCTCCTGGCTGTCCTGTGCATGCTCCGCAGCATCTGCCTGCATTCCTGTGTACTTGGAGTCCCTCACACAGCAGCTGAAGTTTCTGTTGCCAGTAGTCCGCCAGTTACAAATTCTGTGCCAGCAGTTTCTTGACAAACTGCAGCACCTGTTGATGTGGTGGTTGGGCGCATGATGGGCTGGCTGTGGTTCCTCATCAGCTGCCTCTGCAAATGCAGTGAGGGGTGTGGGATGGGTTTCAGCACTAATTGCTCCTACTCTTCATCCCCTACAGGCGACTTCTGGCTGGTGTCCTCAGCGTGCTTTTTCTCTCCCATGGTGCCCTCCTGTGAGCCCTCAGAAGCCACTGATTCACCTTCTCCTCCTGATGTGCCTGTGCTGCCTGCTGGTTCCTGGCTCTCCATCAAACTCCATGTCCTCACCTGCACAGGGAAAACAGAAGAAATGTGTCTGTTGCACTAGTTAACCAGGCAGGCTGCTGCAGCCTTCCTGAACATATCCTTCCACGTGCGCTTCTAGACCACAGCTGATGAGGAATAGCATTGTCATGCAACACAAAAGATGTATGTTTCTACATCCAACACTGCAGAAGCCAAGGGGTATGATACACTGTTACTCAGAGGAAAGGGTGCTGGGCAGCCACACAGCCAGATGAGTATAGAATGGACTAAGATTTTAGATGTTTTCCGATAAACGTTTATTTTGCCATTTGGATGTCATATCCAAAATGCCCCTCCACATCTTTTATGTTTTGAGGCTGGTACTGTACAGCCCCAGCAGGTTGGATGTTTGGTTGATCTTTTTCAAAAAATTCTTATTAAAAGCGTTTTATTAATTTTTTTTTATTAGAAGCTTTGTTGATTTTCACTTAAACTTTTATATACCTTGATGGTATTTAGTAGCACTAACATGACATGTTTGTGATTTGACCAGCTGCTGGAAAGCATCTGATTATGTTAGCAGTGCCCTACAATGTAACATCAGTATGCACAGCTTGTGGGTCACCACATTCATCTTTTGAGTATGGCACTTATGGGTGGACAAAATAGTGTTGCTTTTTTCCCCTCTCCCTCTTTTTGTTCTTTCTAATCTTCTTTTCATTAGATCTTTTTTTGCTTGTTTGTTCTGGTTTTTTTTTTCCGTCTTTTGACTTATTGGTTTCTATTTTTGCTTCTATGATCTAAAGGTCCAGAGTTAAAACAATTATATATCTGCCCCTGACACAGGCAACAGTGCTAATTATCAAGCCATGTTCTTCTTGTATTCTATAAATTTTACCACCCCAGGTCATTTGCATTTATGTGCAGATAGATCGATTTTAAACGATTGTTAAATACTCACTTTATTGTGCAGGCTTTTTTCCGATAAAAGTTGGTCATATGCTGGATGTACAAAGACGATTAGTGGGGATAAACAGCTGGAATGTGGGTAAGCCATAGGATGGAGCTGGTTTATGAGACATTTTATCTATTAGTATTATTGTTGGGAGATTAAGGTGGGGTTAGGAGCAATTGATGTAGTTGGTTTTTGTTTTGTATTACTTACATATTATGTATGTATTTTATGCAAGCTGCTTACAGGGCCGTGCCTAGGGTCTCTGGTGCCCCCCTGCAGACTATCAGTTGGCGCCCCCACCCCCTCCGTCTAGCAGAGCAGGAACAGAAGGGAGCAGGCAAGTAAGCTGGACCTCAGGAAAAAAATAGCACTGTATGTATCCCTCATTGATAAGTCTCTGACTCTAAAGTTTAGCAATTTCATTAAAGCAAAATGTATTTTCATAACACTTCAAAGATTTCCAACTCAAAATAGGAATGCTAATTCAAAATGTGATCAAAGTCCTCTTAGTTTCCAAAGATTCTTTTTCTAATCTCCTTTGCACCAAAGGATATAATTCAGACCAAACATTTGTCTCTGATCAACTATCTCAGATCAAATATTTATTTCAGATTAAATATTAAGGTTTCCTTGCTTACAGTCACTTAAATCTACCTAGCCTTTATATAGCTTATAGGATTTAAACACTCTTAAACTGAAATTCACCCTTTTCTATTCTTCATAAACTTCAAGTAATCCTGAAATATTCAGATCCTTTTTCACTAGAGAAATCTCAAACTTCAATCTCCACCAACCTCTTTTCATTCATATTTTCTCATTTACCACATAATCTGGCAGTCTTTTATAATTTCAGTCAACACACACAGGAACTCACAGCTGCATGTCTCTCTTGGCCAAACCGACAGTCAGTTGCTGTCTCACTCTGTTCCCTTCCGGGCAGATTTCTAACAAAAGCTGATCATCCAATCAGAGAGCTCTATTTGAATGCAGATTAACATACAGACACTGTAATGGGAATTTTTAGTGAAAAACACTAGATAAACCCTTCGTTTTTGGACCAAACTTCACACTTTTGATCAGAGCCATACCCTAACATTAAGGCTGTAAACACTTCCAGCATTTTTTATTCATAAATATGCAAATGAGAACCTCCCAAAAACGGACTAATTTGCATACGATTTAAACAAATCTGAGCATATGACAACCAAGTACAGACTCCCAGCACCTGAATCTGCAATTAGATTTAATACAAATACTTTTAAAACTTATTTTTAGCACTTTTAAAATTTCAGGTTGTCTTTAATTTGAATGCAGTTCAAGCTCTGAAGCTCACCCTGAGTGAGGAATTAGCCCCAAACCACAGCATATATAGCAATTTGGTTGCATTCTTTAAAATAACTTGAAGAGCCTGCCTGCCTCAGTGAATACTGCTGTTGCTTTCACTTCCAGTTTGCCATGAAAAGGAGGAGGGCAGGGGCGATCGCAACTTCAGCTAAAAGATTTTGCAAGTGAGTGGAAGGCAGGGACCGCAGGGCAGCAGCGCCCCTCGAAGGCAGGCGCCCCCCTGCATTGCTTACCTGGCTTACCGCATTGGCACGGCCATGGCTGCTTAGGTGTAGGCAGGTTAAAAATTGAAAAATAAATAAATTAATAAAGGAATTGAAGAGCTCTTACTAGTTCATCTCTCTGCTGCTCATTTTCAGATGAGAACTAGGGAAAGCAGGGTTCAAATCCCACTGATGCTCCTCCTGACCTTGGACAAATCACATAATCCTCCATTGCATCAGGTACAAATTACTAATATGTGCTGTGTTAGCATGTCCTAAAGCATTAACATACCATTTTACACATATCCCCTTTTATGCAATAGGACCTAGCTATTATTAATGTGCATTCCTGGTACACTGAAGTGGTAATGCATGTTAGTAACTCTGTTAAGATGGTAAGCCCTCCAGGAACAGGTTAATACCTAGTGTGCTTAAATGGAGCTCACTACTGAAAAGACAAGATCTAAACCCATATAAATAATTTTATAACAGAGCACCTAGACTATCAAGGCATTTAAGTGCATAATTTACAAAGGTAAATTCTGCTTATTTCATAAAGTCAAAATCTCTATGCCTTTATAAAATTACTCCACCAGGAAACAGGCATGGACATTTACAGCTGCTCTGAGGCACAAATGGACTGCCTAGATTTGTGGAGACACACTAACATATGTGCTTATCTCACAACTCCCTAGCTCCGCCCAACCTCCACTCTTGGAAACACCTAAGTGTATACCATGTAAAAATAATGTGCTATACATTAACAGTGCATACTTTTTGCATGTATAACCTCAGACAATTTTATAACTATTTCAACATACATAAAAAGCCTTATAAAATTACCCTGAACTGGCTTTTCTTTTTCTTTAATTATGAGGCCTTTTTAGTAAACTGCGGTAAAATCTGAAGGTACCATGGCTTAACACTGGAATTTATTGCGGGGTAGCTGCAAATTTAACGTAGCATTCCCACTATATTTTATTGCAGGTTGTGTGTTAACATTCAAATTAATGTGTGGTGTGGTACCCTGAGTGAGGGCAGGCCGCGGAACCCGGTAAGACAAGCCACACACACTCCATAAATTAGGGTGAAAACAAATATTTTATTAAAGGTGTCCAGGAAGGGCTCCTGTTTACGTCACAGGAGAGGAGAAAACAATATCCAAAGCTAATTCTGTAAGCACAACAGTGTCTTTGGGTGGCCTGCTCCTGCAGGGCCACAATATACACGAATGTCTTTTCCTCAGCAGCAATTCTTACTAGTCTCTGGCCTGGTCCCTGGATCCAGAGTTACCAGCACAGTAGGCACACAATGCTGGCCTGAACACAAATGCTTCAAGGTTCCAAGCTCAGCTTGGCCTACCTGTCTGTACTGCTGGCTTATCATGTGCTATATGCTCTTTACTTTCTCTTTCAGAAGCCCAACTGTGAGCTCCAACCCGAGTACTGCTTGCTCCACCCACTAACCTATTATACAGAGAAGCCCAATTGTGCTGATCTCTGACCCGGAGCACTGTTCCACCCACTGATCTACACTGTCTGAATTTTTATTTTGCTTATACTATGCTCTTTAGTTTCTCTCCCAAAAGCCCGATAGTGCTGCTCTCTGAGCTCCAACCCAAGCGCTGCCTGCTCCGCCCACTGACCTACACAGAAGGTGATGTCGTAGTACCCTGCTATAAATTTGAACTCAGAGGCACTGTTTGCACCGTGAAGAAGTGCATCCAAAGAGCTGGTCATGCTCAATGGGCAAGCTCCTTCGAACGACTCCTTGAGGAGGCTAATTCTCTTTTATTACTACAACTGGCTGGACCTCGTTTTTACCTTTTCATTCCTGTAGTTACATCGCGATTCTTATCCATTTTCTTATTATGGCAGCCATTCCTGTCTTCTGGGGCCACTGCCCTGGCCACCCTAGACCTCCGTTACAACCTAGGATGTTTATTGTGTACTGGATTTCGCTTACCGCCCATCAGAGTCATTCTTCACTCGGGCCATCTCATCTTCCCTTGCATCATTCTCTGCTTTCAGTTTCCTTCAATTAAGTAACTTAGATATAAATCTATCTTTAATGCTTCATTATATTATCAGGTTGTTGTATTATGGAATAATGTACCTAGATGTTTGCCAGTATTTGTCCTACAAGGCCTATTTTACCAGCGTCACCCTTGTCTCTCTTACTTCAGTGTTCTCTTGTGTTCAGTTTTGGAGGCCGTATCTTGCTAAGGATGTAAAAAGAATCGAAGCGGTGCAAAGAAAAGCTACGAGAATGATATGGGATTTGCGTAACAAGACGTATGAGGAGAGACTTGCTGACCTGAACATGTATACCCTGGAGGAAAGGAGAAACAGGGGTGATATATGATACAGACGTTCAAATATTTGAAAGGTATTAATCCGCAAACGAACCTTTTCCGCAGATACGAAGGCGGTAGAACGAGAGGACATGAAATGAGATTGAAGGGGGGCAGACTCAAGAAAAATGTCAGGAAGTATTTCTTCACGGAGAGAGTGGTGGATGCTTGGAATGCCCTCCCGCGGGAGGTGGTGGAGAGGAAAACGGTAACGGAATTCAAACATGCATGGGATAAACATAAAGGAATCCTGTTCAGAAGGAAAGGATCCTCAGGAGCTTAACCAAGATTGGATAGCAGAGCCGGTAGTGGGAGGCGGGGCAGACTTATACGGTCTGTGCCAGAGCCAGTGGTGGGAGGCGGGACTGGAGGTTGGGAGGCAGGGATAGCGCTGGGCAGACTTATACGGTCTGTGCCAGAGCCGGTGGTGGGAGGCGGGGATAGTGCTGGGCAGACTTATACGGTCTATGCCAGAGCCGGTGGTTGGGAGGCGGGGCTAGTGCTGGGCAGACTTATACGGTCTGTGCCCTGAAGAGCACAGGTACAAATCAAAGTAGGGTATACACAAAAGTAGCACACATGAGTTGTCTTGTTGGGCAGACTGGATGGACCGTGCAGGTCTTTTTCTGCCGTCATCTACTATGTTACTTCCTCTTTTACATAATGACAGGCTTTTATAAATCTTCAGGATATTCGTGTTAAATCAAACTATGTGGTTTCTCACATATTTTTGTAAACTTGGTGATTGAGAAATTTTATGGAATTTAATTTGGTTATTTTTATTTAGTAAGCGTGTATTTTCCTGGAAATTATGTTCCAGTTTTCTTTCCACATTGAACTGTCAAGGTGTTTGTGGATTAGAAGCATTGTATTGATGTTGAATTGCCGTTCTCTTCGGACAAAAACTTCTCTTGTTTATGATGTTCTTCAGTCACTTTTTTTTTTTTTGGACAGATGTGGCTACATGATGGAGATTCCCCAATAGTTTCCCAGTGCTTGCCCCAATTGCTGCACTTTTCCCATCCTGAGACAGACTGTCCGTAGTGGCAGAGTTGGCGGCTTCTTCTCTTTCTGAGATGGACTCAGATCTCTGTTTTCCTTTTCCTAGAATCCCTTTTGCTCTGGCTTAATTCTTCTCCCCTGGGCCTATTTTCGCCTTCTTTACCTTCCCGTTTCCTGATGCAGCTCTGCAGGATAGTTTTGCCCACTGCTTCTCCAACATGACTTTGCCCTAATCTGCTTATCTTGGGTGATTTTAATGTTCATGTTGATGACCTTTCCTGCCTAATTGACCACCACTATTTGTCCTTGTTTTCTGATCTTGGCTTTCAACAATATGTTTCTCTTCCAGCACATTGGGTTGGTCACTCCCTTGACCTTGTATTCTCATAACTCTCCCCTTTTTTTCAGTTTTCTGATTTCAAGGTCACACTGTTGCCTCAGTCAAACCACCAGTTGGTTTCATTTACTGTTCAGTTTTCTAGCACTCCTTTCCTCCCTACTCATTAGACTCCAGCGATTTTAGATTACAGGTCTGTTGAGCCTTCTACGGTTTCCACTTTATTTCGCTCCTTACCTTCTGACTTCATCTCTTCTGCTTCCTGAGGAGACTATCCTTTGGGACTCTGCTCTCCAGGAAGCCACTGAACCATTCGTCCCACTCCATGTTCCTTCTGCAACGTCGTCCCTTGGTTTCATGCTGATCTCCGTCTGACAAAGGACCAGCTCCGTCGTGCTGAGCCAGTGTGGAATCAGTCTCCGCTCCTCATTGGAGCTGGGCTACTTTCATCTGATTCTACACTCTTCTTTTTTCATTATTCACTTATCTTTCTTCCATTGGTTCCGGTTCCTCTTGTCCTATTTCTCCCCCTCTCTCTACATCTGATTTTGCTCACTGTTTTAACCATAAGGTTGAGCTTGCATTAGCTACTTTACCCTCTTCTTTCATCACCCTCCTCTGCTCAATTGCCACCATCACCTTCTGTTGATTCTCCCCTTTCTCCTGTATCCCCCCCTCAGGTGAGAGCTGACCTTTATTTACCCTTCCTTCTCTATCTGAGCTTTCCAAAACTTACGCTTTCCTTAGGAAGACTACCTCCCCATTAGATCAATTGCCATCTGCCAGGCCAGGGGTTCCAACTCATGGCCTCCTTCCTTTTCTTCTTTCTATGATTACTAACAGCCTTACCGCTGGTTGCGTTCCTGTCTAATGGAAGAGGGTGGTTATTCAGCCTTGTCTTTAAAAATCTTCTCTTGATGCCACTAACCCAGTTCATTATCGGCTTATCTCCAATATTCCATTTGCCTCCAAATTGATTGAAAAGATGTTGAGGCATCCTGGTACAATCAATGGTACTCAGTCATCTAGACTACTGCAACACACTCTACGCTGGTTGCAAAGAGCAAATTAAGAAACTTCAGACAGCTCAGAATACTGCAGCTAGACTCATATTTGGTAAAACAAAATATGAAAGTGCTAAACCCCCACGAGAAAAGCTACACTGGCTTCCACTTAAAGAACGCATCACGTTCAAAATATGCACCCTAGTTCACAAAATCATTCACGGAGACGCCCCAGCCTACATGTCAGACCTGATAGACTTACTACCCAGGAATGCCAAAAAATCATCCCGCACATTCCTTAATCTTCACTTTCCCAACTGTAAAGGTCTAAAATACAAACTAACACATGCGTCAACCTTTTCCTACCTGAGCACACAATTCTGGAACGCGCTGCCGCGCAACTTAAAAATGATCTATGAACTAACTAACTTCCGCAAACTACTGAAGACCCATCTCTTTAACAAGGTATACCACAAAGATCAACAAATATGAACTCCTATACATATATCCAGAACTGTTTTACAATATTTGCTTGTTAAACTACTATCATGTTTCATCATTATCATGTTACCTAAGATCCTACTGTAATACTAAATGTATATTTTCTTATATACTTCCACCATTCATGATGTATTGTAAGCCACATTGAGCCTGCAAAGAGGTGGGAAAATGTGGGATACAAATGCAATAAATAAATAAATAAATAAATAAATAAATAAATAAATAAATGTGTTGCATTCATGTCAATCTGGGTTCTGGGTAGGACATTCAACAGAAACCTCTTCTCTTCTAAATGATATACATATCACTTTTGAGGTGGGACCAGTGTTCCCTCTAAGGATCGACCTGCTGCATGCAACAGTTTTTTTCAAGTGAGTGCTGAAAACAGCCAACAACCAAAAGAGCGGGGGGGGGGTCCCATATGTAGATATTTATATCAAGAAATAAAAACTGAATATCACTAAAACAGCTTCACACAAATTCCAGTAAGGATATTGTTTACTTATGGGTTCATCTCAACTGTTGTAATCTGCCTTGGGAAGCCGGATTATTCTGTTTTGAACATGTTTCAGGGACAAGTGTTTTTGTAAGTCAAAATAATAAAAATAAATATTTTCTTTCATGCAGATCTCTCCTTTGTTTAAACAAAACTAAATGGGCTATAAGCCCTAAATACAGTTCACTGGTTTTCTTATATTTTGTCCTTCTGACAACATGTACTGTGCCAAAACTGAAAATACAGTCATACAAAATAATAGAATTCAGTAACATCCGTCACTTATTAACATTATAATTGTGTTCACATTTGGGTAATAACTGAGAAAATGCTGTTAAAAAATTAAATTAGAAAGCATGATTTTAAATGCTCCCAGGTTTCAATATAATTCATGTCCAAATATCACACTGATTATGATTTTAAACAAATTATTACTCTACTTATTAAAAGTCATTCCGTAAAATTGACATGCAGCAAAATTAAAACCAGTGCGCATCCATTTTCGGGCTGAGACCTTAACACCACCCATTGAGTTAACGGTAAGGTCTCGCTTGATGGACCTTTGGTCTGTCCCAGTATGGCAATACTTATGTACTTCCTTTGTGTACATTCATATGATGCACAAGCCAACATGTTTAAAAATGTAAGCGAGATTAAATAAAGATGCTACCAGCAATAAAGAACGACAACATGGATGCAGCAGCCCATCTCCTGTTTTTATCCAACTTCCTTGGGTTCCTGCAGCAGACACTGGAGGGCTGCAGCAATTCTCCATCAGAGGCCGTATCCGTTACTTTCCTTCTGCCGCATCCCGCCCTCTCTACTGCAACTTCCTGTTTTGACACTAAACAGGAAATTGCAGTAGAGGACAGGCCGTGGCAGGAGGAAAGCCACGGAGACAGTTTCTTACTGTGAATCGCTGTTGCTGAAATGGAAAGGGGATCAAAACTTTTTACCATTCCCATGTGGTGGGGGTAGTAAAAAGTTTTATTCCCGCATCTCTCTTAGCTCACAATGATCTTAAGTGAGCGACGCTCTAAATTTGTATGAGCAATCGATCATGTGCTCACCTTAGAGGGAACACTGGCTGAGGCTACTGTTTTTCTTGTTTCATTGGACCTCATTTCAGTGTCTCACTCACTGTTCCTATCACGGTTAAGTTCTCTGGGTGTCTCAGGTACAGTTTTCTCCTGGTTTTCTTGAAGACTGCCAATCGACTGTGCTTACTACAGTTTTGGAATCTGAACCATAATTCCCTTGTTTGAGGTGTGCGCCAGGGTTCAATACTGTCCCCTTTGCTCTAACATTTTCCTTGCCTCCCCTTGATTCCCTCCTTCAGAATGTGTGTGTGTTTTTACACATATGTAGGTGACATTCTTTTGGTCTCAACTCAAAATCCTTACGCGCCTTGTTTGCAGTGTGCTCCAGGGTTCAATACTATCCCCTTTGCTCTAACATTTTCCTTGCCTCCATTCAGAGTATGAGTGTTTGTTTTTACACATACGTGAGTGCATAGGAGCCGACTCTGTGGGTGCTTAAGCACCCCCAATATTGAGAAAATTCCTTGTATGTGTCTAAGGAGGGGTTATTTCCATTAGGCTTAGCACCCGCAATAATTTTGAAAAGTTGGCTCCTATGCGTGGGTGACATTCTTTTGGTCTCAACTCAAAATCGTTACACTCCTGATTTTTCTCCTCTACAGGCTGATTTGGATGCTACTGATCTTTGGCTTACTGGTCACCATCTATGTTTGAACCCTTCTAAATCAATGGCCTTTTGGATGATGGGTCACAAGGCTCATCCTTTCTCTGCTCCGTCGATTCACATGGCCCCTCTTTCTTTGGTGGACTCTTTGAAATATCTAGGGGTTCTCTGACTGTTCACTTAGTTTTATTCCCCAAGTGGCAGCTGCTGTTTGTTCCTGTTTCTCTCTCTGCGTACGATTCATTCTATTCATCCTTATCTGGATCTTGACAATTGTGCGACACTGCTTCATGCCTTTGTTATACCTAAATTGGACTACTGCAACATTTCCTATGCTGGACTTCCTTTTGCCCTTATCAAAATCAGTGCAAAATATGGCTTTTCACATTCTTTCTGGTTCTCGACAATACGATCATGTCACCTTTATTCTCAGCAGTTCCACTGGCTCCCTGTCTCTTTTTGGAATTGCTACAAGATTCTGTCACTTACTCAAAAAATGTTCCATTTTGGGATTCTGTCCTACCTTTCCCTCTTGATAGCCCATTATAGGCCTGCATGGGTCTTGCTACCTGCCTCTGGTAATCAGCTTTGAGTCTCTCTCCTGTTCCTGCTTGGAGTCCACCTGACATGCTTCATTTTTCTGTATGGGACCATCTTTATGAAACTCTCTCTCACCGATCTTAGGGCTGAAGTCTCCTATTCCCATTTCAAGGTAGCCTTTAAGACTTATTTGATTTCTGAGGCCTTTATGGATGGTTAGTCAGGGTTCAGAGGTAGGTTGGCTGGCACACAAGGTGTTTTACTTCTCTCTCTCTCTTCTCTATTTTCATCTGCTTTGCTTTTCTCTAAATTACTGTAGGTCTTTTCCCATTTTATGTTTATGTGTTAGTTGTAAATCACTTTGTTTTGAAAAGAAGTATACTAAATATCAATAAACTAAACTAAATTAGTAGTTGCAGTTTCTCAGCTTCAGAGTGAAAGCAACTGCAGTGGCAGTTGATGCTTTTCTCTGGGCTCCTTTAACCTAGCTCTGGCCCCGGCCTTTTATACTACCTGGGTCATGCCCTCCTGGCTCCATCCCTCCCATGCTATTTCCCCCTTGGGCGGGGCTATGGGTATGAAGGTGGCTCTGACACTGTGGGGAAGTGGCAGAGTCCTATAAACTCCCTCTGATATGGTAGCTGCTCCCAATTAACGTGAAAGTGGTCCTCTGTTAGCTCTGCATTAGCGCATGGCAAGTGTAGTCATTAACGGCCAAACGCCTTCCATGCCTACTCCCCACCCATGCCATGCCTCCAGTTTATCATGCTCTAACTGCAAACATTAAGCAAAGCTTCTTAACACAGCTCTGCACTAGTAGTTAACCCATTATAAACTGGCCATTAAGTCCTTAATGCAATTTACGGAAAAGGCCCCTATATTTTTTTTCTTACATTTGTACCCCGTGCTTTCCCACTCATAGCAGGTTCAATGCAGCTTACATATTATATACAGGTACTTATTTGTACCTGGGGCAATGGAGGGTTAAGTGACTTGCCCAGAGTCACAAGGAGCTGCCTGTGCCTGCAGTGGGAATCGAACCCAGTTCCCCAGAACCAAAGTCCACCACTCCTCCACTCCTATATTTTAGTATATTGTTTCAGAATGGAAATGGTTTAAAACATTGAAAACACAAGCAATTCTTTTTTTAACAATGTCAAATGCCTACTTTTGGCCAAACTCTGTGTCCATGTTGGTAGAATTCTGGTGGGAGCCTGGGTGTGGGTCCCCCAGCTGAAGATTCTCACTTCAATAGCTATGCTAGCTTAAGCTGGGGCCATATAAAATAGTGGAAAAATCCAATTATTGTGAACAAAAGTTCATGCAACACAGCCCAATGGAAGCTGTTTTCAACTAAGCTGAAATGTACAGAGAAATCAACTGCCTGTTACATTAGAAAGGCTGCTAATACACAAACAGCAGACTTATAATGAATTAGTACAATTTCTGAGCCTTATTTTTGAACAAGAGGGTAACACATATGGATCATAGCTCACAAAATTCTTTCCAACCTGTTTGCCTGTGTGTGTGTCTATCTGTGTGTCTCTAACCTGCAGGAGATAGAGATTTGACAATTTGAACAGAGCTGCATCCAAATAATCCATTGGTTTGTAAAGAACAACATTGTGATAATTTATCTAAACATCAGACATCATTGTCAACATGTTCCAATGGATGGAATTTGCAGTTTAACCACATGGTGCCACTGTGCCAAAGCAACATGCATTGCCATGTTTGTCCACATAACCAGTAGCAAGCCACACAGTTCAGGCACTAGGATTCACAGTAAAATTTACCATGGTCTGTCTGATTTGCAAAAAATATTCATGACTTCCAGATATCTAATGAGGATTCTACGCATTCGAGAAGCCAAGGAAGAATACTGAGCCTCCTCGCCCTCTCTGCAAAAGGACACAAAAGCCACAGATTGGCTGTGATGAAATGCTGATACCACCTTTAGACCCTCGTCTCCAAAAAGCAGAGAAAGGGATCCCGGACAAGAGAGAGCCTGAAGCTCCGAATGCCGTCTTTAGCCTAAAATCTTTCAAGGAGGCCTTCCAGAGTGGCTCAAAAGGAGGCTTCTGAAGAGCCTGAAGGACTAAATTAAGGTTACACTCTGGACACGGTTGTCATGCCTCTCACCTGTTTCCAGAAGCTCCCAAACAGGCTCCAACAGCTTCCCATGCCTGAAGAATGTTTTATTTCCTGGAACTCTGTACTTCCTTTTTATGGCCCTGCAAGAGGGCACTGACTGATGACATTATAGACCAGTGAGCCTGACGTCTGTGCCGGGCAAAATGCTAGAGACTATTATAAAGAACAAAATTACAGAGCATATTCAAATGCATGGATTAATGAGACTAAACCAACATGGATTTAGTGAAGGGAAATCTTGCCTCACCAATCTATTATGTTTCTTAGAAGGGGGTGAACAAACATGTGGATAAAGATAAGCCGGTCGAAATTGTGTATCTAGATTTTCAAAAGGCGTTTGACAAAGAACCTCATGAAAGACTCCAGAGGAAACTGGAGAGTCATAGGACAGGAGGTAGTGTTCTATTGTGGATTAAAACTGGTTAAAAGATAGAAAACAGAGAGTAGGGTTAAATGGTCAGTATTCTCAAAGAAGGTGCTGGGATTGCTATTTTTTAACATATTTATAAATGATCTACAGATGGGAGTAACCAGTGAGGTAATTAAATTTGCTGATGACACAAAGTTATTCAAAATTGTTAAAATCACAAGAGGACTGCAAAAAATGTAAGAAGACTTTACAAAACTGGACATCCAAATGGCAAATGATGTTTAATGTGAGCAAGTACAAAGTGATGCATATGGGAAAGAGGAATCCAAACAATAGATATGTGATGCAAGGTTCCACATTAGGAGTCACCAAACAGGAAAGGGATCTAGGTGTCATTGTTGATGATACAGTGAAACCCTCTGAAACTGGAAAAAAGGAAAAGACAAAAGGGGCGTCTAAAAACAAAAAGAAAGCGCGAATAAAGAGCCGAAGTCTTACTCTGGGCCTGAGGCAGAGAGACCTACACGCAGCCACTCTCCTCTGCGGAAAAAGAAAAACCAGAGGCGGGAGCAGATGCGCGTGGGTGGGAAGATGGCCGCGCATTCGAGTGCCCCGCGCTCCGGAAGCTGTCGCAAAGCTCTATGGATTTTTGCTGGAAAAATCTCCGTTCCTGGGCCACTGTGGACACCGACCCACATGTGAGAACAAGCAGCCTGCTTGTCCTCGGAGAATCGCTTGTTTACTTTTCCAAAAATACTAGGACTAGGGGGCATGCAATGTATCTGCTAAGTAGTAAATTTAAAAACAAACTGGAGAAAATAATTCTTCATTCAACATATAATTAAACTCTGGAATTCGCTGCCAGAAAATGTGGTAAAAGCAGTTAGCTTAGCAGGATTTTAAAAATGGTTTGGATAGGTTGGATAATAAAAAAAAAAGTCCATAACCTATTGTTAACATGGACTTGGGGAAAATCCACTGCTTATATATAGGTTTCGCAGCACTAAATCTGTTTTACTTTTTTGAGACCTTGCCAGGTACTTGTGACCTGGACTGGTCACTTTTGGAAATAGGAAACTGGGCTTGATGGACCTTTGGTCTGTCCCAGTATGACAACGTTTATGTTCTTAGAATGGACTGGGGGAAGGAAAAGGAGAAGTGGAGGTGACTTAGTTGAGAACTCAAGATTAATCTTGTGAACCATGTCATGGAAGTACTCAGCCATAGTCTGGTAGAAAGTGAAAGAGGGGGTTGGAGGAGAAGACACCGAGTTCATTGTGGAAAACAGAGTTGAGAACACAAGGTTAATCTTGTGAAACTTGTCATGGAAGTACTCAGCCATAGTCTGGGAGAAAGTGAAAGAGGAGGCTAGAGGTGAAGACAATGAGTTCAGTGTGGCAAAGAGACAGGAAGGGTTGAAGCCAAGAGAGTTTGTCAAATGGATATAGTAGTCTTGTTTGGTAAGTGAAAGAGCAAACTGGAAGGAGGTCAGCAAGAATTTGTAATGTATGAAATCAGCATGGGATTTTAGCCAAAGGCATTTAGAAGATCGGACACAAGAACATAGGGAGGAGATTCTAGAAGTCAGCCAAGGCTGGGGTTTGGTACACCTTACAGAATGGGCAGGGAATGAAAGGAGCAAGAGTATCCAGAGCAGAGGAGAGAATAGCATTATAGGAATAGAAAGTCTCATTCACAGACTTGGATAACACAGTGATTGAGAAAAGGGATGAAACACTGGTGGAGAAAGTGCAAGGGTTCCTAAATGTATTGGTGAAGATTAGATTGGACTGGAAGGTAGAGTAATTAAGAATAAAAGTTATCAGATGGTCAGAGGTGGAGAAATTGGAGTGATCAGTTGGAGAAGAAGACAAGATCAAGGCAGTAGACATTCTAGTGAGTAGGGGTAGTGGAGAATAGCTGAAGTTTGAATAAGGATGTTAAAGCGAGAAAATGAGAGGCATAAGAGTCAGAGGGGTTATTAACAAGAATTTTAAAATCCCCAAGAATGAAGGAAGGAGATGAAGGTTTGAGAAAGAAGGAAAGCCAGGAGTTTAAGTCAGTGACAAAGGAAGAAAGGGACTTATAAGGTGGGTGGGTAGGTGGGGGGTCTCAATAAATGACTGCTACTTGGAGAGATAAAAGAATGAAAAGATGGATGGAGTGGAAGCAGTGAGTCTGAGGTGGATGAAAAGGTTATCTACAAGAAGGTGAGTGTAGCAGCCCAAAACCACCTCCGTGGCAAACTGGTAGAAGTGCATGGGAGAAAAGATAACCTCCATGACACAGGGCAGCAACTGAAGCAGAGCCTTCAGGGCAAAGCCAAGTCTCAGTTAGTGCAAGCAGATGGAGAGTATAAGAGATAAAGAGGTCGTAGATGTAAGAAAGCTTGTTGGAGACAGAGTTGACACTCCACAGGGCACGTGAGAAAGGCAGAGAAGAGAGGAACAGAAATAAGATTGGAGATATTGTGGTGTGACTTGCATGAGTAGGTTGAGAGTTGATTTGGAGGTCCAGAATTGGCAGCAAAGAGCAGGAGAAGAAGCAAGAGAGTATAGAGAAGAGTAGGAGAGGCATAATGGCAGTGACAAAGATGAGATTTTTCTTTGCTAATTCTACTGTGAAACTACTTCAAGAATCATCTAATTTTCTTATTGGTTACTATATGTATTGCCAACTAACATCTGTTGCTGTGGGTAGGGCAGGTTAAGGTACTGGCAAAGTTTGCAAATTGTGTGCACATGTTTAAGAGGATCTGAAGATCTGCTCAGGAATCAGGTTAGGATAGCCAATTCTCTGGCCTTTTCAGATGTCAGCAGAATTTTATATTAATGCCCAGAAGGTAGTATAGGTAATACGTGTGAACATCTTTCTGGTTTTTATACTATCTGTAGTTCTATGCCCCCCACCCCTCCAGTGAGTGAACCTGCCCTGCCTGCTTCCATTGTAACTAGCAGCAGAGATTGTAGGTAGGATCCAGTCAATGGGAAGGCATTGAGAGTGGACACTGCAAGGCACTTCTGGTCATAGGAAGACAGGAGGAGATCTGAAGAAAATGTCTGTGCTATAGAAGTGAAGTTTCTACAGTGGTGGGGGGCAGGGGTGGTAGAGAAATGAACACCTATCACTTATGGTCCAATACATTCCAATAGCTGCAATATACATAAACTGATTCACTAACATATACCCCGATGATCAGAAGCCCCGCGCTGTTCCAAACAGCGCTCTAAAATTAGCATCAGAACAGCACAGGGCAATAATGCCGCAGAGCTAATAGCATGCAAATTTATGCAAGCTATTAGCTTTGATCATAGGGGAAAAGTGTGGATTACAGGAGGATTGTGCCTGAGTATGCGCTCAGGCACAATCCTCCAGCACTTGTTTGGCAGGTCCATTGGACCCCCAGACCCCCATCATCGCTCAGCCCTGGTGGCCTAGTGCCCCCCAAGCCCCACGGGGGCAGGAGGTCCAGTGGACCTCCAGTCCCCCCGAGCCCCCCCCAATGTAAGTGCCCAGGTGGCTGGAGATCCAGTGGATCTCCAGCCCCCTAACCACCCCCAAAAAATTCCCTGGTAGCCCAGTGGGCTGCTAACCCAACCCCCCCGCTCCATCCTGGTGATCTAGCGGACAACCCCTCCCCCACACCTCCGCGATGGAGGAGGGAGTAGCACACTCCCTCCTCTTCCAGTACAGCCTTCAAAATGGTGGCACCCTAACCAGTGCATCCTGAGATGTACTTGGCAGGGTGCCACCATTTTGAAGGCAGCACTGGAAGAGGAGTGTGCTACTCCCTCCTCCATTGCGGAGGTATGATGGGAGTTTTGGCTGCTAGACCACCAGGGCAGGTGGGGGGAAGGGTTGGCTTAGTGGCTCACTGGGACATCAAGGATGTTTTTTTTTGGGAGGGGGGGCTGTGGAGGGGGTTAGGGGAGCTGGAGATTCACCGGATATTCAGCCCCCATGCCGCTATCAGGGTGGGGGCTTGGGGAAGCCACTAGGCCACCAGAGCTGAAGAGATAGCCCAGTGACAGCCCATGCTACCTAACGGGGGGGGGGGGGGGGAGACAGGAGCAAAGCCTTAACCCTAATGTTAGCTCTAAGCTGGCATAGGATTAAGGCTTTATTCTGCCTCTACGATCAGAGCGCTGTTCTCTGATCATAGGGGCGGAATACAAGCAGAGCTCATTGAAATCTAATTTAAATGAGCTTTGTGGTATTGAGGGGTATGGGCAGTTTGCCAGATGATCATGGGTTCAAAGGTAAATGCGGGCGCTAGTGGCCTCTAGTGTCCACATTTACCTTTGATCATCGGGCTGATGGTGATTAAGAGATTGCTCACTTCCCTCTCTTCTCCTCTCCTGATCACATACAGAAAGCATACAGACAACCCCCTTCCACAATACACAGATACATATGCACACAAACGTGTACACACAGACACGCATTTATATGCACAAGGGCTAGAAAAAATTCTATAACCCAGCTCAACATGCTTTCACCACTTGTTTAACTGTACAAGTAGGATTTTTTTCCTGACATAACCAGAGGAGGAGGAAACAATTTCTTTTATTCAGGCCTGGAGTACTCCAATTGAGTGTTGTTTTCCCCCCTTAAATATCCATGTAAATATATTGTTAAATATCACTGTTAATTCAGCAGGCTCAAAAAGCATTTACCAACATTCATTAAAAATAAAATAAATTATTTATTTATTGCATTTGTATCCCACATTTTCCCACCTATTTGCAGGCTCAATGTGGCTTACAGAGTTTGTTATGACATTGTCATTCCATGATATCACATACACTTAGTATTGTATAGAGATTAAGTAAGGGAAGAGAGAAGGAAGGTGTTAGGCAGGATAGTATGGAAGGTGGACTTTAAAAATTGGAAGGACTGGTGAGGTAGTTTTGTGAGGCTATGGGTTCTCTTTGTAGGCTTTGTTGAAGAGATGATAGTCCTAATGAAGTATCAGTCAATATCTGTTTTTGTTACTAATGAAGATATATTAGCAGATATATGCAAAATATTATAAAAATAAGCTTGAAGTATTATTTTAAAGTCTTGAGATAGCTTGCAAAATGCATACATAAAAACAGAATAAGATGGTAGAACTGTTTAGGTGATATTAAACTGATTACTTTTATGTTGTGTTTTACAGATTTGCTGAAGGCATTTTCAACCAACGACTGATCCTGTTTTTAAATTTATTACATTTGTATCCAACATTTTCCCGCATAGCAGTAGGCTCAATGTGGCTTACAGGTTCTGGAGAGCAGAGTACCAACTCCGGGAATATATACAGAGTGGAATACAGAGTAAAAGTAGGTGCAAAGAGGCTGATAAGGTTCCGGAAAAGAGAATACAAACTCTGGTGGGGGAATACAGAGTAGTATATAGAGTAGAAGCAATCCCAATGAGGCTGATATGCCTCCAGAGATGAGACTACAGCTTCTTGTGAGCAATACTGAGTAGAATACAGGGTAGAAGTACAATTAATTATAACTGGAGTGGTTTGATTCATGCAGTTTGAAGGAATGGGATTATGTGGATAGGAGTGAGTTTTGTTCATTTATTAGTTTGATAGTTTTGATATATTATTCAAGGGTAGGCTTCCCGGAAGAGGTGAGTCTTGAGGTTTTTTCGGAATTTTAGAGATGGGTGTTCACAGTTCTAATGTTTCTAGGTAATGCGTGCCAGAGCTGGGTGCAAATGTAGGAAAAGGTGGATGCATATGTTGATTTCATGAATAAGGCTGAATTTTAGCTGTAAAAGATCACGGGTCGTTGAATCATTATACAAGGGAAACACTTGCTTGCTGGCTGAAGAATATCTGACAGAGGAGGTTGTTTTATTCCTGTACGATCCAGGCAACAGTAGGCTGAGTTACAAAATATGATTATTTCATGATAAAGTCAGTAGCCCAGGATCATTCTAAAGGTCAGCTACACTACCAACACCAAACTTACCCAAGGTTCTTGACATCACTGGCAGCGCAGAACTGAGCACAAGGATCGACACAGTGTTCCCAATAATCTGTTTCAAATAAGGGAAAAGAGGAAAATCACCCCGATACAGTAAAACATGAATGTGAAGCAATGCTGGACAGCTTAACATTGACACTAGAACACATTTCAAATTACCTGCTGTCCATATATGTGCTTAACTGCCAAAGGTTTTATAAAAAGAAAGCATGCATGTCTCAGTCTGACAGTCAACTGTCACTAGGCCTCTTAACCTTGCTGGCAATAAGCTGCCGAGGTATAGGGAGGGTAATTTTCAAAGGCATTTCTGCACATCAAGTTGTGCTTAACCCACAGAAATAGCCTGCTAAAAGAAAAAAAAAAAAAAAAAAGAAGGACATGCCTGATATATATATATATATATATATATACAGCCTGTATATATGTAGATATCCCTACTGTTTGAAGAGGCATACTTTTGAAAATTTGTGCATCTGCGCATATTTTATCCAGAAAAATTGTGTGTGTGTGGCCAATATAGTTAGAAACTCAAAATAAGGATTCATGCATGTGACAATGCTCAGCAGATAAGATACCCAGTTAATTCTGACTTATCTTTAGGTCAATTTTCAGTGGATCCTAACTAGCTACATTTTTAGCAGAAAATTCTCCTAAATTGATCTAGTTAATCTTTTGACTACCTTGCTCAACCCCCTTCTAAATAAACCCCCCCTTTCTGGATAAACTTAAAAATTAGCTAACTTTTTGAAAATGTGTCCCTTGCTTGTATAATATGTTATATTTGTTTAAGTTGTATTTTTATATTCTGGCCTCTTCCAAGAGATACTGACCAAATTAATTCATGTAATACTGCTTCCCCTCCTTCATTCAAAGAAAAAAAAATGCATATGTACACTTGTATTAAATGTAACCTAAGTCAGCTTGTGGGAATATCTGAGAAAATTACCATGTATATGGCCTGTATCAAAGCATCAAATATGTGCTATTTTGAAGCCAATAGCAAATTCTGATAAGTCAAACTAGCCTTCAAATTTAAAATGTTGCAGGACCTCTTATTCTTACTTTAATGTCAATTATGTCACCTGAGTTCTTCAGATTTCAAACAAGCTCCATGCACTACAGTTAGCACAATTAAAGTTACTGATTAGCAATACCTTTCTTCTATAAAGGGGGGAAAAAACCCTTTCACTAGTTTTTCTATAACTAGTTCACAAGCTCTGCCTTCCCAGCTCTTTTTTTTTCCTAACAAACGAATGGATGCCAGCCGAACTAAACAGAGCACATTGCCTTTTCCTGCTCATTTAGCATTTAGAAAACTTTCCCGTTTGCATTTATACTACTTAGAAACCAAATACTAATTGCTACTAATAACAGTAAAGTAATAAGACAATCAAGGTAATCACTAAATTAAACAGGAAGGTTACACCAAGTGCTAAAAGAAAAGAAAAAAAAAAAAAGAAGGGTGGAGGAGTAGAAGGAACATCAGCACCTTCTGCTCTACCACTTTACCTTTGTCATAGTCGTGTCATCTTTCTTGGGCATGAAATTTCGGAAAAAACACAAACTGTAGAAGCCGACGACAGAGGACACCATGAGATAGCTGTGAGAATCAAGGAAAGAAAGCCTTCCTAGGAATGCATATTTCACTTAAGTTCTCAGCTGTCTCCCAAACTTAAGAGGAAAAGAATAAAACAAAAACACTGAGTGGGTGAGAACAAACCTGTCATATTTTTTTCTCTCTTTTCTGGCAACTGTCTTAGCAAATTATCAGTGCCCCAGAAAACTAGATGGAATACTTGTTAACAGATAGAATTCTTGGTCCAATAAAGGATACAATATCAAAATGATTTCAAGTGCCGCCCCCACAAAACCAAAAGTGAAGAGAGAAACACTTCCGATTCCAGGACCCTGAGGCAAAAAACAAAGAAAAAAGAACAATTATTTCAACATAATTTAATAAGTTAAACAAACTATTTCAGTCCCAAGGACTTCAATTTGCCACCATAAAAAAATAAACGAACACTGTAACGAAATGTCATTAAACAGGATCACACATTATATCAATGCTCCAAACAGTTCTCTAACTCCTTTTCTATTGTGCAGGACTTACAAATCATTTACCATTTAATCCACTGCTGGAGCCAAATCAAAAACAGAAGCACGTTGATAAAACTCCCCAGGTTCATGCTCAATTGCTAAAGGTAGGAATTTTACACAAAGCAGACAAACACAGATTTTGTTGTTTGTCAGAAGTAACACCTAATCTGTCCCTTTGCCCAAACTATGTATTTCTCCTATCCGGAACTGGTAATCACCACTTGCGGAATTATGTAAGCCACATTGAGCCTGCAAATAGGTGGGAAAATGTGGGATACAAATGTTATAAATAAATAAACACTCTAGCCTGTGAAACCTGTGACAAGCCGTGCTGCTAGGTGGTGATATTCAGAGATCTGTAGCAGTACAGTTCATATATATTTTTTCAGACATTTGGAACTCTCCAGAGTCAGCCCAGCCTGGGCATAAGTGAAGGAAATGCAATCTGCTAGTCAATTGGAGATTGTGTGTTTTCCAATGGCGACTCCCCTTCTGTTGGGATCAAAAGAAACAAACAACTGGGCAGACTGTCTGAAGGGCTTCATCCACTCCAAGTAAAAGGCCAATGCTCTCTTGCAGTCCAAAGTGTGCAAACTGCTTTCGCCAGGGTGGGCATGAAGACGGGGGGAAAAAATGCTGGCACGACAATTGACTGGTTCAGATGGAACTCCGACACCACCTTCAGCAGGAACTTAGGGTGCGTGCAGAGAACTACTCTGTTGTGATGAAACTTAGTAGGGCCTGCTCACTGACTCTACGAGCTAAAGTAAAAGTCACCAAGAACATGACCTTCCAGGTCAAGTACTTCAGATGGCAGGAATTCAGTGGCTTGAAAGGAGCTTTCATCAGCTGGGTGAGAACGACGTTAAGATCCCATGACACTGGTGGAGGTTTGACAGGGGGCTTCGACAAAAGCAAACCTCTCATGAAGCGAACAACTAAAGGCTGTTCAGAGACAGGCTTACTTTCTACATGCTGATAAGCACAGATTGCACTAAGGTGAACTCTTATGGAGTTGATCTCGAGACCAAACTCTGACAAGTGTAGAAGGTATTCAAGCAGGGTCTGTGTAGGACAAGAAAGGGGATCTATGGCCTTGCTGTCACATCAGATGGCAAACCTCCTCCATTTAAAAGAGTAACACCTCTTAGTGCAATCTTTTCTGGAAGCAAAACTCGGGAGACACCCTCCAAAAGACCCAAGGAAGCGAATTCAGGTCACGAGAGCCAGACATTGGAGGTTGGTATGTAGAAGCGACCCCTCGTTCTGAGGGCTGGAAAACACTCCAATCTCCATGGTTTTTCAGAGGACAACTCCAGAAGAAGAGGGAACCAGATCTGACGTGACCAGTACGGTGCAATCAGTATCATGGTTCCATGGTCTTGCTTGAGTTTCAGCAGAGTCTTCCCTACCAGAGGTATGGGAGGATACGCATACCGAAGGCCTGTTCCCCAATGTAGGAGAAAGGCATCTGACGCTAGTCTGTCGTAGGCCTGAAACCTGGAACAGAACTGAGGGACCTTGTGATTCAGTTGAGTGGCAAAAAGATCCACCGAGGGGGCACCCCACGCTCGGAAGATCTTGCGGGCCATGCCCATATTCAGCGACCACACATGAGGTTGCATTACTCTGCTCAGCCTGTTGGCCAGACTGTTTATGCCTGCCAGATAAGTGGCTTGGAGAAACATACCGTGACGGCGCATCCAAAGCCACATCTGGACAGCTTCCTGAATCAGGAGGCAAGATCCAGTGCCCCCGTGCTTGTTGGAGTAGTACATCGCAACCTGACTGTCTGAATTAAAATAATTTGGTTGGACAGCCAATCTCTGAAAGCCTTTAGAGCGTTCAAAATCGCTCGAAGCTCCAGGAGGTTGATCTGAGTGTGAAGCCCATCTACATGAGCCTCCCACCCCAGGAGAGATGTATCCGTTGTCAGCACTTTTGGGGCTGAGGACTTTGAAATGGACGTCCCATGGTCAAATTGTCCACCATTGGAGACAATGAACAAAGTTGGTGGACAGACAAATAACATTTTCTAGGTTCCCGGTGGCTTGACACCACTGAGAAGCTAGGGTCCATTGAGCAGATCTAATGTGCATAACATGAACGGCCATGTGCCCCAAAAGTCTCAACATCTGCCAAGCTGTGATTTTTCTGAGACGTGCAAACCATGGACACCAGGGAAAGAAGATTGTCCACCCGAGTCTCCAGCAGATAGGCTCGAACTGTTCTCGAGTTGAGCAATGCTCCAATGAATTTTAATTTCTGCACTGGATTGAGATGGGACTTGGGGTAATTTATTACAAACCCTAGTAGTTCCAGCACCTGAAGTGTACCATCCTCCGAGGTGCTCTTCACCAGCCAATCGTTGAGATAAGGGAACACATGAACTCCCAGCCCGAGTAGCGACGCCACAACCAGTGCTAGGCATTTTTGTGAATACTCTGGGTGCGGACGCCAGGCCAAAGGGCAGTACGCGGTACTGAAAGTGCTGCGTTCCCAGCCGAAACCGAAGATACTTCCTGTGAGCTGGAAGTATCGGAATATGAGTGTAAGCATTCTTTAAGTCTAGAGAGCTTAGCCTATTATTTTCCTGAATCATGGGAAGAAGGGTGCCCAGGGAAACCATCCTGAACTTTTCTCAGATTAGTTATTTGTTCAGGGCCCTTAGGTCTAGGATGGGACACATCCCCCCTGTTTTCTTCTGCACAAGGAAGTACCTGGAATAGAATCCCAGCCCTTCTTCCCCTGGTGGAACTGGTTCGACCGCATGGGCCTTCGGAAGAGCAGAAAGTTTCTCTGCAAGTACCTGCCTATGCTGGGAGCTGAACGAATGAGCTCCTGGTGGACAATTTGGAGGTTTGGATTCCAGATTGAGGTTGTATCCCAACCAGACTATTTGAAGAACCCACCAGTTGGAGGTTAATAGAGGCCACCTTTGGTGAAAAAAACCATTAACCTCTGCCCGAATGGCAAGTCGTCCGGAACGGACACTTTTAGTTTGGATATGTTTTCCTGAAGCCAGTCAAAAGCCCATCCCTTGCTTTTGCTGGGGAGCAGTAGGGGCCTTGGGCACAAGCTATTGATGGGAACGAGCACGTTGGGCTAAGCCTGAGTAGGCTGGCGAGACACCAGAGCGTACCTACGCCTGGAATAGGAATAGGGGGCACTCTGTGGTCCACCAAAATACCTCCTAGTTGAGGAGGTGGTAACAGAAGGCACCCAGTGGGAGAAAGAAGTCATAGCATCCGTGTGCTTCTTGATCTGGTCAACCAGATCTACCTTCTCTCTGAAAAGATTATCCCCCGGCAAGGAACATCCGCTAATCTCTGCTGGACCGAGTGATCCAGGTCAGAAACACGCAGCCATGAGTCTGCACATTGCTATACTTTGTGCAGAGATTCAGGATGCCACATCAAAGTGTCGTGTGCGCCCCTGGCCAGAAAGTTACAACACGCCTTCTGCTGCCTGACCAGCTGGCGAAAAGGTTCGGCCTGCTCCAGAGGGAGGACATCGACCAAACTAGACAGCTGCCGCACTGAGTTCTGCAAGTGGATGCTCGTGAAGAGTTGGTATGATTGGATACGGGCAGCGAGCATAGCTGCCTGATACATTTTCCTCCCAAACGAGTCCAATGTCCTAGCTTCTCTGCCTGGGGGCGCCAAAGCATAGTCCCTATAACTCTTGGCTCTTTTGAGGGTGGAGTCCACCACCATGGAGGTATGGGGTAATTGAGACTTCATTAACCAAGGTTCACTGTGGATCTGGTACTGGGATTCTGTCTTCATAGGGATCACGGGACCAGACAGAGGGGATGCCCAGTTCCACATAAGGACTTCCCAGAGTACCTTATGCAAAGGAGCTGTCACTGCCTCTTTAGGTGGAGAGGTGTAGTCCAAGACCACGAGCATCTCAGCCCTGGGCTCATCCTCTACGGGAAATGGAATGGCCTGAGCCATTTCCCGTACAAAAGATGAGAAGTAGAGGCTCTCAGGAGGAGACAGTCTCCTTTCAAGTGGAGGGGAAGGTTCAAAGGACTCATCAGAGAAATACCTGGGATCTTCCTCTGACTCCCATGAGCGCTCCTCCTCGGTGTCAGAACAGAAAGCACTTCCCTCAGTGATCTCCGAGACCATACCCGCCTCGACGCCGAAGACCCATGGACTTGATGGCGATGAGAGACCGACCCCCACATGGACTGCAGTGAAGCTTCCTCTACCAACGTCGATGGGAAGCCGACCTGGGTGGCAGCCGATACTGGAGCCGCAAGCGGAACCGAGCTCGGAGACATCACCGTGGGTGGAGGGCCAGAGACAGCAGCAGCAGGAAACACGGTAGGCGCAAGCACTCCCGATGCCAACGCAGATGTATGCAGCAGTCCCTCTAGAAGCTCTGGAAGCAAGGCCCGAATGCGCTCGTCAATAGCCGCCATCGGAAGAGGCTGCGGGTCCTGTGGAGAAGTCTGTGGCAGCGTCGCGTCTGCACCTCTTGTATGGAGGGGGAGCAATCCTCCCAGCGTGGACGCTTCTCAGAGGCTGAATACCTCGGCACCCCAGAGCTCCCGGCACCATGTGTCAAGGGGGAACAGTGCTGGTGCTTCTTTGCCTTTGCTTGATGCACCTCACCAAGGCTCCTCAGTGCCGACATGAATCCCCATGTCGCCTCGGGGTCGGGTCCGACGATGGACAGTCCCCTGGGGGGGGGGGGGGGCAACACACCTGCATAGCAGGAGGCCTCGAGGCAGGTGGAGGCCCATTCGATGCCTCACTGTTCCCAGCGTGCCATGGCCTCTCAGCAGCCATGCCTACCTCCACTCCCAACGTCGATACGTCTCTCGATGTCTATGTCGTCACCTCCAACCTCGGTTCCGATGCAGATGTCGAAGGACCGGACCGAGCCTCCAAAAGTTTTTCTCTGTGGGCTTCTCGAGCTAGTTGAGTCCTTTTCTTCATACGAAGACAAAGGGCATAACAAGCTGGGCTATGGTCGGGCCCAAGGCACTGGATACACCACAAACGGGTATTGGTGCCCGAGATGGTCCGGTTGCACCAAGTACAGCGTCTGAAGCCGCCGGGAGTCTTCGATGACATGGAAGGGATGACAGCACCGCCTAAAAAGTCTCGATTGTGAAAAGAAAAAAAAAGCACAAAAGGAGGGATGGATCCAGCTGAGAAGCTTAAAAACGTCCGCAACGGAAAAGAAAGGAAACTTTACTGGGGGGGAAAAAAAACTAAAGAAAATAAAGGAAAACCCACTTGTTTTTTTAAGCAAAATGAAGCAAATGAGGAAAACAAGAAAAAACGAAAAAATTAGTGAAAAAGCACGGTCAAGGCTCTTTCCCGGGCACACAGAGGAGCCACAGAAACTCAATGTTACTCCTCGCGCAGAAGAAAAACAACTGATGAGCACAGCAGGAGGTTCCAGGGCTGGCAGATCGCTGACCCAACTGTGAGTATAATACAGCCTGCTTGTCCTCTAAGAAATATATTTAACTCTTCAGGTCTTTTATTTTTATAGATGGGATTTTTTTTTTGTTTCTTTTTATAAAAAGAAAACAAAAAAAAAAGCTAAACACTGAAGGAAATACTTCTTCAGGGAAGGGTGGTGAATTCATGAAGCTGTATCCCAGAGGAGATGGTGGAGACTTAAACTGTACCCTTAATTCAAGAAAACTTGGGCAAGTATATATAGGATCTCTAAGGGAGAGGAAAGGATAGTACTGGATGGGCAGACTGGACAGGCCATATGGTCTTTAGTTGCCTTCGTTTTGCTATACAAAAGAGCAAATGTTTGCCATTTACAATCACAAGATTTTCTAAGGAATTCCTTCCTAAAACTCCAAAGAATCTCGAACACTGGATCAAAGAGACCCTAGGAAAAAAGTATTTTGCTTTCAATATTCAAACTATGGAGGCAAAAGACTGAGGTGAGAAAAAAAAAAGCAGAATTCCCTGGTTCTGTAATATTGAGATTAGAAAAACAAATGTCCAATGTGATTAGTTTCCAAATGGATAGATCTTTATGGACCAAAAACCACATCTATCTTGGCCAAGAGGGAGCTATAATGCTGACAAAAGGTTTCTTACCTCCCAAGTACAAGAAGAATTAAAACTTCTTCTCACCATAGCCATAGGAGTGGCCTAGTGGTTAGAATGGTGGACTTTGGTCCTGGGGAACTGGGTTCGATTCCCACTGCAGGCACAGGCAGCTCCTTGTGACTCTGGGCAAGTCACTTAACCCTCCATTGCCCCAGGTACAAATAAGTACCTGTACATAATATGTAAGTTGCATTGAACCTGCTATGAGTGGGAAAGCGCGGGGTACAAATGTAAGAAAAATAAAAAATAAAAATTATTCAACTGCCAATAGAAATCAAACAAAATAAAACATGGAAAAGAAAATAAGATGATACCTTTTTTATTGGACATAACTTAATACATTTCTTGATTAGCTTTCGAAGGTTGCCCTTCTTCGTCAAATCAGAAATAAGCAAATGTGCTAGCTGACAGTGTATATAAGTGAAAACATTCAAGCATTACTATGACAGTCTGACAGGGTGGGAGGATGGGGGTGGGTAGGAGGTATACATGGGGACATCAAAGCATATCATTAATATTCTAACAGGATGGGTGTGGATAGGTGAGGGGTGGGGTGATCAACAGAGACATACAGCTTTATGGTTTATAATGGGCTAGGAACCCCAGATCCTTGTTAAGTCCTTTCTGTTGGGTGTTTTTAAAATATTCAATCATTCTGACTTCAAAGGTCTTACGTTCTTGTATGGTTTTAAAGTTACCTTTCAGGATTCTCACTGTGAAGTCACTGGTACAGTGTCCTGGTCCTGTAAAATGTTGACCAACCTTTTCTCAGCACTGTATGAAAATCATAGTCTTTTGTTCTCCTCTGAACTTTATTGAGGTTTTTTTCCATGGAGAGGAAGGGGAGAATGTGCATCTTGAAGTCTCATCCTCCAGTGAGGAGAAAAAGCACCTGTAGTTAAGACTGCTTTTTGATGTCCTTTTGGAACAGAATGGGTGCACTTTCTGTTTTGAGCACTGGTGAACAGGTCTATCTTGGAAGCTCTTCACCAAAAGTAAATGTAGTTTATTATGCCCTGATCCAGGGACCACTCATGAAGGAATATTTGTTGACTCAGCCTGCCTGTCAAAACATTTTCTTTCTAACGCTTAGGGCCATAACTTAAGAGCTTCCTGCCACAAAATAAGTAAACCTCACCCTCCCTACTTGTTCAAGTAGAAAATTGTTTTCTGGTTGTCCATCTGCATTATCTTTAAAATGCTGTAAATTTGTTCATAAATCCAAATAAACAATAACTGTCAAGGCTTCTCACGCAAACCAGCAGGGTTGAGCACAGACAAATGCATGAAAATTGTTATATTTCTAATGGTTTAGGGAAGATATAAAAACTAGCATTGGGAGCCTTTTTTTAAAGAACATTAGGACCGTACGGTTTCATTCACTAAATATATATAAGGTGAATAACTGTTGAGCATGAGTATTTCATGCCATATACATACTCAAAATTCAAAATGGAAATAAGAAGTCATAAGTCTTCCTCTAAAATTCATGACAGCAAAATTATTTGACCATTAACCATACCCTTGAGCCTTTTGGCATCGCTGTCTCATCAACAAGCAGGCGAAGAATGTTGCAAGCAACCAAGATGACAGATGACGACTGAAAAGCAAATTAAGATCAATTCAGTCTGATGTCATTCAATACGCATCTTATAAATTGCAGGGAAAAAAAATTTAACCTGCAAAATATAAAAATATCTAATTAAAAACTGTGCCAAAAATCAAATATTTGAAAAAACAATCATGGATAATTAAAACAGACTGAAGATGTCAAAACTTACTGTCTCAAGGAGAAGAAGGATCATGACAGCTGGATATACCAAGTTCCTCTCCCATGCAGAAGCCTTTTTTCGCCGTTCTTTCAAAAGAGAAATGACACATACACTGTCATTAAATTTGGAGGTTTCTTATACTGAGTGCAATCATATAAAAATCCACTGGGTATTACGTTTTTAATATGTTTGATCATCTTAAACTTATTCGTATAAATTCTGCAATGCAAATGGACACAGGCAAGAAGTAGAGACCTCTGCATCTGGTCCCTCTGTGCAATGCCCTGACTCCTAGCTTTCTCATACCCAAGCTATTCTTGTTGCTGCTTCTGCTCTTGGTCTGCCGCTTTTTGCATATCCTGTTCCTAGGCTAATGCACATAAGCCACATGTTGTTCCTGCCACAGCAGAAGAATACCCAGGTTATGTATACTGAGCCAGGACAGGAACAACAATAAGTTCAAAGTTTGAGGGACAGCCTGGACTCCACACTCAGGAGCACATGAGCTTCCTGTAAATGGGGACCTAACGATTGCTCTGAGGTTACGGGGAAAAGAATGAGCAAGGAATTCCAGATTTGGGGATAGGAGGAGGAGGAGGAGGAAAGGAAGAGAGAAGGGCTTTCTAGACTGTTCGGAGTGGAGGAAGAAAAACTAAGTATAGTAAAAATGGAGAATTGGGACTGAAGGGAAGGAAGCATAGATGTTTAGATTAGGTGGATATTGGGGGGAAATGGGACTTGATTTTTGCAACTACATTCAAAGCGACTTGCCCAGAGTCACAAGGAGCTGCAGTGTGAATCGAACTCAGTTCCCCAGGATCAAAGTCCACTGCACTAACCACTAGGCTACTCCCCCGCTCTACGACTTGTTAACTTAAAGTCTCAATATCTTGGCGTATAACCTTGGCACACCAGCACACACCTGAAGTCTCTATTATTTTCTGAAGTTTCCTTTATTGCATAAATACACAGATAATTTACTCACAGTCAGATGTTCAGAAGTATTGCCCCAGGGCACAGAGACTCCGTAATTCTGAGAGCTGTAGAAGTTGAAGGTAGAAATCTGAAGAGAAGCAGCTTTATTGCAGAGGTGAGAAATAACAGATAGAAGTGGCTCAGAGCTGGGCGACTGGAGTGTGCGATATCTCATTAGGGAAGTGGGCACTCAAATATTATGTAACATATACATACAGGGGGTGACTGGGGATCGAGACGGAATGGGGTCCAAAAAGACAGCGGGAAATCAACAAAAGAGTGGGAGAGAGGCCTGCAGATGTGAGAGAGAGATAAAAAAGGGGCTGAAGAGTATAGAGGGGTCAAGAAACGGAGTGAAGGATCTGGAGGGCTGCGGAGTGGAAAACAGATAGCAGAAAGAGATGGGCTTATGATGAGAGTAACAGTGGAAATGGGGCACAGGGAGGTAGTGGTAAAAGGTAAATATTTATTTTATTTGTTTGTTGGAAACTTACTAAACTACTTAAATTGGCAGGCAGGATCACGAGGTTTACAGATTAAAAACATATAGGAAAGGAACACCATTGATTTGATAGGATAGCCTAATGGTTAGTGAAACAGGCTTTGATCCTGGCAACCTGGGATCAATTTCCACTGCAGCTCCTTGTGACCTTGGGCAAGTCACTTAACCCTCCATTGCCCCAAGAACTAAAACTTAGATTGTGAGCCCTCTATGGACAAAAAAGTACCTGCATATAATGAGTACAGTACTGCAAATGTCTAGTAGTGCTACAGAAATGATTATTATTATTAGTAGTAGTAGTAGTAGGATAGACAAACATACATAAGTAAGAAGGTTACTAGGCTGTATAGAGAGAGGTGTGACCAGCAGAAGAAAAGAGGTGTTGATGCCCCTGTACAAGTCGTTGGTGAGGCCCCACCTGGAGTATTGTGTTCAGTTTTGGAGGCCGTATCTTGCTAAGGATGTAAAAAGAATTGAAGCGGTGCAAAGAAAAGCTACGAGGATGGTATGGGATTTGCCTTACAAGACGTACGAGGAGAGACTTGCGGACCTGAACATGTATACCCTGGAGGAAAGGAGGAACAGGGGTGATATGATACAAACGTTCAAATATTTGAAAGGTATTAATCCGCAAACAAACCTTTTCCGGAGATGGGAAGGCGGTAGAACGATAGGGCATGAAATGAGATTGAAGGGGGGGCAGAAGTATTTTTTCAAGGAGAGGGTGGTGGATGCTTGGAATGCCCTCCCGTGGGAGGTGGTGGAGATGAAAACGGTAATGGAATTCAAACATGCGTAGGATAAACATAAAGGAATCCTGTGCAGAAGGAAGGGATCCTCAGGAGCTTAGCCTAGAATGGGTGGCAGAGCTGGTGGTTGGGAGGCGGGGCTAGTGCTGGGCAGACATATACGGTCTGTGCCAGAGCCGGTGGTGGGAGGCAGGGATAGTGCTGGGCAGACTTATACGGTCTGTGCCAGAGCCGGTGGTGGGAGGCAGGGATAGTGCTGGGCAGACTTATACGGTCTGTGCCGGGGCTGGTGGTTGGACGGCGGGACTAGTGCTGGGCAGACTTATAAGGTCTGTGCCGGGGCTGGTGGTTGGGCGGCGGGGATAGTGCTAGGCAGACTTATACGGTCTGTGCCAGAGCCGGTGGTGGGAGGCAGGGATAGTGCTGGGCAGACTTATACGGTCTGTGCCAGAGCTGGTGGTTGGGAGGCGGGAATAGGGCTGGCCAGACTTATACGGTCTGTGCACTGAAGAGGACAGTACAAATAAAAAAAGTAGCACATATGAATTTATCTTCTTGGGCAGACTGGATGGACCGTGCAGGTCTTTTTCTGCCGTCATCTACTATGTTACTATGTTAGAAGTCATTAAAAACAGAACTATTTATATACATTTGCATTGACAACAGATGACGTGGCTCAGCCTATCCCAATTCCACTCAGGTACCATATGCTTGCTGGAAAAGCCACATCTTAATGGCCATTAAAAAACATGTTAAACAGAGTTCACTTCGTATTGCTAGTAGAAGCAAATTCTAAAGAGCAGGGGAGTAAAACAGAAGGAACTATGCCTCGTAGCTTCATGATGGGCAGTATGGGTCCCAGGCAAAACCATACAGTAACCATTAATGGACCTAAGAACACATGAAGGGATATAGGGTATGGTCAAAGTGGAAAAATAAGCTGGGGCCCCCAGTTCTACAGACCTTAAAAGCCAGAATTAAGATCTTAAATTTCACTCTGTACAACTCGATCTGATTTTCGGGAATGACAGAGCATGTGGATAGCTATGTTCTCTAATGTTTTTTTATGTCATAAGAAGAGCCAACAAGAATATGTGAAATCAACCATAATCAAAAAAAGAATGGATCAAGTATAATTGTCTTAAAATTTTTAAAAACCTGTCTTGCAGATGGAAGACACCTAAGAGATAAGGAAAGATAAGTATACAAAATGACACCCAAATACAGAAAGTTATTTACTAGAGTGATGTTTGTGCCAAATTAAGAAAAAGGAGATGTTCTACAAGAGTGAGGCCCGGAGTGCCAACAAGTAATTGCCTTGTCACAAACTAGAACAAGCTGATGATCCAATAGCTAAGTAACTATAGAATGAAGGCAGCATTGGAGCTGAACTATGTCAGGATTCACAGGGTCAATATGATGAAGCAGCAAAATATCATTAGCATAGAAGTGAAATGAAATACCAGATTCTTGAATTAGAAGTGCAAGTGGGCTCAAAAATAAATTAAACATAGGCAACAGAATAGACCAGATGTTTCAACTTGTCCTCAGGGAACACCAAGCCAGTTGGGTGTTTTCAGAATATCCCCCCTGAATTCAATGCGGATATCCTGAAAACTCCAACTGTCTACACGTGCCCAGAGGACTGGGTTTGTTATCAGATTCAGGAGAAGTTGTACTAACCCAGAATGACCTTTCAAGCCAGGAAAAAGAGTGAAATAATTTTGAACGTAGTGCTTATTATACCAAGTGAGCGCAACTGAGACAAAAGAAGAACATGATTTACAACTGTTTTGGCACTACAATATGGTCTAAAGCCAAACTGCCTCAAGTGAAGAGCTGAAACATTTTTCATTAACTGTTGAAGTTGTATAAAGACCACTTTCTCAACCACTTTAGACCAAAAAAAAAACAACAACAAAAAAAAGAGGTTTGATATCAGATGGTAGAGAACCGGAAGGGATGGATCTGGACTAGGCTTTTTTTTTTTTTTAAGAGTGGGTCTCAAGATCACCATTTTCCGTGAATCTGGGACGTATCCCAATGAAAGACTCTTGTTAACAATAGCCAGTAGGAAAGAAGACAAGGTCTTGTATTTTAATCCAGGAGGAGAGAATGGGGTCTAAGACACATTTGGTAGGTTTCAAAGATGTAAAGTGTTTTGCTAAGGAGGGCTAGTGATTGGGATTGAAAAGAAGACCAGACTAAAGATCCCATAGGGCTTCTCTGCTGAGAGACAGAATCTGGAGTAAACTATCTAGAGAACGTATTAGTGGTGGAAAAGGTGTGATCAAAGTAGAAATTTTATTGGAAAAATAATTTGCCTAGCAATCAGCTGACGGCATAGATGTCACACCCATTTTCCCTTCCCCGTTGGTAAGCGTATGAAAAACTGAGTAAAGCTCCCTAGTAGGATTGCTAGGATTTTAAAATTCTTGTAGAAAAAAAGGCAAACAACAATATTTTTCCAAGTGAAAATTAAATTCATGGTGACGAGCTTTACAAAGTTCTAAATTTGCAGGTATCCTAGACTTTCTCCATTGACATTCTGCTCTTCTCAGCAGACGTTTAAAGAATCACAGATTACGATACAGTGGATGTTTACGAGAGCCAGGGTGAGAAGAGAGAGTAGATGAAGTCAACACAGTGAAGACAAATTTCAGTGTTGAATCCCATGAATCAATCTAGTCAGTTAAAGATAAGGACAGAAAATCAAAAGGGAAACAGGAAACAAATGAAAGCAAAGATATAGGATCGACATACTTAGTCCAACATGGGAAACTAGACATAATTTTCAGGACACAGAGTCCAGGAAGTAAAGAAAAAACTGAATCAGATAATGATCAGATCAGGATAACTGAGTGTAAGAAAAAGGGTGGACTGAAAAAGAAGTGGAGGTAGGGGTAAAGAACAAATCAACCGTATGGCCCTGATTAATACACAATGTCATTGCGAGACAGAGTACCTACATGAAAATCAGAGCAGTGCGCTGTCAAATAGTAAATGACGGCAGAAAAAGACCTGCATGGTCCATCCAGTCTGCCCAACAAGATAAACTCATATGCTACTTTTTGTGTATACCCTACTTTGATTTGTACCTGTCCTCTTCAGGGCACAGACCGTATAAGTCTGCCCAGCCCTATCCCCGCCTTCCAACCACCAGCCCCGCCTCCCACCACTGGCTCTAGCATAGACCGTATAAGTCTGCCCAGCACTATCCCCGCCTCCCGCCACCGGCTCTGCCACCCAATCTTCGGCTAAGCTCCTTAGGATCCATTCCTTCTGAACAGGATTCCTTTATGTTTATCCCACGCGTGTTTGAATTCTGTTACCGTTTTCATTTCCACCACCTCCCGCGGGAGGGCATTCCAAGCATCCACTACTCTCTCTGTGAAAAAATACTTCCTGACATTTTTCTTGAGTCTGCCCCCCTTCAATCTCATTTCATGTCATCTCGTTCTACCGCCTTTGCACCTCCGGAAAAGGTTCGTTTGCGGATTAATACTTTTCAAATATTTGAACGTCTGTATCATATCACCCCTGTTTCTCCTTTCTTCCAGAGTATACATGTTCAGGTCATCAAGTCTCTCCTCATACGTCTTGTAATGCAAATTCCTTACCATTCTCGTAGCTTTTCTTTGCATCGCTTCAATTCTTTTTACATCCTTCGCAAGGTACGGCCTCCAAAACTGAACACAATACTCTAGGTGGGGCCTCACCAACGACTTGTACAGGGGCATCAACACCTCCTTTCTTCTGCTGGTCACACCTCTCTCTATGTAGCCTAACAACCTTCTAGCTACGGCCACCGCCTTGTCACACTATTTTGTCGCCTTCAGATCCTCAGATACTATCACCCCAAGATCCCTCTCCCCGTCCATACCTATCAGATTCTCCCCGCCTAACACATACATCTCCCGAGGATTTCTATTCCCTAAGTGCATCACTTTGCATTTCTTCGCATTGAATTTTAATTGCCAAACCTTAGACCATTCTTCTAGCTTCCTCAGATCCTTTTTCATGTTTTCCACTCCCTCCCGGGTGTCCACTCTGTTACAGATCTTAGTATCATCCGCAAATAGGCAAACTTTACCTTCTAACCCTTCGGCAATGTCACTCACAAATATATTGAACAGAATTGGTCCCAGCACCGATCCCTGAGGCACACTACTACTCACCTTTCCCTCCTCCGAGCAAATTCCATTCACCACCACCCTCTGGCTTCTGTCAGTCAACCAGTTCCTAATCCAGTTCACTACTTCGGGTCCTATCTTCAGCCCATCCAGTTTATTTAAGAGCCTCCTGTGGGGAACCGTGTCAAAAGCTTTGATGAAATCTAAGTAGATTACATCCATAGCTCGTCCCTGATTCAATTCTCCTGTCACCCAATCAAAGAACTCAATGAGATTCGTTTGGCACGATTTCCCTTTGGTAAAACCATGTTGTCTCAGATCTTGCAACTTATTGGCTTCCAGGAAATTCACAATCCTTTCCTTCAGCATCGCTTCCATTACGTTTCCAATAACCGAAGTGAGGCTTACCGGCCTGTAGTTTCCAGCTTCTTCCCTATCACCACTCTTGTGAAGAGGGACCACCTCCGCTGCTCTCCAATCCCTCGGAACCTCTCCCGTCTGCAAGGATATGTTAAACAAATCTTTAACAGGACCCACCAGAACCTCTCTGAGCTCCCTCAATATCCTGGGGTGGATCCCATCCTGTCCCATAGCTTTATCCACCTTTAGCTTTTCAATCTGTTCATACACACTCTCTTCTGTGAACGGTGCTCTATCCACTTCAATCTCATTTGTACTTTTTGCAGTCCATCGCAGTCCTTCTCCAGGATTTTCTTCTGTGAAAACAGAACAAAAGTATCTATTTAGCAAATTTGCTTTTTCTTCATCATTATCCACATAGCGGTTCGCAGTACCTTTTAGGCTCACAATTCCCTTTTTAGTCATTCTCCTTTCACTTATATACCTGAAGAAATTTTTGTCACCCCTCCTTACATTTCTAGCCATTTGTTCTTCCGCTTGCGCCAGACGTATCTCTCTCTTGGCTTCTTTCAGTTTCATCCTGTATTCCTCCTTGTGTTCCTTTTCTTTAGTTTTTGTGTATTTCTGGAACGCCAACTCTTTAGCCTTTATTTTCTCAGCCACTTGCTTGGAGAACCATATTGGTTTCCTTTTTCTCTTGCTTTTATTTACTTTCCTTACATACAGGTTCGTGGCCCTATTTATAGCTTCTTTCAGCCTGGACCACTGTCCTTCCACTTCTCGTATTTCCTCCCAGCCCATCATCTCCTTCCTCAGGTATTCCCCCATTTTACTAAAGTCAGCACGCTTGAAATCCAGAACTTTGAGTTTTGAGTGGCCGCTCTCCACTTTAGCTGTAATATCAAACCAAACCGTTTGATGGTCACTGCTGCCCAGGTGGGCACCCACTCAGATATTTGACACGCTATCCCCATTTGTGAGCACCAGATCCAGTGTCGCTCCCTCCCTCGTGGGTTCCGTCACCATTTGTCTGAGCAAACCACTTTGTAAAGCATCCACGATCTCTCTACTTCTTTCCGATTCCGCAGAAGGAACCTTCCAATCTACATCCGGCAGATTGAAATCTCCCAGCAACAGCACCTCTCTCTTGTTTCCCAACTTTTGAATATCTGCGATCAGGTCTTTATCTAGTTCCTCCAATTGTTTTGGAGGTCTGTAGACAACACCCACGTGTATAGAGGTTCTATCCTCTCTTTTTAAGGTGATCCATATCGCTTCTTCCTTTCCCCAGGTCCCTGTCATTTCAGTCGCTGTGATATCATTTCTCACATATAGGGCTACTCCTCCACCTTTACGACTCTCTCTCTATCCTTCCTAAACAGATTATAGCCTGGTATGTTTGCATCCCATTCATGCGAACCGTTTAGCCATGTCTCCGTGATTGCAACAATGTCTAAGTCTGCCTCCAACATCAGGGCTTGAAGGTCATGAACTTTATTGCTTAGACTGCGAGCATTTGTGGCCATCGCTTTCCATGTACATTTCCTGGTATGTGCTTCAACATTTGTGATTTGGGGTTGTCTTTTCTCTTTGGGTACCTTCATATCCTTTTGTTCCAACAGTCTGGTAGCAAAGATCCATCCAACTGGTCTGCCATGGTGGGGAGGGGAGCAATAAAAAGGTCAGAGATATGAGTATGGAGGCTCTCTTCTAAGCAGAGGGTAATGGCATAAACAGCAGCAAGCTCCACTCCTTTTTTTTTGATGAGTGGGACTTAAAAAGGACATCATAATCAGTGGGGAGACAGTGATAAAGAAAAACTCTCCTCCCCTTCCCCAACTAAGTTTTCATAAGACAAAGGATCTGACACTTAAATGAATACATATAGTCCCTAATGAGGGACACTTTACACTTAATGGGTCTACAATTCAGTAAGGCAACATCACGTGATGAAAAGGAGTGTAACACTAAACTTGAAGTTGCGGAACAAGACGCACCTTATAAAGCAGTTGACACTGTATGTAAGTCGATTGTGGGAGGTGTCCTTGTACAACTGGTATCTGATACAAGGGCCTGGACTGTGCTGTTGTGAGGTGTAGCTGCCTTAACAGTAAATGCCGACAAACAAGCGATGCAGAATAATAAAAATCACATTGAGAAAATAAGCAAGGGGTACGAGAAAGAATAGTTAGAGGTAGAGGAGAGGATGAGAAACACAAGGGGCTTGGATAATGAAATAATGAGAAGCAAGAGGAAATAGTTCATGGGTGGGAAGAACTAAGCACAGAGGGTGGAAAAGGGTATTAGGGAGTGGTAGGAAAAAAACAGAAACTAAGGAAAGAGTGACATGGGGGGGGGATGAGACAATCAGGGATAATGAGCAGAGAAATAAGATGGGGAAGGAAGTAGATAATGGAAAAATGGTGGGGTAGGTCAAAGGTGAAAAAAGGGAGCTTGAGGCCTATAGAATGAGACAGAAGGAAAAGAGTGAAATACTAGTTATGGGAGGACAGAGGCAGAAAAGAAAAATGAAAAGAGAATTACATAAAGGGGGAAATGACATTACGCAAAATAGACTTGAAAAAAACCCCTACAGCACAGTAGTCTTCTGGGGTGGCCATTCCTTCATTGCTGAGCACTTTAGCAATACTCCAATGGCAGCAAAAATACAGCAAACAAATATTAAAGCTTTCTCACAGACCGCAGTGCCACAGCTGTCTCGGCACATTTCCAAAATGTGGCAGAGCCTACAGAGCGTGCGGAGGAGATTTGGAGCTGTTTCATGAAGAAATCAGGTACAGGCTCCAGGAGTTGAAAAGTGAGTTGGTTGTTGAGATTCATCATGAATTTGCAGAGATTAAAAAAAAGCTGGCAGACTTTGGAACTTGACTGGGGGAAAGAGAGACCCAGATGGACATTTATGGGGAGGTTGTTAACCATTTGCAAACCCAGGTGACTCAGCTGGAATGGCACAAAGAGGAGGCGCTGTTGAAGTTGGAGAATTTAGAAAACAGATCCCGGCAGCAGAATCTCCGGTTCCAGGGGGTGCCAGAGACCGTGGTGGATTCTCAGTGCCAGATGTTATTCAAATGCTTTGTCAAGATCTTCTGCTGGGCACTGCTCCTGCGCATCTCCCGGGGAACTCTCTACTGAAGGACTGCATTGGGTTGCGGGATCTATGGATCAGAATTTAGCTCATGAAATCATAGTTTCCTTCTGTCACTTTACAGGTAAGGTACTTGTACTACGAGCAGCCCGGTGACATGAGGGCCCTGTTATCTGGCAAACTTTCTGAGAAGTTCTGAGAGAAGGGGACATTTCTCTGGTAAGTGAACATTAGTTTGCTTTGTGCTTTGGGAGCTTAAAGATTGGGATTTAAAGGAGGAATTATAGGTTAGTGATAAGCAAAACAAAAATATAAAAATGCAAACTTCATCAACTAATCTCCATACCCTTTACCTTTGTACAACTGTGTTAACAGATTGTACAACAGTGTTAACAGATAGCTCTAGCAGGAACAGCAGACCTAGTTCAGTCTTAGGGGGGGGGAAAAAAAAAAGAGAAAAGCAAGGATTATTAACTAGCTTCTATGGAGGGGAATTTTGATATAATGTCTTAGACTTCGGATGTTTTGCAAAAAACATCAAAAATCTGAATAGGAAAGAAGGCCATTTTCAAAAAAGAAAAATGTCTATCTTTTTTTTTTTTTTTTTTTTTTTAATATCGGAAAAAAAAACCCCATCCAAGTGCAAAACGCACAAAATCAAGCCACTGGGATGTAGGAGGAGCCAGCATTTATAGTACAGTGGTCCCCCTGACATCCCAGGAAAGCAACAGGGCACCCTAGGGGGCACTGCAGTGGACTAAATAAAATGCTCCCAGGTACACATCTCACCACTGCTCTCTCTTACCTTGTCTGCTGAGCCCCACAAAACCTACTACCCCCAATTGTACACCACTACCACAGCCCTTACAGGTGAAGGGGCACCTTTATGTGGGTACAGTAGGTTTCTGGTGAGTTTTGGAGGGTTTACAATTTTGTCCACAAGTGCAACAGGTAGGGGGAGGTAGGAGCCTGTGTCCACTTGTCTGCAGTGCACCGCACCAACCACTAGACTACTCCAGGGACCTGCATGCTGTTCTAATGGACTTGAGTACAACATCTGAGGCTGGCATAGAGATTGGCAAGTAATGTTTTTCATCACATTTTGGGGGGTGGGAGGGGGTCGGTGACCACTGGGGGAATAAGGGGAGGTCATCCCTGATGACCTCCAGTGGTCATCTGGGTACTTAGGGCACTTTTTGTACCTAATTCGTTATAAAAACAGGTCTAGCTCAAAACGTCTTACTCCTAGACGATTTTGTTTTGTTCCATTATGGCTGAAAAACATTAAGTCTTAGGAATGCCCAAGTCCCGGCCTGAACACGCCCCCTTGAGATCTGGACACGTTTCATTGAAAAACATCTAAAAATAGGTTTCGAAAATACTGATTTGGACATTTTTGTGAGAAAAACGTACAAATGCTACTTTATTAGACGTTTTTCTGTTTTGAAAATAAGCCCAATAGTGTACAATGGTATCTATGTGGGATGCAGACAACAACTCACGAAGAAACTCCAAACTGCCCAAAATACAGCAGCCAGACTGATATATAGCAAAACCCCTCCGAGAAAAGCTGCATTGGCTCCCAATCAAAGAAAGGATCATCTTCAAAATCTGCACTTTGGTCCACAAAATTATATATGGCATAGTCCCAGGATACATGATAGACTTTATAGACCTACCATTAAGAAACAGTATCTGATCATCACGATCCTACCTAAACCTACATTCCCCAAACTGCAAAGGACTTAAACACACAACAACTTACGCATCCGGCTTCTCCAACATAAGTACACAACTATGGAATGGGCTCCCTAAAGCTGTAAAAACAATCCATGACCAACTAAACTTCAGGAAATCACTAAAAACCACCCTTTTCAAAAAGGCCTACCCCAATGATCCAATGTAAACCCTTCACCCAGCAACACAGTATGACCAAAGATTGTACCGGACAATATACAATCTTCATTACCTTTGACCCTCTATAATTCCTCATTCAAGCACTATGCATCCATATATTTATCAACTGACCTGGCGATTGCCTTGATGGCACTATGTAAGCACATTGAGCCTGCAAATAGGTGGGAAAATGTGGGGTACAAATGTAACAAATAAAAAATAAATAAAAATACAACACTTTTCCCATAGTTTTAAACAAACTTTTTCTAGAGGTAAAAATTTAACAGCCAAAGAACTTTAAAAAGGATAGTAGGAAAGCCCAAATCTTGATGTAAAAGACAGTTATTTTCTGTTCTTTGATTGCTGGAGAGGTAAGCACTGCTACTGACCTGAATTAGGTGTTAAGGTGTGAGGAAGTAGAATATTTGCAAAGGTTATTAAGGGCAACCTGATTACTGAGTTAGCTTGAAAGGGTCTGTTTGAAGAAGTCTCCTTAGATTCAAAACTATATAAAGAGGAGAGGTCCCTCTTTCTGAGAAGTTCTGAGAGAAGAGGACATTTCTCTGGTAAGTGAAAATTATTTTGCTTTGTGCTTTGGGAACTTAAAGATTGGGTTTTAAAGGAGGAATTGTAGGTTAGTGATAGGAAGAATACAAATATAAAAAAGCAAACTTTATCAACTAATCTCCATACTCTTTTCCCCCTAATTTTAAAACTTGAACTTTGTACCACAGCAGTAACAGATGGTCCTGCTGTGCCTACTGGAGGCTTAGTTTAGTCTTTTGGGGGGGGGGGGGGGGGGAGAAAGAAAAGAAAGCTAGAGTAGCAGACTTGGTGGAGCTGAGGGAGACAGAGCTACATAGAGGAGACCTACAGGGACACTGTAGAGAAATCCCACCTCCAGTATGGCAGCCCCTGTGCTGCTTTGGAGGAAGAAGGTCTCCTAAAAGAAGAGCATCACCCTGGTGAAGTAGGAAGTACTCCTGTAGCCAGGACATGCCCACCAGGGGATGTACTATCCTCTCGCACAGAGGATATGTCTCCAAGAACTTCTGCCCAGGCGGGAAGGATTAGGACAGCTGTTGTAGTTGGCTATTCCATCAATAGGCATATAGATAGCTGGGTGGCTGGCAGACCTGAGGATCGCCTGGTGACTTGCCTGCGTGGTGTGAAGGTGGTGGACCTCATGCGTCACCTGGACAGGATCTTAAGACAGTGCTAGGGAGGAGCTGGCTCTCTTGGTACATGTGGGTACCAATGACATACGAAAATATGGGAGGGAGGTTCTGGAAGCCAAATTCGGGCTCTTAGGTAGAAAGTTGAAGTCCAGATCCTCCAGGGTAGAATTTTCAGAAATGCTACCCATTCCATGCGCAGAACCCAAAAGGCAGGCAGAGTTCCGAAATCTCAATGCATGGTTGAGACGATGGTGTATGGATGAGGGATTTAGATTTGTTAGGAACTGGTTGACATTCTGGGAAAGGGGGAGACTGTTCCGAAAGGATGGGCTCCATATTAACTGGGATGGAACCAGGCTGCTGGTGCTAACTTTTAAAAAGGAGCAAGAGCAGCTTTTAAACTAGAATGGGGGGGGGGGGGGGGGGGGGAGCCAACAATCACCCAGGATCGCATGATTCAGTGTGGAGCATCCTTGAAGGATACTATGGAAACAGGACATTTAGGAAATCCTAGTAGAGAGATTTCAACAATGCTGAAAGTAAGCCAGGTTTGCTTAGAGAGAACAAGATAAAGGATGAACATTATCCCCTTCAACTTCTAAGCAGCTTGTAGATCAAAAGAAAAAAAAATACAATTTGAAGTGCCTGTATACATATACAAGAACCTTAAATAATAAGATGGGAGAGTCAGAATATATAGCACTAAATGATGAGGTAGATATAATAGGCATATCAGAGATTTGGTGGAAAGAGGACAATCAATGGGACACTGTGTTAACAGGTTACAAATTGCATCACAATGATAGAGAGGATCGAATTGGCTGGGAGTTGCGCTATATGTTAAAGAGGGAACACAGTCAAATAAAATAAACATTTCACATGACAGATAGCAGTGTGGAATTATTATGGATAGAAATTCCAGGTGTGACGGGAAGGAGTATTCTTTTAGGGTTGTACTACCGTCCGCCGGGACAGAACGAACAGACGGATGAAAAAAATGTTTACAGAGATCAGGAAAGCTGGCCACGCTATAATAATGGGTGATTTCAATAACCCCGATATGGACAGGATAAATGTTACATCAGGAAGTGCCAGGGAGATAAAATTTCAAGATGTAAAACATGGCTGCTTCTTGGAGGAGCTGGTTTAGGAACAGACGAAAGGGGGAGCCATTTTGGATCTGGTCCTTGGTGGCTTGCAGGGCATAGTGGAGGAGTGGCCTAGTGGTTAGAGCACCGGTCTTGCAATCCAGAGGTGGCTGGTTCAAATCCCACTGCTGCTCCTTGTGATCTTGGGCAAGTCACTTAACCCTCCATTGCCTCAGTTACAAACTTAGATTGTAAGCCCTCCTGGGACAGAGGAATATCCAGAGTACCTGAATGTAACTGACCTTGAGCTACTACTGAAGAAGGTGTGAGCGAAATCTAAATAAATAAATAAATAAATAGTGCTAGAGGTGGCAGTGCTGGATCCCCTGGGAAACAGTGACCATAACATGATCAAGTTTGAACTATCTGGGATAAACTCGCAAAGGAAATCTACTGTAGTTGCATTTAATTTTCAAAAAGTTGACTATAAAAAAATGAACATGGTTAAAAAATAAATAAAAGGGTGGGCGTTTCCAAGATGGTGACTCGATGTTGAATGTGAGCGATCGAGCTACTCTCGATTAAAAACTGTTACCTTGTCTATTTCCTAAAATGCCTCATACTAAGAGGAAAGGAGCGGTAAAGAACCTACCGCCAACGGTTCGTACCTCTTCGCCTATCCAGACGACGCTTGACCGCTTCACAACAAATTTCACACAAGATACTGGCGTTCAGCGGGCCGCTGTGGGTGCTGACGAAGGAGCGTCGGCCCACCAGGCAATAGAAACAACTCTTTCGCCGCCGGAGGTTAATCCCCCACCTTGTCCAGCTCATCAACGGGAGAGGGGGTCAGACCCGATTGCTTCGGAAGACGAGGGTGACGGATCTGTGGATGGCGGCTCCCCCCCAGCGAGAGCAGAGGAATCATTCTTGGAGCTTCGGGCTCCCCAGGTGGTGACGCTGGAATTGATCTGGAAAGCCATACAAGATCTTACAAAGACGGTAGCGAATTCGGCCCGGGAGACCACATCACTTGTGAGTAAAGTTAATGACTTAACTGAAACTGTGGAAAACTTAAAAACAGATACAACAACTAGAATTGATTCAATGCAATTGGAAGTAGCGACTCTGAAAACGATTAACACAGCTTTGATTAAAGATAAGTTGGCGATACTGAGGAAGATTGAACAAATGGAAAATTTTAACAAACATCTCAATTTAAGAATATTGAACTTTCCTGTAATAAATGGCCTGAGCCCGATGGAATTATTTCGAAAGTATTTGATTGAAAATTTACAATACTCCCCATCTCATATTCCTCCAGTAAATAAAATTTACTATATTCCTTTGTCTAAAAAGAAAGATGGGGTAGTGAAAGAAATCGGAGACCAGGCCGTTTGTGGAGGGAATGAACAAGAAATACAAGATCTTTCAATGTTTCTGGAACAATCTTTTTCAGTGGTTACCCAGCGTCAAACTTTGATCATATCGTTAGTTTTTGAACAAGATCTCAGTGCTATATTAAAACTGTATTTTAAAAATTCCAAGAAAATCTTTTGTGGATCCCGGGTTTGGATATACCCGGATGTGACTAAAAATACTCAAGACAGGAGGAAACTATTCCTTGCACTTCGAGAGGAAACTAGGGCAATGGGAGCTTCATTTCTCTTGTCCTATCCATGTAAATGTATTGTAAAATATTTAAATGTTAAATATGTTTTCTTCGAGCCGGAGCAACTAAAAAGTTTCTTGGATCAAAAAAGGCTCTCCAGTGGATCCCAGTGAATAGTTTAACAACTGATTAATATATTAAGAAAGTGAATTTGAGTTAGGCCGATTCCTTTATGATTTTGTATTTAAAAGATCTCCTTATCTTTATGGAATAACCCCCAATTTTGAGGTCTAAGAAAGAGATTAATAATAATGATGTTTGTTTTGTGAAAACTTTTTGTTTAAAACAAATTTCTAACTCTGTGTTACTTTTACAAGATGTAAGGCTTGTTAAAATAAATAAATAAATAAATAAATAAATAAATAAATAAATAAATAAATAAATAAAAAATAAAAGGATCAGCTGCAAAGGTTAGAACACTAAATCAGGCATGGATGTTATTCAAAAATACCATATTGGAAGCCCAGGCCAGATGCATTCCACGTATTTGCAAAGGTGGAAAGAAGCGAAAACGTCAGCCAGCATGGTTAAAAGGTGAAATAAAAGAGGCCATTACAGCCAAAAGACTGCCCTTCAAAGAATGGAAAAAGAACCCAAATGAAGAAAATAAGAAGCAACATAAGCACTGGCAAGTCAGATGCAAAGCATTAATAGCTCAACTTATCATACACTACTAAGCCTGACTTTACGTTGTTTTAATACTGTTTTATTGAAAATTCTATTCTTAACTTTGTATTTCAAATTACTATGCAAGCCGCATTGAGCCTGCATTGTGTGGGAAAGCGCGGGGTACAAATGTAATAAATAATAATAATAAAGGCTAAAAGAGAATATGAAGAGAAACTTGCCACAGAGGCTAAAACTCACAGTAAAAACTTTTTCAGGCAAGTCAGAAGCAGAAAATCTGCGAAAGAATCCATGGGACCGCTAGATCACAAATGAGCAAAAGGGGCGCTCAGGGAGGACAATGTCATAGTGGAGAAACTGAATGAATTCTTTGCTTCTGTCTTTACAGAAGTAGATGTAAGAGATCTGCCTGTACCGGAAATGGTTTTCAAAGGTGATGATGCAGAGGAACTGAAAGAAATCTCGATGAACCTGGAAGATGTACTGAGCCAAACTGACATATTAAAGAGTAGTAAAGATGGCATACATCCAAGGGTACTCAAAGAACTCAAGCATGAAATTGCTGATCTGCTGTTACTAATATGTAAACTGTCATTAAAATTGTCTTTAGTACCTGAAGATTGGAGGATGGCCAATGTGACGCCGATTTTTAAAAAGGGTTCTAGGGATGATCCGGGAAATTATAGACCGGTAAGCCTGACATCTGTGCCGGGCAAAATAGCGGAAACTATTATAAAGAATAAAATTACAGAACATGTAGACAAACATGGTTTAATGGGACATGAGTCATTATGGGTTCAGCCAAGTCGAGTCTTGCCTCACCATTTTGCTTCATTTCTTTCAGGGTGTGAATAAACATGTGAATAAAGGTGATCTGGTTGATGTAGTGTATCTAGATTTTCAGATAGCTTTTGATAAAGTTCCTCATGAGAGACTCCTGAGAAAATTCAGTGTCATAGGATAGGAGGCAAGGATCTGGTGTGGATTAGGAATTGGTTATTGGACAGAAAACAGAGGGTAGAGTTAAATGGTCATTTCTCTCTGTGGAGGAAGGCGAACAGTGGAGTGCCACAGCGATTTGTACTGGGACGGGTGCTATTTAACATATTTATAAATGATGTGGAGATCGGAACGACGAGTGAGGTGATTAAATTTGCAGATGATACAAAACTATTCAAGGTTCTTAAAACATGTGCGGACTGTGAAATATTGCAGAAAGACCATAGGAAATTGGTAGACTGGACATACAAATTTTAAATGAAATTTAATGTGGACAAATGTGAGGTGATGCACATTGGAAAGAATAATCCGAATCATCGTTACCTGATGCTAGGATCCACCTTGGGGGTCAGCACTCACGAAAAAGATCTGGGTGTCATAGATAATATCCTGAAATCTTCTGTTCAGTGTGCAGCGGAGGTGGCCAAAAACAGGATGCTAGGAATTTTTAGGAAAGGGATGGTGAATAAGATCGAAAATACTATAATGCCTTTGTATCGCTCCATGGTGCGTCTGCAACTTGAGTATTACATTCAGTTCTGGTCGCCATATCTCAAAAAAACATTTAGCAGAATTAGAAAAGGTTCAAAGAAGAGTGACCAAAATAATAAAGGGGATGGAACTTCTCTCGTATGAGGAAAGGCTAAAGAGTTTAGGGCTCTTCAGCTTGGAAAAGAGACAGATGAGGGGAGATATGATTGAGGTCTACAAAATGCTGTGGTGAGATTTCAGCAGGGGGGGAGAACACTCAAATCGATGTGACACAGAAGATGAATGGAAGCGTTTTGCAGAGATTGTAACTTTTTAAATTGGTAGCAGGGGATGTCTACGTAAATGATATTACAATAATCAAGTCTTGTAATTAGAAGGGACAGTACAAGAGAGTGAAAGGATTGAGGACTAAAATATCAGCGAACAGAGTAATTTATGCAAAATAAATAAGCTAGTTTTACAGACATTAGATATGTATTGTATAAAAGAAAATTGGGAGTTTAGGATGACTCCAAATAACGGAAGGCGTCAACTGGTAGAATATCTGTTCCCATAAGGTGAAGAGGAGAGGTGGTAACGGGAAGGCCGCCAGTAAACCAGCAGGCTACAGTGTTTGCAGATTCAGGACCATCTTGTGATCAGCAAGCCAGTCAGCAACTGAAATAAGGGAGTTTTCAACAGGGGTGACAGAAGAGGAAAAAGGGTCAGTCGGAAAAAGAGAAGTAGGATGTCGTCTGCATAGAAATAACATGAAATACCTGATTGAATAGATTGAATAAAGGCAGAAAAGGGACTAAGGAATACAGGAGAGGGGATAAGATAGAACCCTGGGGGACACCACAGGTGAATTTTAAGAGGTTCAAGACTGGGTTTCAAACTCATTTTTCCTTAGTATTTAGTGATACAGTATTTTGTTTTATTATCAGTGGGGGCTGGCTGATGGCAGGCCAGGCTGCAAACAAGAAGATACAGTATTCTGTAAGCTCTTTTCTTTATTCCTTTCTCTGTTCAAGAACTTGTGCTGCTGAAAAATTTTTGTTTTGTATTGTTGTAAACTGATCAGGAGTTGTATAGTAAATTTATTAAACATTGTACAATGTGTAGTAGTCAACTTGAGAAACAAAGGAAATGTGTCTTACCCAGTTTGGTTTTCGCTGTTCTCACATTGTCAAGTTCATGCTCCAGCTCCAATGAATTGAATTCTGCAGCAGTATTCACCCCTGTTAAAATTTAAGGTATGAATATTTAAAATTATCTAATTTACCACGTCAATGCAGGATAAGACAAAGAGAGCTATTTACTAAACAACAGTTGTTTAGCACAATGTAAACATACCTCAACAGTAGTGCAGCACTGTATTAACTGTCAGCACAAGGTAGTTGACAAAGAGAGCTATTTACTAAACAACAGTTGTTTAGCACAATGTAAACATACCTCAACAGTAGTGCAGCACTGTGTTAACTGTCAGCACAAGGTAGTTAATGTATTAATGCACCTAAAATAGAAATTCTATTAAGGACATGGGTGGGGACTGAGCTTTGCAATCAATGTGGGGACTGAAAAACTTGGCAGATAAAGCAGATCAGTTAGCTACACCTCACAACACTTTAGATCAAGAGTTTAATTTTATTTCAGAGCTAGCCATTTCAAAATGCATCCTATTACATTCAGTTTTCTAATACTTGATTCCCTTGTAGTAACTGTACATTCCTGTTTTTTAGGCCTTCTTTGATCTTTTGTTTCTTTCGTTTAAAAAACAAATTTGCTAAAACTTCTAACACAATCTGAGAAGCCACCTACATTCCAGAAAGTATTTACACCTTTGCAATACTACAAGAAAAAAAAAAAAAACAGGCTCAAACTATAGTGACACAAAAAAATTATACAAACTTAAACAACCTAATAAACACCAAACCCCTGATGACAACGAATGACAACCCATCAGAAAATGATCTTTGCCAGATTCTTTGAAGAGAAAATACCTTGTTCTCTATGTGTTTGCAATGTTTTATTTTTAATCTGTATCTAGGTAAAACTGCATTAATGTGAGGTATGCTGTTCTCAATTTGGTTTTCAGAAATGTAAAATTAACTGACCACTGTTTACATTTGATTGACAAAAGTGCTTTATGCAGCTTTTTTAATACCACTGTAACTTTAAAAGGGTACTGTTTCTGCAGTTCACGACTGTTCATTTCAATGAATACTATGAAATAATTTAGATTTACTGTTTGTGTTGCAGTATTTTTTCATGGGCATAAAATAGGAAAATACCTTCAACACATTAGTTCCTAACTCTGGACATAACAGAAAAATCTGGAAATGCACAAGTAATCTGTCACTATGAAAAGGGACTCTATGACCCTTTCTACAGTTTTATTCAAATGATATTGTGAAATGTATTTATTTCTGCATTTGTACCTCACATTTTCCAATAGGGAATCGGTTCAATATGGCTTACACGTTATTTTGGTTATGCATGGTACATAGTTGTGTGTTAGTGCTTGTCTAGTTCAATTATTGTTAGAGATTCAGTAACATTGTGTATTGGGTTGGTTTGTTTATGGGGGTCATCAGGGAAGGATTATTTGAAGAAGTGGGCTTTCATGTGTTTTCTAAATGCCAAGTCGTTGTTCATGCCTGTGAGGGCCTTTGGTAAAGTTTTCTATATTTTGGGACAGATGTATATGAAGTTGGTTGAGTATGAAGCTTTGTATATTATTCCTTGACATATGGGAAAGTGCAGGGTGAGATAGGTTCTAGCACCTTGATTGCATTGCGTATAGGTAGTTCAGTTAGGTTTGTCATGTATTCTGGTGCAAAGCCGAAGATTATTCTGTAGGCGAACAAGAATATCTTGAAGGATATCCTTGCTTTAACTGGGAGCCAATATAATTCTTGGAATAGTGGTCGTGCACTTTCAAAGCATTTTTTTCTTCGAATTGTTAGTCTTGCTGCTGTGCTTTGCGCTGTTTGCAGCTTTTTTTTTAGTGATGGTTCCTTGCATCTGGCATAAATTCCGTTGCAGTAGTCAACATGGGCGAGGACTATAGATTATATTAGTGTATGGAATACATCCCTTGGGAGGTAGTTTTTAATGTGCTTCAGTTTCCACGTAGTGTGGAAAATTTTCTTCGTAGTGACTGATATTTGTGTGCTAAGTGTCAGGTTGCAGTCTATGGTGACACCTAAGATTTTTAGACTGTCAGATTTAGTGCAGCTTCCACTATCAGGCACTTCATGGAGCTAAAGCCAAGCCAAACAGTAAGACCTTGTATTGATAGTGGGGAGTTTCACAGCAGAAGTGAAGGAACTTTCTGTGTGCAGGTGGGACAGGTATGTCCATGTATGACTCCTTGAGATCTAGAGAGCAAATCCAATCATTGAGTTGTATCATGGTAACAATCCTAGGGAAACCATGCAAAATTCTTCTCTGTATAGAAACTTGTTTAAGTCTCGCAGATAAAGAATTGGTCGTACCCCTCATCTTTTTTGATATGGGAAAGTATCTGGAATAGAACCCTTGAACCCTGTTCAGCAAAGGAACTAGTTCTATTCCATTCTGCCAGAGGAGAGCCAAGAGCTCCTCTCGAAGTAGTGTCATCTGGAACGAACTGAAAAGAGGCTCTTGGTGGTTGGTCGGGATGTCTTTTCACCAACGCAGAGCATAACCATGCTGTATGGTATGTAGTACCCAAAGGTAAGAGATTATGAGAGGCCACCTCTGATGAAAGAGAATGAGTTGCCATACTACCAATAGGTCGCTTGGCACGGACAACTGTATTATGATAATGCTCTCTAGAAAGGAGTCAAAAACTGGGTTGTTGTTTAGACTGAGAAGTTAGATTTTTGACCCCACTACTGCCTTGCACTTGAGCATTCAGGTGAACTTCTTTGAGCTGGAGGAGGAGTAGCAGTAGGAGTGTAATGAAACTTAGACATATAGTATTTGAAGCACTAAAATCCTCCTGCAAATCTTCTAGAAGAGGTAGAAGAAGTCTGTGGCCTGGATATTTTTAGTTATCTGTTTTTTGGATTTTTTAATTAGATCAGTCACTTCAACTTTATCAAACAAATTATCTCCACAACAAGAGATGTCCGCTAGTTACTCTTAGACCACAGATTCTAAGACTGAGACACTGAGCCAGGAAAGATGCCGCATTGCTACTCCTAAGGCAGAAATGCATGAGGAGGCATCAAAGGATTGCCCTGCCAGATATTTAGGACAATCCACAAGTTTTCTGTGAATCTCATGGAACTCTTCAACATTTTCAAGGGGAAGAAATTCTGCAAAACAGTACTCTGTAGAATAAAGTTGATAATCTGTGATTGGTTAGCATTGAAGCCTGAAATGTTTTTCTGCCAAAACAGTCCAACGTTCTAGCTTCTCTGCCTGGAGGAGCAGAGGCATGAGATCTAGCACTGCGAGTTTGTATTAAAGCAGATTCCACAACTAGAGAATGATAAGGTAATTGAGTTTTCACAAACCAAGTGCATTTCTGTATCCTATACATTGTGTCAATTTTCTTTGGAGCAACTTGAACTGTCAATGTTGTCTCCCAGTTTCTGATGACAGTATTTTTCATAATTGTATGAAGTGGAACAGTAATTCCCTCTCAAAGAGGAGAGTCATAATCTAGAATCTCAAAGAGTTCTAAAGTTTTTCCTCTGTCTCCAGTTTGAAAGGTATAACTTGAGCCATCTCAATACTACTTTCTGGAGAAGACCTACTTCTCTCAGGTGACATAAAAGAATCAGATGGGATGCCATAGGACTCCTCAGCTGAAAGGTCCTGATCTGTCTCCTAGGAAAGGTCACAGTATGACTCTTCAAAATACTGTTCTTGGGAAGTATGTGGAACAATGTCAACTAGAATATCAGCTCTGCGTCAAGGTGTGTCGAGGCAGACAAGTCTCCAAGGTTGGAGAAAGTTCCTCTGCCAATGTCGATGCGTGTGTTGGTCGGGTTCGTGCTGCCCCCGATATTCGGCATCGAGCTGGTGTGTGGGACCTCTCTCGTGACTGTCTCTCCGATGTATGGATGGGCTGGAGCTAAGGCTGGTGCAAGCACCCCATAAGCCTGAATAGACTGAATTCAGTAAGCCCCGAGAGCTCCTCTTTGAGCATAGCGTAGATTGGAGCATAGAGTCGGCATCAGTACTAGTTGAGAAAGCGGTGTGGACACAGCCTGAGTTATAGCCTATGCAAGCATACGAGATTTCAAATACCTTGAAGGCTCTCAATTAGAAATTAGTTGGAGAGAAGGAGAGCAGTCAGTGTGGCATGGACACTTCCTGTGCATTGATGATATTGATGAAGAGGAGGTGTCAAGAGTGTCTGGAGGGAGAACGATGGCAATACTTCTTAGGCTTTTTCACTGCAGGTCCCTCAATGCATGCAATACCGATGAAGAGGACGTAGAGTTTTTGCACTGTTGCGGTGCAAAGTCCAATGTTGGACCATCTCGATGTTGTGTTGGTGCACCTCATGTTGACGCCGATGCAGGTTCCACGTTGAGTGCCAAATCCCTTGCTATGTTCGATGTGGATGCCGATGTAGAACCAAAACATTTTCCATACAGGACTCTGAGTGCTTTAAGGATCCTCACTTGTAGTGTTCCGGACCCAAGTTGGGGTGGGGGTGGGGGGGGGGGGGGGGGGGGGGGGGGGGGTCTGTGACTGACATGGTCCTATTGCATTGAGTACACTTCTTAAAGCCACTCGGCACCCTTACTGACATAGATGGGAAAATGGGCTAATACTAGGGTCCACTTTAGAAGTCAGCACTCAAGAAAAAGACCTAGGTGTCATGTAGGCATATTTTCAAAGCACGGGAGGCTAAGTTCCATAGGTTTCTATGGAACTTTGGGAGGCTAAGTGCTTTGAAAATGAGCTTGATTGTAGACAATACAGTGAACTTTTCTGCCCAGTGTGTGGCGGCAGCCAAAAAAGCAAAAAGGATGCTAAGAATTATTAGGAGAGGGATGCAAAATAAGCCCAAAAATATTATAATGCCTCTATCACTCCAATGGTGCGAACTCACTTGAGTATTGTGTTCATTTCTGGTCACCGTATCTCAAAAAGGATACAGTGGAATTAGAAAAGGTTCAAAGAAGAGCAATCAAAATGATAGAGAGGATGGAACTGCTCCTATATGAGGAAATGCTAAAGAGGTTAGGGCTCTTCAGCTTGGAAAAGAGACAGCTGAGGGGGGAAATGATTGAAGTCAACAAAATCCTGAGTGGTGGAGCAGATGGAGATTAATTTATTTTTCACTCATTCAAAAAGTACTTTTGAAACAAATAAGAAGAAATATTTTTTCACTCAAAGAGTAGTTAAGCTCTGGAACTCATAACTGGAGAATGTGGTAATGGCGGTTAGTGTATCTGGGTTTAAAAAAAAAGGTTTGGACAAGTTCCTGGAGGAAAAGTCCATAGTCTGTTAATGAGATGGACATGGGGGAAGTCACTGCTTGCCCTGGGATTGGTAGCATGGAATGGTGTAACTAACTGGGTTTCTGCCAGGTACTTGTGACCTGGATTGGCCACTGCTGGAAGCAGGACCACTGGTCTGACCCAGTATGGCTATTCTTATGGTTGACGGTACCCGAACAATAGAAGGGCTCAGAGGTCCCAAGGGCCAAAAAATGAAGTTAAAAAATGATTAAATTGAACACATTAATATAGAAAAAAAAGTGGAATTAGAAGAAAAAAAAAATATCCCAAGAAAGGGAAGATACCAAAAAAGCAAACTTTGACGCGCTAAGGAGAGATTCAAAAACCCACCTCTGTTCCATGAAAAACACATCAGGTGGGAAGGCTCCCGCACGTGCACAGTGGGAGCACAGCCTCAAACATTTAAAGTGACAGTGTACTTGGCAGTATCTGCACTGGGCTCCGTGGATGATGTTACCCACATGTGAGAAAATTATGCCTGCTTGTCCTCTGAGAAATAAATATTTAACAGCACTGTAAAATAATTAGATAACAGTAATACGATAAGTTTCATCAGAACATCAATGGTACCACAATAGGCAGCATGGAAGAACATTTCAGCACAATATAGATGAAACACCTTAATAAGCATGCATTGGAACATAAAGTAAATATACAGATATGATGCTAACACTCTTCGTACTATACAATAGAATATAGAATATTATTAGAAAAGGGATGGAAAACAAGCATGAGGATGTTATAATGCCGTTATATCGCTCCATGGTGCGACCGCACCTGGAGTATTGTGTTCAGTTCTGGTCG